>NC_083402.1:5907134-6507134 GCF_020745735.1 Hemiscyllium ocellatum
CAACTACATACTGTGGAATTGATATCACATCACACTAAGCCTAATAGGTACAGTAAAGCACAAACAAAGTACAGCACAGGAACAGGCCATTCAGTGCACCACGACTGTGCTCACACATACCTTTCTAAACTAAAAGCCTACTGCCTCTACCCTGTCCATATCTCTCTATTCTCTGCCTATTCATACATCAGTCAAGATGCCTCGTAAACATTGCTCTTGTATCTGCCTCTATCACCACCTCTGGTAGCACATTCTAGGAACTGAGCATCCTCTGTTTTAAAAAAAACTCGCCCCTCACATCTCCTTTAAACTTATCCCTTTTTACCTGTGTCCCCTAGTAATTGACATTTCTACCCTGTGAAGAAAAACTCTCAACTATCCATTCTATCTGTGCCTCTAATAATTTAGTAAACTTCTATCAGTCTTTGATGTTTGAGTGAAAACAAACCAAGTTTGTCTAATCTCTTCTCCTAGCTAATACCCTCCAGACTACACAACACCCTGGTAAACCATCTCCAAACCTCCACGCCATTGTTGTAGTCTGGTGACAAGGCTGTACATAACATTCCAAATTTGGCCAAAGTGAAGTTCTATACAGCTGCAACATGACCTGCCAAGTTTTGTACTCTACCCTGACAAATGAACTGCAATATGCGGCCTTGACCACCTTATCCACTTGTGTTGCTACTTTGAGGGAACTGTGGACCTGTATGCCTGGATCCCTTTACGTTGATGTTACTGTATATTTTCCTCTTGCATTAGACTTCCAAATTGCTTCACCTCACATTTGTCTGAATTACAGCCTTCATCCTTCCACTCCTACGCTCTGTCTTCTATGACTAAGACAATTCTGTATCCATCTTATCTACTCGTCACAGTTTACATGTGACTTCACCTTTTGTCTCAGGCTGTCATGTGTACAACCGCTGCAGCTGTGCCTTCATCAGTCATCAGGTTTCTACTCCTGTTGGACCATACTAAGCCATTGCCTTTTTTTAAACACTAGCTCTGTAATTTTTTTAAAATATGCTTTTCTGTGATGCGGGCGTTGCTGGCTGGCCAGTAGTTATTGACTATGCCTAGTTGCCCCTTGAGAAGGTGGTGGTTGTTGAACTGTTGCACTGCACCTGCTCTGGGTTGTCCCTTAGTGCTCTTAAGGAGGGAATTAGAGGATTTTGGCCTAGCAACAGTGAAGGAATGCCAATATATTTCCAAATCAGGACGGTGAGTGGCTTGGAGGGGAGCTTGAATGTGGTGTTCCCATGTATCTGCTGCCTTTGTTTCTCTAGATGGAAGTGGTGGTGGGTTTAGAAGCTGTCTGAGGATCTTTGGTGAATTTCTGCAGTGCATCTTGTAGATAGTACACACTGCTGGTACTGAGAGTCTACTTATGGCTGCGATGCCAATCAAGCGGGCTACTTTCTCTTGGATGGAGTCAAGGGTTCTTGAGAGTTGGTGCTGCACCCATCCAAGCAAGTGGGAAGTATTCCATCATGCTCCTGATTTGCACCTTGTAGATGGTAGACAAGCTTTGCAGAGTCAGGAAGTGAGTTACCTACTGCTATATTTCTAGCTTCTGACCTGCTCTTGCAGCTGCTGTGTTTATAGGGGATTTAGTGATGGTAACACTGTCGAGGAGCAGTGTTAGATTGTCTCTTACTGGTGATGGTCATACCCGGGAATTTGTGTGGCATGAATGTTAATTTTCACTTCTCGGCCAAAGCTTGGATATTGTCCAGATCTTGTTGCATTTGAACATGGACTGCTTCATTATCTGATGAGTTGCAAATGTTGCTGAACATGGTGTAATCACCAGTGAACGTCGCCACTTCTGACCTTGTGATGGAGGGAGGGTCATTGATGAAGCAGCTGAAGATGGTTGGGCCAAGGACACTGTCCTGTGGAACTCCTGCAGAAACATCCTAGAGCTGACATGACTGACTTCTAACAATCATGACCACCTTCCTATGTGTCATGTATGACTCTAACCACTGGAGAGTTTGCCCCCTCATACTCATTGACTCCAGTTTTGCTAGGGCACCATGCTGCCACACATGGTTAAAGGCAACCTTGATGTCAAAGGCTGTCACTGTCACCTCCCCTCTGAAATTCAGCTCGTTTATCATAGAGTCATAGAGATGACAGCATGGAAACAGACCCTTTGGTCCAACCCGTCCATGCTGACCAGATAACCCAACCCAATCTAGTCCCACCTGCCAGCACCTGGCCCAAATCCCTCCAAACCCTTCCTATTCACATACCAATCTAGATGCCTTTTAAGTGTTGCAATTGTGCTAGCCTCTACCACTTCCTCTGGCAGCTCATTCCATACATGTACCACCCTCTGCATGAAAGAGTTGCCCTTTAGGTCTCTTTTATATCTTTCCCCTCTCACCCTAAACCTATGCCTTCTAGTTCTGGACTCCCCCACCCAGGGATTTTGTCTATTTATCTTATTCGTGCCCCTCATGATTTTATAAATCACTACAAGGTCACCGCTCAGCCTCTGATGCTCCAGGGAAAACAGCCCCATCCTGTTCAGCCTCTCCCCGTACCTCAAATCCTTCAACCCTGGCAACATCCTTTTAAATCTTTTCTGAACCCTTTCAAGTTTCACAACATGTTTCTGATGGGAAGGAGACCAGAATTGCAGACAATCCCAACAATGGCTTAACCAATGTCCCTGTACAGCTGCAACATGACCTCCCAACTCCTGTACTCAGTACTCTGACCAATAAAGAAAAGCATACCCAACACCACCTTCACTATCCTATCTATCTGCGACTCCACTTTCAAGGAGCTATGAACTTGCACTCCAAGGTCTCTTTGTTCAGCAACGCTCCAGAGCACCTTATCATTATGTGTATAAGACCTGCTAAGATTTGCTTTCCCAAAATGCAGTCCATGTTTGAACCAAGGCTGTAATGAGATCAGGAGCTCAGTGACCCTGGCAGAACCCAAACTGGGCATCACTGAGTAGGTTATTGCTGAGCAGATGCTGTTTGATAGCAGTGTGGATGACACCTTTCGTCACATTACTGATGATCAAAAGTAGACTGCTGGGTTGGATTTGTCCTACTTTTTATGTACAGAACCTACCTGGGCAATTTTCCATATTGTTGGTTAAATGTCCTTGTAACTGAATTTGAACAGCTTGGTTAGGGGACCGGCAAATTTTGGACCGCAAGCCTTCAGTAAAATTGCCGAATGTTGTCGGGTCGCTTTGCAGTATCCAGTGTCTCCAACAATTTCTTGATATCATGTGGAGTGAATTGAATTGGCTGAAGACTGGTATCTGTAATGTTGGGGACCACTGGAGGTAGCTGAGATGGATCATCTACTCGGCACTTCTGGGTGAAGATTGATACGAAGGTTTCAGCCTTACCTTTTGCATTGATATGCTGGACTCTTCCTTCGTTGAGAGTGGGGATTTTGTGGAACTGCAGAGAACAATACAACACAGGAACAGGCTCTTCGGCCCTCCAAGCCTGCACCAACACATTTTGCCCTTGCATACTAAAACTGTCTTCACTTACAAGATCTGTATCCCTCTATTCCCTTCTTATTCATGTATTTGTCCAGGTGCTTCTTGAATGCTGCTGTTGTATCTGCTTCTACCAACACCTCTGGCAATGCATTGCAGGCATTTACCATCCTTTGTGTGAAAAACTTGCCTCGCGCATCTCTGTTAAGCTCCCTCCCTCCCACCCTTCCCACTTTGAACCTGTATTCCCTAGTAATTGACCCCTCCACCCTGGGAAAACAAGACTTCTACTTTCCACTCTATCCATGTCATTCACCATTTTACAAACAGTTCATTCCCACAACCTCCTGTGTTCCAGTGAAAACAAACGCAGTCTATCCAACCTTTCTCCATAGCTAAAATCCTCCATACCAGACAACATCCTGGTAAACCTATTCTGTATGCTCTCAAAGCATTCGCATCCTCCTGGTAGTGTGATGACCAGAACTGTGTGCACTATTTCAAGTGTGGTCTAACTAAAGTTCTATAAGACGACGACTCCTATGAGTTGCTTAAACGCCCACCATCATTCGGTCTGAATGTGGTAGCACGGAGGACCTTAGATCTGATCCGTTGGTTATGGGATCGCTTAGCTATGTTTATCACTTGCCGCTTATGCTTGTTTGCAGTGCAAGTAGTCCTGTTTTATGGCATCATGAGGTTGTCATCTTTAGGCATGTCCTCCTGCGGTCTCCATTGGACTGGGTTGATCCTCATCTTGATGGGTAATGGTTGAGTTAGGGATATGCTGGGTCATGAGGTTACAGATTGTGCTGGAGTACAATTCTGCTTTTGATTGTGGGATGCTGTTGATGGCCCACAGTGCCTCATCAATGCTCAGTCTTGAGTTGCTAAATCTGTTTGAAGTCTATCCCATTTAGCACAGTGATTAGTGCCACACAACACGATGGAGGGTATTCTCAATGTGAAGGCGGCACTTGACCTCCATAAGCACTGTGCGATGGCTGCTCTTACCTATACTGTTATTGACAGATGCATTTATATTTGTTGGTGAGACTATTAAATGACTGAATCGACAAATTTTACATCTGGGCTACCAGTCTGGTGTTATATAGCTAATCTACTGCCCCCTGTTTTTACAACTTCTATATTTCACATGGCCTTGGTTTTTACAGATCAGTTTACAAACAGGTAATGTCACCTCAGCTGATTTGCCACCGAGGATGGTCTCAGTATCTTGAGTTAGAGGGGGAGAAACGTATCAGCTAGATCGCTACTTCTGGTTACTATTCATTAACGCCTGGTGATACACTGGGGCAAAGTGACTGAGGAGGATAATTTTAAAATAAACTTAAAAATCATATAAAATCAGGTTATAGTCCAATATGTTTATTTGGAAGCAGTAGCTTTTGAAGTGCTGCTTCAACCACCTGATGAAGAAGCAGCGCTTTGAAAGCTCGTGCCTCCAAATAAAGCTGTTGGATTATAACCTGGTTTGGTGTCATTCTTAACATTGTCCACCCCAGACCAACACTGGCTCCTCCAAATCACGGCTACCATCCTGGACACATTTAAAATAAATGAAATTCTGGTTGCAGAATTTGAAGGATATCCAAAATGCCCCTCTCTCTGTTAAGGCACCATTATCCTGGTGACATTTGTATTCCTACAGTACAGTGACATCCTGCTAAAGACCATAAAAATGTTGGGACATCATATAGTTTAATCCATTACTTCCCCACTGCTACCCTCTGCTGGAGGGCTGCATCACCTGCACTTAACAGTGAGGATCTGAACTCCAATTAACAAACCTGAGTGAAAGGTCAAAACTCTCAATGCATGACAGCAGCATTATTTACTAAAATAGAGGGCAAGCTAAATTTAAGAAGTAACAAATGACCATGATCAGTCTTAGATTTTGAAGCCGACAGCTTATAAATGAAGAGAAACTACAGAGGTCATAGAATGGAACAGCACAGAAGTAATTCATTTGGCCTGTCACATATGTGCTGACTCTGGTTAAACTTTCCAGTTAGTTCCCCTCCCCTGCTTTATAAAAGTTCAGCATAATTTCCTGAGCTTCAGTACTTTGTACCTGTAATAGTAAAAATAATAGTTAATAGCTTTTTCAACTTTAAAGAGTTATGAATGTATACCCAAATGTCTGTTCCTGCTCCCCCTTTTAATATACTACCTGATAGCCTGAGTTTGTGTTTTTCAATAGAATATGGTGCATGAAACCTCTGTCTGTTTCCTCAGTCCCTCAATATCATCCTGAAAAATGTTAATATTGACAATGATTTCTGCATTCCTGAGTTTCTTTTGACCTGTGAACTGAAATTATTCCCTGTAATACTCAGGTACTAGCTGCATAGACAATGTAAAATGTATACCTGTTGGGCTGAATGTAACCTTCTCATTACCTCATTTCTTACATTATATTCTGCACCTTCTATCCCCTCTTAACCTGACAGATCCCAGCAGATTCCAGGACTCGTGGCGTCTTTCAGATGGATTTGTAGCAGCTGAAGCTAAAACCATTCTCCCACATCGAGCGCGATCCAGGTATGTGACTCCTTATTACATGCAGTTATTGGATTTACTTGACTAAGGCTGGGAACTGCAACCTATGAATTTGCAAAGTATCACCTTTATTTAAGCCTGGAATGTCAATGCACTTGAAGGCAATTTATTCTGTGTGAGGCACCATGAGATTTTGTAATTCAAGTGCCATTTTGATAAAACTTTTACTTTATGACTGAGTTTTACTTCTGTGCCTTCACTAATGTCATGTAAGCAGCACAGCTCTTCTTCCAGAGATAACACAATCTTTTCAGTGGCCTCCCATCAGTGCATGTGAAGTTCTTTCAACTCTTTCATGTTGAAATGTAATCTGGTGTGTTTAACATGTGAAGAGGTTAGTGGTCCCAGTTATGATGATGTATATAAGTGATGGGGCAGAAGCTATACAGTTTTGGATATTCTTAAAGCCTCTATGAAATGTAATTTTATTGTTACTCAACAGACTGCCCAGAATACTGAAGGATTAGATGATCACAAGTGAAATGGTCTTGTGCTAGTCTGTTTTTTCTTCTATTTTGATTCTTTATTCATTTGTGTATCACTGGATAAGCCAGCCTTTAATGCCCAGAAGGTAGTTAAGAGTTCACCACATTGCTGCGAGTTATGAGTAGGCCAAGCAAGTTAACAATGGCATTCCTTTTCCTAAAGAACATCAATCATCCAGAAGGATTGACAGTCGATAGTGGTTACAAATGTTGCAATTTGCAAAGAATAGCAAATGTCCTCTTGTTCAAGGAAGGCAGTAGAAACAGCAATGGTAATTGTAGACCAGTGAGCCTTACGTTGGTTGTGGGTAAAGTGTTGGAAAAGGTTATAAGAGATAGGATTTATAATCCTCTGGAAAGGAGTAAGTTCATTAGGGATAGTCAACATGGTTTTGTGAAGGTTAGGTCGTGCCTCACAAACCTTATTGAGCTCTTTGAGGAGGTGACCCAACAGGTGGACGAGGGTAAAGCAGTTGATTTGGTATTAATGGATTTCAGTAAAGCATTTGATAAGGCTCCCCAAGGTAGGCTATTCCACAAAATAGAGGCTTGGATTGAGGGTGATTTTGCTGTTTGGATCAGAAATTGGTTAGTTGTAAGAAGACAGACTGTGGGAAATAATGGGAAATATTCATCTTGGAGTTCAGTTACTAGTGGTGTACCACAACAATCTGTTTTGGGTCCACTGTTGTTTGTCATTTTTATAAATGACCTGGGTGAGGGCATAGAAGGATGGGTTAGTAAATTTGTGGATGTCACTATAATCGGTGGAGTTGTGGACAGTGCGGAAGGGTGTTGCAGGTTACAGAGAGACATAGATAAGCTGCAGAGCTTGTCTGAGAGCAAATGGAGTTTAATGTGGAAAATTGTGAGGTGATTCACTTTGGGAAGGAGCAACAAGAATAGCGAGTACTCATGTTCCCCTACACATTAACAGCACAGAGGTGGAACAAGTGGGGAATGTCAAGCTCCTGGGAGTGGTCGTTATCAACAAGCTTTTTTGGACTCTTCATGTGGACACATTGGTTACAAAGGCACCTCTTCCTCAGTCAGCTGAGGAAATTTGGCATGACAACAAATACCCTTGCTAACCTATATAGGTGCGTCATCGAGATGTATCATTATCTGGTATGGCAACTGTACCATTCAGGATCGGAGACAGACAGTCACAAAGGCCAATGTCCCTTCTATAGAATCCATCTACCAGGCTCACTGTCAAGGAAAGGCCACCAGCATTCTCAAAGATCCATCCCATTCTGGCAATGTTTGTCTCCAACCTCCTGAAGAAGGGCTTATGCCCGAAACGTCGAATTTCCTGTTCCTTGGATGCTGCCTGACCTGCTGCGCTTTTCCAGCAACACATTTTCAGCTCTGGTCACCAGCATCTGCAGACCTCACTTTCTCTTTTTCTACAACCTCTACCATCAGGGAGAAGGTACAGAAGCCTGAACACATGCACCAGCTGGTTTTGTTACAGCTTCTACCCCATTGTTGTTCGAATACTGAATGGACTCTCAAACTCTTAACATTCGCCTGTACCTGTGTTTTGTTTTTGCTGCTGTTTACTTAGTTAAGTAGCATAGATAGTAAATACTATGTGATCTGCCTGTATTGCTTGCAAGACCAAGCTTTTCATTGTGCCTTGGTACACATAACAATACATTCAATTCATTCATTCACCTCCACCACTTCCTCTGGCAGCTCGTTCCATACATGCACTACCCTCTGCTTGAAAAAGTTGCCCCGTATGTCCTTTTAAATCTGTCCCCTCTCACCCTAAACCAATGCCCTTCTAGTTTTGGACTTCCCACCTCAGGAAAAATGTCTTGTGTATTCACCCTATCCATGCCCTCATGATTTTATAAACCTCTATAAGGTCACCCCTCAGCCTCTGATGCTCCAGGAAAAATAGCCTCAGCCTATTCAGCCTCTCCCTATAGTTCAAACCTCCAACCCTGGTAACATCCTTGTAAATCTTTTCTGAACCTTTCAAGTTTCACAACATCCTTCCTATAACAGGGAGACCAGAATGGCATGCAGTATTCCAAAAATCACCTAACCAATATCTTGTATAGCTGCAACATGACATCCCAACTCCTATATTCAATGCACTGACCAATAAAGGCAAGTATACCAAATGCTCAACAGCGTATATAATCCTTTAGACTCACATTTTGTATAATGTGTCTGTGGGGCATGCAGGGCAAAGTGACAATAAGTCATCCTATGAGATGATGTATAGTGCACGTCTCCTTTTTTGAGACGTCAAGTTTTGAGGTGAGGCAGGAGCACTCTAGTTATAAATCAGGATTGTTTGTAATTTTAATTCACTTAGTGATGTTTTTATGAATCATCTTTTACAGACCTGACTTGATGGATAATTATTTGGCACTTGTGCTATCTGCATTCATCAACAATGGACTACTGGAGGTAACAATTATCTGAGCAAAAATGTTTATTTTTGACATGGATATCTGACACTACAAGATCCCTATTACATCGAAGTCCCTTCCATTGACGTATTGTAACTATTATGGATCTCTCCAAATTGCAGAGAATAATGAGAATGAAGGATCATTTGAGCTATATGGTTTCTTTACAGTAGAATGGAATTTGGGAGTGATTAAAAGGCTGGAAACTAATCTTTAATTGTTTTGGTGATTTATATACAACACAATATATATCACAGTGTGTGTTACAGAAGATAATTTGTGTGATGTATATGCAATGTTACAATCTCAGCTGATGTTATTAAAAGACAAATCATCCCAAGCTGAAAACTGGCTTGATGGATCTTTTTGTTTTACTGAAGTGGTCTTTCATAAAAAATACAAGAATGCAGCACAATATGTAATTTTTGACAATCAAAACATAATTTCTTTTGTGCAATAATTTTTTTTTAAAATTTGCCTAAAACCCAAGTTCAAAGATTTCAAATCTCACAGTAAATTAGAATTTCATTAATCCCAACAGCACTTTACTGGGCTTCAATTCCTCCTCTTGAGAATCTGATAGCCTGTTCCTTGAATCTTTGTACAACAAACTGAGATTTTCTCAGGACCAAATAATCCTTTCAAGATTTTAACCAAACACTTATGGTTTGGAATTTTGAAAGTGAGCTTTTAACAATTCTAACTATCTCTCTTTCTCAGGAGCAACTGTTTGTTTTTAGTAATACTTTGCCTAACTGCCAAACTGAAATCCAAAAGAAAGCTGAACCTCTGACATTCTAAACTGAAAGCCTAATGCCCACCTGATACTTTGTTCACTCATTAAAAACTCTATTAATGGAAAATAAATTCCCATTAGCTTCCATAAACCATCTAAGACCTTCCTTTAAGAAATAAATCACCATGACTACAAATATACAAACAACGTAATCATTAAATCCCTTCGGATTCACAGACCCTTGTGCTACTGGCTCAAAACAAAATTTTTAAAATATTTAATTTTAATTGCTCATGAAATATGGATGTTGTCCATTCGGCTACAATTTATTGCCCATCCCAGTTGCCCAGAAGGCAGTTAAGAGTCAATAGTATTGCTGTAGGTCTGTTGTGATATGTAGGTTAGGCCAAGTAAGAGTGGCAGATACCTTTCCATAAAGGATATTAATGAAAAGACAACTTTTAGAACAATTAACACTGGTTGCATTGTCACCATTAAGGTGACTTCTATTTCCAGATTTTATTGAATTCAAATTCCAGTATCTGTCATCATTATAGAATCCATTCAGTATGGAAGCAGGCCATTTGGTCCATTGAGTCCACACCAACAATCTGAAAAAAATCCCACCCAGACCTATCCCTGTAACCCTGCATATTCCAGGGCCAATCCACCTAGCCTGCACATCCCTGGATACTATGGGCAATTTAGCATAGCTAATCCACTTAACCTGCACATATTTGAACTGTGGGAGGATGCTGGAGCACCCGGAGGCAATCCACGCTGACATGGGAGAATGTACAAACTCCACACAGTCGCCTGAGGTTGGAATTGAACCCAGACCCCGGTACTGTGAGGCAGCAGTGCTAATCTTTGAGCCTCCTCGCCGTCATGGTGTGATTTAATCCTCTCCCCAGAGCATCAGCCTAAAGTATGAGATTGCTCGTCTGGTGACAAGTACTATGTAACTACCTATATAGATAAATCATAATCCTTGTGTTGCAGTAGATGAAGGAGTATTTGCATTTATATCGGGTATTTATACCCAATGAAATGTTTTTGAAATGTAGTCACTTGCAATGCAGAAAATAGAACAGCCAGGTTGCATAGATCAAACTCTCTCTCAAGCAACAATGATCAGGTAATTTGTTTCATGATTTTAATTTAGGGATAAAGATTGACCCAGAGCACCGAGGATAACCCCCCTGCTTTTCAGAATAATAGGATCTGTCCAGCTGACAAGAATAGACAGTCCTCCGTTTTATATTGCATTCTGGAATGTCTCGCCTCTGACAGTATAACACTCAGTCTATGTTGCTGTGCAGCAACCACTTAGATTTTTCTGTTCATGCCTAGAGTGATATTTGAACCTGCAACCATCTGGATGAAGGTATAGTGCCACCAAATAAGTTATAAGCAGAATATTTTATTGTGTTCTGTTCAGCATTGTGAGCACCTTGGAGTGAATTACAAAGGGTTTAGGTAGTTTGAAAAGAGAAAAACACATTTGTGAATGAATTCAGACTGAAAGCCATTCACAGATCTGGATTGAGCTCATCTTAAGCACAAGTAGTATATTTGAAGCATTATGACTAGATTTGGTGTTTAAATTGTAACTAATTGTTGATCCGTGGTGTTCGTTTGCTGTTAATACGCAAAAAATTTAGCAATAACAAATAGCGCCCCCCATGCTGCTGGATAGCCAACAATGTTGTGTTGACGTTAGATTACATTAGTCAATTAATGTGTCCCAAGTACCAGGTGCACTTCGGTACAGAGGGAGATTTTTTTTTTCTCTTAAGCTGGAGCTTTGTAAGTGAACGTGGTGCTTGGGCTGCAGAAGGGCAACTGCGCATTCTTGTTTTTGTTTTGATTTTTCACCATTGTATTTCATCCTGTCTCTTTCCTTAGAGTCTGGTTGATGTGCTAACAAGCAGCAATGATAATGTTTCTGTGCGGGCCACCATCCTGCTAGGCGAGCTCTTGCACATGGTAAGCGTGAAGTAGAGTTGATTCTATCTCTCTATTCCTAACACTGGTCGCTAATAAACAGCTTGGCACACTCTTTCTGGTCTTGTAAAATGTCCTGCAACTAGACAGGCACTTGCCTCCCTAGTCCTGATTACAATGGACAATAGCATCTGGTTGTTAGACACGGATAAAAATCTTTAGAGTAATTCAGAAGCACCTTGGTTTTTATGGGATCTGAATGTGATGTGCTTTCCAGACGTTATTGTAGCCAGGAGAAACATCTGTTTTTATTTTAATACAGGCAAATACTATCCTGCCATACGCCTACAGCCACCACTTGCACTGTTTACCAACCCTCATGAACATGGCAGCTTCCTTCGATATCTCTCAGGAAAAGCGATTGTAAGTATTATATTTTCCCCATCCACACCAGGCAGTGCAGTATGCACCTCATGATTCAAGGAAGTTGATGCAAAACAAAGCCATTGGTGCAATTATAGATAATGTCTGTAATATTTAAATGTTGTAATACTGCTATAGTCTGCATGATTCATCGTTGTTCTGGTGAAGACCATGTTTATGTTTTCTCAAGGGAGCTACTTATTAAATGTACTGTCTGTTGTGCTACTGAAACATAAGTCAAAAGTTTATGAAATTGAGATCCTTCTTGTTGGCTTGAGGATGCTTAAAGTGGAGAAACAGAATTGAGGTAGTTGAGGGAGAGAGTTTTCAGCCAGCATTCCCACTTGTAACTGCTATCCAGTGGCTTCTGTTGGAAAGAACACACATAGTTAAGAAGGATCTGCTCTGATGTCAGTGTTGATATCTGGTGGGGATGCCTGCAGTGTTACTTGCGACTTGTTTCAGATGATAGATGGCTAATGGACCATGAGTGAACCATACCCCAGCAAGAAGCAATATCTTTAGCAGGGGAGAGAGGTAAACACAAACTGTGGCACACCTTGTCATGCATGCGAAAGGCTTTCGTTGTCCACTGAGAGCCATTTGTACAGCAGTTGTGTATAAGAATATCAGAAAAATACTGTACTTTCATGGCTGTAACTGTTTTTATTCTAACACTGGCCATTGTTATATCATTATAGTTTGGAGCTGGATACATTGTATTAGGTAGAAATGAATGCTTCCCTTTTACTGTCTGTGCAGGCCTAGACACTGCCTTACACAGATAGTATAATACCATGGAATAATAATGACTTACAGTGCAGAAGGAGACCATTTTGCTGGTTGAGTCCCTGCTGGCTCTCTACATTAATTTACCAAGTCCAATTCGTCCACCCTGTCCTTTTCTTGCCTCCACGTGCATATTCAACTCTCTCGCAAATCATGATTGAATCAATCGCTACTCCAGATCCTCTATTCTTACAGTTCTAAAAAGAAGCTCAACTTGCTTTTGATTCTTTTTGCTAATCATTTTAAATCTATCTCTGCTAGATTCTTGATCTTCCCAGCAATGGCAGACAGGAATGAATATTCCCTTTCTCGTAGTTTGTACTGCACATGAGCAGGATTGACACTGAAAAACCAGAAGCTGATAAGGCCAACAGGAAGGAATATTATTTTAAGGAAGACAATTTTTGTGAATTCTTCTAGCAAAACATCGACACCAACATGTCATAGAATCCCTACAGTGTGGAATTAAGCCATTCTGCCCATCAAGTCCACACTGACCCTCTGAAGACCATCCCACCAATCTCTCTAACCTGCACATCTTTGGACTTTGGGAGAAAACTGGAGTACCCAGAGGAAGCTCCCACAGACGCAGGAAGAATGTGCAAACTCCACACAGACAGTCGCAGAAAGGTAGAATCCAGCCCGAGTCCCTGGTGTTATAAGGCAGCAGTGCTAACCACTGAGCCACTCTGCCTGTGAGTTTGGAGCTTTGGAGTAGGAGTAAAGTTCAGGAGAACAATGACCAGGATTTATGATGACTAAAGTCAAATTCCATTTTGGTCATATGATTGAGATTTTTTCTTTCTCGAGTATGTTTAACTATGATTGTGTAAGGCCTGTGCAGGGCTTACCACAAAGTCAGTAATGAAACTATGGTTATTTTCCTCTGATTTAATTCTATTATTGACTTGTGAACAGACGGGCCAGTGCAGCTGTAAATCGTCTGAAGCGTTTTCATGAAATGAAGAAGCGAGGTGCAAAACCTTACAGCCTGTACTTGGATCACATCACACACAAAAATGGCTCCACTAATAAAAGGCGGGATCACCACTTGCGTGTCCAAAAAGACATCTTTATTTTAAAGGTAATATGCTAGATCACATTGCCCGCATGTGGTGAGATATTGAAAATGTAAAAATTAGGTGACCAGTGCATGTTTCTATTCATCTTGAGTAGCAACCTAACTTGAGCTTTGTACATATTTTGACATAATACAGTTTCATCTATTGTCTAAGTGAGCAATTTTAACAAAGGACTGTTCTAATAGTTTAATATTTCTGGTGTACAAATGTTTGCTATAAAAGTAAGTCAGTATTCATATTCCGTAGTCAGGTGTCTAGGGCACTTGCTAACAGACCATTGGTGGGAGGGCATAGTACAGATTGGAAGATAAAATTCCACATTCATCAAACTGTTGCAAAGAGGAATTGGAATAAAGCTGAGTCGACCAACCAACATCTGCCCTTGGTACCCCAAAAAGGCAAATATGCACGCTGCTGAGTCGGTCCTAAAAGACCACCTTCCCAATAGTTGTTGGCTTGTACCATAATTGAGAGCAATAATGATTCAATGAGTATGACCAGGTGTTTCAGAATGTATCCTGAATTCATGTTTCTCAACACCAGGCAGATACACCAGAGGGGCAGCAAAGGATCAGGCTTGAAGTCTTTGCACCCATAATCAAAAGTGCCAAGAAGGTGATTCACAGAACATAGATACCAGTCTGCTACCAAATTAGATCACTTCCATGTAATTTCAGGGTACTTCCAATGTTCAGTTTGTAGTGCTGAAGACTTGTGTTCTACAACTGGCTGTATCCCAAATCAAGTGGTTACAGTACAATTGAAAACCCTGTCACCTATCCAACAATGTGGAAAATTATCAAAGTGCATCCTGACCTCAAAAGCCAGGACAAATCTGACCAAGCCAATTAATGCCACACAATTCTCCCCTTGATAATCAGAAACTATTGGAAGTTGTCATTGTGCTATTGAAGCTCCAGGACATGTTCATTGGAGGTAGTCCAGAGAACTTCCACAAAGATGATCCTGTGTGTAGTTTTACGAAGAGAGGCTGAGTAGGTTTGGTCTATACTCATTGGAGTTTAAAAGAGTAAAAACATTCAAGATTCTCAAGGGACTTTACAGGGAAATGTGTGTGTGTGTGTGTGTGTGTGTGTGTGTGTGTGTGTGTGTGTGTGTGTGTGTGTTGGGGGGGGGGCTTGCATTTCCCCTTGTGGATGATTCTAGGACTAGAGGACATAATCTCAAAATAAGAGGTTGTTTGTTTAAGATCGATGAAGCGGGATTTCTTTGAAGGGTAGTTAGGTTGATTAGCCATGCTAAATTGACCATTGAGTGCAGGCTAGGTTGGTTAGCCAAGGGGAATGCAGCATTTACAGGGGTCTGGTGGGATGTTCTTTGGAGGGTCGGTATGGTTTTGATGGGCTGAATGGCCTGCTTACATACTGAAGGTTTCTATCAAGCATAGACATTACAAGCTTCTCACTGATGCTTAGTTTGGCTTCTGGCAGGGCAATTAAGCTTTTAACCTCATTAAAGCCTTGGTCCAAACATAGGGGAAAAAAGACTGAGGTGTGAGGAACAGCTCTTGACATCTTGGCAGCATTTGACTAAATGGAATCGAGGAATCCTCTCGAACTTGAAGCCAATGAGTATCAGGTGGCAAACTCTCTATTGATTAGAATCATGTTGTTTGCAAAAGAAAATGGTTGTGGTTATTGAAGTCAATCACCTCAGCTCCAGGACATTGCTCATTGGAATTGCTCAAAGTCCATAGAACTTTCACGAGGCTGATTCTGGGTGTAGAGGAACTGTCTTAGAAGGAGAGGCTGAGTATGTTTGGTCTGTATTCATTGGGGTTTAAAAAAGTAAAAGGCTACCTTATTGAAACATTCAAGATTCTTAAGGGACTTCACAGGGTGGATGTGGGGAGCCTCAGACCAGAGGGCATCATCTCAGAATAAGGGGTTGTTTGTTTAAAACAGATGAGGAGAGATTTCTTCTGAGGGTAGTAATTCTATGGAATTGTTTACGACAGAGAATTACCAATGCTGCTGAGATCAGCAGATTTTTAATCGTAAGGGGATCAAGAGTTGTGAGGAAGAGGCTGGAAAGTAGAGTTGAAGATTCTCAGATCAACCATGGTCTCATTGAATGGTTCAGCAGAGTCAAGGGCTGAGTCGCCTACTTCTGCTGTGTCTTATAGTCCAGTGGCCAAGGGGTTCTTCAGGATAATGTCCCAGGCCCAACCATTTTCAAGTGCTTTACCAATGACCTTCCCTCTATTGTAAGGTCAGGAGTGGGATGCCCACTGTGCCGTGCTCCATGCAATGTATAACTGCCCCTCAGTACCAAAGTTGTTCAAGTCTAAGGGATAGGAGCAGACGGTATGGGAAAGTATTTAATTGGGGGAGGAGGAATTACAATGCTATTAGGCAGGAACTGTGGAGCATAAATTGGGGTCAGATATTCTGTCAGAAATGCATAATAGAAATATGGAGGTTGTTCAGGGAGCACTTGTTGATTGTGCTGGACAGATTTGTCCCACTGAGGCAAGGAAGGGATGGTAGGGTGAAAGAACCTTGCGGTGACAAGAAATATGGAACATCTAGTCAAGAGGAAGAAGGAAGCTTACTTAAGGTTAAGGAGGCAAGGATCAGACAGGACTCTAGAGGGTTACAAGGTAGTCAGAAAGGAATGAAGAATGGACTTAGGAGAGCCAGAAGGGGGAATGAAAAAGCCTTGATGGGTAGGATTAAGGAAAACCCCAATTCGTTCTACATTTGAGGAACAAGAGGATGGTCAGTGAGGGTAGGGCTGATCAGGAATAGTGAAGGGAACTTGTGCCTTGAGGAGGTGGGGGGGGATCCTTAGTGAATACTTTGCTTCAGTATTCACTAGTCGGAGGGACCTTGTCGTTCATGAGGACAGCGTGGAACAGGCTGATAAGCTGCAACAGGTTGATGTCAAGGAGGAGAGCGTGCTGGAAATTTTGAAAAACATGAGGATAGATAAATCCCCTGGTCCAGACGGGATACCTCCACGGTTATTACGGTGAGCAAGGGAAGAGATTGCTGCGCCTTGGACGATGATCTTTGCATCCTCACTGTCCACTGAAGTAGTACCAGATGATTAGAGAGTGGCAAATGTTATTTCCTTGTTCAAGAAAGGGAATGGGGATAATCCTGGGAATTACAGACCAGTCAGTCTTATGTTGATGATGGGCAAATTATTGGAGAGGATTCTGAGAGGCAAAATTTGATTATTTGAAAAAGCATAGTTTGATTAGAGATAGTGAGCACGGCTTTGTGAGGGGCAGGGGGTCATGCCTCACAAACCTTACTGAGTTCTTTGATGATGTGACAAAATGCATGGATGAAGGTAGGGCAGTGATGTGGTGTATATGGATTTTAGCAAAGTGTTTGATAAGGTTCCTGGCTCAAATTCAAGGAGCTCCATCCCTAACAGCACTTTGGGTGTACCTACTCCAAATAGAACTGTTGTTCAAGAAGGTGACTCACCAGTTGTAGCACTTCCCAAGCTGTTCTAGTACAGATAGCAAATAACATCTACCTGGCTAGAAAGAAAATTGCCCAGAAATATCCTATGTGCAATAAGTGGGTCAGATTAACCCATACAATAACATTCCTTTCCAACAGTATATACTGTTCTTAATTTAGATTTAAAGCAGTTTTTTGTTTCATTGTTATCCCTTTATATGGTGATTAGTATCCGTATTCCCTGTCATATGTTCTTTCTCTACGTTTGTAAATTGTTTTCTAGGACACAGAAGAGGCAATGATGCAGAATCTACGAGATAGCGATGTCCTGAATAACAAGGACAACCTGAGGTGGAATTGGAACTTAATCTCCACCATTCTTAAGGTAGATGAAATAATTGGGACTTTTGAGCATTTTGTCTACTACCTTTAAATTTGATATTAAATATTGTAAAGAGGTCAGTAGGCAACTTTGTCTGAGTTTGAGAGTTCCAGGATCCACACTTCTGTTTTCTCGCAAGGTTTGTGAAGGTTTGTAGCTCAGGTTGAGGTTTAGGGTGTAAATTTGCTCACTGAGCTGTTTTGTTTTCTTTTGACCATGCTGTATCTAATTTCATGCTGTACCTGTCCTGGGAGTATTTCTTGGGGACAGTGGAAAAGGAGTTTTGCTCTATATCCAATCCATGTCATAACCCAAGTTGGTAAATCAAAGTATGCTCGGATTATGACACTAAGCTACCAACCAGTTACGGGCTGTTAAAGACAGCTCAACAAAAAAAGGCAGATAGTTTGAGAAAGGGGAGAAGAGAAGAATCAAAATTAAATATAGTTATGGGCCCAGATAACACATGTTTGCTATTTAAGAGAAGTGACAGATTCCAGAGCTGACCATGATTAAAGAAGCAAATATTTCCCTGTAACCTACCTCAATATATTCCAAATACACGTAATTTTGTTTGAGATTAACAACTTATCCATGTCTGTCCTGTTACAGTGGCCAAATGTAAACCTGCGAAACTACAAAGATGAACAGTTACACAGGTTAGTATGGATTGTGTTGGTGTTCCATACTAGAAGAGATAGGCAGTTCTACCGACAAACAGTATGTCAGAATTTTTTAATAGGGTAATATAATGTTTCTTATCAGGGCCATGGCCCCAGTTAAGTTGTGTCTCTGAACATTGATATTTGTCAAACCTCCTCCTCACCATATTTCTCATTTTCACTTTCTCTCCCTCTCAACTTTCAATCATACTTTCGCATCATGTCCCTCTATCTCACTATCCTATTTTCTTTCCATATCCCACAGTCCCACTTTCCCACCACCTCACTTACATCCTGTCATTCTCATCAAGCCAGCCTGTCACCATATCTGCAACTTTCACTAGACTCCACAACCTCACAACCATTTCCTTACATCTACCCACCTTCTCACAGTGTTCCTCAGTCCCACCAGCCTACATTTTTACCACAGCCTTCAACCAAACATATTCTCTCACTGTCCTTCGACCCTTTCACTTAGAAATGTAAATGATTGCCTCTTAATCTTTTTTATACCTGCCTTTTCAAGTTCTATCACTGGGAACTTATTCTATTCCTTAACACCCCTTCAGCTGAAAAGTACTCATTATCTTTGACATTTTATAAACTTGTCTTACTGTTTGAAGCTTTCAGTATTAATAACAATTCCTTCAGTCTGGATTAGAGTGGTGCTGGAAAAGCACAGCAGGTCAGGCAGCATCCAAGGAGTTGGAAAGTCGACGTTTCAGGCAAAAGCCCTTCATCAGGAATAGATGAAGGGCTTATGCCCGAAACGTCGATTTTCCTGCTCCTTGGATGCTGCCTGACGTGGTGCTGGGAAAGCACAGCAAACTAATCCAGGCTCTGGTTTCCAGCATCTACAGTCTTCGTTTTTACCTATAACAATTCCTTCAGTCAACTAAGTATTGTAAACTTGCTGCTGAATTTAAAATCATTGAACTCTGCCCCTCCTTCTCTGCCCAGTTGTTTCTTGTTGATTATTGCGTCTATCTTTATTTAGGTTTGTGCGTCGATTGCTATATTTTTACAAGCCCAGTGGTAAACTGTATGCAAACATGGAGCTGGATCATGCAATGGGAAAGCAGCTGACTGTAGTGGGCTGCCAATTCACCGAGTTCCTCCTTGAATCTAATGAGGTGAGCTCGCCAGCTTCTTACTCTGACCGTACAACAAATAATTTTTCTTTAGAATATTCCAAACTTACGCTTAAGAATTCTGGTTCTGGTCACATTATAGGTAGGAAGTAAGCACAGAAGAGAGGGTGCACAGGAGAGTTACCTGGGCTGGAGCGTATGAACTATTAGGCAAGATGTCAAATGTGGGTGGCACAGTGGCTCTGGTTAGCACTGCTACCTCATGGCGACGGGGACCCGGGTTTGATTCCTGCCTTGGGCAACTATCTGTGTGGAGTTTGCATGTTCTCCCTGTCTCTGTGTGGGTTTCCTCCCACAATCCAAAAATGCAGGCTAGGTGAATTGGCCATGCTAAATTGCCCATAGGTGCATTAGTCAGAGGTAAATATGGGGTGGGCGAATGGGTCTGGGTGGGTTGCTCTTCGAAGGGTCATTGTGGACTTGTTGGGCTGAAGGGCCTGTTTGCAAACTATATGCTATCCAGTTGCATTGTGCTCTCAAAACAATTACTGCACTGAACTGTGTTCACTTATTGGGAAACCTAGAGGAATGGTTCAAATTGGAGTGAGAGGATGAATTGTTTTGAGGTACGTCACTTAAGGAATTTGGTTTTTAAAAGTCTAATTTGTAGAAAAAAGGAAGATTTAAGTAATTGGAGGAGTTCCCCAGTTTAAGACTGTGTTGAAGTTCGAGTTGGTGTTATGATTGTGATTTTTAATACAAGTGCAGATGCAGAGGAAGCTAGTGCATTATATCTCTTTCTTCAAGTACATAGGGTTAAGAGGAAAATACAGAAGAACAGTTTTCTTTTATCAGCAAAATGTAGAAACATGACAATAGTGAGATGTGAGAGGGATAAGCTCTTTAAAATAGCCATATTTTACTTGTGTTATCTTCGTATTGAGAGAGAGATTTAAAAAGCCTCCCATCTAAGAAAAAATATCTAGTTTTAAAATTAGCTTTAATGTCACATCCTCACATGAATACAGTGAAAAGTTTGCAACTTGCCACTTATGGCACAGTCTTAGGTACAAAGATACCTAGGTCCAGATTTTTAATACAAATTGATAGGAATAAAATAGAAAAATACAAAATCATACAAATAAAATAGAAAATGAAGGAACAACAAGTTCAAAGTTACAGTCCTTCCACGCCAGCCTACACGCACCTAGCTTCCAGACTACAAAAAGATTTAAAAAGAGTCCATCTTCCAAAGAAGGAGTCTACAAACACACATACAAGGTCCCACAGCCAGAAGTCCGCACTCCTAGCCCTGTCTCCCCTGTCGCAGCGAAAGACCTTGAGTCCATGCTGCAGGCCTACTGCAGCCAGGAGTTGCCTTCTGGGCACTGCCAATGCCACATTAGGCGACCCGCTGAGTACTGCTGTGGCTGACGACCCGCCGAGTTCCTGAGTCCAGGTTCTGGGTCTATCACTGTCAGGAATCTCTGCTTTGGGCTCTGCAGCCAACCAACGCCATCAACACCACTCCAGCTTCTCCACAACGTCAGAGGATGATAAAGAAAAAAACAAAAGAGTAAAAACCTATTGAACAGATGACCTCTGGGCTCAGGAGTCTACCTGCTGCGTTGCTACTCTGCCTCCATCTTGAGGAGGAGCTTTTGTACTGGCACCTCCATACAGATATGTTGACTGTTATTAATGTATCACTTCTGCCTGATGGTACAGATTTCTTCAAGGTCAAATTCTAAACAGGCAGAGAATTTATCTCCCTTTTCCATTTGTTCCGTATTGTAACAGGATGGTCAGATGTACCTGGAGGAGTTGGTGAAAGATATAGTACAGTGGCTGTCCCCATCATCAGGTCTGAAGCATGAGCGCAGCTTGCAGAACAATGGTTTGCTCAACACCCTTAGCCAGCACTACTTTCTCATTATTGGTACCCTATCCTCTCATCCACAAGGGGTCAAGGTTTTGGAGAAATGCAGCATGTTCCAGTGGTAAGTCATGGCTAAAATGAATTTGGAGGCCAAAAATAAATGGTTAAGGCACAATTCTTTTATTACAAACAACTGATTGAGAAGGGGGTACATGTTAGACCGAGGACCCATTTATAAATAGTTGAACACAAAATGTTACACTATCTTTCATCTTTTGAATACTGATCAGGTTGGAAATTTCCAGTGGTTACTTCTTATCCCATTGGTGAATTGATTGTTAGAGAGTGTCCGCTGACAGGTGGAGGCATGGTGGTTCAATGGTAAGCACTTATGTCTCAGTGCCAATTACCTGGGGTCAATTTAATCTTGGGTGACTCTATGTGGAGTTTTCATATTCTCCCCAGGTCTGTGTTGGTTTCCTCTGGGTGCTCCAGCCTCGTCCCACAGTCCAAAGGTGTGCAGCTAGGTGGATTAGCCATGGCAAATGCAGTGTTACATTGATAAGCTGGGTCTGGGTGGGATGCTCTTCAGAGGGGTGTAGACTCGATGGGCTGAATGGGATTCAGTTGGGATTCTATCCTATTCTGTTCCGATGCACTAGTTCTCTCCTGTCAGCTTTGTCTGTGCAAGGGCGCCTTGTGCTTGCAGTACTTGATCAACAAGCAACTGTTATGTTTTGAGCGTGTGGTCGATTTCTATGATTTAAATATTTTTCTCCACCTTCCTTCCTTCGTTCATCACCATTCTAATTTGTTAAAATCATAGAATGATTTCAGCACACAAGGCTGTTTGGTCTGACATGTCTGCTGGTCCTTCAAGGGGTCAGTTCATCTAGTGGTACCACCCCACTTTTCCCTGTAGCCCTGTACATTTTTCTTGATGGATAATGATCCAGTTCCCTCCTGAATCCTTTGATTGAATCGGGCTTCATTGATCTCTCAGGCATTCCAGTCTACTCTATTCCTAAC
Source organism: Hemiscyllium ocellatum (assembly GCF_020745735.1). Taxonomy (NCBI): domain Eukaryota; kingdom Metazoa; phylum Chordata; class Chondrichthyes; order Orectolobiformes; family Hemiscylliidae; genus Hemiscyllium; species Hemiscyllium ocellatum. The sequence goes on from NC_083402.1 coordinate 5,929,579, forward strand.
CACTTGCTGCATAAAAATATTTTTCCTCATTTCATCATCGTTTCTTTTGCCAGTGATTTTAAATCTGTGCACTTTGGTTTTTGAACTTTTCAGCAGTGGGAGTGGGTTCTCCTTATCTACTCAGTCCAAAACCTTGATGACATTCCACAAAAGTCCAACTCTCTTACACAATTTGCCAGTTTTGTTAATACAACAAAAGAGGCAGCCACTATATTGAAATGTGCCAGAACCACTATGTAGGGCTGTAGTAAAATACATGTAATTACATGGCAGAAAATTCTTAAATTTGCAATTCACCCTGTTAAAATATGTGCGATATGCTGAATGTTACACTGGCTTGGAGGTAACATTATCTTCCCTCTATCTCTCTCTCCATAGTTTACTGAGCCTGTGTTCTCTGAAGAATTATGACCATGTGTTAAAGCTAACTGTTTCCACGTTAGACTATAGCCGTGATGGATTATCCAGAGTGATTTTGTCCAAAATCCTTACGTCAGGTACCGATGTAAGTAGATTAGAGTTATTGAATAAAATGAGAGTCTTAAAATTCACTTTCACTTGGTCTATGTGATTCTACATCTCAGAATTTGCATGTATGCTGATGTAGCGGGAATGTTGGATAGATGGCAACAGCCTGCATTAAATTGTAGGTTCCATTTTTATAATGTAAGTTATTAGTAAAGTTTGAATCATCTTCTCTTTAGTTTGGTGTCATCTTCCAAACATCCTGTGCAATACCTGTAAGGATGGATGCCTTTTGACATCCCTCCTTCTAATCATTGAACTCTGATGGGAGGGACCTTGACAAAAGCTAGATCATTCAATGAAGTAGGTTGCAGAAAAATTCACTGCCATCGTAAATAAGGCAGAAGTATCAACCTTCCTATCTGGGTAAAGCTTAATGCAACTTCAGTCCCATATGAATGTGGGTAACTTGAAATTTCCTTCTGAAGTGGGCAAGAAAACCAGTAGTTTTATCAATGTCTTCAGTTTGGGGTGTAGGTTTGCTCGCTGAGCTGTAAGTTTGATATCCAGAAGTTTCATTACCTGGCTGGGTAACATCATCAATGACGACCTCCAAGTGAAGCGAAGCTGTTGTCTACTGCTTTCTATTTATATCTTTCTCTTGAATGGGGTTCCTGGGGTTTGTGGTGATGTCATTTCCTGTTCGTTTTCTGAACGGTTGATAGATGGTATCTAGACCTATGTGTTTGTTTATGGCGTTGTGGTTGGAGTGTCAGACCTCTAGGAATTCTCTAGCATGTCTTTGCTTAGCCTGTCCCAGGATAGATGTATTGTCCCAGTCGAAATGGTGTTTTTTTTTCATTCGTGTGTCGGGCTATGAGGGAGAGAGGGTCCTGTCTTTTTGTGGCTAGCTGGTGTTCGTGTATCCTGGTGGCTCTCTGCCTCGTAGCCCTACACGTGGATGAAAACAATCACCATTTCGACTGAGCAACACATCTATCCTGGGACAGGCTTAGCAAACAGATGCCAGAGAATTCCTAAAGGCCTGGCACTCCAACCACAACGCATAAACAAACATACCATCTATCAACCCCTCAGAAAACGAACATGAAATTACACGACAAACCCCAGGAACCCCATCCAGGAGAAACATATAAATCGAAAGCAAAAGGCAACAGCTTCGCTTCACTTGGAGGTCGCCACTGATGATGTCACCTCGCCAGGTAATGAAACGGTTGGATATCAAACCTACACCCTAAGCCTAAACCTGAGCTGCAAACCTTCACAACCCTTGCAATGTCTTCAGTGTTTTAAGAAGGTCACTCACTCCACTGTCTCCGAAAAGCTAGGGATTGCCAATGAATCATGAAGTGAGTTGTAAAACATGAATGTATCTTTTATTCTAGTCTCTGGTGTAGACCTGAAATATCTGCTCTCCTAAAATATCACTTTTGCAATGAAGTCAGCAGGTCTCAACTGTCTTGGTTTCTATTTGTTCTGTGCGGAGTTGACTAGATTAGATCAAAGAGACTTCCTGTTGCTTACCACGGTGTGGTCTGTTGACTGTTTTTCTGTAGAACTGCAGACTGTATGCAACAAAACATTTGCGGGTTTTACTACGGGCCAATGTGGAGTTCTTCAGCAACTGGGGCATAGAATTACTCGTGACACAGCTGCATGATAAAAATAAAGCCATCTCTTCAGAAGCGCTCGATATCCTGGATGAAGCTTGTGAGGACAAGGTGAGGCTCTGTGTGGAATAAATGTTTAGATCAGTCAAGGCTCGGATCTGTTATCTTATTCCTGTTTTGCTCACCAGTTTTGGGGAAATGAATTGATTACACACGCATCTGGTTATTTGGAGAATCACGACTCATGGTTCCATGTATTCTCACGTCAGCCCCAGTTGCAGTTTTCTTTCTCCCCTTTGACCGATCCGATGAATTATGCAGTCCTTTGAGGATAAGATTCTTCCTATAGTTGCATGGTCTTAGAACATAGAACATAGAAGGATACAGCGCAGTACAGGCCCTTCGGCCCTCGATGTTGCGCCTACCGAATCCTACCTAACCTATACTAGCCCAATAACTTCCAAATGCCTATCCAATGCCCGCTTAAATGACCATAAAGAAGGAGAGTTCACCACTGATACGGGCAGGGCATTCCATGAACTCACAACCCGCTGTGTGAAGAATCTACCCCTAACATCTGTCCTATACCTACCACCCCTTAATTTAAAGCTATGTCCCCTAGTAACACCTGACTCCATTAGCGGTAAAAGGTTCTTAGTATCTACCCTATCTAAACCCCTAATCATCTTATACACTTCTATCAGATCTCCCCTAAACCTTCTCTTCTCCAATGAGAACAGCCCCAAGTGCCTCAGCCTTTCCTCATAAGATTTTCCTACCATTCCAGGCAACATCCTGGTAAACCTCCTCTGCACTCGTTCTAAAGCTTCCACATCCTTCCTATAGTATGGCGACCAAAACTGCACACAATACTCCAGATGAGGCCTCACCAGAGTCTTATACAACTGCAACATGACCTCAGGACTCCGGAACTCAATTCCTCTGCCAATAAAGCCCAGTACACCATATGCCTTCCTCACAGCACTATTTACCTGGGTGGCAACTTTCAGAGATCTGTGTACATGGACACCAAGATCCCTCTGCTCATCCACACTACCAAGTAGCCTACCATTAGCCCAGTAATCCATCATCTTGTTATTCCTACCAAAGTGAACGACTTCGCACTTAGCTACATTGAATTCCATTTGCCACATTTCCGCCCAGCTCTGCAACTTATCTATATCCCGCTGTAACCTACCACTTCCTTCCTCACTATCCACAACTCCACCGACTTTTGTGTCATCCGCAAACTTGCTTACCCAACTTTCAAGTCCTTCCTCTAGATCATTTATAAAGATAACAAAAAGCAATGGTCCCAAAACAGATCCTTGTGGTACACCGCTAGTAACTGCGCTCCAAGATGAACATAATCCATCAACTACTACCCTCTGTCTCCTTCCAGCCAGCCAATTCCTAATCCAAACCTCTAATGTATCCTCAATGCCATACCTCCGTAGTTTTAGCATTAGCCTACCATGGGGAACCTTATCGAACGCCTTACTAAAATCCATATACACAACATCTACTGCTTTACCCTCATCCACTTCCTTAGTCACCTTCTCAAAGAACTCAATAAGGTTTGTGAGGCACAACCTGCCCTTCACAAAACCATACTGGCTATCCCTGATCACGTTATTCCTACCCAGATGTTCATAAATCTTATCCCTTACCATTCTCTCTAAGACTTTGCCCACCACTGAAGTCAGACTCACTGGCCTATAGTTACTAGGGCTATCCCTACTCCCTTTCTTGAACAATGGGACCACATTCGCTATCCTCCAGTCCTCTGGTACTATTCCCGTTGACAATGACGACATAAAAATCCAGGCCAATGGCTCTGCTATCTTCTCCCTAGCTTCCCATAGGATCCTGGGGTAAATGCCATCAGGCCCAGGAGACTTATCTATATTCATCCTTTCCAATATTCCCAAAACCTCTTCCCTGCATATTTCCAGGGCATCCATTCTAATTATTTGTGATTCCATATTCACATCAGCAACAGTGTCCTGTTCCTGAGTGAATACTGATGAAAAGTACTGATTTAATGTCTCTCCAATCTCCTCCGCCTCCACACACAACTTCCCACTACTATCCTTGACTGGACCGATACCTACCCTAGTCATCCTTTTATTCTTGACATACCTATAGAAAGCCTTTGGGTTTTCCCTAATCCTACCAGCTAAAGACTTTTCATGTCCCCTTCTCGCTTCTCTTAGCTCCCTCTTTAGCTCCTTCCTGGCTACCTTATAACTCTCAATCGCCCCTACTGAACCTTCACGCCTCATCTTTACATATGCCGCCTTCTTCCCTTTCACAAGGGACTCCAATTCCTTACTAAACCACGGCTGCCTCACAAGGCCCTTTACACCATGCCTGACTGGTACATACCTATCGAGGACACGCAGTAGCTGCTCCTTGAACAATCCCCACATCTCATTAGTGTTCTTCTCTTGAAGCCTGTTTTTCCAATCCACACATCCTAAGTCATGCCTCACAGCATCATAATTTCCCTGCCCCCAGCTATAGCTCTTGCCCTGCGGCGCACGATTATCCCTCTCCATCACTAAAGTAAAAGTCACCAAGTTGTGGTCACTGTCCCCGAAGTGCTCACCTACCTCCAAATCTAACACCTGGCCTGGTTCATTACCTAGAACCAAATCCAATATAGCCTCCCCTCTTGTTGGCCTGTCGACATATTGTGTCAGGAAACCCTCCTGCACACATTGGACAAACACCGACCCATCTAATGAACTCGAGCTATAGCTCTCCCAGTCAATATCTGGGAAGTTAAAGTCCCCCATAACAACCACCCTGCTACCTTCACTCTTTTCCTGAATCATCCTCGCAATATTATCCTCTACTTCTCTAGGACTATTAGGAGGCCTGTAGAAAACACCTAACAGGGTGACCTCACCTTTCCTATTTCTAACCTCAGCCCAAACTACCTCAGATGGCAAGTCCTCTTCCATCGTCCATTCCACTGCTGTGATACTGTCTTTGACAAGTAATGCCACGCCTCCCCCTTTTTTACCCCCATGTCTGATCCTACTAAAACATGGATTTGTGCCGTAAACCTCCACCCTGGCTCAGATTTTCTAACAAAATCAGTGCAAATCTCTCTACCTTTAACATCTCATCACTCATACAGCATTTGGTTAGGACTTCAAACTAATTTCCATACCCAAACCCTGAAGACTCAAGAGCTTGTCTGTTCTTTGGACAGGAGTCTCATCTCCAGCCAGTCTGTAATACAAAGCTGGGAAATAAATGCTGGCCATGAATAATTTTTATTTGAAACGGTCTGATCTTAGAGCTGTTTTGATGCATTTCTAATCTTCCAGGCTAATCTGCATGCACTGATCCAGATGAAACCAGCATTAGCCCACCTTGGAGACAAAGGCTTGCTGCTGCTACTTCGGTGAGTATTATTCCCTAGTCACCTGGATCTCATCCATGCCCACAGCTTGCAACCTGAAATTTCAGCAAGGCACTAAAATGGTGGCCTGCCTGGCCTGCACAATGAATAAAAACAAAATAATCAGCTTGTTCCTGTCTGCTGGAAAAACTTACATATTTACAGAAACAAAAACAGAAATTGCTAGAAAAATGCAACAGGTCTGGTTGCATCTGTGGAGAGAAAGCAGAGTTAGTGTTTTGGATCCAGTGACACTTCGGCGTATTTATAGACTTTGAGAAGCTAGAATATGGAATTGTTCCTTCATTCCTGGGTTAGAGGGATTTACTGTGTGATATCTTAGAAATGAAAAGTTAAAGATCACAAAGGGTTTACCCACTGTCTTAACCATTAGCGGATTGTGGTGTGTCCAGAAAAGCATCTAAGAAGGAATAGATGATGGTTTTCTGGCTGAATTTTTTAACAAGCAGATTTGGAAAAAAAGGCTTTGGAACTGTGCTGTAGTGCCCCCCTCTGAATGAAAGTTGCTTTTTCAGTGTGTACTTGGATATAATCGTTGTAGAGCAACCCTTCTCTCTTCATTTTAACACGCAAGCTTTTTTGGCATTTTTTCAAGCCCATTATGTCTCTGTAGAGCTGTCTTGTCATAATGAATGTGTCTAGAACTGCTGGGATATAGTTCAAGTCTGCGTGGTAGCATTTTCCCACTTGTTTAAAGAATCACTTATTTGTTAAGAACAATGTGTTTGGTTTGTTGAAAACCATGGTGAAAGTGTCTTGTTCCAGTTAGGAATAATGAAGAGAAACAAATTGCACAGTTTTTGAAATTAAATTAAAAATTTATACCATTGTTATGGCTCATGTAGCAATGGGGCTTGATTTTCGGCATACTCCACCCATCAGACTTAATAACAGCTCTTTAAATTAATCAATTACACTATTCAATTTCTCCAGTTGCCCTCCATTCATCCATAGTTATTTTAGATCATACAGTTTAGGAGTAGAACTAGGCCATTCAGCCCTTCGCGTTGGTTTTACCATTCGATCATGCCTGAATGTTTCTCAATACCATTCTCCCTGTAGCCCTTGATCCCCTTACTAACTAAGACCCTATCTATCTCTGTCTCAAATGTTCTCAGTGATTAGGCCTCCACAGCCTTCTGCAGCAATGAGTTGCACACATTCAGCATCCTTGGGATGATGCAGTTCTCCTCATCTCAGTTCTAAAGGGTCATCCCTTTTACTCACAGCTTGTGCCCTCAGGTTCTAATCTATTGGAAAGATCTTCTCCACATCCAATGTATCCAGGCATCTCAATATTCTGTAAGTTTCAGTTAGATCTTCTCCCTCATCTTTCTAAACTCCGATTGCAGACCCAGCATCCTCAACCGTTCCTCATATGACAGATGCTTCATCCCTGAGATCATTCTTGTAACCCTCCTCTAGAACCCCCTCCAATTCAAGTGCATCTTCCTTAGATCGAGGATCTAAAGCTGTCCACAATTTTCCAATTGCAGTCTAACCAGAGCCTTAAACAGACTGTAGAACATTTCTGCCCTGTATTCTTGCCCTCTTGAAATGCATGTTAACGGTACATTTGCCTTCTTAATTGCCAACTGATCCTGTCTCCTCTCCCCGACTTTTATGTTTCTTCCTGCCCTTTCCCACTAATCCAAGCTTTCTGTGCTTATGTCATAGTCCTACTGCACAGAAACAGGCCCTTTGGCCCAACTCATCCATGCTGACCAGCTTTCCTAAACTGAAGTAGTCCCATTTTCCTGAATTTGGCACCTATTCCTCTAAATCTTTCCTATCAAACCACCTGTCCAAATATCTTTTAAGTGTTGTAATTGTACCTGCCTCTGTTATGGACTAGGCCAGACCACTCAAAACCTCCTTAAGCAGGCAGCCCAGATCATAACTTTGCAATTTGTTTCAGTAAGTGTATAGTGAAAATTACCCAGAGTAAGTTAGCGAGGTTGACTACCAGGTTTTAAAATAGACAAAAGTTTATTCACAAAATTACAGAATGAAACACAAAGAAAAAGTAAAAATGGAACAATTGCTTACAGATTAAAGTTAGAAGGGCAAAGGAGAGAGAGCGAGATCCTGTTTCCACACAGCTGAACTGCTAGCTAGTTCTGGACTAAACTGCTCAGCTCGAGCTGACCACTCCCCTTTCATTGTACAGGTCACTTCTAAAACATGACATTTTGGCCTGACGTCTCATCTGTTTACATATACTGTAAACAAAATGGCCTCTCAATACCCTTTAGACTGGTTTGTTACAGAGGTTAATCAGAAACAGGAGCTGGTTTACAACCCCTCTGAAAAAAACAAAGAACACAGTATCCTTGAGAAAAGGAGCAGCTTTTAGATAAAAAAGGGGCCAGCTTTGTGACGCCTCAACCACTTCCTCTGGCTGCTTGTTCCTTATACAGACCACCCTCTGTGTGGAAGAAGTTGTCCCTCAGATCCCTTTTTAAATCTTTCTCCTCGCGGCTCAAAGCTATGCCCTTTAGCTTTGGACACCCCTACCCTGGAGAAAAGACCTTGGCTATCCTTTACACTTGCGTGGATCCTTGGTTTCACTGGTTAGTTTCTCCATTAGAGGATGAAAGAAGCAAATGGAGAATTTGCTTCTCCCCTTCCCTCCTTGTTGGAAATGTTCATGTGGTACTTGTCAGCTGCTGAATTCAGGGTTTAACAGATTGAGAAATGAAGAATGGAATATTACAAAAACCAAGATGGAGCTAGGGTCAAAGCTCTAACATGCTGTGAGATAGGGTTAAAGTTCTAACCTTGACTTTGACCTTGTTTTAACATGGATTAAAAGCCGTGAAATGTCCCAGCAGTGAATGAATAGCAGAGGCCAAATCTACCTGGTCAATTTGATGTGAAGATACCTCCTGTAAGACTCACATGTGGCTTAATAGTTGTAGCCTAACATCAGGAACTCCAAGTATGCTGGATGCTGTTGCAGTCATAATGATGGTAACCTGGTATACATCTATTATAGAGTCATACAGCACAATAGCAGATCCTTTGGTCCAACTCGTCCACGCCAAACATGTTTCCCAAACCAAACTAGTCCCACTTGCATGTGTTTTGCCCATGTCCCCCTCAACCTTTCCTATTCATGTACCTATCCAAAAGCCTTTTTAAATATTGTAACTGTATCCGCATCTATCACTTCCTCTGGCAATTCACTCCACATTACAAACCGCCATCTGTGTGGAAAAAGTTTCCACACGGGTCCTTTTAACATCTTGTCCTCACCACAAACTTGTGCCCTCTAATTTTGGACTCCCCTACCTTGGGGGGAGGAAAAAACCCTTGGCTACTCACTATATCTGTGCCTGTCATGGTTGTAAACCTTTATAAGGTCATCCCTCAGCCTCCAGCACGCCAGAGCGAAAAGTCTGCAATGTGTTCAGCTTCTTGACACTGAGTTGTATGGGGTGTTATTTCTAACATGCTTCTCAATCTCAAGGCTGGAGTAATCACGGAATTTTAAAGGTCACAAAAGGCTGGAAATGCAGTTCTTTCTCAATTCTAGCACAGCTTTAAAATTGCTTTCTTGTTTTCGAACCTAAGATCATAAGACATAGTGGAAGTAAGGCCATTCAGCCCATCGAGTCCACTCTACCATTTAATCATGGCTAATGGACATTCCAACTTCACTTCCCCACACTCTCCCCATAGCCCTTAACTCCTTGAGAGATCAAGAATTTATTAATCTCTGTCTTGAAGACTTTTAATGTCACGACCTCCACTGTGCTCCGTGGCAATGAATTCTACAGGCCCACTACTCTCTGGCTGAAGAAATGTCTCCTTATTTCTGTAATGCATTTCTTCAGAGTACTAATTTCTGCTTTGATGTTCCATTCCATTCACAAAATCACTGCATGCACAGGACTCTTCAAGTAGTTCACATTCATTAGCATGAAAGAACAAAGCAGCTATATGATACAAGCGTTAATATTGCATTGGTGTACGCAGTTTTTGACCATGCACGAGTGTGCATGGATTTGTGTGAAAATTGCTGTACACTTAGAATGAAAACAAAGGCCCAGTGGTGTTTCTAAGTAGACATAGCTTTTAATTCTCTTACTGTACCAATCTTGGTGTTTTGCTAAGTTGCTGACTGGGTTTCTGATGGAAATTCTATTGTTCGTTTTTTCAGCTTTTTGTCCATTCCAAAGGGGTTCCATTACCTGCATGAAAGAGGTTATGTTACCAAACAATTGGAGAAATGGCAAAAGGTAAGTGTGATGTTAAAACAATGATCAAGATTTAAATTGGAAGTTTTTTAATAAAACTGCTGCACTTGAAGTTCAATACTGTCTAGGACAAAAGCAACTAGCTTGATTGGCACACATTTAACACCTTCAACATTTGTTCTTTCCACTATTGGCACACCGTGTCAACAGTTGAAAATGTGTTGCTGGTCAAAGCACAGCAGGCCAGGCAGCATCTCAGGAATAGGGAATTCGACGTTTCGAGCATAAGCCCTTCATCAGCATTCCTGATGAAGGGCTTATGCTCGAAACGTCGAATTCCCTATTCCTGAGATGCTGCCTGGCCTGCTGTGCTTTGACCAGCAACACATTTTCAGCTGTGATCTCCAGCATCTGCAGACCTCATTTTTTACACCGTGTCAACAGTGTTTACCATCTACAAATGAATGTCTGAAGGCAAACCTGTGCTGAACATGCAAACAGTTCCAGTCTGTCTGGAATGCTCCCTCATTGCCTGTTCCAGTAACTTGTTTTTAAAACAACATGCATCTCCTTGCTCTGTTTTCTTGATTTAAAAGCATTATTTTCTCTCACTTTTAGTCAAAATTCAAAAAACAACTTTACAAATCATGCAAAACTATCCCAGAAAGGTGCAGCAATGGTTAACACTTCTAAATAGTCCAAAAAACACCCACCCCTAGAATTTGGGGTGGGGTTAGAAAGCGGGAATGGATTTCTCTCTGCAAAGATTCACTTTGGACTAAGTCATTCTTGGCTAATAATGGTTAGTCCATAAGGGAAGCAAAAAAGCAACATGTGAGTTGTTCAGGTGGATGCCTACCTGGTATTCTACCCCATGTACACAGGTTGCTGGGTCAGTTGTTTCTGGGACCCGACAGTTGCAGCATGCACGAGAGTCTTCTGATCTTGTGTTAATGTCATATCATCTTCTGGAATCTGCACTAAATTCGCCTGCCAATACAACTCAAGATCTCGTAGGTTTCTTTCACCTCTTTTCTTTCGTCAGTTTGCCTTATTCAGACTCCTTTGTATATGGTTTGCACTTTTCCTTTTTTCTTTGGTAGGCCATACCCGCCACCAATTTAACAGCAAACTATCCTAAAATTTTGAGTTTAAATTACTCTCCAGTAAGTCTGTTCAGTTATTGATTTTCCATCGCCTTTGGATAAGGAAGATAAATCTCATCTCAGCCGTAAGTATCTCACCTCCTATGCTAGGACTGTGATCCTCCATTCTAGATAGTTCTCAAACTCTTTTAGGAACCTTACATTTGAGTGTGATCATTCTGATGCATTAAACTCCAAAGAAATTGACATTCTCCACAATGTTAGCTATTCGTTGTGTCTCCTTACAACAAAAGCTGTTCATCAGCTGGGTAACGCATGGATCCAAGCAGCTCATAGAGTTTATATGAAAATTCTGAAATTCAACAAGGCGCTGCTTTTACAATCCTGAGCTTAGTTGGCAAGTTTGTTTGATTGCAAATGTCCAGAACAACTAATTGAAAACTGAGCAAATATTAAATGTTAAACTTAATCCTATGGCCCAGTGTGTTTTAATGCAGTGCTCTATAAAATTCCCAGTACGTGTTTAGGTCTAAATATTTAGAGGATCAATAGTTTAGAAAGCAATGCACCAACATTGTATTTGCTTTTAGGAATACAACTTGAAATATGTAGATCTAATTGAAGAACAATTGAACGAGGCACTCACTACATACCGCAAGCCAGCTGATGGTGAAAACTATGTTCGACGCAGTAACCAAAGGTGAGACTAGGAAAACTGATATTAACTATTTAATAAATAAAAAATTCTTTTGAGTTCCTAGTCACGGTGTTGATTTGCGTGAATCCCTTGTCAATGGTTGGAAACTTTCTTGCATTAATTTTATAGCTGAAAAGTAGCGCTTTTTGAAATGACAGGGGTATTTGGAGGACCAGGGTCCAAATTGCTGGCATCACCGTTTTTAAGAAGAGAAATCAAGAAGTCATGATTGAGTAACGTTCAGCTTGGATTTAAGACATTTTGTAGAAGGAAGAGAGGATTTGGAAAGGAGGAGGTTTCTGCAGTTTAATGGTGGGACAAACATGTAAACATCTGTTGCAACCATGAGGATTATGATTCTAGAGTGGCCTGCACACCACTGAACAAACTGAATAGTCCCACCAGTGTCAAGTTTCACAGTGTAAAATTTTGATTATTACTAGTACATTGGAACTACAGAGGAACCTTGATTATCCAAATATTGAATTGTCCAAAGGAGATATCTAGATCCCGATAGAAACATTATGTCGAAGAACTGTTTCGACACTGATCGCATAATTTGTTTACAGGTACAATGATTAAAAACAAACTTGGCTCACTGAAATGCTGCCGAAAGCGGTCCCGTACAGTCCAGGCGCCATCTTCAAATGACTGACCTCCCGTCCCCCCGCACTTTCCCCTTTCCCTGGAGTTCTACACAGGGTGTACCCTAAACCCCCTTCCCCAGATAATCTGTACAACATTGTTCCTGTACGAGGCAGAGATGGAACCTGTCAAAAAGTTGCAGTAAAAGGTTGTATGCATTTGTGTGTGCGCGCACTATTTGGAGACTTAACCCACAAAGGCTGCCTTACTGTTGGTGTAGAGTCTGGTGGGGTGTGGGGGGGGTGGTTGGAGAGAGGTATGGGGCGGTGTTGGATGGGTTTGTGGGGGGGGGGGCAGGGCTGGGTGGGGTGGGTGTGTGTGGAGGTGGATGGGTTTGGGGGCGGGCAGGAACAAACCGGGTTGAGTATGGACAGGGGGGGCAGTGTTGGACAGGGTTGGGTTGGAGCGGCCGCGGGGGTTTGCGCGCAGTGTGCTGCGGACTAGTCTCCTGAACGGGGAGCGGACTTCATGGAAAATTCCAAGCCCCAGAACAAATCCAATTAACCAAATAATCAATTATCCAAACAAAATAGTGCCCACCCATCTTGTTCAGATAATCGAGGTTCCTCTGTATTTGGATTATCTGCAGTGAAATCCAGTTGGGTTCTGTTTCCACCTGTGAAATGGTGTCATCGTGTGAAATTGGTCAGTAACAATTTAGTGAAGAAGAGAATTTATCTTTGTAATGTCTACACGTTCCTTAGCACTCCATCTCTGTTTCACAACAGAAGAGCATAGATATTGGAAAAAAAACAAAGAATTATAGATGCTGGAAATCAAAAGCAGAAATTGCTGGAAAACTTCAAGTCTGGCAGCATCTGTGATGAGAAAGCAGAGTTAACGTTTCAGGTCCGGTCACCCTTCTTCAGAACTCCATAATTCAGACATTGAAAATTTGGACCAGAATTAATGTTTGTAGCATATGTGCAACTACATGTAGATTACATGTAGATTTAGGCTAATAAATGTTTGCACTTAACTGGTCAGGTAGCTTGCAACAGGATTAAAGAAATGTAATTATTGCAGAATCAATCTTCAGCCATTGCATGTAAGCAATATTTTTAGTCATCAACTAATTAAATGACAGCCAGCTATGGTTGAAATAATTGGGACTGAATATAGTTACTACATTAGCCTTAACAGGTTATTAATTTCATTGCGGTGCATAAAAGTTCATCTAAGTGGTGCAGTGACAGCATTGGAAGTAATTTGTTGTATGTGAAGAGTTCTGCAATAACCTGAAATTTGACAGAGAGCCATATAAAGACAAGTTCTTCTGTTATCAGTCTTTGAAAACCAGACAGAAATCTAGAAATATGTTTGACAGTCCTAGATCTAACTTTGAAGGGAATTTAGTTTTGACTGCTATAGTTTTATTCATGTACTTTGTTTTTTTTTGTTTCTAGGTTACAAAGACCCTATGTTTACTTGCCAATTCACCTTTATGGCCAGTTGGTTCATCATAAAACTGGCTGTCATTTATTAGAAGCGCAGGTGAGGAAGGTATTGCGCGTGTATAGTGCAGAATGATTTAGTACAGATGCAGTATATTTATATGACTAAAGGTTGCAGTTTTGAAAACAAGATGCAGAGGTCTGAAACAATAACTTTTTTTTCCCTTTATGTAGAGATACCAGTATTTTCTTTTCTAATTTCACATGAAATCAGGGTTTGTGTGTCAAAGGCAGATATAGAGATTTGGGAAGAGTTCTATTCTGCGTCTAATCCTGCCCTAGAATGGGGACAGCTTAGAGAAAGCTTTATTTTGTATCTAATTCTGTGTTGCAAGTGTTTGATGGGCTAAGAAGTGATTCTTGAGAATGTTGGTGGTTTTTATTTACAGAGCATCGTTCCAGACCTGAGCTACACTGTGCGTTCACCCGTACTGGATAAATGGGATGGCATAAAGCAGCTGAAAGCAGCACTCTGGGCCTTGGTACAATTGTTTTCTTTTCTTTTCCAATTTCTAGCCTTTGTTTATAGCAGTTTTCTTTTCCTAGCTGCTGTAGTAAATGCACTAATATCCCTACATGCTTTCACACAAGAGATCATATGCGAGTGTCCTCACTTGAAACTGCAATTCCATTAGGGAAGGATTGAGCCATAGTTAAGGAAGGATGATATATTTCCAAGTCAAGATGGTGAAAGACTTGGAGGGAAAATTGCAGGTAGTGGTGTTCCCATGTATTTCCTGCATTGCTCCTAACCCAAGTAAAAATTTAGCAAATGTGTGGGAGTTAGAATAAATTAAGCAGTGCATCATTGGTTATTGCAGCAAATGAAAGGGTTATGATTTATACACAACCTCCATATTGATCAATTCTCTAGCATTCACAATAAAATGAATGAATTAGTTACCCAGCTAGGTTTGAATGGATGTGATATCGTAGGGATTAGGGAGACATAGCTGCACCATGGCCAGGAATGGGAACCGAATATCCAGGGGCTTTCACTTTTTAGGAAGGATAGCCAAAAAGAAAAAGGAGGTGGTGTAGCATGGCTGATTTTAAAAAGGAAATTAATGTGTGTGTGAGGAAGGATATTAGTTCTGAGAAAGTAGAATCTGTATGAGTTTGAGCTTAGAAACATTGGCAAAAAATAATAATTTCAGTTGTATATACCAAACTGTAGTAGTAATGTTGGGAAAGGCACTAAAAAGGAAATTATAAATGCAAGTTGTAAAGGTACCGTTGTAATTATGGGTAACTTCAATCTACATATAGATTGGGTGATTTAAGTTTGTAACAATACCATAGAGGAGGAATTATTGGAATATTTATATGCTAGTTTTATGAATCATGTATTGAGGAAACAAATGGATAAAATGTCATCCTTGATTCTGTATTATGTAACAAGAAAGGAATGGTTGACAATCCATTTGTGTGTGTACTCTTACGGAAGTGGGATTGCTATGGAACAGAATTCTTAATTATGGAGAGGGACTAGTTGTCTCTGAGACTATGCTCATGAATTCATAATAGTGTGGTACTGGAAAAGCGCAGCCAGTTGGGCAGTACACAAGGAGCAGGAGATTCGACGTTTCGGGCATAAGCTCTTCATCAGGAATGAGGCTTGTGGGTTGGGGCTGAGAGATAAATGGGAAAGGGTTGGGGGAAGGTAGCTGGGAAAGCAATAGGTGAATAAAGATGAGGGAGAAGGTCAGAGGGAGAAGTGATGTAAAGGAAATTGTGATGGTCTGAGGCCTGAGCTACCTATGATAAATTGGGATTATTCTTGAAAGGGATGATAGTTAATAGGTGATGGCAAATATTTAAAGAGTGGGTAGAAGAACGACAAAATGCCAGTCTGACATAAAAATAAAATGGCTAACAAGGGAAATAGTATCAAATTCAAGGAAGAGGCATACAAATTGGCCAAAAAAAGTGGCATCCCTGAGGATTGGGAACAATTTATAATCTGGCAAATGGAGAAAAAGAAACTGATTATGAGGGAGGAAATAGAATGAGTTTGCAAGAAGCATTCAAACTGATAATAAAATCTTCTACAGGTATATAGAGTCATACAGCACAGAAGCAGCCCATTCAGTCCAACTTGTTCATGCCAACCGAGTTTCCCAAATTAAACTACTGCCACTTGCCTGCATTTGCCCACTTGCCTCATATCCCACTAAATCGTTCCTATTCAAGTTCCTATCCAAATGTCTTTTAAATGTGGTAATTTTACCTGCACCTACCACTTCCTCTGGCAGTTCATTCCACATCCCACTCTCTGGAGAAATTGTTCCTCAGGCTCCTTTTAAAATGTTTCTCCTCTCACTTTAAAAAGTAAGGACTGGACAGCAAAAGTTTCTCTATGGACAATTTTATTTAATCCAGATACTTTCTTCAGTTACAATAATAATAAACTTTAAAAATGCAATTAGCTTTTCTTGGGGAAAATAGCTAGCAGGATAGAAGATAACTTGGTAACACTCCGCCGCATGGTCAATCCATTATAAACGTTTTCAGGGACATGCATCAAGAGGCCAAACTAATGCAGAATGAAAAATTATTATATCTGTTGCATACAAAATTTCCACACTCGACTGAATCACAAGATCATTGACTTGATCATTTTATTGGCAGGTTAGTTCCATATTACTCCGTTTCCCAAAATAAAAAAATTATTTCCTTTTTAAGATTTTGAGTGTAATTTTTGACCTATTAAGCTAGCTATGACGAGAAAAAGATTAGTAAAGGTGAATATAGGTTCCCTATAGTCAGAAATATGGTAATTTATAATCGACAACCATGGGATGGCAGGCTAATCCAATGCAAGCATTAGTTACGTCTTCACAAGCAAGACAAAATATAGGGAGCAGAGGTCCTAATGGAAAGGAGAAATTGGAAGAAATTAATGGGGAAAAGGTATTAGAGAAACTAAAGGAATTAAAGGCAGATAAATCCCTCTGGCCAGGATACTGAGTGGCCCTAGAAATAGCAGATGGTCATCTTTGAAACTTGTATAGACTCTGGAAAAGTTTTCTATGGAGGGTAGCTGACGTAACCCCAATATTTAAGAAGGGAGTCTGAGAAAACAGTGAATTATACACTGGTTAGCTTGATATTGGTAGTGGGAAAAATGCTGTAGTACATTATAAAAGATGTAATAGCAGAACACTTGGAAGAAAGTGACCAGATCAGAATCAGCATGGATTTATGAAGGGCATATTGTGCTTGATACATCCTCATAACAAGCACAGTGGATAAAGGAGATATGTTTTCCTGGACTTTCAGAAGGCTTTTGACCATGTCCCTCCAACACCCTATCCACGATGTTGACAATGAGATCTTTGCTCTGCAAATACTTTTTACTGTATCTTGCCATTATGATGACATTTAACTGTAAATTCCGGCCCCTGCACACACTGTTGCTCTAATTCCTGATTTTCATCAACCCTCATTCTTTCTGCAGTCTGAGAAGAGGAAATCATTGGATGTAAATGACAGAAATATTTGGAATTTTCTAGCCCACAAAGCAGTGAAGTCTGCCTCATTTGAATCTATTTATTCGAGGCTGATTTAGCCAGAATTTTAGTCAGTAATGGACTTGAGAGTTATAACAATGGGAAGCATACAATTGGAATTCAGACAGCAATTAGATTAGCATTATATTTATTGATGGGCACAGCAAACACAGTGGCTATTCCTATTTCATAAATCTTAATTTCTTGTCAATCTAGCATTCATTCCAGCTCAGTTCTGTGAAACCATATCTCTATACATTTTTTGATGCACTGCATTTTCCACACTCATCAGTTTGGAATTCAGGTACAGAAAACCCAGTTGCATCACAGCCATTTTACACTTAGTAGGGTACTAATTGTCTCAGGATGGGACACCTTAAAGAACTCTCAGCCCATCTGTAGTTCCAGCAATGACCTGTGTGTCTGCTACCAGGACTGCAGCCAGTCTTCCATGGTGAAGAGATAGTTGAGGTCAGTCTGAAAATACGTCTGGTGTATTGGTGCCAGAGCCCAGTGAAGTGAGTGAAGAATGGGTTTAAGAGCCAGGGGAAGTGTTCTGAACCCTGAGGGCAGATTTTGGCTCTGATTGGCACAGTGATTGCCAAAGAAAGTTTGCAGCCTACCAGGCTCAAACTCAGCTTGTAAAAACTGCCATGCAGCTTAGTTTGTCTGGAATGCCCCATCATGGGAGAAATAGCAGCAAGTTGGTGGCATAGTGCTAATGTCACTGAACTAGTAATCCAGAACACCACACTAATACTCTAGGGGCATGGGTTCTCTGCTCTAGTGACACTGTTGCAGATGGGGAATTCAAATTCATTAAAAGTCTGAAATAAAAAGCCATCTCCCTCGCAACCATGTATTCACTGCCAGTTATTGTAAATATTAATTTGATTCATTGATGTCCTTTAGGGAAAGTGGTCTGCCACCCCTATTTGAACTGACCTACATGTGAATCCAAACCCACAGCAATATGGTTAACTCTTCACATAATGCTGCGCAAAAAATTGTGACCCTGGCAATGACTGTAACATCCCAAGAATTTTTTTATAAATGAGACCAGCTGGGATCAAGCAAAAAAAAGCTGCAATAGCACTCCCTGACCTGGCTGTCAAACAGCAGCAGGGAAGTGTAACAGACAGCCCTACACTACTGTTACCTTCAAAACCTGCTCCAAACCCATCTGTTTAACCGTGCTTACAGTTGCCATGTTCCCTTTCTGATTCATGCTTTTTGTTTTTCTTTCTGCATAAGTGATGCAAGAAATTGGTTAGTAAGAAGCTTCTAACCTGAATGTGATGTGCATTTCAGGGTAACATTGGCTCGTCAAATTGGGGATTGAATTTGCTTCAGGAGGAGAACGTCATCCCAGATGTTATAGCCCTGGCCCACACTTGTGAAATTCTCTCTGTTAGAGGGTAAGTAGTAAATATCATGGAATGTGCCACCCATTTGTCCCACTGGGCGGATGCAACATGGGTTTGTGAAAGGCCCGTCGGGCTTAATTATTTGTTTGGGATTCTATGAAGACATTATGAACGTGGTGGACAACGGGGACCCAGCAGATGTGGTGTATCTAGATTTCCAAAAGGCATTCAACAAGGTGCTGCACAAAAGGCTGCTGCATAAGATAAAGATGCATGGTGTTACAGGCAATGTATTAGCATATGTAGAGGGTTTGCTAACCAACTAGAAACAAAGAGTGAGGATAAGTGAGCGCTGCTCTGTTTGAAAATCAGTGACTAGTGGTGTGCCTCAGGGAGCAGTGTTGGGACCGCAATTATTCACAACTTAGAGATGATTTGGAGCTGGGGGTGACATGTAGGTGTGCAGAAGTTTGTGGACAACATTTAGATGAGTGGCAGAGCAAAGTATGCAGAGGACTGTGAAAATTTGCAAAGGGACATAGATAGTTAAGTAAGTGGGCAAAGATTTGGCGCATAAAATACAATGTTAATAAATGCGAAGTCATCCGTTTTGGTAGGAATAACAGTAATAAGGGCTATTTCTTGAATGGTAAGAAATTGCAGCATGCTGCTGTGTAGAGGGACTCTGGGTCTCCTTGTGCATGAGCCACAGAAGGTTGGACACAGGTGCAACGAATAATTAAGAAGGCAAATGGAATTTTGTCCTTCATTGCAAAAGGGACTGAGTTTAAAGGCAGAGGGGTTATGTTGCAGCTGTGCTGGTGAGGCCACACCTGGAGTACTGTGTGCAGTTTTGGTCTCCTTACTTGAGAAAGAATGTACTGGCACTAGAGGGGGAGCAGAGGAGGTTCACTAGGTTGATTTCAGAGTTGAGACTGAGTAAACTGGGATTATATTCATTGGAATTTAGAAGAATGAAGGAGGAGGAATCTTAACAAAGTATATAAAATTATAAAGGGAATAGGTAAGATGGAGGTAGGGAGGATGTTTCCACTGGCGAGTGAAACTAGGACAAGAGGGCATAGCCTCAAAATTAGGGGGAGCAGATTTAGGACCGAATTGAGAAGGAACTTCTTCACCTACTGGGTTGTAATCTATGGAATACCCCACTCAGTGAAGTGGTTGAGGCTTCCTCAGTAGATGTTTTCCAAGCTAAGATAAATAATTTTTTGAACAGTAAAGGAATTAAGGGTTGTGATGAGAGGTGGAGCTGAGGCCATGAAAAGGTCAGCCATGATCTTATCAAATGGCAGAGCAGGCACGAAGGCCCAGATGGCCTACTCTTGCTCCTCACTCTTATGTGGATCTAAATAAGCATGATAGTGAGGTAGTCTCTCTCGGTGCCTGAATGCCTCAGTAACAAACTTTCCCTCATCTGAATCACTGCGGATTATTGAAGTTTGCTGTATTCGTTGAATATATAGACTGTACTTATTGCTTTCTGATATTTTGCTAATGTATAAGGTAAATAACTTTCCCTGATGATGAGTCCCAAGTCTTAATAAAGTATCTGAATACTTCAAAGGGCTTCCAGTTTTTCAGCTCTCTTCCAGGTACCGGGATCCCTCTTTTGTTTGTGCACACATAAGTAAGACCTGGATAGCATTCACATTTGGACTGATAGTGGCACGTTCGCACAACACAAATTCCAGGACTGTGTAAACATTTTGGTTACAACAGCAGGTCAGAAGCTAGGAATGCTTGCTAGCAATTCACCTCCTGACACCTTAGAGCCTGTTCATCATCGACAAGGCACATGTCAGGACTGCGACGAATACTCCCGCTTTCCTGGATAGGTGCAGCTCCAACAACACTTTAGTTTGATACCATTAGAATAATGGTATGGCTTGGCTGGCATCCCCTCTACTACCTTCAACATTTACTTCTATCACCAGCATCAGCAATTTATAGCATCTACAAGATTACCTGAGTTACTCACCAAGGCTTTTTTCATAACATCTTCCAAACCTGCAACATCAAGGCATGGAGCACCACCTGCAAGTTTATCTAAGTCCCACTCCATCTCACTGTTCGTTCATTGTAACTAGTTCAGTCTCCTGGAACGCCCTACCTAACAGCGCTGCAGGTATGCCTACACCAAAAGTAACAAGCCATTTTCAACACAATATAGAACATAGAACAATACAGCACAGAACAGGCCCTTCGGCCCACGATGTTGTGCCGAACATTTGTCCTAGATTAAGCACCTATCCATGTACCTATCCAATTGCCACTTAAAGGTCACCAATGATTCTGACTCTGCCACTCCCACAGGCAGTGCATTCCATGCCCCCCCCCCCCCCCACTCTATGGGTAAAGAACCAACCCCTGACATCCCCCCCTGTATCTTCCACCCTTCACCTTAAATTTATGTCCCCTTGTAACACACTGTTGTACCCGGGGAAAAAATCTCTGACTGTCTACTCTATCTATTCCCCTGATCATCTTATAAACCTCTATGAATTCACCCCTCATCCTTCGCCGTTCCAATGAGAAAAGGCCTAGCACTCTCAACCTATCCTCGTACGACCTATTCTCCATTCCAGGCAACAGCCTAGTAAATCTCCTCTGCACCCTCTCCAAAGCTTCCACATCTTTCCTAAAGTGAGGCGACCAGAACTGCACACCGTACTCCAAATATGGCCTTACCCAAGTCCTGTACAGCTGCAACATCACCTCACGACTCTTAAATTCAATCCCTCTGCTAATGAACGCTAATGCACCATAGGCCTCCTTACAAGCTGTATCCACCTGAGTGCCAACTTTCAAAGATCTATGAACATAGACCCCAAGATCCCTCTGCTCCTCCACCTTACTAAGAACCCTACCGTTAACCCTGTATTCTGCATTCTTATTTGTCCTTCCAAAATGGACAACCTCACACTTGACAGGGTTGAATTCCATCTGCCAGCCCAGCTTTTCTTCATATCTAAGTACCTTTGCAGCTGATAACAGCCCTCCTCGCTATCCACAACTCCACCAATCTTCGTATCGTCTGCAAATTTACTGACCCACCCTTCGACTCCCTCTTCCAAGTCATTAATAATATCTTGGCAGTAGCACCATACAAACATAGTACCTGATGTTTCAGTTAGAAAAGCTGCTGTGTTTGTCAGCTCTGCGGATATTTGATATTTGTTAATGGTGCTGCTGTTACAGTTACCATATAGCAATGTGCAACATGTTTATACTGATCCCAAGCAATGGGCACTACATAACTGCACTGGAAAAGAGATGCACGGAAGAGACAGTGAACTTGTGTTGTTGGTAGAAGTACTGCAGTAAATACAAGTGTTTGAAAAATAAGCTGCGGTCAGCATGGTTTTGTGAAAATTATATCATTGCTAGTTATGTTAAAAATCTCAACACCAGCTTAGAGTCCAACAGGTTTATTTGGAAGTACAGGTTTTTTTTGGAAGTTTGAGCACTACTCCTTTGTCAGGTGGCTCGTGGGGCAGGATCATAGGGCACAGAACTTATACTGAAATATCAAAGTGTCATACAACTGATGCGATGGATTGAACAAATCTTGATAGCTATTAAGTCTTTAATCACTTAGAACAGGTTGCAGGTTTTGCATCATTAATATGTAAATCCCAGAACAACTTTCAAGTCACATTTCTGAGCTAATTTACGATTTTTAAAAAAATAACATCTCAATTCAAACAATGGATTTAAGGTGTGGGATTACAGACTATCTGTATCCCAATCTTGAGTCAGACCGATTCTATTTCCAATGTAGGAATTTATAAAATGTCACAAAGACTGACTGCCTACAGATTATGTATTTTTTGAACAAGATAGAATGTATCTACAAATGCAGATTCACCCCATAGACTTGTAGGGGTGTCTGCCTGCATGTGAGTGAGACGCCTTTTGGACTTTAACCTGATGGGTGGTTTTTAACTTTGTCCACCCCAGTCCAACCCCGGCACCTCCACATCATTGTGGAAGTATGTTTCTAGGATAATTACCAATCGATGAAGTAATGGATAGAAGCGAATGATAAGTGAATGTCCCTCTGAATTATTTTCTCCACTAACAGGTCTGATAATCATTCTGAATCTTATTCTCCAGTAAAAATCCTAATAAAATGGCCAGATAACCTCTGCATTTGTGCCTTCAAAAATGCATTTAAGGGTGCCTTTTATGTCCACTGATCTGTGTTCCTTTTTCTGTTCCCACAGGACGTGTTTGTACGTACTGGGTCTCTTGGCAAAAACAAAGCAGGGGTGTGATATCCTGAAAAGCCATGGTTGGGATTCAGTCAGGCACAGCCGCTTGCAGCCCTGGCCTGTGGCTCCTGATGACATGGAGCAGCTGTACAATGAGTTGTCCTCAGTCCCGAGTACGTTGAGCCTCAACTCTGAATCTACCAGTTCCAGGCATAACAGCGAGAGTGAGTCAGTGCCTCAGAGTGAGTATCATATGAAGTGGGACTTGCCTCAGTGCTCTCAGCATAATGAAGTTATCTTCCCTTCAGCGTGGATCTCTGAGTGAAATGTGCAGTGTTTGCTGGCTGGTTGCTTAATTCCTCATCATACAATGTTTGCATTCCTCTCTCCTCTCTCCTGACTACCACCTGATGAAGGAGCGTCGCTCCGAAAGCTAGTGTGCTTCCAATTAAACCTGTTGGACTATAACCTGGTGTTGTGTGACTTTTAACTTTGTACACCCCAGTCCAACACTGGCATCTCCAAATCATCTCTCCTGGGAGTGTTGATCTCTGCTGGGGGAGGCTTGGCAACTGTATGTATAAGGTTCAACTACCCAATTGAAGTTGAGCCTAAAAATCTACAGAGTAACTCACATTATAAAATAGAGACATCACTTGGCAATTTCATAGTAATCATCAGAAATAGAGCTGGCTCCTGTGGCCAAAGAGATCAGAAAATGCTAAGGGGAAGCAGCATTTTTTTAATCTTCCGTGGGATGTGGCTGTGCTGGCATTTGTTGTCATCCTGAAACGACCCTTGAACTGAACGGTTTGCTCAATCATAGAAAACCGTGAAGAGCGGGCCATTTCGCTAAGAGTCACACATAGGTCAGAGAGATGAGGGTACCACATTTTCTTCCTTACAGGATGTTAGTGGACTGGATGGGTTTTTACAAATATTCGCAATAGTTTCATGGTCACTATCACCGAGGCTAGACCTCATAATCTACCAACCCAATGCCATTGCAAATGGCAGAGAGGTGCAGTGCTTTCTGCAGTAAGTTCTGACAGAGGGAGATTGAAGCCAAGTTCCGAAATGTTAAATGCTCTATCTTGAGGTGGCTGCAACAATCAGTTGCAGTTTGTCCTATTTCAGCTTTAACAATCTCAATTGGGCAAGATTCCATAGAGCTCCTTACATCGCATATATAAGTTAATGGATGTGCTGTGGGCTTCTTTGTGTTACAGGCATGTTTATTATGGAAGATGATCGCTATGGCAGCAGCACAACCAGCACTTTTTTCCTAGATATCACTGAGGAGGGTGATCAGTCTTTGGAAAAGCCCAAATCGGCTAAAGAGAAGGAACGAAGCCCCTTGAGCATCCTCAGCTCATCTAGATTTGTCACTCGGCGCTTCTTCAATAATCTGACTTCACTACCTAGCAAGAAACTGCGCAGTGGCAACGATTCCAAGTCCAGCAAGGCAGCAGCAGATACGAAGCAGGTTCAGCGGCGCATTCGTGCTGTCACTGAACCAGCCAACAGCACTGAGTATTTGCACACTGAGGTGTTTACCAGCATCTTCAATGGTAACCGATTGCACAAGAGCCACACATTGAGTTTGGAGACCTCCTTTGTTGGGAGTAGGGATCATGGCAACAGAGGAAGCTCACAGAGCATCTCTGAGTCTGAACTAAAGCGCCCAAAAACTATGTTGGGAGATAATCACCAGGAACAGATCATAAAGGATCGGTCTATGGGTGACAGCACGACTGGCACACAGTTCAAAAGCCGCAGCCAGAGCTTTAACACTGATACAACGACTAGTGGCATTAGCTCTATGAGTTCTGTCAGTTCAAGTCCATCTGGTGAAACAGTCCGCCTGGACCCTGCCAATGCTGACACAGACTGTGGCAGCCTGAATACAATCGTCAGTGCACGGACAGTGAAGACCAATGTCTCCCTTACTCCCCAGTCAAATCACCTACCTCTGTCCAAGTCAAACTCTGTGTCACTGGTCCCTCTGGGGTCGTCTCACACGCTCCCCCGAAGGGCGCAATCACTGAAAGCACCTTCAGTTACTACCATAAAAAGCCTGACCGACTACAACTTTAGTTATACAAGCCCACGTGATGCATTTGGGTATGCCACACTGAAACGACTACAGCAGCAGAGGATGCATTCATCACTGTCACACTCTGAAGCCCTGGCATCTCCAGCAAAAGATGTGCTGTTTACAGACACAATTACCATGAAGACTGGCAGCCTGGATTCACGGTTGACACCAAGAAGGTAAATAAACTATCCTTCTGTTATATATTGAATAATACCATATGTTCAGAAAGGAGGATCTCTAAGCAGTGCACAAGAACATTATCTTTCAATGACACGCCTAGCCCTAATTGACAATTCTGGGATATCTGAAAAGGTTGGAAAATCTGTTGGAATTCTGTGAAGATGTAATTAATTAATAGAGTTGACAAGGGGAAGCCAGTCAATAAGGTATCTTTGGAATTTTTGTGAAAGCGTTTGACCAAGTTTCACATCAGAGAGTATTGTGCAAGATTAAAATGCTTAGGTTTGGTGGTAGTGTATTGAGATGGATGGAAAACTGGTTGGCAGAGAGGAAATAAAGTTTCGGAATTAATGGGTCTTTTTCAACTGGTAACTAGTGGGGTACCACAGGGATCCATGCTGGAACCCCAGCTATTCACTATATAGATTAATGATTTGAATGAAGGAACAAAATGTAACATCTCAAAGTTTGCAGATGATGCCAAGTTGGGTGGGAGGGTGAACTGTGACAAGGATGCAGAGATCCTTCAACATGATCTGGACAGGTTGGGTGAGTGGGCACATCAATGGCAGATGTAGTTTAGTTTGGATAAATATGAGGTTATTCACTTTGGAAGCAAAAATAAAGCAAACTACTACCTGAATGGCTGTAAATTGGGAGAGGACAGTGTGCAGTGGGACCTGGATGACCTTGTGTACCAGTCGCTGAAGGCGCAGCAGGTGGTAAAGAAGTCTACAAGGATTTCAGTGAGTCTCTCTCTCACTGCACCCCCCAGGTCATCTCCTCTGCAAATGAAATGTTGGCCTTGATTGTGAGAGGTTTCGAGTACAGGAGCAGGGATGTGTCGTTGCTGTTATACAGGGCCTTGGTGAGGCCACACCTAGAATATTGTGGGCAGTTTTGGTCTCCTTTTCTGAGGAAGGATGCTCTTGCTCTTGAGGGAGTGCAGCGAAGGTTTCCCAGGCTGATTCCAGGGATGGCAGGACTGACGTATGAGGAGAGATTGACGAGGTTAGGATTGTTTTCGCTGGGGTTCAGACAAATGAGGGGGGAATCTCAGAAACTTATAAAATTCTAACAAGACTAGACAGGGTAGATGCAAGGAGGATGTTCCCAATGGTGGGTGTGTCCTGAACCAGGGGTCACAGTCTGAGGATTCCAGGTAGGCCACTTAGGAAGGAGATAAGATGTTTCTTCACCCAAAGAGTGGTGAGCCTGTGGAATTCATTACCGCAGGAAGTATTTGATGCCAAAACATTGAACAGATTCAAGAGGCAGCTAGATATAGCACTTGGGGTGAATGGGGTCAGAGGTTATGGGGAGAAAGCGGGATAAGGCTATTGAGTTGGATGGTCAGCCATGGTCGTGATGAATGACAGAGAGCAGCTTCAAGCCCGAATGGCCTCTTTGTGTTCCTATTTTCTATGTTGTGACTGCAGCAACTTGTATAGTACCTTTAATATGATTAAAACTTCACTTCCTAGGAATCTTAAGGCAAAACTCGAGTTCATTAGATGGGTCGGTGTTTGTACAATGTGTGCAGGAGGGTTTCCTGACCCAATATGTCGACAGGCCAACAAGAGGGGAGGCTATATTGGATTTGGTTCTAGGTAATGAACCAGGCCAGGTGTTAGACTTGGAGGTAGGTGAGCACTTCGGGGACAGTGACCACAACTCGGTGACTTTTACTTTAGTGATGGAGAGGGATAATCGTGCGCCGCAGGGCAAGTGTTATAGCTGGGGGCAGGGAAATTATGATGCAGTGAGGCATGACTTAGGATGTGTGGATTGGAAAAACAGGCTTCAAGAGAAGAACACTAATGAGATGTGGGGATTGTTCAAGGAGCAGCTACTGCGTGTCCTCGATAGGTATGTACCAGTCAGGCATGGTGTAAAGGGCCTTGTGAGGCAGCCGTGGTTTAGTAAGGAATTGGAGTCCCTTGTGAAAGGGAAGAAGGCGGCATATGTAAAGATGAGGCGTGAAGGTTCAGTAGGGGCGATTGAGAGTTATAAGGTAGCCAGGAAGGAGCTAAAGAGGGAGCTAAGAGAAGCGAGAAGGGGACATGAAAAGTCTTTAGCTGGTAGGATTAGGGAAAACCCAAAGGCTTTCTATAGGTATGTCAAGAATAAAAGGATGACTAGGGTAGGTATCGGTCCAGTCAAGGATAGTAGTGGGAAGTTGTGTGTGGAGGCGGAGGAGATTGGAGAGACATTAAATCAGTACTTTTCATCAGTATTCACTCAGGAACAGGACACTGTTGCTGATGTGAATATGGAATCACAAATAATTAGAATGGATGCCCTGGAAATATGCAGGGAAGAGGTTTTGGGAATATTGGAAAGGATGAATATAGATAAGTCTCCTGGGCCTGATGGCATTTACCCCAGGATCCTATGGGAAGCTAGGGAGGAGATAGCAGAGCCACTGGCCTGGATTTTTATGTCGTCATTGTCAACGGGAATAGTACCAGAGGACTGGAGGATAGCGAATGTGGTCCCATTGTTCAAGAAAGGGAGTAGGGATAGCCCTAGTAACTATAGGCCAGTGAGTCTGACTTCAGTGGTGGGCAAAGTCTTAGAGAGAATGGTAAGGGATAAGATTTATGAACATCTGGGTAGGAATAACGTGATCAGGGATAGCCAGCATGGTTTTGTGAAGGGCAGGTCGTGCCTCACAAACCTTATTGAGTTCTTTGAGAAGGTGACTAAGGAAGTGGACGAGGGTAAAGCAGTAGATGTTGTGTATATGGATTTTAGTAAGGCGTTCGATAAGGTTCCCCATGGTAGGCTAATGCTAAAACTACGGAGGTATGGCATTGAGGATACATTAGAGGTTTGGATTAGGAATTGGCTGGCTGGAAGGAGACAGAGGGTAGTAGTTGATGGATTATGTTCATCTTGGAGCGCAGTTACTAGCGGTGTACCACAAGGATCTGTTTTGGGACCATTGCTTTTTGTTATCTTTATAAATGATCTAGAGGAAGGACTTGAAAGCTGGGTAAGCAAGTTTGCGGATGACACAAAAGTCGGTGGAGTTGTGGATAGTGAGGAAGGAAGTGGTAGGTTACAGCGGGATATAGATAAGTTGCAGAGCTGGGCGGAAATGTGGCAAATGGAATTCAATGTAGCTAAGTGCGAAGTCGTTCACTTTGGTAGGAATAACAAGATGATGGATTACTGGGCTAATGGTAGGCTACTTGGTAGTGTGGATGAGCAGGGGGATCTTGGTGTCCATGTACACAGATCTCTGCAAGTTGCCACCCAGGTAAATAGTGCTGTGAGGAAGGCATATGGTGTACTGGGCTTTATTGGCAGAGGAATTGAGTTCCGGAGTCCTGAGGTCATGTTGCAGTTGTATAAGACTCTGGTGAGGCCTCATCTGGAGTATTGTGTGCAGTTTTGGTCGCCATACTATAGGAAGGATGTGGAAGCTTTAGAACGAGTGCAGAGGAGGTCTACCAGGATGTTGCCTGGAATGGTAGGAAAATCCTATGAGGAAAGGCTGAGGCACTTGGGGCTGTTCTCATTGGAGAAGAGAAGGTTTAGGGGAGATCTGATAGAAGTGTATAAGATGATTAGGGGTTTAGATAGGGTAGATACTAAGAACCTTTTACCGCTAATGGAGTCAGGTGTTACTAGGGGACATAGCTTTAAATTAAGGGGTGGTAGGTATAGGACAGATGTTCGGGGTAGATTCTTCACACAGCGGGTTGTGAGTTCATGGAATGCCCTGCCTGTATCAGTGGTGAACTCTCCTTCTTTATGGTCATTTAAGCGGGCATTGGATAGGCATTTGGAAGTTATTGGGCTAGTATAGGTTAGGTAGGATTCGGTCGGCGCAACATCGAGGGCCGAAGGGCCTGTACTGCGCTGTATCCTTCTATGTTCTATGTTCTAAAATGTATGATACCAAGTCACATAGGGAGTCATTGGTTCATGTTATGATCCTGGCTGACGTACTGGACAAGTAAGATCTCAGGCTAAAATATGTGTTGTTAGATCAGTTTTGTTTTGGTTTTAATAGTGTGGTGCTTTCAGATGCTGCAGGTTCAGCTTTAACAATGAAACCGAAGTTTCCCTAGGAATTAGGAGTGGTAATAGGCATTTCAGCCTTTCGAGACCGCTCCACCATTGAACGTGATCATGGCTGATCTTATCCTGGTCTCAACTCCACTCTCCTGCCTGCTCCTCATAGCCCTTTATCTCGCTTTTCATCAAAAACATACCTACCTCTTTCTTGAATCTGTTGATTGATTCTGCCTCCACTGTATCTGGCAGAGAGTTCCACAGATTTACAACTCTTTGAGAGAAATAGGATCAAAGCTGAGATGAGGCAAAACTATCTCCTCTCACTCTGTCTATTCCCTCTGTTTAAAACTGTCCCACATCCACCTTATCAATCCTTTTTAGCATTTTATATACCTCAATCAGATGTCCCCTCATTTGTCTGAAATTGAATGAGTACAAACCTAAGCTATTCAACAGCTCTTTGTGCTTTCATCCCTGGAATTAACCTTGTGAACTACCTCCAGTGCTAATATATCCTTCCTCAAATAACATGGAGGTGTCCGTGTCAGACTGGGGTGGACAGGTTTATTTGGATCTGATGAAGCTAGCTACCTGACAAAGGAAGAGCACTCCAAAAGCTTGTTCTTCCAAATAAACATGTTGGACTTTAATCTGGTGTTGTGAGATTTTTAACTTACCCAAATATGGAGATCAAAATTGGGCACATTATCCTGATGTGGTCTCATATAATTGTGAACAAAACTTATTTATAATCCTGTCCTCTTACAATAAATGCCTGGATTCCATTTGCTTTATTATTAACTGCACCTGCGTGCCCACTTTCTACAATTCATGCATAAGGAGATCTAAATCCCTCTGCATTGATGCATTTTGAATGTGCTTCCCATTTAAATAATAATTTGCCCTTTTATTTTTCTGGCCAAAATGAACAACCTTTAACTTATCCCCATAAAACTCCATCTGCCAGATTCTGGGCAATTTTCTTGGCCTATCAATATCATCGATTCCTTACAGTGTGGAAGCAGACTCACCAAGTCCACACTAACTGTTTGAAGAACATTCCACCCAGACTCACCCCATCATTGTGGCCTTGCATTTTTCATGGCTAATCCACCTAATGTGCACATCCCTAGACACTATATGGGTAATCCACCTCTCTAGGAAGACACCCACGCAGACACGGAGAAAGTGTGAACTCCATACAGACAGTTGGCTGAAGGTGGAATTGAACCCAGGTTCCTGGTGCTGTGTGGCAGCAGTGCAATGTTCATCTGTGAACTCTTTATCTCCTCTTCACTGCCTGATTTCCTCCCTATTTTAATATTATATGTGAATTTTGCTATGTTACATTCTGTCCCTGCTTGCAGATCATTTATATAGATTATAAATAGTTAAGGTCTGAGAACTAAACCCTGCACATCCTACTAGTTACAACTTGCCATCCAGAGAAAGAACCATTTAACTCTGCTTTTTTATCAAACTCTGGATTAGTGGTGCTGGAAGAGCACAGCAGTTCAGGCAGCATGGATGTGCTCTTCCAGCACCACTAATCCGGAATCTGGTTTCCAGCATCTGCAGTCATTGTTATTACCTTTTTTAATCAAACTGCCAATCCTCTATCCAAGCCAATACTCTACCCTTAACCCCTAACCTTCCAGGATAGTCTTTCATGCGGCACATGGTCAGGTGCCTTCTGGAAATCTAGATATACCATATCCACCAGATCCCCATTATTTATCTTGCTGGTTATAACCTGAAAGAACTCCAAGTTTGTCAAGCACAACTTACCCTTCGTGAAACCATGTGGACACCGGTGAATTGAGCTTTGTTTTACCAAGTGTTCAGTTATCTCTTCCTTTACAATTGCCTCCAGCAACATCCCCCCCCCCCCCCCCCCCACTATAGAGGTCACACTAACAGATCTATAGTTTGCCACTTCTTGCTTTTTGTTTGAAAAAGTATTAGCGTTAGCGTTTCCAATCCAGTGGCAGTGGCACTTTGAGAATCTAGGGAATTTTGAAAAATTCAGAACTAATTCATCCACTGTCTCTGCTGTCTCCTTTTGTAATACCCTCCGCTGCAGGCCATCAGGCCCTGGGGACTTATCAGCCTTTAATCCCATCAGTTTACTTAATACCTTATCCTTATTTCTAATAACTTCCCCCAGAGTGCCACTGACGTTTACGTTCTAACACACCCTCGTTTTTGCCTTTGTTATCCTTTACTCTCTTGTTAAGCCATGGATGATTTTTCAGTTTTTTTTACAATTCCTCTTCCCCTCAGGAATATGTGATGTGGAGGTGTCGATGTTATTCTGGGGTGAACAAAATAAAAAATCATTGGTTATAGTCCAACAGGTTTATTTGGAAGCACTAGCTTTCGGAGTGCTGCTCCTTCAGGTAGCTAGTGGGGCAGGATCATAGGACAGACTTTTACTATAAATTCTAAGTGTCATCCAACTGATGTGATGTATTGAACAAACCTAGATTGCTATTAAGTCTTTAATCAATTAGAATGTGATTATGGTTGCAGGTTTCTACTCATTAATATGTAATATGACTTCTTTCAAGTCACATTGCTGAGATAATAAAACCTTAAGTTTTAAGAAAAAGTGACATATCAGCTCAGGCAATGCATTAAAGGTGGGAGGTTAGAGTGAGGTCTGTATTCCAACCTTAAGTCAGACTGGTCTTGTTTCCAAAGTAGGAATTGACAAAATATCCCATGGACTGACTGCCTATAGATTGTGCACTTTTAGACCACATAAGACGTGTGTGTGTGTGTGCGCGCGCGCGCGCGCTTGATTGTGCGGAAGTGTGATGGAGTATATGCCTGTTGGAGGTGTGCTCGTGTGTGTTTGTGTGCCTGAGAAAGAGCATGTGTATGAGAGAAGTTTTGTGTGTGTGTGTATTTGTGCGTGAGTGTATAGTGTAGTAGTCACCTGTAGTGTGACGTGAACCCAAGATTTTGGTTGAGGCCATCTTCATGCATACAGAACTTGGCTATCAGCCTCTGCTAGGCATTTCTGTGTTTTTGCGTATCCCGAAGTCCACCTTGGAGGCTGAAGATTCGAGGCTGAATGTCCTTGACCGTTGAGGTGTTCCCTGACTTGGAGGGAACATCCCTGTCTAACGATTTTTGTCCATTCATCCGTTGTCATAGCACCTGCTTGGTCTCGCCAATGTACCATGCCTCGGGGCATCCTTGCCTGCAGCGTATGAGATAGACAGCGATGGCTGAGACACAGGAGTATCTGCCACACGCGTGATTGGTAATGTCCCCAACTGTAATGGTAATATCCATGTTGACACTCTTGACACATCTTCCAGTGTTTGCAATGACAACATTGCAATGTTGCCATGACAGACCATTGTCTGCAGCAAACTGCCCGGCCTTCAGGTTAACATCGACCACAACACCATACAACCCTGTCATGGCAACCACTGCAAGACTTGTCAGAATGTTGACATGGATACTACCATTACATGTGGGGACATCACCAACCACGTGCGTGGGGTACTCTTGTGACTTGGTCAATGCTGTCTATCTCATACACTGCAGGCAAGGATACCCTGTGGCATGGTATATTGGTGAGATCAAGCAGACGCTATGACAATGGAAGAATGGACACCGTGCAATAATATTCAGACAGGGATGTTCTCTCCAAGTCGAGGAACACTGTAGCAGTCAAGGACACTTGGCCTTGGATTTTCAGGTGATGGTCCGCCAAAACGGACTTAGGGAGACGCAACAATGCAAAGTCGCCGAGCTGAGACTGTTAGCCAAGTTTGGTTCCCGTGAGGATGGCCTCAACCAGGATCTTAGATTCACGTCACACTACAAGTGACCCCATCTCTCTCGCTCTCTCTCACATACTCCATCACACTCTCACGCAAACTCAATCAAGCACATGTGTGCACACTCTCTCTCTTTTCCCCACCCCCCAACTCTCTCCCTCTCTCACGTGCACATGCACATAAGTCTGTGGGGTGAATTTGCATTTGTTCAAAAAGCGCACATCTGTACGCAGTTAGTCCATGTGACATTTTATCAGTTCCTACATTGCAAATAGAACTAGTCTGACTGAAGGCTGGAATAAAGAGAGACTCTAACCTCCCACCTTTAATGCATTGTCTGAGCTGAGAAGATGCGTTCTTTTAAACTTATGGTTTTATTATCTCAGCAATGTGATTTGAAAGAAGTTCTGGGATTTACATATTAATGAATGGAAACCTGCAACCATAGTCACATTCTATGTGATTAAAATCTTAACAGCTATCTAGGTTTGTTCAATACATCACATCAGTTGGATGACACTGCGATGTTTTACTATAAATTCTGTGTCCTATGATCCTGCCCCACTAGCTACCTGATGAAGGAGCAGCGTTTGAAAGCTAGTGCTTCCAAATAAACATATTGGACTATATAACCTGGAGTTGTGTGATTTTTAACTTTATCTCAGGAATATACCTTAATTGAGAGTATTTAGTATTTCTCTAAGTATTTGCCACTGTTCTTCAAGTCTCTTGCCCTTTAATGTTTTTACCCAGTCCACTTGGGCCAACTCCTTCCTCAAGCCTGTATTTTAGGATTAGGCAAATCCTCGTGTGCAACTCTGTCTCACTCTTCCAATCTGAATTTGAAACTTTACCATGGTTATGGTCACTCTTTTCAAGAGGATCATTAACCACAAGACCATTTATCAATCCTTCCTCGTTATATAATTCAAAATCCGAACTAAGTCAAGAGTGTGGTGCTGGAAAAGCACAGCAGGTCAGGCAGCATCTGAGGAGCAGGAGAATCAATGTTTTGGGCATAAGCCCCTCATCCGGAATGATTCCTGATGAAGGTCTTACGGCCGAACCATTGATTCTCCTGCTGCTCGGATGCTGCCTGACCTGCTGTGCATTTTCAGCACCACACTCTCAACTCTGATCTCCAACATCTGCTGTCCTCACTTTCTACTAAAATCTGAACTAGCCAGTTCACTGGCTCCGTGACATGTTGTTCTCTGAACCTTTTCTCAAGGTTACTGTTATTAAGCTGATTAATCCAATCAACTTGAATGCTCAAATCATCCATAATTACCATTGTGTCCTTCTCATAAGCCTTCATTATTTCCTGGTTTATACTATGCCCAGCTTTGTAAGTGTACTGTACATCTGAGTTCGGGGCCTGTAAATTACTCTTGCCAAGGGGTTTCTTCCCTTTTTATTTCCCCCCAGACTGATTTACATTTTGGTCCCTAGAATCAGTACCATTACTTAATATAGTCTTGATGTCATCTTTAACCAGTAAAGCAATTCCACCCCCTGTTGCTCCTTATCTGGGCATTTGGAATATTGAGTACCCTTGGATATTGAACTCCCATTCTTGATCTTGCTGTAACCATGTTTCACTGACTCCTACCAGGTGGTACCTCTTCGTCTCAATATGTGCCATTAGCTCATCAACTTTATTCCCAATACTGAGTGCATTTAGGTATAAGAGTTTTAAATAAATTCCACGTTTGCCTTTCTCTTTTAACATTTTCTTGTGCCCTATGCTTTCCCCACACTCCATCCTTCTTGATCTCTGAACACTGAGCTGCACCAGCTTTTTAGCCATAAATGAAGCTGTACTATCTCCCTGTTCCATGCTACACTACCATGCAGCATGAAGAGTAATTGCGAGATTACAACCCTGGAGGTCCTGCTTTCCACCTTGCTCCAGGCCTAGCTCCCTGAACTCTCCTTGCATGGCCTTGTCACTTTTCCTGCCTGTGTTATTGATGCTAATTTGCACGACAACCTTTGACATTTCCAAAAGAAATGAAGATAAAATAAAATAAACGGTGCTATTTACGTATAACGCAAGGTTAAAAGTTTTGAAACACAGTAAAATTCCATTCTATTGATCCCAACAACCGTCCTTTACACAAATCGAGACAATTTCCTTCTAATTCACATATTTAAGGTTTTGTTGAACTGCAGCTTCAGTGCACTATCATAAGAATCAGACTTTCTGGAGCCTCAATTTTCTCTATCAAATAACCCCTTCAGGGTTTACCCCAAACACTTATGATCTGCAACTTTTAAACTAAACTTCTTTCGCTGACTTTGTTAACTGTCCTGAAATATCTCTCTTTCTCAGCTTCATTAGCTTCAGCCAAAACCTCTGCAATACTACCCCAAACTGAACCTTAAAAGCTTTTTTTTCTCAGCTGTGTGTGAACCCCTAAGCCCAGGAAAAAAACAAAAGAATTTTCTAAATGAAAACCAAATGCACTTCTTTGCTGGCTTGTTAACTCCCCAGTGTGTTTTAAAACAAATCACTATGGTTACAGAAATACTTGAAGGTTAATTAGACACACAGAAACACTAGTTCAAAATTCAAAAATCCAAAGATTTTAACTTTCCAAACATAGACTGGGACTGCCCTAGGTTTAAGGGTGGAAGCTGTTTTTGGGTAGAAATGATCTGTTCAAGAAGGACTGATTGCACCTAAGTTGGAAAGGGCTGAACGTACAGTCAGGGAGATTTGCTAGAGCAGCTTGAGAGGATTTAAACTAGTAAGGTAAGGGGGTGGGACCCAGGGGGATAGTGAGGAAAAAATTCAATCTGAGACAGTTGAGAACAAAAAGGCGAGTCAAACAGTCGGGGCAGGCAGGGAGGGACAAAGCAGAGAACGAGGTAGGACTGATAAATTAAACTGCATTTATTGCAATACAAGAGGCCTAACGGGGAAGGCAGATGTACTCAGGGCATGGTTGGGAACATGGGACTGGGATATTATAGCAGTTAGATAAAAACAATGACTGCAGATGCTGGAAACCAGAGTCTAGATTGGAGTGGTTCAGCACAGCGGTTCAGTAAAATCAACATTTCGGGCAAAAGCCCTTCATCTGGAATACAGGCAGAGTGCCTGAAGTATGGAGGGATAAATGAGAGGAGGATGGGGGTGGGGAGAAAGTAGCATAGAGTACAGTAGGTGAATGGGTGAATACAGAAACATGGCTCAGGAATGGCCAGGACTGGCAGCTTAATGTTCCAGGATACAAATGCTACAGGAAGGACAGAAAGGGAGGCAAGAGAGGAGGGGGAGTGACATTTTTGATAAGGGGTAGCATTGCAGCTGTGCTGAGGGATGATATTCCCGGAAATACATCCAGGGAAGTTATTTGGGTGGAACTGAGAAATAAGAAAGGGATGATCACCTTATTCAGATTGTATTATAGTCTCCCTAATAGTCTGAGGGAAGTTGAGAAACAAACTTGTAAGGAGATCTCCGCTATCTGTAAAAATAATAGGGCGGTTATGGTTGGGGAATTTAACTTTCCAAACTTAGACTGGGACTTCCATAGTGTTAAGAGTTTAGATGGAGAGGAATTTAAGTGCGTACAAGACAATTTTCTGATTCAGGATGTGGATGTACCTACTAGAGAAGGTGCAAAACTTGACTTACTGTTGGGAAATGAGGCAGGGCAGGTGACTGAGGTGTCAGTGGGGGAGCACTTTGGGGCCAGTGACCATAATTCTATTAATTTTAAAACAGTGATGGAAAGGAATAGACCAGATCTAAAAGTTGAAGTTTTAAATTGGAGAAAGGCCAATTTTTATGGTATTAGCAAAAACTTTTGAAAGCTGATTGGGGGACAGATGTTCACCGATAAAGGGACAGCTGGAAAATGGGAAGCCTTCAGAAATGAGATAACGAGAGTCCAGAGAGAAAGTATTCCTGTTATGGTGAAAGGAAAGGTAACTAGGTATACGGAATGCTGGATGACTAAAGAAATTGAGGGTTTCATTCAGAAAAAGAAGGAAGCTTATGTAAGGTGTAGACAGGATTGATTAAGTGAATCCTTACAAGAATATAAAGGCAGTAAGAGTAAACTTGAGGGAAATCAGGAGGGCAAAAAGAGGACACGAGATAGCTTTGGCAAATAGAGTTAAGGAGAATCCAAAGGGTTTTTACAAATACATTAAGGGTAAAATGATAACTAGGGAGAGAATCAGCAAAGTGGCCTTTGTGTGGAGCTGCAGGAGATGGGGCAGATACTAAATGTGTATTTTGCATCAGTATTTATTGTGGATAAGGACATGGAAGATGTAGAATATAAGGAAATAGAGGGGGACATCTTGAAAAATGTCCGTATTACAGAGGAGGAAGTGCTTGGGTGTCTTGAAACACATAAAAGTGGATAAATCCCCAGGACCTGATCAGGTGTACCCGAGAACTCTGTGGGAAGCTGGAGAAGTGATTGCTGGACCTCTTGCTGAGATATTTGTATCATCGATAGTCACAGGTGAGATGCTGGAAGGTGGCTGGAGGTTGGCTAACGTGGTGCTACTGTTTAAGAAGGGTGGTAAGGACAAGCCAGGAAAATATAGACCTGTGAACCTGACGTCAGTGGTGTGCAGGTTGTTGGAGGGAATCCTGAGGGACAGGATATACATGTATTTGGAAAGGCAGGGGCTGATTAGGGATAGTCAACATGGCTTTATGTGTGGGAAATCATGTCTCACAAACTTGATCGAGCTTTTTGAAGAAGTAACAAAGAAGATTGATGAGGGCAGAGCGATAGATGTGATCTATATGGCCTTCGACAAGTTTCCCCATGGGAGACTGATTAGCAAGATTAGATCTCAGGGAATTAAGGGAGAATAGCCATTTGAACTGGCTCAAAAGTAGAAGACAGAGGGTGATGGTGGAGGGTTGTTTTTCAGACTGGAGGCCTATGACCAGTGGAGTGCCACAAGGGTCAGTGCTGGGTCCTCTACTTTTCATCATTTTATATAAATGATTTGATTTGAACATAAGGGGTATAGTTAGTAAGTTTGCTGTTGACACCAAAATTGGAGGTGTAGTGGACAGCAAAGAAGATTACAATGGGATCTTGTTCAGATGGGCTAATGGGCTGAGGAGTGGCAGATGGAGTTTAACTTGCATAAATGCGAGGTGCTGCATTTTGGGAAAACAATTCTTAGTAGGGCTGATACACTTAATGGTAAGGTCCTAGGGAGTGTTGCTGAACAAAGAGATCTTGGAGTGCAGGTTCATTGCTCCTTGAAAGTGGAGTCGCAGGTAGATAGGATAGTGAAGAAGCCGTTTGGTATGCTTTCCTTTAATGGTCAGAGTATTGAGTACAGGAGTTGGGAGGTCATGTTGCAGCTGTACAGGACATTGGTTAGGCCACTGTTGGAATATTGCGTGCAATTCTGGTCTCCTTCCTATCGGAAATATGTTGTGAAACTTGAAAGGGTTCAGAAAAGATTTACAAGGATGTTGCCATGGTTGGAGGGTTTGAGCTATTGGGAGAGGTTGAATAGGCTGGGGCTGTTTTCCCTGGAACGTCGGAATCTGAGGGGTGATCTTATAGAGGTTTATAAAATCATGAGGGGCATAGATAGAATAAATAGATGAAGCCTTTTCCTTGTGGTGGGGGAGTCCAGAACTAGAGGGCATAAGTTTAAGGCCTTGAAACGAGGATGAGAATTTTAAAATCAAGTCATTGCTTTACTAATCCTGTGTAGGTCAGTGAGTGCTAGGGCTGATAGGAGAAGGAGACTTGAAGAGCGTTAAGATATGGGGAGCAGAGGTTTGGATGACCTTAAATTTGCAAGGGGTAGAATGTTAGTGATCAGCTTGAGTGTGTTAAATTAGTCATTTGAGGGATTTAAGTTGAGATGTTAGACATGAATATTGCCAGAAGTATCATCGCAGAACACTGGTAACACATTTCGCACTAAACAAAAATAGAATGTTTAATTGCTTGGCCAATGTTGATACAAAAGGAAAGGTTTGTTTTTGATGAAGGTCCATGCAATATTTACAACACAGAAATAGTATCACAGACATGGGGAAGATTGGAACCACTGGTGTATGCAAGTCAATAGAAACTGCTCTGATTTCTGTTCATCTCTTGCATTCTTCTTCAGATTCATCAAAGCCTTGAGCTTCGCCTCGCTGGACAAAGAGGATTTATTAAGTCCAATAAATCATACAACACTTCAGCGTTCTTCCTCTGTACGTTCCATGGTCTCCAATGCCACCTGTGGCAGCACGGACGATTACATAGGCCTCGCATTGCCCAGCGACATTAATGAGCTGTTCCAGGTAGGCCCAGGAGAGGGAATGAATCCTGTCTTAGATTGCTACCTGTAATGCCTCAGGCCAGGCTTAGGGCTTGTACACCTGATTTATTATAGCTAAGTCATTGTTTGTAAACATGGGAGATATTTCAGGGACTCAAAAGAGGGTTCTGTATCTGAGGTCATGTACCTGTCATTGTTCGATGGACGAACTTAATTTCTAGTTACTCAAGCCATTCATTTAATACAATTTGTTTCTGTCTTATTGTCACCTTGAATGAAGCCCACTTTGAATCGCACAAGTGTATGATCAACTGACATGGGATACCTTTTTTTTCCTAATTTTAGTTTAGGCAGTTTAAGGTTTTGCAAATGTAGGCTGGTTGTGTACTGTCCATACTCTGCCAATTGCAAACAACCAAAGGAAGATGAAGTTTGATTCCATCAACAAATCACTGGCAGATATAGCCCACCAATACAGCAAATCATACACAATGTTACTAGGAAATACTTCTAAAGTACCTGTTTCTTTCCATAAATATAAAGTTCAGTACTGCAAAGCTGTTTCGTCTGTTCATACTTCAGTAAGCATAAGCTTTTGGTATTTTAATCTGCAGTCTAATCATGTGCAATCTTAAAACGAAGTTGTATGACTAACTGTTTCATCTTTCCAGGTGAAAGAGATTCCATACTTTCAGCAGAAGTGTAACCTGCCTAAAGAGGACCATTCCCTCCAAGACCAGGAGTCAGATAATGAAGGTGAGAGCAGATACCTAGACCATCCCAATCATCTTTCCTGTCACTACTAGTGGAAAATGTACAACTATGGCTACCGTCCGAGTACAGGGTTGAATTCTACTCTCATGCTGTCCACAAGTTTATCATGTACAGAATGACCACAAGCTTGCTTTTTGTTGGCAGGTGGGAACATTAATGTCTCCTACGTTACCCATGGTGATGCTTTGCTGCCTCCCAGCCTTTGAAATCAAGGCATTATTTGCAGCATCAAGGAGCCATTGCAAATAATCTAGTCAGAGACAATTAGGGAAATTGATTGTAGAAGCTGGTTGGAATCATATCTAGCATAAAGCAAGTTGCTGATGGTCACTGGAAGTCTATTATCTCAGTTCCAGGACATCTGTGTCGGAATTCCTCAGGCTAGTGTCCTAGGCCCAACATTCTTTGGCTGCTCCATGAATAATTTTTCTGTCAGAAAGTCTGAAGTGGGAAATTAACTGGTGATTGCACAATAATCACAACTCCTCAGTGACATTTGCAATTTCTCAAGTGGCATTACATCACTTGTGTGACAGGCAGTGACTATTATTCTGATCTTAACTGATGGCAATACTGAACAAATCACATCCGAGTGAAACTGGGCTTAATAGAAAGTGTCTTTTTTTTTGATACTGTTGTCAGTCACTAAGCATATTCACATGAGCTTGTCAATGTTCTTTTAATAAGGAGTGCAAGTTTATTGCACGAAACAAAAGCTATATATGGAATACATGACAGTTTAAAAAGATCATAAGAATTTTTTTAAAAATTCAATTTTTTTTTCAGTGCTATTCTTTTAAGTCATTCCTGTCTTAACTTTTCAATGCCAAGCTCAGCTGACTCTTTCCAGCACTCATGGCCTGGTCAGTTCTTCCTAATTCTGATAGTCACAGGCTGATGGCTTCTCCGAACTGAAAAACAGCCCTTCTGCGAGAATGACTTCTCTTACTGAACTCAACCTTCAAGTGGCTCCTGATTATCCATTTCTGTATCTTAAAACTCAACTCTGTAAGCCATCAGCAATTAACTCCCTGGTAGTTAATCACGACTCAGAGTCACATGCTTGCTTGGAAAAGCCGTCAGTTCAAAATTATTTTCTGGCCTTCATTTAAAAACATCACTTCACTGAAATTAAAATTCATTTTTCCTTTACTAGATTTCCCAAACAATATCGACATGCTCCAAATCTACATACCATTACCTACAAGAAAGAAGCCATTTATATTCTTAACAGATTCTAGCAGTCTGAGCTAATGCAAAGTAAATTGGAACAATAAGCTAGGGAATAGATCAAGAGAGGCAATGGGATATGTTTAAGGGGATATTTCAGAATACTTGAAATAATCTAAATTTAATCTGCATGTCAACTTGAGAGATCAGAATGGCAGTAGTAGCCTGGATGATGACTTCATAAAATGTTCACAAGATAGATTTGTTTTTTTTAAAGCAGCAGCTTTTGGAACCAATCAAAGAACAGGTTGTATTAGACTTGGTTTTGTATAATGTGACAGGATGAATCAATGACCTCAGTGTAAATGCATCAGTAGGTGAGCCTCAGCTGCCTTTCAGTATGATCATGGCTGACACTATGCTCTGTCTCTCCCCAGACCCCTTAACGCCTTTAGTCTTAACATAGAAGCATCGAGTATAGGAGCAGGAGTAGGCCCTTTTGAGCCTAACCCACCATTCAGTCTGATCGGGGCTGACCTTCCATCTCATTACCCTGTTCCTATTTCTCCCTGTATGCTTTGATCCCTTTAGCCTTCAGAAACGTATCTCCTCCTTGAAAGCATCCAATGTTCTGGCTTCAAACATTTTGTGACACAGAATTCCACAGGTTTACCACTGTCTGGGTGGGGAAACAATTATCCTCATCTCAGTCTTTAAAAAGCTATCCCTTATCGTTAGACTATCATGTCTGGCCATGGACTCTCCTGTCATAGGGAACGTCCTTCTTACATCTACCCTACCTAATCCTGTTAGAATTTTATAGGTTTCTATGAGATCCTCACCCCCAATCTTCTCAGCTGCATGAATACAGTCCTAACCGATCCAGTTTGTCTCCATACATTAGTTCTGCTAACCGAGGAATCGGTCTGGTCCACCTTCATTGCACTCCCTCCATTGCTAGCATATCCATCCTCAGATAAGGGATCAAAACCTAGTACAGTATTCCAGATGTGATCTTACCGATGCCCTGTACAGTTTAGGTGAGATTCCCTACTGTGTGAAAACAGGCCACTTGGCCCAATAAGACAACACCGAAATTCCGAAGAGTAACCCACCCAGACCCATTTCCCTCCGACTAATGCACCTAACACATTATGGGCAATTTAGCATGGCCAATTCATCTGACCTGCACATCCCAGTCTGGTATGGATGAAGCATGGATATACAATCCAATGCTGAGTCTTTGTTTTTTTTAAGCCATAAATGTATGTCCTTAATCAGAGGGACCTCCTATCTCTTGACCATAGATTAATTCAACTGGACTAAACCAAGTAGATTAATTTAAGGAACCTCTGGTGAGACCAACAAAATGATCAATTTGCCTCACTGTTAATTCAAGAGATTTTCAGTGCTGTTTAATCTTGAATTATTCTTCTTTCTGCTTCCAAATGCAATGTTATATGCAACACATGCTTTTCAAGTTGTAAAACAGCAGTTTTTTCAGTTATAGCAGTCCAAAGTCCATTTCAGTTGACAGTTGTAGAAAATGAAATATATGTGGTCGTTTACAACCATATACAGGATACAGTGCAGCAACTCACCATGACACCTTCAGTAGCATCTTCCAAGGGGGAAAAGGGCAGCAGATACATGTGATCACCCACATGTCCTTTCCAAAGCACTCCCCATTTTGATGTGGAAGTATATCACCATTCCTTCAGTGTCACTCGGTCAAAGAGCTGAAATTCCCTCAC
The DNA here is from genome assembly GCF_020745735.1 of Hemiscyllium ocellatum. Taxonomy (NCBI): domain Eukaryota; kingdom Metazoa; phylum Chordata; class Chondrichthyes; order Orectolobiformes; family Hemiscylliidae; genus Hemiscyllium; species Hemiscyllium ocellatum. Next base: position 5,972,407 of record NC_083402.1, read on the forward strand.
AGCATGTGGGTTGAATTGATTCAAATAGTTAACTCTCCACTACTACCTTAGAAGAAATTAACACCGAGTACTAAATGCTGGTGTTGTCATCATTATCCAAACCCCAAAACTCTGGCAGCGTCTGAGGACAAAAGAATGAAGTTAATGTTACAGATCAATGATCATTGTTCAGAGCCTGTGCTTTTGACCAGCCAAGGACTAATTGAGTTCTGTTTTGTTCCTTTTAGATGCAGCATTGTCTCCTTGCTCTCGGAGTCCCTATCAAGAGCTCCGGCCACAGATCAGTTTCACAGAGGCAATGCTGAAAGCATCGGAAAATGCTCGTTCCATTGATGTTACTGAGGAGACTGGTTTAAAGGAGCACACAGATGAGAACTGCCTATATTGTGTGTGCCTGCAGATTGTCGGCTGCCTTCCCTACAGCCAGTGTGCTTCCACTTTCAATCGTGTAGGTGGGTATGAACACGCCTATAGCTTGCTTAACAGTATGTCTCCTTTATAACCTACAGTTTCTGTCTTTGTGATAACCTTGCTGGACACTCAAAGAAAAAAAAATGTTTGCAGCCCAGGAACAGGCCCTTCAACCCTCCAAGCCTGAGCCGATCCAAACGTACTGTCTAAACCTGTCAGTCAATTCCTAAGCATCTGTATCCCTCTGCTCCCCACCTACTCATGCATCTGTCCAGATGCACCTTAAATGAATCTACCATGCCTGCCTCTATCACGTCTGCTGGCAATGCGTTCCAAACGCCCACCACCCTCTGTGTGAAATATGTGCTGCGTGTATCCCCCTTAAACTTTGCACCTCTCACCTTGAAAGCATGATCTCTCGTTATTGACTTCTTCACCCTGGGAAAAAACTTGTCTCTATCCACTCTATCTATACCCTTCATGATTTTGTAAACCTCAGTCAGGTTCCCCCCTCAATCTCCTTTTTTCTAGTGAAAATAAACCTAACCTACTCAACCTCTCTTCAAAGCTAGCACCTTCCATACCAGGCAACATCCTCGTAAACCTTCTCTACACTCTCTCCAAAGCGTCCACATCCTTTTGGTAATGTGGCGACCAGAACTGTACACAGTATTCTAAGTGCAGCGAACCAATGTTTTGTACTATTTTAACATGACTTGCTAGCTCTTATACTCAATACCCTGTCCAATGAAGGCAAGCATGCTATATGCCTTCTTGACCACTCTATCCACCTGTGCAGCAACCTACAGGGTACAATGGACCTGCACTCCCAGATCTCTCTGCTCATCAACTTTTCCCAAGGCTCTTCCGTTCGTTGTATAATTCGCTCTAGAATTAGACTTGTCTAAAAGCATCACCTCACATTTGTCAGGATTGAAAACCATCTACCACCTTTCCACCCAACTCTCCAATCTATATATATCCTCCTGTATTCTCTGACAGTCCTTTTATGCTTTCTGCTACTCCACCAACCTTTGTATCATCTGTAAACTTGCTGATCATACCAACAGTGCCCTCTTCCAGATCAATTATGTATATTACAAACAATAGTGGCCCCAGTGCTGATCCCTGTGGAACACCACTGGTCACCTTTCTCCATTTAGAGAAACTCCCTTCAACTACTACTCTCTGTCTCCTGTTGCTCAACCAGTTCTTTATCCACCTAGCTAGAACACCCTGCACACCATGTGACTGTTCCCCTTAACTAGTTGTTTGTACAAATGTCCCCATGCTACCCACTCTGTTTTTTCAATGTACTCATAGCGGGGGGGCACCACTGGTTGACAAGCATTTATTATCTGTCCCTACTTTCCCTGCATAACAATACCCTTACGGTGGGAATTTCAGGATTTGGATCCAGTGACACTGAAGAAATGACTATATATTTCCAGATGAGCAAGGCGCGTGGCTTGGGGAAGGTAGTGTTCCTGTATATCTGCTGCCCTTGTCCTTCCAGATGGTTGTGGATTTGGCAGATGCTGTGTGAGGAGCTTTTCTGCAGTGCATCTTGTAGATGGTATTGGCAAAAAGCTTGGGGAGGTGAGGGGGAATTGAGAATTCTTAGGAAGCAAAAAATTAATGGTCCAGCATTACTGCCTGAAAGAAAGACGAAAGAAGATTCTAGCAATTTTTAAAAGGGTATTGGAAATGGAAAGATCACAGCGATGAAGAAAGAGAAGAGGAATGATGAGAACAGGATCTGTCTAACTGGCTCGAGTCAGCACAGGTACATTGGGTGCCTTAGTCCTGTGTTATTGTCTGCAACCCTTTCTATGCCTAACAGACAAATACCCCGTTAAGACAGCGCTATGTAAACAAGTCTTACTTCCTTTAAATGCTAATGTATTTCAGATTTTCCAGACATTCCATGCTCCGAATGCTGTGTGTCTGTCATCCCAATCCACACCCACCTGGAAGTCACACCTCGCTCCTCTAAGATTTCTGGGATCTCTGGGTGCAGTGATGCTGTGTCACAGGGCTCAGCAAGTAGCACCAAGAGTGTGGATATCGTTATAGGTGAGTGTACGTGGCAATGAAAACAATGCCTTCGGAGACTCGAGTATTGCCTTCAATTGATCAGAAAGTGTGAGATGCTGCATTTATCCTTAGAGTTGTGTTTCCACATTCCTGCCATCCTGGTTGCATGGGTGGAGTTTGGTAAGGCTAGGAGTTACGGTATTCCCATATAATCTGGGCAAAGGATCAGAGTTAGTTCAGAGAAAGCTGGTTATTACTGTTGGGCATGCAAGGAGATGCCTGCTACATCATTAAGTGGCAGGGCCATGAATAGTTTAGATTAGGGTTCATTGTAAGGGAGATGGATGTATTAGATTAAATTAGCATAAAATTTTACAGTACAGAGGAGACCATTCACCAATGATGTCTGTACTGGTTCCCAAAAGAACTATTCAGTTAGTTCCACTCTCCAGCCCTAACTCCATAGCTCCCTTAATACATCACTTTCAAATTACACTTGCAGCGCTCTTTTGAAGCCTCTTATGGAATCTGCCTTCCTCATTCTCCCAGGCAGCGCATTTCAAATTCTAACACTTCTGAGTTAAGAAAATAGTCCATGCCTGTATTCTTTTTCCCAAAGTGCAAGACCTTGCATTTCTTGGACCACTCTCCTAAACGATCTAAATTTTTCTGCAGCTTCTCCACCTCCTCAGTACTACCTGCCTGTCCACCTCACGTTGTGTCCTTGGCAAACTTCAGCAAATTGCCCCAAGCCCTTTCATCCAGATCCTTAATAAATAAAGTGAACAGCTGCGGCCACAACTCTGAACCCTGCGGGACACCACTTATCACCGGCTGCCGTTCTGACAAAGAACCTTTTATCCCAACTCTCATGCCAGTAGCTCACCTCAAACGCCATGGGCCCTCATCTTACTCTGCACCCTCCCGTGAGGCACCTTATCAAAGGCCTTTTGGAAATCTAGGTAAATAACATCCACCTACTTGTTACCTTTTCAAAGAATTTTAACAGGTGTGTCAGGCACAACCTCTCCTTACTAAATCCATGCTGACTTGTTGTAGTCCAACCCTGGACTTCCATGAATTTAGAAATCTCATCCTTAACAATGGTTTCTAGAATTTTACCAACAACCAAGGTTAGACTAATCAGCCTATAATTTTCCATCTTTTGTCTTGATCCTCCCTTGAATAAGGGTACAACAGTGATTTTCCAATCATCTGGGACTTACCCTGACTTCAGTGACTTTTCAACGACCACAACCAATGCCTCCGCTATTTCCTCAGCCACATTCCTCTGAACTCTAGGATGTAGCCCATTGGAGCTGGAGATTTATCAATTTTTAGACAAAGAACAAAGAAAATTTACAGCCCTGGAACAGGCCTTTCGGCCCTCCAAGCCTGAGCCAATCCAAACCCACTGTCTAAACCTGTCGCCCAATTCCTAAGCATTTGTAACCCTCTATTCCTCACCTATTCAAGCATCTGTCCAGACGCATCTTAAATGAATCTACTGTACCTATCTCTGCCACCTCTGCTGTACAACCTCCAGGCACCTCCCACCCTCTGTGTAAAGTACTTTTCACGTGTGTATCCCCCTTCAACTTTTCATCTCTCACCTTGAAAGTGTGACCTTTCATTATTGAATTCCTCACCCTAGGAAAAAGCTTATCTCTATCTATCCTATCTGTATTCTTCATGATTTTGTAGACCTCAGTCAGGTCCCCCCCCCAATCTCCTTTTTTCTAATGAAAACAATCCTAACCTACTCAACCTCTGTTCATTACTAGCACCTGCCCTACTAGGCAACATCCTCCTAAACCTTCTCCTTTTGGTAATGTGGTGACCAGACGGTACACCGTATTCTAAATGTCGAACCAACATCATGTACAATTTTAACATGACCTGCCAGCTCTTGTACTCAATACCCCAATGAAGGCAAGTATACCAGATGCCTTTTTGACCACTCTATCTACCTGTGCAGCAGCCTTCAGGGTATAATGGACCTGAACTCCCAGATCACTCTGCCCATCAACTTTTCCCCAAGGCTCTTCGTTTACTATATAACTCACTCTAGAATTAGACTTCCCAAAATGCATCACCTCAGATTTGCCTGAATTGAACTTTATCTGCCACTTCTCCGCCCAGCTCTCCAGTCTATCTATATCCTCCTGTATTCTCTGACAGTCCCCTTTGCTTTCTACTACTCCTCCAATCTTCGTATCATCTGCAAGCTTGCTCATTATACCAACAGTCCCTCTTCCAGATATATATCACAAAGAACAATGGCCCCAGCACTGAACCCTGTGGAACACCACTGGTCACCTTTCTCCATTTCGAGAAATTCCCTTCAACTACTACTCTGTCTCCTGTTGCTCAACCAGTTCTTTATCCACCTAGCTAGAATGCCCTGCACACCATGTTACTTCACTTTCTCTATCAGTTTACCATGGGGAACCTTATCAAACACCTTACTAAAGTCCATGTATATGATATCCACAGCGCTTCCTTCATCTATCAACAAAGTCACTTCCTCAAATAACTCTATTAAGTTGGTAAGGCATGATCTCCTGTGCACAAAACCATGTTGCCTATCACTGATAAGCCCATTCCTATCCAAATATAAATAGATTTTATCCCTCAGTACCTTCTCCAGCAACTTTCCCACCACTGACGTCAAGCTCACTGGTCTGTAGTTACCCGGAATATCCCTACTATCCTTCTTGTACAGGGGGACAACATGAGCAACCCTCCACGGCTCCGGCACCTCACCTATGTTTAAGGATGCTACAAAGATATCTGTCAGTACCCCAGTTATTTCCCTTCTCACCTCCCTCAGCAACCTGGGATAGATCCCATCTGGTCCTGGGTATTTGTCCACCTTAATAACCTCTAGCCTACCCAACATATCTTCCCTACTTATGTCAACGTGATCCAGACTAATCAAACTTCGATGTCTAATCTCAACATTCATCATGTCCCTCTCCTCAGTGAACACTGATGCAAAGTAATCATTCAGCATCTCACCCATTTTCTCAGGTTCAACACAACCTTCCTTCCTTATCCTTTAGTGGACCAATCCTTTCTCTAGTTACCCACTTGCTGCTTATATAAGAATAAAAGGCTTTGGGATTCTCCTTAACACTGTTTGCTAATGCTATTTAATGACCCATTTTAGCCCCTTGATTCCTCATTTAAGACTGGTCCTACTCTCCCGATATTCGTCCAGGGTCCGTTCTGTTCTTAGCTGCCTTATGTACGCTTCCCTTTTCCTCTTGGCTAGTTGTACCATTTGTCCTGTCATCCATGGTTCAGAAATCTTGCCCTTCCTATCCTTTGCTTTCAGTGCCTATCCTGCACTATCTTTAATCTATCTTTGAAAGCCTCCCACATCTCAAATGTGGACTTCCCTTCAAACTGCTGTGTCAAATCCATATTTCCCAGTTCCTGTCTAATTTTGATATAATTGGCCTTGGTCCAGTTTAGTACTCTTCCCCTAGGACCATTCTCACCTTCGTCTACAAGTATTCTAAAACTTACAGAATTGTGTTCATTGTTGCCAAAGAAACCCCCACCACAACTTCTCCCACATGGCCTGGCTCATTCCCCAACACCAGGTCCAATGTGGCCCCTTCCCTCGTCGGACTATTGACGTACTGCTATAGAAAACTCTCCTGGACACTTCTTACAAATTCTACCCCATCCAGACCTCTGACACTAAGTGTATCCCAGTCGATGTTGGGAAAACTAAAATCTCCCATCATCACCACCTTTTAGCTTTCTAGCACTTTCTCTTTTGTAATGCCTACCATATTCAACTCTGCCTCCTGGCCCTTCAATTGTTGGGATATTGCTCATGTCCTTCGCTGTGAAGACTGACAAAGTACTTCAGCTATTTCCTTATCTCCCATCACTAACCTTCTGGCATCAATTTGAAGAGGCCAATGTTTATTTTTGCCTCTTGTTTATTTCTTATGAATTAAAAGAAAGTTTTACTATCATTTCTAATATTACTGGCTAGCCTACCTTCATATTTGATCCTCTCCTTCCACATTTCTCTCTTTGTTATCCTCTCTTTTTGTAGTCTTCCCAGTCTTTGGATTTCCCAGTGCTCTTGGCCCCTTTATATGCTCTCTCTTTCTCACTGTTACATTTCCTGACTTCCTTCGTCAGCCATGGTTGTCTAATCGCCCCCCCGCCCCGCACCCCGGGTAATCTTTGTGGTTCCTCAACTCCGCCCCACAGACTCATCTGACCCTATGACATTTAATTTCATTCTTAAATAACAAGGCAACCCCGCCCCCTCTGCCCCCCTCCCTGTCTTTTCAATAAGTTGGAAATCTTTGGATGTCTAACTGCCCGTCTTGAACCCCCCTGCAACCATGTCTCTGTGATGCTCGTCACATAACAATCATTCATGATGATTTGTGCTGTTAATTCATCTACTTTGTTATGAATACTGCAAGTGTTTACCTAAAGTGCCTTAAAGCTAAATTTCTTATTGTATTAGAAATATTGGAAGATGTCCTAAGTTATCCTTCTTTGCTGCATTCCTAGTCTGCCTTGACCTTAAATCCACCTGCACACATGCTATCCTGTGCTAAAATCTGCCCTTTTCCAGTCTGGGATCTTTAATCAATGACTGATTTTTATCCTTTTCCAATTTAGTTCTGAATCTTGTGTTATGATCACTATTTCACGAATGCTCACCCACTCTGATGCTATCCACTTGACCAGCCTCATTTCCTGTGACGAGATCTAGCACATTCCCCCTCCCTGGTAGACTGGAAATGTGTTGCTGCAGAAAGTTCTCCTGTTATAGGAATCTCTCCCCTTAAGTGCCCCATGCTTTTTCCCAGTCTACCCTAGGGTAATTGAAATCACCAACTATCACAACACTACTTGTCATGCAGATTTCCACAATCCGTCTACAAATGATCTGTCTTACTCCCCTCTGTTTGCAGGTCTGTAATAAATATCCAACAAGGTCATCGTTCTTTTCCTGTTTCTCACTTCCAATCATATAGATTCTAATTCAGAGCGATGTCTTATTCCAGGGCAATGGTACTATTTTTGACCAAGACTGCTACATCTCTTCCCCTTTTACACACCCTGTTTCCGCTAAAAGCATTGTAACCCAGGGTGTTAAATATTCAGTCCTGTTTAGGCTCGAGTCACATTTCTGTCAATACCAATATGTTATATTCTCTTAGAGCAATTTCTGCTTCCAGTTCCCCAGTTTTGTTCACTATACACTGTGCATTTACATACATAAAATTTAAATTTGCTCTTATTTCTTTGTTTGTTATCTGAAGGTGTTAGTTTCTTTGTTCGTAGTCAACACTCAAGCTTTCCCTCACTTCCTTTACTCTGGTCTCCGCCTTCTCTCTCTTTTGCCCTCTGTTACTTCCAAAACTAGGTTCAGGTTTTTCTGTCAAATGGTGATTCATTCTTGAAATGAACTGACACAGAAAATGGTATGTGCAGGTGTAGTTACAATATTTAAAAGATAAGTGGACAAGTACATGAATAGCAAAGATTTGGAGGGGTAAGGGCCAAATGCAGGCAAATGGGACTTGTTTACTTTTCAAAACTTGGTCAGAATGGATGAGTTGGACTGAAGGACCTGTTTCTGTGCTGTATGACTCTGACTTTATAACCCAGACCCCTGCCTTCCAAATCCATCCCATTACACTATTTACAGACTCAGCTCTGAGATTGGTTCCTTTTCTGCTCAGGTGAAGCCCATCTCTTCTGAATAGCTTCCTCCTTTCACGAAATTATCGCAATGTATGCAAAATCTAAATCCCTCACTCCTACACCATCCCTCAAACCCCAGGTTTACTTCCCCGATCTGCCTTTGCTTAAATGATGAGGCTCGTGGCGCAGGTAGTATTTCTGAAATTGCTACGCTGTGAGATTGTTCCTGTGTTTCCTGAACTGATCCTGCAAGCCCTCAAAGCTGTCCCTCCCTGTCTTGTTGGTTCCTACATGAATCACTACCACTGGTTGGTCACTTCCCTTTCTAGATGTCTATCCAGCCATGCCATATGTCCTGAACCCTTGACCCGAGAGGTAACTGACTGTACAAGGACTCGCAATCTCGGCTGCAAACTAGACTGTCTATGCCCTCAAATTGAGTCAACCAGCACTACTAGCTTACTAGTCACTGGCTTTCTGGAAGAAGGCAGCGAGTGGTGGTTGATGGAACATATTTAGCCTGGAGTCCAGTTATTAGTGCTGTGTCACAAGGATCTGTTTTGGGACCACTGCTGTTTGTCATTTTTATAAATGACTTAGACAAGCATAGATGGATGTGTTAGTAAGTTTGCAGATGACACTAAGGTCTGTGGAGTAGTGGACAGTTTGGAAGAATGTTACAAGTTGCAGGGGGACTTGGATATACTGCAGAATTAGGCTGAGAGATGGCAAATGGAGTTCAATGCTGCTAAATGTGAGGTGATTCACTTTGGGAAGAATAACAGGAAGGCAGAGTACTGGAAAAATTCTTTTTCACGCAGAGGGTGGTACGTGTATGGAATGAACTACCAGCGGATGTGGTGGAGGCTAGTGCAACATTTAAGAGGCATTTGGATGGATATATGAATAGGAAGGGTTTGGAGGGATATGGGCTGGGTGCTGGCAGGTGAGACTAGATTGGATTGGGATATCTGGTCAGCATGGACGGGTTGGACTGAAGGGTCTGTTTTCATGCTGTACATCTCTATGACTATGGCTCTATTGTGAATGTGCAGAGGGATCTTGGAGACCATGTACATAGATCCCTGAAAGTTGCCACTCAGGTGGATAGTGCTGTTAAGAAGGCATACCATGTGTTAGGTTTCATCGGTAGAGGGATTGCATTCCAGAGCCGTAATGTCATGCTGCAACAATACAAAATGCTAGTGCGGCTGCACTTGGAATATTGTGGATAGTTCTGGTCGCCCCATTACAGGAAGGATGTGGAAGGAAAAGGTGCAGCGGAGACTTGCCAGGATGTTGCCTGGTCTGGAGGGAAGGCCTTATGAGGAAAGGCTGAGAGACGTGAATCAGTTCTCATTGGAGAACAGAAGGCTCAGAGGGGATTTGATAGAAACATACAAGATGATCAGAGGATTAGATAGGGTAGACAGTGAAAGTCTTTTTCCTAGGATGATGGCAGCTTGTATGAGGGGGTATAACTACAAATTGAGGGGTGATAGATTTAAGACAGATGTCAGAGGCAGGTTCTTTACCCAGAGAGTGGTAAGGGTGTGGAATGCCCTGCCTGCCAATGTAGTTAACTCAGCCACATTGGGGAGATTTAAACAATCCTTAGATAAGCACATGGATGATGATGGGATAGTGTAGGGGGATGGGCTTAGATTAGTTCACAGGTCGACGCAACATTGAGGGCCGAAGGGTCTGTTCTGTGGTATATTGTTCTATGTTCTTTGACACCAGATCGCTTATAAGTTACACTTTTATAATCAATGAAGGGTTAAGTTTTTTTTATGCGCCTGTGGGCATCACTGGCTGTTCAGCCTTTATTACGTGTCCCTAACAGCCCTTGAGAGGTGGGGGTGAGTTGTCACCTTGACCTGCTGCAGTCCATGTGCTGTAGGTTGACCCACAATGCCCTTATGGAGGGAATTCCAGGAGTTTGACCGAGTGAAGGAGTGGCAATATATTTCCAATTCAGGATAGTGAGTGGCTTGGAGGGGTGCTTACAGGGAGTGATGTTCCCATCTATCTGCTGCTGTAGTCTTTAAGTGGTCGTGGGTTTGGAAGGTACTGTCAGAGGAGAAATAGTGAATTTCTGCAGTGCACCTTGTGGAAAGTCAAACTACTCTGATCTGACCGTGTTATTGGTTGTTGTTTTATCTTCATTGCCTTTGATCCTTGTCTCCTACAGGAGGGAAACCTGTCATCGATGACACACCTGCCTGCCGAGTGCTTTTGAGGAAAGAAGTCTTACGATTGGTCATTAACCTGAGCAGCTCAGTGGGAACAAAAGGTCATGAAACTGGGCTCTTAACGTAAGAACTAATTTCAATAAATCATTCCAAGATATTTGTTTACATTCAACAACAGCACCTGATATTTAGGAAGCACATGTAACCTAATGAAACATTCCAAAGTACACAGAAAATAGGAGCAGGAATAGGCTACTCAGCTCCACCATTCACCATAACCATGTGTGACTATCCAACTCAATGTCTTGTTCCTGCCTTTCCCCCATATCCCTTTGCATCCAAGTGTCAAATCAAACTCCTTTTTGAAACCATACAATGATTTGGCTTTGACTGTTTTTTATGCAGTGAATTCCACAGAATCACCATGCTGAGTGAAGATTTCCCATTACCGTGCTAAATGGGGCAGACTTTGAACACGTCTAGCAACTCAAGACTGGACATCCATGAGGTGCTGTGGGACATCAACCGCAGCAGAACTGTACTGCAGCACAATCTGTAATCTCCTGGTCTGGCATATTCCTCCACTCGACCATTACCATCAAGCCTGGGGATCAACCCTGGATTGGATCAATAGAGAGTGCAGGAGGGCATGTCAGGAGCAGTACCAGGCATACCTGATGATGAGCTGCCAACCTGGTGAAGAGATTAAACAAGATTGCGTGCATGCCAAACAGCAGAAGCAGCAAATGATAGAGCTCAGTGATCCCATAGCCATCATGTTAGATCTAAGCTCTACAGTCTTGCCACATCCAGTCATGAATGGTGGTGAATAATTAAACAACTCACTAGAGGAGGCGGCTCCACAAGTATCCCCATCATCAGTAATGGAAGACCCCAGCATATCAGGGCAAAATATGAGGCTGAAGCATTCACAGTAATCTTCAGCCAGAAGTGCTGAGTAGGTGATTCATCTCAGCATCCTCCAGTGGTCCCCAACATTACAGATACTAGTGCTCAGCCAATTTGATTCACTCCACGTGAGATCAAGAAAGAGTTGGAGACACTGGATACTGCGAAGACTATGGACCCTGACAACATTTCGCCAATAGTACTGAAGGCTTGTGCTTCAGAAGTTGCTCCCCCTAGCCAAGCTGCTCCAGTTTAGTTACAACCCTGGCATCTCTCTGACAATGTAGAAAATTGCCTAAGAATATTCGGTACATCAAAAGGAGGACAAACCAGCCAATTCCCGCCTCACCAGACTACTCTCGATCATCAGTTAAGTGATGGAAGGTGTCAGTAACAGTGCTATCAAGCAACACCTGCTCAGTGATGCCCAGTTTGGGTTCCCCCAGGGTCACTCAGCTCCTGACCTCATTACAGCCTTGGGTCAAACATGGACAAAAGAGCTGAATCCCAGAGGGGAGGGGAGGGAAGAGGGGCAGCCTTTGAAATCAAGGCTGTATTTGACTGAGTATGACATCAAGGAGTCCTACAAAATTGTCTCCAATACCCATTGATTCCAAATTCTCCAGTGGTTGAGTGATTCATAGAACATTTCAGTGCAATACAGGCCCTTCGGCCATCGATGTTGTGCTGACCTATAGAATCAATCTAAAGCCCCTCTAACCCACATTATTTCATTCTCATCCATGTGCCTACCCAATGACTATTTAAATTCCCTTGAACTTGGCGAGTCTACTACTGTTGCGGACAGTGCGTTCACGCCCATACTACTCTGAGTAAAGAAACTACCTCTGACATCTGACCAATATCTATCACCCCTCAATTTAAAGCTATGTCTCCTTGTGCTAACCATTGCAATCCAAGGAAAAAGGCTCTCACTGTCTAACCCCCTGATTATCTTACGTGTTTCAATTAAGTTGCTTCTCAACCACTTTCTCTCTAACAAAAGCAGCCTCAAGTCCCTCAGCCTTTCCCGGTAAGACCTTCCCTCTCTACCAGGCAATATCCTAGTAAATCTCCTCTGAACCCTTTCCAAAGCTTCTACATCCTTCCTATAATGTGGTGACCAGAACTGTACACAATACTCCAAGTGCGGCCGCCCCAGAGCTTTGTACAGCTGCAGCATGATCTCATGGTTTTGAAACTCAATCTCTCTACCAATAAAACCTAACATACCATGTGCTGCCTTAGCAACCCTATCGACCTGGGTGGCAACTTTCTAGGATCTATGTACCTGGACACAGATGTCTCTGCTCATCTACACTACCAAATTCTTACCATTCACCCAGTATTCTGCATTTCTGTTACTCCTTCCAAAGTGAATCACCTCACACTTTTCCGCACTAAACTCCATTTGCCACCTCTCAGCCCAGCTCTGCAGCTTATCTATGTCTCTGTAACTTACAACGTTTTTCATTGCTATCCACAATTCTACTGAATTAGCATTCTAGCATGCAAGGTGATGGTTGTGGTTATTGGAAGTCGGTCATCTCAGCTCCAGAACATCGCTTTGGGGATCCTCAGGGTAGTGAGCTTCAGCTGCTTCACCAGTGACCGTCCCTCCATCAGAAGTGGGATGTTCGCTGGTGATTATACAATTTTCAGAACCATGTGTGTGACTCCTAAGGTTCTGAAGCAGTCCAAATGCAACAAGATCTGGACAATATCCAGGCTTAGGCTGACATGCCATACAAATGCTAGGCAATCCCCAATAAGAGACAATGTAACCACCGCCCATTTACATTCAGGGGTTTTACCATCCAGTGAATTCCTTACAATCAACGTCCTCAGGGTTACCATTGACAGGAAACTCAACTGGGTTTGCCACATAATCGCAGTGGCTACAACAGCAGGTCAGAGATTAGGAATGCTGTGGCGAGTAAGTTATCTCCTGATTCCCCAAAACCTGTCCTCCACCTACACGGCACAAGTCAGGAGAGTGATGGAATACACCCCACTTGCCTGGATGGGTACAGCTCCAACAACACTCAAGAAGCTTGACATCACCCAAGACAAAGCAGCCACTTGATTGACGCCATATCCACAAACATCCACTCCCTGCACCACCAACACTCAGTCACAGCAGTGTGTACAATCTACAGGATGCACTGCTAAAGTTCACCAACGATCCTCAGACTGCACCTCACAAACCCACGACCACTTCTGTCTAGAAGGACAAGGACAGCAGATACATAGCAACGCTGGCACCTTCAAGCTTTCTCTCTAAGCCACTCACCATCGTAACTTGGAAATAAATTGCTGTTCCTTCTCTTGTTGGGTCAAAATCCTTGAATCTCCTTCCTGAGGGTACTCTGGATCAACACACAGGAGGTGGCCTGCAGTAGTTCAAGTAGGCAGCTTACCATCACCACCACCACCTCAAGGGGCAACTTGGGACAGGCAACAAATTCTAGCCCAGCCAGTGACCCACAAACACCATCCCACAAATGAATAAAAAGCAATTGCATTTTTCTTTAAACTGTGACCATGTTTCTGGGCTCTTGTCACTTGAAACATTCTTCCTCCATCTTGTCTTGCTACAATTTTATTGATTTCAGTGAACTCTTTCTCCCCTCCCATATTCTTCTGAACTTTAGTGAATGTAATCTGAACCAATCCATTCTCTCCTCCAGTCAGTCCTGCTACCCCAGGATTCCAGTCTGGTAAGCCTTTACTGCACTCCCTCTATAGTGAGAACATATTTCCTCTAACAAGGAGACCAAAATTGCTTGCAATATTCTTGGTGTCTCACCAAGGCCCTACAGAATTGCAGCAAAACATCCCCTCCAATCCTCTCACTATGAAGGCCAACTATTTCAGTATAAGTTCTGCTTTTTACCACCTTCACCACCTGCTGTACCTACATGCTTGCTGTCAGCGACTGGTGTACAAGGACATCCAGGTCCTGTTACAAACTTTCCCCCTTCTGATTATGCCCTGCCCTGCCAATGTAGTCAACTCAGCCACATTAGGGAGATTTAAACAATTCTTGGGTAAGCACATGGATGATGATGGGATAGTGTAGGGGGACGAGCTGAGAATAATTCACAGGTCGGCGCAACATCGAGGGCCGAAGGGCCTGTTCTGCGCTGTATTGTTCTATGTTAACTGGAATACTGCAGCAAGTCCGAGACACAGTTGGTGACCACGGCACACAGTGGTCTGTTGAAGTGGCAGGCTCAGGGTCATTTTTGTGGACCGGCTGCAGGTGTTCTGCAAAGCGTTCACCCAGCCTGTTTCATCTCCCCAGTGTAGATGAGCCCACGTGATGCAGTAGACTGGATTGAACGAGGTGCAGACACATCACTGCTTCAAAGAAAGATTTTTCTGGGGCCTTGGATAGTGAGGAGAGAGGAACTAAATAGGCAGGTGTAACACTATCTATGATTGCTGTGGGGGCCATGAGCAGCTGTTGGGACCAGTGTGTCCCCAGAGAGAACGGTCCCTGCAGAATGCTGTTGACAGGGAGGGGATTAGGAGGCTGGTCATGAGATGGTGGTTAATGATCCTGTGGGTGCAGAGGCTGGTGAGCTGGTATGTGAGCACCAGAGGGACCCTATCGATGTTGTAGAAGGAAGGGGATGAGAGTAGAAATGCGAGAGATTGGTTGAACATGGGGAACGGCCCAGTCTATCGTGGTGGTGACTCTGCTTGATTATACTATGCATTTCTAATTGCTATGCTGTTAAATGAAAGGGTTCAGTTAGTTCAGTTGGCAAAACAGCTGATGCCAAGATTGTGGAATCAGTTCCTGCACAGGTTAAGTTTATCATGGAGGACTATTCTGAAAATCTCCCCTTACCTGAGGTGTGGTGACCCTCAGGTTAAAACAATCTCCAAACATCTCTCTCCAAGTAGGTTAAGTAGGCTTTCTTCAAAACAGACTCAAACTTTCACACTCACTGATGTTAAGCTAACTGATCTATAATTACCTATGTTCGCTTTGACCTCTGTCTTTTAAGTATTTGAAGAAGCTCTTAATCCTTTGGTTTTGTTACTTTTTATTTCTTTGCTCTAATTTTATTTTTACTCTGGTTTGTGATTGTTTTAAAAGTTAACAAAATACAATCCTCGGGCTTACAACTAATCTTTGCCATTTGTACTTTTTTTTTAATTCGATACGATCCTTAACCCTAGTCTGTTTATCCCCTGCTTGGAACTCTCCTTCATATTTACTATGACTCATGAACTATTTCCTTAAACACTTGGCCAGTGTTCCATCAAACACCTTTTCTGATAAACTCCTTTTCTATGCCTGTGTAACTACCCTTATTTAGTTTTAGCAGAGCTATTTCTGACCCAAGTTGCTCACTCTCAGTTTGAACGTTAAATTGTACGATGTTACGATCACTGTTCCTTGCAGATCTTTTATCCTCCGTTAAACCTTATTACCAGATCCAGCGAAGCTTTGTTCTTGGGTGGGTCCACAACAATATTGTTCTAGGAAACTTCCATGAATACACAAAATTGGTTTTCCCATTGTGTATGAAGATTAAATTCACCTCTTCTGAATGTTATGCATTTTTAAAATGCTGTCATTATATCCTCACTTATTCTCTGTTCCACCATATAGTTACTGTTACAGGACCTACAGACTACTCCCATCAGTGTTGTCTTCCCCTTTTTATTTCCTACATTTACCTGTATGGATTCTACATAGAGTCATAGAGATGTACAGCAAGGAAACGGACCCTTCGGTCCAACCCGTCCATGCTGACCAGCTATCTCAACCCAATCTAGTCCCACCTGCCAGCACCCGGCCTATATCCCTCCAAACTCTACCTATTCATATACCCATCCAAATGTTCTTAAATGTTGCAATTGTACCAGCCTCCACCACTTCCTCTGGCAACTCATTCCATACACGTACCACCCTTTGTGTGAAAAAGTTGCCCCTTAGATCTCTCTTATATCTTTCCCCTCTCACCCTAAACCTATGCCCTCTAGTTCTGGACTCCCCAATCCCAGGGAAAAGACTTTGCTTATTTACCCTATCCACGCCCCTCATAATTTTGTAAACCTCAATAAGGTCACCACTCAGCCTCCGAAGCTCCAGGGAAAACAGCCCCAGCCTGTTCAGCCTCTCCCTGTAGCTCAAATCCTCCAACCCTGGCAACATCCTTGTAAATCTTTTCTGAACCCTTTCAAGTTTCACAACATCTTTATGATAGGAAAGAGACCAGAATTGCACGTAATATTCCAACAGTGGCCGAACCAATGTCCTGTACATCTGCAACATGACCTCCCAACTCCTGTATTTCATAATCTGACCAATCAAAGAAAGCATATCAAACACCTCCTTCACTATCCTATCTACCAGCGACTCCACTTTCAAGGAGCTATGAACCTGCACTCCAAGGTCTCGTTGTTCAGCAACACTCCCGAGGACCTTACCATTAACTATATAAGTCCTGCTCTGATTTGCTTTCCCAAAATGCAGCACCTCTCATTTACCTGAATTAAACTACATTTGCCACTTCTCAGGCCATTGGCCCATCTGGTCAAGAACCTGTTGTGATCTGAGATATCCCCCTTCGCTGTCCGCTACACCTCCAATTTTGGTGTCATCTGCAAACTGGCTAACTGTATCTCTTATGCTCACATCCAAATCATTTATGTAAATGACAAAAAGTAGAGGACCCTGCACCGATCCTTGTGGCACTCCACTGGTCACAGGCCTCCAGTCTGAAAAGCAACCCTCCACCACCACCCTCTGTCTTTTACCTTTGAGCCAGTTCTGTATCAAAGTGGCTAGTTCTCCCTGTCGAATGCCTTACGCACCGACCTTTATACCGCTGAGGCCAAATGCCAGCTCGCGGATGCCTCTTATCGCCCCCTCGACCACGACCCCACCTCCCACCACCAAACCATCATCTCCCAGACCATCCATAACCTCATCACCTCAGGGGATCTCCCATCCACCGCCTCCAACCTCATAGTCCCACAACCCCGCACCGCCCGTTTCTACCTCCTGCCCAAAATCCACAAACCTGAATGTCCCGGCCGACCCATTGTCTCAGCCTGCTCCTGCCCCTCCCCTATCAGCGTTCCGCAAAGACCACTCCCTTCGTGACTCCCTCGTCAGGTCCACAACCCCCACCAACCCAACCTCCACTCCCGGCACCTTCCCCTGCAACCGCAGGAAATGTAAAACTTGCGCCCACACCTCCTCCCTCACTTCCCTCCAAGGCCCCATGGGATCCTTCCATATCCGCCACAAGTTCACCTGTACCTCCACACACATCATCTATTGCATCCGCTGCACCCGATGTGGCCTCCTCTATATTGGGGAGACGGGCCGCTTACTTGCGGAACGCTTCAGAGAACACCTCAGGGACACCCGGACCAACCAACCCAACCACCCCGTGGCTCAACACTTTAACTCTCCCTCCCTCTCCACCAAGGCCATGCAGGTCCTTGCATTCCTCCACCGGCAGAACATAACAACACGACGGCTGGAGGAGGAGCGCCTTATCTTCCGCCTGGGAACCCTCCAACCACAAGGGATGAACTCAGATTTCTCCAGTTTCCTCATTTCCCCTCCCCCCACCTTGTCTCAGTCGGTTCCCTTAACTCAGCACCGCCTTCCTAACCTGCAATCTTCTTCCTGACCTCTCCGCCCCCACCCCACTCCGGCCTATCACCCTCACCTTGACCTCCTTCCACCTATCACATCTCCATCGCCCCTCCCCCAAGTGCCTCCTCCCTACCTTTTATCTTAACCTGCTTGGCACACTCTCCTCATTCCTGATGAAGGGCTTATGCCCGAAACGTCGAATTTCCTATTCCGTGGATGCTGCCTGACCTGCTGTGCTTTAACCAGCAACACATTTTCAACTGTGATCTCCAGCATCTGCAGACCTCATTTTTTACCCATCCATATAGATCGCATCTACCAGTCTGCCCTCATCAATCCTCTTTGCTTCTTCAAAAAACTCAATCAAGTTTGTGAGACATGATATCCTACACACAAAGCCATGTTGACTATCCCTAATTAGTCCTTGCCTTTCCAAATACATGTACGTCCTGTCCCTCAGGATTTCTTCCAACAACTTGCCCACCACTGAGGTCAGGCTCACTGGTCTGTACTTCCCTGGCTTGTCCTTTTCACCCTTCTTAAACAGTGGCACCACGTTAGCCAACCTCCAGTCTTCCAGCACCTCACCTGTGACTATCGATGATCCATCTTCCAATTTAAGATCGTTTTACTATTGGACTTACTTCACCCTGTACAAATGAAGATCCCACCACCCTTTCCTTCCTGCCAGTCTTTACGAAAGGTCACATGCTCCTAAATATTTAATTCTCAGCTTTGATCTCTTTATAACTATTTCTCTGTAATTGATTTATTTTATATTTTAGACAATATAACAGGGCACACTGACGAACTTGGCTGTAGGTGTGCATCAGATTTTGAAAGTGACAGGTCAGGTTGACAGCTACATTCTTTCTCATTTTTTCTGCTGCTGCAGAGACCTCCAAGCAGCTGGCTTAGAGGGAATGTTGTTGAGAGAGTGGTTAATAATACCAACAGTGTCCTTTATTAATAGGGTGAGTACAACGCTACACTTTGGGACAAATATGAAAGTGTTAGAGAGGATGTAGAAATGGTTCCAGGGTTGCGGAATTTCCATCAGAGAGAAAGATAGTAGAATTTGGGACTATTAACCTTGGGGGAGGGAATGTTTAGTGGTAATTAGGTCAAAAGCTTCAAAATTATGGATCTGGACACAGAGAATATGTTCCTGTTAGTGAAAATATCCAGAACTAGACAGACATGGACCATTTCTTCTGCAAATTACCTTCAATGATGACGTGAAAGATTTTCCACACAATAAGTGGTTAAGATTGTGAATGTACTGCCCAACAGTCTGGTGGATGCAGGTTCAGTTGAGGCTTTCAAGATGGAATTAAAAAGGAAGAATGCAGAGTTACCAGGAGAATAGGCATTTGGGGAGGTGGGGGTGAGGGGAATGGTTGTTGATGCCACCCAATGAATAGCTCTTTTAGGGAACCAGACCAGACCAGACTAGACATGACGAGCCAAATGAATTCCTTTGTGCTTGTAACCATTCTGAAATTTGTTCACTCATTGTGGCCAGTACAGTGGTTGAGAATTCAAATGTCAACATGGTTAGCTGCTGCATTGTTCAGGCCGAAGCTACAAGCAGAACTTGGTGTGTCAGAGAGGCCTGACTTGTTTGTCAAAGAAGGGCCAGTCCAACCTGTGTCTGCAGTGCCTTGAGAGTGGGTGATAGATCCTTGCCAATCACCAAGAGCAAAACTGAGCCACATATCCAGTCCTCCAGGAGAGAATGCAGGAATTCCAACCACCCCTCATTCCTGTCATTGCAATTTCACAACACCTAAAAAGCATCCGTTATCACTCTCTCTGTTGCATTTTTACCATGATGTAGGACTACTTACGGATGTAATGTAAACAGGATGAACACCATGGTCTATGGATTGCAAATCCCACCCCAGTGAAAAAGTATGTTCTTTGACCTCTACAGCTTTTGTAGATGAATGGCTGCTGTTTCAAAAGTATTTTGAGATTTACCTGTTCTGCTTGACTCAGACTCTGGTTTTACACTCTCTCCCCCAGGATAAAGGAGAAGTTTCCTCATGCGTTTGATGACATTTGTCTATACTCCGAGGTTTCCCACTTACTGGCAAACTGCACCTTCCGTCTGCCTTCCCGCAGGTTTATCCAAGAACTCTTCCAGGATGTTCAGTTCCAACCCGTAAGTTTCTGACTGCAATGATTGTTAATCAGAGAGCTCCCCCTGCTGCCCCAATGAGACATCATATTTCTCCTTAGTAAGGGTAGGGAGGGGGTTTCACCTAAGGAGCATCTTTAGGGAGGTACATGATTGTTCGATGAGGAGGGTGATTGGGTGGGGGAAGGAGTGAGTACATGGGGTCTCTGGTCACCTTTGTTAGTCACATTGGTTGGTCTTGGTTCCCTACAAACTGAATCTGGGAGGGCACTTTTTCACCAGAGCCTCCAGTAACAAACTTCCTCTGTATTAGAGATTTCTTGCCTGTTTTCAGATACAATTTTTCCTTACCTCTGTCAATGATGTCTTTGTTTCTGAGGAACTCGAGAGAGAGAGAGAGAGAGAGAGAGAGAGAGAGAGATACATTCTGTCTGGTGCATGGAATCAGTCTCTCTCTCTCTGCTCATTCCATGCTCTGATCATGTTTATTCTCTTGACAGCTGTACGAGGAAGCAGACACTACTCTCTCACCGAAGCAGCTTGAAGCTGAGCCAACCCCAGCATCCTGACCACGTTTGTGCCGAAGAATTGCTGCATCACCAAACCTACAAAGTACTTCACCCAGAATTCAACAGTACCAACATCTGACTACCGCTGTGACCAGCAGGGCAGGTGTGTCGAATTGGCACTCGAATCCTGTCCCTTGCATGTTCTTATTTATTTCCCTTCCCTCTGTCTTGGATGTGAAGGTATCCCTAACACTACAGGAGAAGTGATGCAGACTGGGAGACAGTATGTGAGACCTGTGGTTGGATCTCTCCCTGTCCCGTGGCTGTTGGCATGATTGCACAGATACACACGCTCTTCCCTAACCTGGGCCAGTCTCCATCCACCAGCATTGCCCCAGTTTCTTTCAATCACTGGGCCAGATGTGCTCAATCCCATCCACCACCCTTGCTGTCAGTAGATAGGCGTGTCAATTTTATGTTTAAATGTAGTCAGCTTGTATAAATGACCACTCTGTAATCTACTTAAATTGCATTGACAACATGGGTTCAGGTGGAATGGAATCAGGCTGCAGTGCCCGTGATATGCACTCCTGGAGAACCTGAACTCTCAGCAGGGAAAGTATTCTGTGGCGTGGTGCTGTGGGCTCCTGCACACAAACAGATTTGCCTTTACTGGTAAGTCTCACTTGTAGAAACTAATTACATGCCTTTATATCATGGGTATATTGGAAAAGCAGTTTAATGCAGCCAGGAAATATTCTCTCTAGCCACTGGTCTATTAGAGCAATAGGAAACAGCAGTTTTGTGTGCGATCTCCTGCTCCTAGACCCTAGGCTGCTCTGCCCTGCTCCTGGACACCAAGGCAAAATTCTCCATCTGCTTCTGGACTGATGTACATGGGCAGTACCCCCTATCTGGCCCAATTGATATGGTTCATTCTGGGTTAAATCCTGTCATCTTAGCACTTTGGCTAAAATAGCATAAAGCCTCCACTGGATGCCCCACTAGGAAAGATTGCACAAGAACTTTCAGAAACACCATTTCAGGAGAAGCAAAGTCTGATTATTTTTATGACGCTTTGAGACAAATAGCAATGTGAGAGTAGGTTTTCATTTCCAATATTAGACTGTAAACTTTGGCCTTTCAGCACTCATCTGAGGGGCTTGATGTGGGGTTGGTGTCAACAAGTAGCAATGAAATTTTCTAACACTACAGTACAGGGTCCTATGAGCCCTGATTTTACTGCAGAGCGTCAGCTGTGACAGTATGAGAAGAACAAGATGAAGCACTGGGATTTCCATTGAACCTATTTGTTATGAAGCTCAATCAGCAATGGTCTCCTGGCTTCAGGAGCAAAGGTCTCAACCAAATATTTTGTCTCATTCTGATTTTGACGTGCCATGCATGTGCACGCAATTTCTCACCATTTTACGGATCATGAGTTACACTAATATATGAAATGTTCAAGATGTTTTTGTACATGTAACCATAAACACCAATGATTAGCTGTATGAGACAGAAAGAAAATGGCTGGTGACTGGTTTTCCCTCATCCTATCCAGTACTCCTTCAATGAATGTTGGTTCCTATGGCTTTTGAAGAGAGTGGGAGTGTCTGCAGTTAGATACCTGTCACAGGGCCCTCTTAGAGACTGGAGCAGTATTTGCCTTCGCTCTCAATTATAACTTTAGCTCTTTGTATTGGATCATTTGGTCAGACTTGATGAGAGGCATTGTATGACCTCAGATTGCATACAAGTTCTGAATTGGCGTTAGAATTGCTGGGTGAGCCATTCTCCAGACTGGAAGTGTGTATGGTTTGCTGGACAGGAAACTGGTGGGTGTTTTCATTTCCAGAGCAGTTATTTAATTCTAGTAAAGTGGAAGGAGGAAAAAAAAGGATGGGTCCAGAATAAGGTGCTATTACAATAAACATTCATCTCTCCAGGAACTGATAACCAAGGAGAATGGAATATGATGCATGCAATAGTCTAAACACAAGGATGGCTTTGCTATGGCCTCACAGGTACTCTGTCTTCCACTTGGTTATTCCAACTATGCTTCTGCCTCTAATACCAAACTCTTACCCATCAATTAACAGACTGCAGTATCTCTCTTTCTCTTCCCACCCCTCTCTACCTGCATTGCACTAGAAAGAACACTAACTTCAGTTATTGACCAGTTAAATCAGTCAGCAACTGTAAGCATATCCTGAACACCTGATTTTCAAAGTTCTTATAGGTTAATAATTCACTGTTTCGTGATTGTGTTATTTTGGATCCCCCTCTGTCCCAAAGTTGACTGGTAAATGCTGAATGTCAGGATTATGCAGATATCCCAAGAACCCTGTGTCTTGTCATTCCCATGGTCTGTGTACACGTCTATCCTTCCTGCTCAGTCTTGTTGACTTTTGTGTTCTGTCTTTCTTGTGGTCAACTGGTCATTTTGTTTGTCTTTGATCTCTTACAATTGCATGTGCTCAAAATCACCACAAGAATTTTAGGAATGAGGAGGTTGCAGGGAACGGATGGCCTTTAGTTGTGAGGGGTGGCTGAGATTTCTTGATTGAGTGATCAAAGTTTTGATATTTTACATATCTGTTTTAGAAGGGATAGAATAAACAGAAGACTGACCCCTGTGAGAAGGAGAGAGCATAGAATATGGACGTTGCAGCCACCATTGTGGATGTGTTTGATCTTATTTCTTTGTGATAAGCTGCTACATTATTGGGATGTTCTAGTGTACATAAGTCACTGAACATGAAACCTGATTTATATTGTATACCTGTAACATAGTCTGATTAAAAATGAGAAAAGAAATTATTTATATATTTTCCATAAAAGAATATTTCATGGAGCTGTGTATAATTTAAATAAGGTAAAACAGAGAAGAGCACCTGTCGAGTAATGTTTTTGTGTTGCCACCTTGTGGTTTCTTTGTATAGTGTGTACAGTCTGTTTTGGGCATTTACCCTTCTGAACATAAAAAATTATCAAAGGGATGCATTGTTAATTAACAATAAAAACAAACGTATCCAGATGTAATGTGCTGTCATTCATCACCACATACAACTTGCACTTATGTATTTATGATAGTAGAAGGTGCATCACAATGTGTTGGAAATGCACATGTTAGCTTTCAGTGATTATACACAAGGAGTCCCCAATCCTGTGTTGTAGCGGTCTGCAGCTCCTTTACATGTAAATAATATTCACCTCCTCTTAGTATCTGTTGCTAGAGAGGGTAGATTAAATTTTTCATCCCCTGGCTAATCAAAGGTCTATCACAAATATGCGGGAATGTAGAGCTGAGATTAAAACCAGTTCAGCTGTTTCATTGACTGACTGGCAAACAGGCTCAATTGTCATGATTTGAAGATGCTGGTGTTGGACTGGGGTGTACAAAGTTAAAAATCACACCACCAGGTTATAGTCCAAATGGAAGCACTAGCTTAGAGTGCTGCTCCTTCATCAGGTGGTATAGAGTAAAAGATCGTAAAACAGAATTTATAATAAAAGTTTAGGAACTTGATGTCTGTGTCAAAGTGTGATCTTTTTCGGAGATCCTTTCCATTTTAAGCCCGCAGTTAATAGTATCAATGATTTGGTACATCCCAGTCCAACCCAGCAATTCCAAGTTAAAAGTCACAAAATCATCAGCTTATAATCCAGCAGATTTATTTACAGGCACTCGAAAGAGCTGAGTGATAGTCTTCCTTGTTTGCATATTCTATTAGTTAACCAATCCCCTATCAATGTTCATACTCTAGTAGAGAGTCTGTGATGTTACTGGTAGTCTAATGTGCCTGATTAGATGGTATTTCCAAATGTTATGCTTTATAATAGACCAGGATTTTCCCAATTACATTACTTTAGAATAACTGGTTTATAGCTAGCTTTGTTTAAAAAGGGGAAATTTTAAAAAGTATCCCATTAAAAGTTGCTAATGCTCTGGGTCTTTTCCCTCAGAACTGACGGTAGCTATGAAATGTCAGTTTGTATGCAGGAGTAAACAGTAGTTTGCAGCGGCCCCAGCCTTTTGCAATGAAAGCTAAGACTCAAAATTGCTTGTTTTTGACTATGTTAACTAGCATTTAAGTATGGACCCCTAAATCCTTCAGAACACCAACAGAGCTGTAAATGAAAATTTTCCTTTCCACTCTTCTTCCCAACTGGAAAAATAAGTTTGCCCAACTACTTTGTAAATGCTTGTAATAATAAGTTCCAATGGATTAAGATATTTGGAGAGCTTCTACTGACAGCAAAGTTGGGACAGGTATAGTTTGATCATCAATTTGCAACAGCTGTCTTCTGCTAAACTCAACTTCCAACAAATAAGACTGGAAACACACTTTCGTGCAGAATCTAAGGCAATGCAGCCACGCAGCAAGAAATGATCATGCACTTTCACTGCTCTGCATCTTCTAATGTCTGTCTGCACACAGCCTCCACCAGCTTTCCAAAATGGTGGATTGCTGATTAGTCATTGTCAATGTACTTCTGAAGAGGCCTGGAAGAATGTGTCAGTGTAAAGTTAAAGAGGACACTACAGCGACTCTGGGAGGGTTGCTTCTTTGGCTAAAACACATATTTGCATTATGCAAAAAGCTACTTTGTCATGTGTACTATTTCAATATGCAAGGAAGGAGAAATAAAGTCACCATATCTACAAGCATCCACTCCCTCATCTACTAACACTTATCTACAAGATGCACTGTGGAAATTCACCGAAGAGCCTTAGCACCTTCCAAACCCACAACCATTTTTATCTAAAAGGACAGAGTGGCTCACAGTACCCAGGACCCAAGTTCGATTCTGGAAACCGACGAGTGTGTGGAGTTTGCACATTCTCCATGACTCCAGATGTTCTGGTTTCCTCCTATGGTCCAAAGATGCCCAGGTTTGGGTGCTTTCCTGTGGCCTAGCCACCCTGTGTTCAGGGATGTGCAGAAAGTGGATTAGCCATGGTAAATGCAGGGAGAGGGATGAAAAGGATCTGGATGTGATGCTCTCCAGTGAATCAGTATGGACATGTTAAGATGATTGGCCTGTTTCCAGGTTATAGGGATCCTGTGATAAGGGCAGCAGAACACTACCCCCATGAAAAAGCTTCCCTTCAAACCACGCACCAGAGTTGGAAATAGAATCACCATTGCGTCAGTGTTATGACTCAAAATCATGAATTCCTTCTCTAAGGGCAGCTAGGGACAGGTAATAAATGCTGGCCTAGCCACAAGTGAATAAATTTTAAAAACTGCAGTCTGTACATGTAAGCATTTTACATTTACATTATAAAGGAATAATGAACAGCAGCACCAAAATAACTTTTCCAACAATATGTTCTTAAAATTTCCAACAGACTCAATGCAGACAATGGAATACATACTGTTGAACAGAAATTTTAATAGATAATAAATTCTAATTATTGACATTTTATGAAACATGCCTCAGTAAATGCAGAAATTTCCTGATTTTCAGCCCAAGTAGAGTGGAGTGCGATTCAGAGTACCATTGGTGCACATGGTCAAATAGCCTGGTGCTACTTTAGCATCAGGACCAACAAGTCAAAAATAGCCTCCGGCTGTAAAATTGCAGAAATGATCTAGAATCAAGGCAATAGCTGCAGGATCAGGGTACTGAGAAAGTTATTCCGCTTACTGGGGCCAAGATTTGCAATGGTGGCTAAAGCACTACCTTCACAAGGAATTTTGCACTCTGGCAATTTTGTTCAACCACTGAATACACCCAGGGAAGGTGGAACGCAGTGTCACATACAAGGGTCAGACGGTGTCTGCATAATTTCAAGTCATCCTCATTCCCAAAGTAGGGCCATCGACTTCCATGGGATTGATCCATGTTATTGGGAAAAGTGCTGCTGTGGTTTGTCACTGTATTCTGCATAATGACTAACCATGAAACTTTTCCACTTTGCTCTCCTGCCCTCCGGTGTACTGGAAGGATATGCAGGATGACAATGAATTGGTTTGGCCACAAATGTACTTCCCATGGTCAACAAGTGCGAGCATAGGACACAAACACAGAGCTTCCAGTCTGGAGGTAGGGTCGTTTCCATAGGTCTCTCAATGCAGGTACACACTCAAAGTATACAATGACAACAGGAAAAACAAGAGATCACAGCCTTCACATTATTATGTACATACAATCTATACAATCTTAGATCATGTGGTACATCAACATTAGGCTCTCATCTAATAGGAGTGACTTGTTTACTTTCATGGGAAAGGCTGTTTAGAATTGACACTCCTACTGCAATAATGGTAAGGTTAGATCATTGAATATGCTCACAGCATTCCCAGACGTTTCCTTTATATCCCCGATGGCACCTCCTTCATTGGTCTAATCATCACCAGCCTCTTTCAAACACATGTTTCATACTGGAAATACTGAACTAAATCTCAAGTATTATGTGCATATTGTTGATCATGTTTATTTAACAGGATTTCCAAATTTACTCCACATTTTGCACATCTTTTAATAACTATATCAGTAAGGAGGCCTATATTTTGAAATATATTGTAATACTGTAATGTTCATAATAGTGTAGTCTTTTTATCACTATATTTTGTAATGAATTATGACGCTTTTTTAGCATCATTGCAATTCAACACAGGTTGCTATGATTGTTCTTCAATAAAACAATTGTTATTTATCTACTCATCTATCTCACTAAAAGACTAGACAGGACTCAACACAGAGTTTAAAGCAGAAAGAAATAGAGATTTTTATTCAATTTATGGGATTCTCCCACACAATGGAGCAAGACATTTGGAAGCATTTTTGACCTTCAAAACTCTTTAATCAAACAAAAAAAAGTGATTGGCTGCAGGATTAGTTACTGTCATCTGAGACAATCAGGCCAGTTGCCAAATTATGCATTACACAGGATCACAATATTCATTGCCATCGTGTGACTCATCAACAACAAAACTGACAGCAAAGTTTCAGAACATGTATAGACTGAACCAAAGCAGTGGACCACACCTTTGGTTTGGGTTACTTCTTAATTGGTTGCAGACGAGTCCCTAAATTCAGCTTTGCCTTTGGTGGGTATGACCAGAGTTTACACACATCCGGCCTAATGGGCCCATGCCAGAGATTATACTTTACACCAGCCTCTTTCCACTCTTTGTATTCTTTTTGAAAGCAGGTTCCCTTGAATAAATCTCTGAATGCAAAACGGAGAACAGGAACCGTGTTGGTGGTCTTGGAGATCGCAATTGGTAAAAGTGCAGAGCATACATATTCCAACAGTCAGAAAAGGGGGCAGAGGGAGATGATCAGAAAAAAAAAGTTTTAGATTGTATGGAATAGCTTATGCAAGAACTGAAAAAACAAAAGACTGAATTTCTTGTTCTTACCTAAATTCTCTTTTAATCTGTCAATAACTGGACAGATGAGAGACGAGTGGGAGAGTGAGTGCAGAGAAAACAGGACAAGTCCTGGACAGTCTTGGAGGTAGTACTGTAACCTGACTATATGGAACTGCAGAAAGGCTGGATTTGTGTTGTATGGTAGATCTGTGTGGGTGTTCGATAAGGAATCCAAAAGGAGAGTTAAGGCAGCAATCCTGTTCATGGGCGGCACGGTGGCTCAGTGGTTAGCAATGTTGCCTCACAGCGCCAGGGACCCGGAATCAATTCCCACCTCGGGCAACTGACTGTGTGGAGTTTGCACATTCTCCCAGTGTCTGCATGGGTTTCCTCCGGGTGCTCCGGTTTCCTCCAACAGTCCAAAGATGTGCAAGTCA
The DNA here is from genome assembly GCF_020745735.1 of Hemiscyllium ocellatum. NCBI lineage: Eukaryota > Metazoa > Chordata > Chondrichthyes > Orectolobiformes > Hemiscylliidae > Hemiscyllium > Hemiscyllium ocellatum. The sequence continues at coordinate 6,000,704 of NC_083402.1, forward strand.
GGTGAATTGGCCATGCTAAATTGCCTGTAGTGTTCGGTGGATTAGGCAGGGGTAAACGTAGAGGAATGTTCTTTGGAGGGTCGGTGTGGACTTGTTGGGCCGAAGGGCCTGTTTCTACATTGTAGGGAATCTAATCAAATTCTGCCAAAACTTACACTGTCCAGGACTTTATTCATAGCTTCTGAGATTACATTCCACTGATTTATAAAATTTCCATGGCAATTACAACTGCAGCTGGGCCACACTTTCAGAGAAAAAGTAAATTTTGATTAATAATTATCAGTGATATAAGCATTGCTATGCAACAAACAGGTCATCAGACATTAAGAGCAAAATACAATATTCCGATCCATGAAGAGAATTTCAACACTTCAAGGACAATGCACGCCACTAGAACTACAGTTACAAATTAGAGTATTTATATTTTTAAATGGCTCAGTCATTCCTTCCATTCTGAGATGGATGTGTATATCTGGGATGATGAATACAAAGGAACCTCAATTATCCAAATATCAGATTATCCAAAGGAGATCTCAAGGTCCTGATAAAAACACTACAAAGTGGTGTTTCCAACACTGATTGCATCTTTTGTTCACAATGATTAAAAAATGAACTTGCCTTACTGAAATGCTGCCAAGAACAGTCCTGGACATCGATGGGAGCCCAGGCACTGTCTCCAAATGACTAACCACACGCCCACCCTCGCTCTCCTCACACTTCCCCTGGAGTTCTACACAGGGGTACCTCGCTTCCCCAGATCAACTCTCAAACATTGTCCGGTAAAGCGGACTTAACAAGTGCTTGCCGTGTCAATCCCATTGAACTGATTGGGGGGGTTCAGCAATGCTGCAGGTCCCTTACACACGTGCCTCTGCTCAGAAACAAACCCTGAGACAGAGAGGGGGAGCAAAGCAGGCAGAGCGAGGAAAAAGGAAACTTGAGAAAACTCTGTCTGAGCGAGGCACTGATTAAATTAACCGAATATTCAACTATGAGTCCGCCATCTCATTTGGATAATCAAGGTTCCTCTGTATACGCACAGATAAGCTTGCGCATGCCTTCTGGCGCACCGAGGCAGGTATGTATGCGTGTGGGGGCGTGTATACGTGAGATGATGGAAATGTTGGCATGTTTCCTGCCAGAGATTAATAATGTGTGGTGCATACGTTTCCTTTCACAGTATCACTTTCTGTCGATGAAACATTATTGCATCAGAACTCCCAACAAGCAGATATGAAACAGCAGAAATAATGATTCTGCATCACTGCCCAGTTGTCATTCTCAGTGCTTGCAATGGAAACTGTGATCGACTCAATCTTTACGCTGAAGCAGTGGGTATTTAACTCTCTTCAAATCCAGCACACCGATAAATGAAGGGGCAATGTTCATGTTGCTGAATCAAGTTGCAGGCTTTTTTGAAAAGATATGCAGAAATGCAATTTCCCCCTCCGTGTGGGTGAAGAGAAAGGTAAATATATTGCAGCTTGTTCTTCATTTCAGAATTCGAGTGTGGGTGGATGCCAAAAAAAAGGCTAGTTGAATAAAAAAGCTGACAATCAAATACTTTTCTTACAGTAAAGCTCCAATCTCACTAGAATAGCAGAGCAGAGTATTGTGTTTTGATCATAGGAGAAACAAGTCTATAACCACTGCCTTTTAACAGTGGAATGCAGAATGATTTCTTGGTCTTTTATTCCAAGTGACTTCATGCACAATGTTACTAGAGCGTCACAACTTCCAAACCAAGACGTTGACACACACCTTCGTTCACTGATGTCATACAAACAACTGAAGTTTTATCAACTGCTTTGCTCCTTTCCACCCTCACCAAAAGCACTAGAATAAAAGCGGAGGCTGGTTTCTTAGAGACAGAAAAGCCAAATGACCACTGGCATGCAACATGCTTTGGAGATTCAAGATCTCAGACTGTAAACAGAGATCAAACAATTCAGCCTGTGGCCTGTGCTTGTGGTGTGTCATATTTAAACAGAACCACACAAACAATGCTCATGCTACATTTAACCACATTCACTGTCAACACTTCAAAGCAATTCATTGCATATGAAGCAATAGGTTTTGATAAAGCACATTACCAGGTAGAATTAAAGTAATCACATCTTCTGATGGCCAAACGCAGTCAAGCAGATGTAGTGTTTAAGGCTGTGAGCACTCAGTTAATACAGACCATGGTGCAAACTTTTGCAAACAGACTACTTACAGAGACAGGGCTCCACTCCTCCCTGGTTGAGTGCGAATCTATGTCCCTGCTTGTTGGACGGTTTTATTTAAGCCACTTCTGTGCAGTGGATTGAGTTTTTGTAAAAAGCAAGGTCCAGCTGCCTGGGGAAGGGTATGGAGCAGATTTGTTGTGTTTGTTTTGGGAGTTAGGAAGGAAGGATAAAAGCAAAATACTGTAGATATTGGAAATTGAAAATAAAAACAAAGTGCTAAACAAACTCAGCAGGTGTGACAGCCTCTGTGGAGGAAGAAGCCATGTGTTTCCAATCCATCACAACTCTTCTTCAGGGCAAGTCATTCAGCTGCTAATGAAAGGGCACTGCTAGGTGAGAGCTTCAGTCACCTGACGAAGGTTCTGGCTGTCTGGAATCAAAAGCTGTGAGGTAGCGAGCCACAGGTAGTCAGCCCAATTCTTATCATCACTTCAACTTTGTCAACCCACCAAGTCAATTTGAAACAAAGCCAGGGTAATCAATGCAGATCCACCAGGGTGGCCAGAGTAAAGACGGAGACTCGTACTGCCATGATCAGAGCTCATGTATGTCTGTAATTCAGAAGGACAACTTCCTCAATTGGCCTTGTTCCAGACAGGATCTGTCCGATCTCGTTAATGCTCTGCAAGAGGCAAAATCAGAGCTTATCAAGTGCCTTGGACAAGATTCTTTTATGATAGAAGCCAACAATCACTCACGGTAGGATTCCACAGTTAGAACCAATTAAGTCCAATCATATTTTATTAAAATATAATAGCATTGTCATTGTGGTGGTTGTGCCTCAATTATCTTCAGCTAATAAACTGTGTAACTGCAGCATGAAATGATACTTCCCAGAGAGGAGCAAGAGATAGGCCATTCAGCTCCTTGAGCTGGTTCTAGCATATACAGTGACAGGTAACAGCAGTCAGACTGTATTCTCCTCAGGAATATGCCAACTGTGGCTCAGAGAGCTGTCACTACAAACTCTCGCCTCATTGGTAGCTTTCTGCAATTTGACCTTTCATTTAGTTTCAGCCTCTGAACTATGAGAAGAAGTTAATATAATAAAGACAAGACAAGCTGCTTGTCGTTCCCAATCTAAAATCGAGTAGGCTGCCACGTTCCCAGTCATTGTAGTGTTAGCTTCCCAGGACAAGGTGCAGGGAATTCACAACGAGCAAACATGAGACACAAACTGATGATAAAGGTTTGGATGCACTTCCCCTTGTATCCAAACCTTTCCTCGCCCAATGTCTCTCATCAGCTGTCGTTGGAATCAAAAGTCATTCTGGAATTCTGGAAAAAGGGCAGGGACCATGTTTTCACACCAGGTCTTAAACTGTGATCCTCTCCCAGCATCCTCTCTGGAATCAGGAATGCTTGGGAGTTGATGGAAGTTGGGCTGCCAATGGAATCAGTCTCAGGCGGTGGAAACTCTCCAGAATCTTGGCTCCAGGATTGGCGGTGGGCCTGTGGCTGATAGCCATTAACACGAGGCATTAGTTCCTGTATCTCCGTCTGCTCCCTGACTGGTGCAAGATCAATGGCTCCATGGATCTGAGGTTGATAGCCTGACTTGACAATCACCTCCACCTCGTCGTCCCTGGCCTCTTGTTGCTGGTAGCCAGGACCTCGTATGCTTGTATACGTTACATCACTGGGATAGATGGATGGAGAGGCCATTGCCTCAAACGCTGGGTTAATCTTCCCTGAATTCTCAACAGGTGCACTACGCGGACTGTACGATAAGACACCTTGATTCTGGTTCTCGGTATCAGAAATATCCTCAGGAACTACCTCAGTCTCATCAGCCACTTCAACCTCCTTCTCAACGTCAAAACCAATCTGCTTCTCTTCGACAACCTGCACCTCATTGGGTGTACAATCTTTTGGTTCCAGAGTTTTGCATGAGTTGACTCCCTAAAATAAAAAGCAAAACAATTTTAGAAAATGACTATTTTTCTGTAGTTTCAGATGTTTATACCTTAATCAGTGACTATCTATTTGATAAAATCCACCCCCATGAATGTCACCAAAGCTAGTGCCATTGCATCTCTTAGACATGGGAGCTAGTCTTCTCCCATGTAGAACAGAAGCAATCTCTTCTGGGAAACAGCCTACTCACCCACCTCTGGACAGTCTCTGCCACAGGTCAGAGCTTAGAAACCACAAACCCCATTGCACAGAAATTGGGCTAAAAACATAGAACACACTCAGGACTCAAGCTTCCTGCATTTGTCCAGCCAGGCACCCGTTGCCGTTTGAGGAGAGAATCACAGCCTTGGGTATAGATCCCTATCAACAAGCCTGGGGTAAGACCAAGTTCAGCTTATACCCTAGCAAGGATGATCCAGGCTCCTGACACCGACAGAACGGCAGATGGTATAAAATTGAGAAACATATCTGATTTCTGCTGATCCCACATCTCAACAGACACATACAGATATGCGCATGTGGGTAGACATACACACCTCTGCCTGCACATCCTCTTGCATAATCTGCACAGGCTTTAATGAAACTCTCGTACAACAAAGATTTAATGACTTTGGATGCCGAAGAAGCAAACTATAAATGAACTTACAAAATTAATCAAGAGCTGTTCTTCAAATTTTGTTGTTTGATATGTTAAAATTGATTTAAAATACTTTCAAACTTTAGAAAAGCCAAACTATTCAAAAAAATTGAATGATGTATCAAAAAAAGGAGTTATGTTGAAGCCTATACATTCAAAATGCAGTATGAGAAAACTTAATGAATTATATTAATTTTTATTTGTTCTCAACTTGTGAGCATCACTAGCTGGGCCAGCACCTATTCCCAAATCCTTAAATGTCCCTGGGGAGGTGTAACAGCACAGATCTCTAAAGGGTATTCAGTCAATCTATGGCAAACTCAATGAGAGTGCAATTCAAGCTTCAATTTTGGGAAATATAGCTGGGCAGATGGAGGGCATACTCTCAGAGCAAGGAGTCATCCATTTAAGACAGAGATGAGGAGGAATTTCTTCTCTCAGAGGGTTGTCAATCTTTGGAATCCTTACTGTAAAGGGCTCTATAGGCTGGGCTGTTAAAAACATTCAAGGTGGAGGAGTTGAATATTTAATCAGTAAGAGAATCAAAGATTATGGGATCATGGTGAGAAAGTGGAGTTGAGGATCATCATGGCCTCACTAAATGGCAAAGCAGTTTCGATGGGCTGAATGGTCTACTTCTGCTCCTAAGCCTTATTGGGAACCATCCCTACAGCCTTAACGATAATTCAATTATAATAAGTAGAGTTATGTGAAAGGGCAAAGCTAGGACAAAGATAGCAATTGGTGATTAATGTCTTTCGGGTTTGGGGGAGACTCGTAATACACTGCCCCAGGGTCATGCTGGGACCCTTGCTTTTCCTTATTGATTAATGATAGAGATCTCGGTGTAAACTGCAGAACTTCAAAATTTGCAAACGGATAAAACTTGGAAGCACTGTGAATGAGAGTGTAGAACTTCAAAGGAAAGAGACAGGCTAATAAAATGGACAGAATCGTGGCAAATGAAGTTCAAAGTGAAAAGTATATACAGTTTAGCAGGATGACATGGAGAGACAGTACCAAATGAAGAACGCTTAAAAGTGTACGCAGGACCTAATGCACTTGGGCATTTCTGCCCATATTAAAGACAGCAGGACAAATTACATGAGCAATTAATAAAGCACCCAATGTTGAGGAATTTCAGTTATGAAGACAGATCTGAAAAGTTGGATCTGTTTTCTTCGGAGGATAGAGCTGAGGGGACATCTGGTTGAAGTTTTCAAAATCATGAGGAATCTGGACTAAGAGAACAGGGAGGAAATGTTCCTATTTGTGGAAAGAGCAAGAATCAGAGGGCAACAATTTAAAATAATTAGTAAGACCAGCAAATGTAACGAAGAAAAACTTCTCTCAGTGACTAGTCAGGGTCTGAAATAAATTGATAGAGAAAGTGATGGTAGGCAGTTCAACTGAGATATTCAGAAGGAAGATGGACAGTTAATTGAAAAGGAACAATTCGTCCAGTTACAAATAGAAGGCAGACGAGCCAGAACATAATGGACCAAATGGCCTAATTCAGGGCTGTTACAATTTTCTAATCCTGTGAAATAAAAGGAAACGTTCAAAATTAAGAGATTATCCATTTTACTAAGTTGAGTGTGGACTGGAAACAGATACCAGATGGTAAATCAGTGTCAGAGTAATGACAGTAATCCCAGGGATTCAGGACAAATGTTTCATTTTTGAAGATGTACAAAAAAAAAGCAATTCACAATAGATGTCTGACGTCCAGCATGCTCCCACAAATACTGAGTTTAAAGGAATGGATGAACTTTGGAATGCATGTCCACAGATCCTGAATGGCATTAAGGTGCTCCAAGATTTTTATCAATTATATTTCCAAGTTAGATGGTGCACGACTTGGAAGAAAGCTTGCAGATGTGGAGGCACTGTCATTTACCGCTGCCCCTGCTCTTCTAGGTGAGAGAGATTGTGGGTTTGGAAGGAGTTGTCAAAGGAACCTCAATGAGTTGCTGCAGTATTTCTTGTCGATGGTATACACTCCTGCTACTGTGGATAAATGATGAAGGAAATGATTGTTTACAGGTGATCAATGGGATGCCTATGAAGTGAGCTGCTCTGTTCTGCATGGTATCAAGCTTCTTGAGGCACTGCTCGAGCTGCACTCATCTAGGCAAATGAGGAGTCTACCATGACACTCCTGCTTTTTGTTACTAATTCATTCATACATGTAACCCATATCAGTTGGGCCTGCATTGATTTTCCATCCCTACAGGGTGGCACAGTGATGAGCGCTGCTGCCTCACTGTGCCAATAACTCAGGTTCAATTCAAGCTTTGGGAGACTGTCTGCATGGAGTTTGCCCATTCTGCCTGCATCTGCATGGGGCTTCCAGTCCCTTCCTCCAGCCCAAAGATGTGCAGGTCAGGTGGATTTGCTATGCTAAGTTGTCCCATAGTATGTAGGCTAGGTGAGTTAACGATGGTATAACTGGGATTACGGGAATAGGGTGTTAAGGTCTTGGAGGGTCAGTGCAGACTTGATGAGCTGAATGGCCTCTATCTGCACTGTAGGGATTCTGTGATATTTACTTGTCCTTAGGAAGCTGCCTTGTTAGAACTATTGTAGTTCATGTCTTTTGTATATGGTGTTCAAGAAGGGAGTTACTCTGCTGTACTCCCAGTCTCCAACCTGCTCTTGCAGGTGCTATATCTATAGTTCATGGCTTGTTCTGTCGTAAAACATTCCTGCAGTCTGAGGTTGCACAAAGATTTTATAAACGTCCGGCATGTTCCCACAAATACAACCCTATGCAATTGCATGCAGACACCACAACATATCTGCATTAGAACATAGAACAATCCCATCATCATCCATGTTCTTATCCGAAGAAAGAGATATACATTACACACACACACACACACACTCTCACACACTCAAAGGGATACCAAACATTCCCTTTCCCAGGTTTTAGTTCAAATATACCTGAAGGAAGGTTCCATCCTGAAGAACTTTGCTGTTGTTTGGATCGGGAATATCAGGATAAAATGTCTCTTTGATCCTGAAAAAGATGAGTGGAAGGAAACAGTCAATATCCAGAGCTTTGACTGCTAGGACTCCCCAAATTTCATACTCCCAGCCAGGTCAAGGCGTGAGCAGAAATTCTTTTCCTTCTTGTACAAGAAGTAGGTACTGCTGTCAAGGCTGGCCACCTGTTGTCAATCCCTAGTTTCCTTTGAATTAGTTAGCTCTCTTAGCCACTTCTCAGGGCAATTATTTATCAGCCACACTGTTGTGGCTAAACAGCCAAAACGGATAAGACGAGGATTTATAACCATCGATGATTACAGGGTCACCAGCAGGGTACTTTAATTTCAGATTTATTTTTTCTGATTCATAACTCATCTGCAAAGTAGAATTCAAACCCATGTCCCCAGAATGTTAGTCAACATCTCAGATTTCTAGTCTAATGACAATTACTACCAATGCCTCCACCACCTCTGTCTATAGAGACAGAGTTGTACAGCATGGAAACAGACCCTTCTATCCAACTCATCCATGCCAACCAGATATCCTAAATTCATCTAGTCCCATTTGCCAACAAATGGCCCATATGCCTCTAAACCTTTCCTATTCATATATCAGTTCAAATGTCTTTTGAATGTTGTTGTTGTTGTTGTTGTTGTAGTACCAGCTTCCACTACTTCAATACACACACCACCCTCTGTATGAAAAAGTTGCCCCTAGGTCCCTTTTAAATCTTTCCCCCCAATTTAAATCTCTAGCTTTGGACTCCTCCACCCTGGAGAAATGGCCTTCGATATCCACCCTATCAATGCCCCTCAAAGATTTTATAAGCCTCTTTAGAGGTCACACCTCAGCCTCCGATGCTCCAGGGAAAATAGCCCAGTCTATTCTGCCTCTTCCCATCGCACAAACCCTCCAACCCTGGCAACATCCTTGGGAATCTGTTCTGAACCCTTTCAAGTTTCACAACATCCTTCCTATAGCAGGGAGTCCAGAATGGAACACAATATTCCAAAAGTGGCCAAATCAGAGTCCTGTACAGCTTCAACATGACCTCCCAACTCCTATACTCAATGCACTATAGAATGCAGATAATCACACCCCCATTTTACAGATGCAGGGTGTAGGTTATGTTGACGACGTCCAGCCTCTGATCCATGCCTGCAATGCTGGAAACATCATGACCATTTTGCTGAAGAACCTACTCCAACTCCATGACATGCCCAGATTGCATGTTCGGCCAGGAGACCAATATTAGCCCAATACAAGTCCAGTGGAAGAAACCACTGCCAGAAAGCCCAGAAGCAAAGACATGTAAACTAGGTAGTGGGGAGGTGCCATCAAGCAGTAAAAATTGAGGGAGGAGTGGAATTCCAGGGAATTTCCTGGGAAAGAATAGGAGCGGAGTGGAAGATCAATCAGCTGATCTTAGATTTTGCTACAGGGGAGCAGAAGACTGGTCAAAATTAAAGAGAGGCTGATCATCAAAACAGAACTTACCATTCTTGTTTTCGGTAACAGAAGATACTGAGGATGACTCCCAGTGTTATAACTCCCACAAGGGGCAAAGTAATCCCAAGAATCACAGCAAGGGCTAAAAAAGGGAGAAAATAAACAGAGTTGGTGAGATGTCCACCACAGAAACAGATCCTTTGGTCTGACTCGTCCATGCCTAACAGTTATCCAAACCTAATCTAGTCCCATTTGCCAGCACTTGATCCTTATCCATTTAAACCCTTCCTATTCACATACCCATCCAGATGCCTTTTAAATACAGTAATTGTACCAGTCTCCACCACTTCCTCTGGCAGCTCAATCCATACATGCACCACCTGCTGTGTGAAAAAGTTGTCCTTTAGATCCCTTTTCTATCTTTCCTCTCTCACCCTAAAGTTATGTCCTCTAATCCTGGACTCCCCTCCTCCCCTCCTCCCCTCCCCTCTCCCCCCCCAATTTGTCTATTTATCCTATCCAAGTCCCTCGTCATTTTATAAACTTCTATAAGGTCACATAGGAAAAACAGCCCCAGTCTATACAGCCTCTCATTATAGCTCAAATCCTCCAACCATGGCAGCACCCTTGTAAATCTTTTCTAAACTCTTTCAAATTTCCCAAAATGCTTCCAAAATTGCATGCAGTATTCCAACAGTGGTCTAACCAATGTCCTGTACAGCCATAACATGACCACCCAACTCCTGTACTCGACACGAAGCAATAAAGGAAAGGATACAAACGCCTTCTTTACTATCCAACCTATCTGCGGCTCCACTTTCAAGGAACTATGAAACTGCACTCCAAGGTCGCTTGGCTCAGCAACACTCCCTAGGACCTTACCATTAAGTGTATAAGTCCTGTTCTGATTTGCTTTCCCAAAATGCAACACCTTGCATTTATCTAAATTAAACTACATCTGCCACTCCTCAGCCCATTGGCCCATCTGATCAAGATCCTGAACCAATTCAACCTCTCCTCAAACCTCAGCACAAACATCCCAGGAATTAATCTGGTAACCCTTTGCTTCCCTCCCTCATTTGGAAGAGCATCCTTCCTCAGATAAGGAGACCATAACAGCATACAATATTCCAGCTGTAGTTTCACCAAGGCCCTGTACAGTCGCGGCAAGACATCCTTGTGTCTGTACTTGAATCCTGCCACAATGAAGGCAGGTATACCATTACTTTCAGCAACTGGTGTATGAGAACATCCAGGTCTTGGTTCTCATTCCTCTCACTCAATTCACAGCCATTCAGATAATCTGCCTTTTTGTTTTCACTCTCAAGGAAGAGAACATCACATTTATTCATATTAATCTTCATCTGCCATGTGTTTGCTTATTCACTCAATTTGTCCAAATCACACGAAAGCATCTCTGCATTCCCCTCAATTCACCCTCTCACCCAGCTGTGTCTCATCTGCAAAATTGCTTGAGGGAACTAAATTATCATAAATCTACAATTAAAGGAATATTTTACATTATTCTACACTTTGCTTACGTTACATCATCAGGATGAAGACAAAGCTAAGCAATTAACGGTCAGTGCATTCTTCAGTTGCAAAACTGTGAAATTGCATTTCTCCCTCCTGTGACTCTGCTCATTCTGGTAGCTAACCGAATGCACTGGCTGGAGCCGATTATAATGTCGCTGTGGGAGTATTTCAATCCTCAGGTCTCAAAAATAATATTTCACAAACACTGGCAGCTCAAAAAACGATCACAAATCACATAACATCTGACAGAACTTCTAATATGATGCACTGAGAGACACTGGAGGAGAATTCTTCATGGATAGACTTACGGCTGTTTGGTGTAGTCACTGTGACGTCTCTGCTGGGACTATCCCCTCCTCTGGTGTAGGCACTCAGTGCCACAGTGTATGTTGTCCCAGGTTCAAGGCCCCCGATCTTGAATATCCGTGCATTAGAATCATTTATGATCTTTGGCAGTAGATTATCTATTGCAATTAAGGAAGTAGAAAATCAGAAACACTCTAACGTAACGGTGCTGACAGGATAACAGCACAACAGGCCATACAACCCCCCCCCCCCCAGTTTTTTGTTTTCGGTCTGCGTCCTCTGGTTATGAACCTTTCTGCTACAGAAAAGTTTCTCACTGATTCATTCCATCAAAACCTTCACAATTCTGAACAAATCAAATCTATCTGTAACCTTCTCCACTTAACAAACGAGTTTGCACTCCCCCAATAGCCGAAATATTAAAGACTGTCAGGTTAGCAGTGAACCAGACACACAGGCCAGACTAATCAGAACTACAACTGACAGCTAACCCTAGCCGTAGCAGCAGCGCAAAGCACCGCCTTTCCAAGTCTCCAAGTAAAGAAAATTCAACAAAACATAACAACACATCAGTCATACAGCAACAAATAGGACTGGCTTGCCTGAGATTCTGTGAAATGGATTGAGGAATTTGCATTGAGACCAGGTGAATAAAACAAAAATATCTTTAGCTATGCTAAATTGCCTCAGTGTCGGGAGATGTACAGGCTAAATGGATTAGACATAGTAATTGCAGGGTGACAGGAATAGGGTAGGAGACTGTACTTGGGTGGGATGCTCTTCAGCGCAGACTTGATGGGCCTTTTTCCGCACTGCAGGGATTCTATGATTTACGCTCCATAAGAAAAGGATGTTGATTGGTTAGCAGCCAACTCTGACTGGCAGAAGCATAGCCATGGAGAAATCAACAGGGAAAATAGGCTCCCAAAGCTCCCAGAATCTGCACAAAAAGTCACACAATGCTTGAACATATTCCCTTTGTTTTGAGCAGGACTGTGATTATGAATGTGTCGCTTCTCGAAAATGTAATGGAGTTACATTAAAAACCCAACTGATTGCTTTAAACTATTGTTAATGTTAAGGCTGCACCAAGCTTCTATTTATTAAGCTCTTGATGCCACAGCTTAAAAGGTTAAAAACTGAGGGCAACTTCCCAAAACATGCTGTAAAATCTTTAAGGGCTAGATTGACAGATTGTGCTGGTTGGTGAAAAAATTCTACTATGAGCTCAATGAATAACAGAACCTCAAGGCTGAATGGCCTGTTCTTGCAGCCTGTTTGATCACTTGACATTTGCAGGAATTAAAAAGTTGAATGTATCACTGTGCATCTGTATGGAAGCCTAGTCTGGTCGGGGCACGTTTCAAAAGTGCAACTCTGGCATATTTACCTGTGTTCAGCTTCTGACCACCCACAGGCTTGAAAGCCGAATTGTTGTATAGTTTACTGTAATAAACCTTGAAGCCCTGAATGAATCCTTGCTGTTTGTCCACGGGGATGTCAAGCCATTTAATCAGGACTGAATCACTCGTGGTTTCCTCAATATCCAGATTTGGAGCTTCGGCTGGGGCTGTGGAACATAACCAGAGACCAGAGATCGTGTCAGGACTTTAATTCAATTTAATCGACAACACCTCACAGTGTATTAAAACACAAAAAACAAAGAACAGTACCCAGCACAGGAACCCCTTGACCTACTAAGCTAGCACCTCCCTAAACTAAAAACTTGGGCTTATAGGAAGCCATCAGAAAACTGCAGTGTCAGAATTTTCTCAGAGTGGTTTCAAACAAATGAGCTATCATTAGAGTAATGACTCTGTTTAAAGTTTGTTACATAGAGTTATTTGTATATCTTTCCATATCATATTATATTTCATTCCCTTTTATCTCACGAGCCTCAAACCTTGAGAGCCAAGAAAGCAAGTGCCCAACTATTTTCCAATTTGAAGCCAATGCTACTCACCTCCCAGCTACCAGTGCTTATGGGACCTTGCCTTGTAAAAATGAGCGCCTCTTTTTTCTATAATGACTACATTTTGAAAGAACTTGAATTGACTGTGAAGTATCAAGGGATATGTGGATTTTGTGAATGGTGATATAAACGCCATCCTCGGACTTCAAAGGAAGTAGCCGCAGAGACAGTGGATGCACTCTCAACAATCATCCAAGAATCCTCAGACTCTGGAAAAGTCCCATAGGACTAGACAACTGTCAATACAACACCTTTATTTCCCTGGACATCGGAGACTGAGGGATGAACTTACAGATGTTTATAAAATCATGAGGGGCATGGTAGGGTGAATAACTAAGTCTCTTACACAGTGTAGGGGAGTCCAAAACTAGAGGGCATAGTTATAAGATGAGAGGGAAAAGATTTAAAAGGAACAGTCAATCTGTTTCACAGAGGGTGGTCTGTGTACAAAATGAACTGCCAGAGGAAGTTGTGGAGGCTGGTACAATTTCAACATTAAAAGGCATCCACTACTACAAGCCCACCGACTCCCACAGCTACCTAGACTACACTTCCTCCCACTTGACCTCCTTAAACACACCATCCCTTATTCCCAATTCGTCCGCCGCATCTGTTCCCAGCTTGACCAATTCCACCTCAAAGTCCAGATGGCTTCCTTCTTTCATGATTGCAACTTCCCTTCCCACATGGTAGACAATGCCCTCCAGCACATCTCCTCCACTTCACACACTACCGCTCTTGAACACCACCCCTCCAAATGCAACAAGGACAGAATCCCACTGGTCCTCATCTTCCATTTCACAAACCTCCACATACATTCATCATCCTCCGCCATTTCCACCCAAACAGACCCCACCATCAAAGATACATTCCCCTCCCTAACCTATCAACGTTCTGAAGAGACCATTCCCTTCGCCATTCCCTCGTCAGGTTCACATTCCCCACTAGCCCACACCCCACTCCTGGCACCTTTCCCTGTCACAGCAGGAAGTGCAAAATTTGCACCAACACCACTCCCCTACCCTCCATCCAAGGCCCCAAGGGATCCTTCCACATCAGTCAGAAATTTACCTGTACCTCTTAACAATGTCATCTACTGCATCCATTGCAACCGGTATGGTCTCCTCGACATCGGGGAGACAGGATGCCTCCTTGCGGATCATTTCAGAGAACATCTCTGGATCACCCGCACCAACCAATCCCACTGCCTGTGGCTGCACACTTCACCTCCCCCTCCCACTCCATCAAGGACATGCAGGTCCTGGGCCTCCTCAACTGTCAAAGCGTTACTACCCAACACCCTGGAGGAAGAATGCCTCATATTTCGCCTTCAGATCCTGCAACCACATTGGATAAATGTGGATTTCAACAGCTTCCTCATTTCCTTTCCACCCACATTATCCCAGTCCCAGCCTCCAACTCAACACCGTCCGCCAGATCTGTCCATCACTCCCCCTCTGACCTATCACCTTCTCCTTCACCTTTATCCACCTATCATTTTTTCAGCCACCTTCCCTCAACCCCACCTCCCTCCCATTTATTTCTCAGACCCAGCCCAGAAGCCTCATTTCTGAAGAAGGGCTTATGCCCAAACCATCAATCTTGCTCCTCAGATGCTGCCTGACCGGCTGTGCTTTTCCAGCGACACACGCTCGACTCTGAGCTCCAGCATCCTCCCTTTCTCCTGAATATACATGATGCAAACTTCAAAGAATTACAAACCTGAATGCCTAGGTCTCTCTGAATTAATACAATTAAAAGTAGGGCCTAGGGTAGTGTACAAGTCCTACCAAAATGCAATAGTTCACATTTATCCAAATTAAACTCCATCTGCCTCTCTTCAGCCTATTGACCTAATTGATCGAGATCTCTTTATAGTCTTGGATAACCTTCTTTATATAGTGGTGCCCACTATATCACCAGTTTTGGTGTCATCCACAAACTTACTAACCATGCTTCCTATATATTCATCCAAATCATTTTAATAAATGACAAATAAAAGAGCTCCCAGCACCAATCCCTGTGGAACACATCTGGTTATGGGCGTCCAGTCTGAAAAACAACCCCACCACCATCACCACTGTCGCTTACCTTTCAACCAATTTTGTATCCAGTTGGCAAGCTCACCCTGTATCCCATGTGATCGAACTTTATTAATTTGCCTATCAAGCGGAACCTTATCAAAGGCTTTAAAGTCGAGTAAACAATGTCTACCACTCTGGCCTCATCAATCCCTTTGGTTACTTCCTCAAAAAAACTCAATCAAAATTTTGATGCACTATATCCCTTGCACAAAACCGTGCTGACTATCCCTAATCATTCCTTGCCTCTCCAAATGCATATAAATCCTATCTTTCAGAATTACCTCCAACAACTTACCCACCATCGAAGTCTCAGATCTAAATCCCAGGCTTCTCCTTACATCCCTTCTTAAACAAAGGCACATTAGCCACTCTCCAGTCATCCAGCACCTCACCCAGAGTTATACAGGATACAAATATTTCTACGAGAGGCCCCACAATTTTCTCCTTAACTTCCCACAACATCCTACACTAGATCAGATCCCAGAGATTTATCCACCTTTATATTTTCTAAAACCTCCAACACTTCTCTCCTGTAAAGTGAACTGTTTTCAAAACATCAATATTTATGTCCCTGAATTCTCTAGCCTCTAATTCTTTCTTCACAGTAAGAACTAACAAAATACTAATTTAATATCCCTCTCATCTCCCAAGGTTCAGCACAAAAATGACTTCTTTAAGGAGCATTACTCTCTCTCTCTACCTGCTCTTAATGTACTTGGAGAATCTCTTTGGATTATCCTTGCCTTATTTGCCAAGACTTTCTCATATCGTCCCTTTGCCTTCCTGATCTCCCTCTTAAGAATGCTCCTACACTCTTCATACTATTAAAGAAATTCATATGAACCCAACTGTTTACATTTAACATGATTCTTTTTATTCTTGACTAGAACCTCAATATGGTAAAAACAAGGGCTGCAGATGCTCAAAAGCAGATTCTAGATTAAAGTGGTGTTGGAAAAGCACAGCAGTTCAGGCAGCATCTGAGGAGCAGGAAAATCGACGTTTTGGGCAAAAGACCTTTATCAGGATTCCTAGTTCTAATCTAGAACCTCAATATCTTTATTTATCCATTGTTCTCTAATCCTACCAGTCTTACCTCTTGCTCTAACAAAAACATAATGACTCTTAACTCTCCTTGTCACACTTTTGAACACCTCTCACTTATCAGACATCCCTTTACCTGCAAATAGTCTGCTCCAATCGACTTTTGAAAGTTCTTGTCTCATGCCATTAAAATTTTCCTTACTCCAATTAAAAACCTTAAATTTTTACACAAGGCTTATCCTTTTCCATTAAGCATTATAAAACAAATCGTATTATAATCACTAGACCCAAAGTGTTTCCTGACCATCACTTCAGTCACTTGTCCTGTCTTATTACCCAAGAGAAGGACAATATTTACATATTGATCAAGGAAGTTTTCTTGAACACTTAACAAATTCTACAACATCCAAGTCTTTAATACTACGGTAGTCTCAGTCAATGTTACTTATATCCAAAATCTCTCTACATAATTTCTCATTCATTTCTCTCCAACAAATGAGGGGTCTGTAATACAATTCCATCAAGGTGATCATTTATTTTTTATTTCTGATTTCAACCCTACATTTTCACTGGACAATTTTTCAGGAATATCTTCTCAAGTTACAGCAGTAA
The DNA here is from genome assembly GCF_020745735.1 of Hemiscyllium ocellatum. NCBI lineage: Eukaryota > Metazoa > Chordata > Chondrichthyes > Orectolobiformes > Hemiscylliidae > Hemiscyllium > Hemiscyllium ocellatum. The sequence goes on from NC_083402.1 coordinate 6,017,483, forward strand.
TGGTTTCCTTAATGAAAAATCTCTCATTCCCCCTTCCCTTTCTATCCTTCCTATAACATCTGAAACCAAAAACATTGAGTCGCCTGTCCTGTCCATCCTTCAGCCGAGTCTCTGTAATAGCTGTGACATCTCAACCCCATGTTTCCAGACATCACTTACCCAGTTCACGTGTATACCCAACCAGCCTTTTCAGTAAGTAATCTCCATCATCCCTACACTCGTGAACCTCAAGCATGTACCGTACTCCAACTTGAAAGTAATCTGTGAAAAATATTAGAGCTTATTATCAAAATGATACAAAACAAACTGCACACTTAAAAAAATTAAAAGGCTGCTTGCTGAAATTTGTTTGGTGTGGTCTCAGTCCAAATGTGACATTGTATGGAGCGCAAGATTGGTTTCTTCAAAGTGGAGAAAGTCTAAGGATAATTATAGAAGATGGAGAAGGGAGAAAAAAAAATTGTGCATTGGAGGCAGATTGTTGGGGACAGTGGCCCAGAAACCAGCAGCCATCATTTTCACCCAAGGTGGGAAGAAAGCATTTAATGTAGAAGCTGGTACCCTTCTGAACAGATACTTAATTTTTGAGAAGATTTGCAACTCAGGTTGATGACATGGTCCAGAGACTTTTTTGGGAGAAATAAAGTGCCCTCTGGGAGAGGCAAGGTATATCTTTGTGAAGGCAAAACTAGACATGCAATAAAGTTTTTAAAAAGTGGATGAGCTCTGTGAAACACAAACTTTTGAGGGTTTAAATTGCTTTCCTTTAAAATTTAGAAGTGTTTGATATAAATAAAAGAATCAATGCTTACAATTTCCCTCTCTGCAAATCCAAGATGGAAAGTGGTTATCGAATTTATGCTGCATTACTGACTCCACAATGTTTCACTATCATTCAGAAATGTCTATTGGCTCCATGTGGCATTAAAGCTTATGGTGTGGCAATGCGAATACAAATGGTTGTATTTAGGATTAAGTATTGAATGGAATGCTTGCCTTCATCATGAATTTAGTAGTTGAAGGTACAGGATTGGTTTTATGAATTAATATTCAGTTCTAAAATGTCTGTGACATTCAGAAGAATATTTAATTCCATGGGTTATCAGAGCCACAGCGTTACTTAGGGTCAAAGATTGGCATGAATGACTTTAGACGATATAAGGCGAGTAGAGGCTTCTAAGCTACGATGGAGGGCATGAGGATCTATGGCAGTGGTTGGAGGGGCTTCTGTTGATGCAGACAATGTGAAGGGCCATCAGTTAGTGTGGAGGTATGAGGGGTCATTGGCTGGGTAGACGTACACAGGTTAGCATATTGCCATGAAGGCCATGGACTGGAAAGAGGGTCAACCTTGGGAGTGTAATTGGGGTGCCTTAAAGCTGATATTTTTTTCCCCTCAAGTGCTTCTTGTGTATAATGGGAGGTTGTGTAATTGTTGCTATAGAAGTTATTTCCTCTCTCAAACATGAACAGTTTTAAATAAGCAGAAACAAAAGGAAGATGGCAATAAAAAAACACTATGTTCTATTGTCGATGTCAACAAAATACATATCACTACTTGTGCCCCATAATCAATGCAGCGATTAGGAAATCAAAGGTTTTGTTCCAACACAGAAAGAAAACAATTGTTAAGATAAATGGTTATCCTTACATGAGCAGTTGCCCTGTGTCCATTGGCTAGAATAGTAATTGACAAAGCTCCCCATCAGTTGAAACAGAAGATATCAACAGTGCTCAGAGTCAGAAGAAAGTCTGACAGAAGATGGAAAAGAAGTGATTGAGGGAAGACCCAGGGAAGAGTTCCTTAACATGTCAGCTAGAGAGGAAAAATGCTGCCTGTGTAATTTTAATGACATCAACATACTCCATGCCTACCGCCTGTTCATCCACTAATATCAATGAACCACCCTGAATGTCACAGTTATATATCTCTATTAGCCATTTAAGTTATGTGTCAGATCTAAACTGCTGTGCTTTTAGATGAACATTTGAAATGTTATACCTTACAGGTCTACAGGCAAAGTACTGGAAAATAGGATTAGAATAGATGGATATTTGATGTCCAGCTAGACATGATGGCTCCAAATATTCCTTTCCAGGCTATAAAAGCTCTATGACTCTAACAAACATAAAAAAACAAAACTATGAAAGTCCCTTGCAATTGGTTGACTGCCTACAATCAGCAACTCCTTCCTAGAACCCATCTTCCTCACTGGAATATATTTTTACTGTAAATAATGAAGTTTCTTATACACTTGCCATTATGCAACCAAACAGACAAAGCGCTTAGATGGTGCAGGCCAACATAAAGCAGAAGAGAGATCCACAGCACAAAAAAGATCCAGGGAAAGGAGTGGGACAGCCAAGGATTCTGAAGTAAAACAGTTTTTGATTAAAAATGCTTCACCTGATTTTATTATGGCACCTGTTACGTTTGAAGGAAATTTGTGCCAACTTATGTTACACGCAGAGTTACTTAAGACTTCACACCACTCGACAGTGTAGCCACAGCTCTCAACTTGGTGCCTCAGCCAAGTCACATGAAATCCGTCCCCAACACCAATGGCTTTGAAGTCACCCAAATGTTCATCTAGAAAGATAAAAAGAAATTTAGAGAATAGTTGCCTGGAAAAGAAAGTAAACAAGATAGATTCTGTGGGGCTGTATGGTTCTGACCCATACTGGGGAAGTCATTGCACATGCAAGTGTCAAGATTAAAAAGAAAAACTTAAAAAGCACCTTTTATAATCGATGTAGCACTTCTGAAGAGTAATTGCTGTAGGAAGTCTTTCTAAGGTATTGAGTCGGAAAAAAGGAGTTGGCCAGTTTCCTTCCATTTAACAGGCCAGCAATTACCCAACAGGCAAGATCCAAATAAATTCTCAATGAGTAAAAGTGCAACCTAAAGCTTGAAGCTAAATATGACACTGCCTTCAGCCTCATCCCAGGCGACAAAACAAAACTCTGCATTCTCAAGAAGGGTCATTAGGAGCGAAATGTTAACTCTGCTTTCTCTCCACAGATGCTGCCTGACCTGTGAGGTTTTCCAGCAACTAGTTCTTTGTTTTTTTTTGTTTAATGAAACAAAATTAGCATGCAGAATGCTTTTATCTTAAACATAGCAGTGAGCATTACTGGCAGGGACAGTATTTATTACCCATCTTAAGTTACCTGAGAAGTGCGTGCTGACAGGTCTTCTACAACAGAGTGAACCTATAGGTCACTTCAGAGAAAAGATCCAACCACATCATAGTGAGTGTGGGACCACACTGCTGTCACAGATGGCATAAAGCGGGCATATTTCCTTCCCCAAGGAACATTAGCAAACTATTCAGATCTTTACAGCAGTCTAACAACTTCATAGTCACTTCTACCGACACCAGCTTTTATTTCCAGTTTTAAAATAAAATGCAAATACTTAAACTAGAATGATGGGATTTGATTCACTGGTTCCAGTGCAGGCTTCCTAGTCTAGGACATACCATATATACTCAATTCACAGTCGAGCTTTTTTGACCACTTTTTAAGGATAGGTTTATGGGGTTGACAATTACATGGATACAACCTTTGAGGAACTGAAATTCATGCCTGTCAAATTTCATACCGTATCATTAGCAGAAGCCCAAATGGTCTCCAAACGAAAAAAAAAGAAAAACAAGGATAGTGAAGGCGGCATTTGGTATTCTTTCCTTTATTGGTCAGAGTATTGAGTACAGGAGTTGGAAGTAATATTGCGGCTGTACAGGACATTGGTTAGGCCACTGTTGAAATATTGCGTGCAATTCTGGTCTCCCTCCTATCGGAAAGATATTGTGAAACTTGAAAGGGTTCAGCAAAGATTTACAAGGATGTTGCCAGGGTTGGAGGATCTGAGCAACAGGGAGTGGCTGAACAGGCTGGGGCTGTTTTCCCTGGAGTGTCGGAGGCTAGGTTAACAAAATTATGAGGGGCACGGATAGAATAAACAGACAAAGTCTTTTCCTTGGGTTCGGGGAGTCCAGAACTAGAGGGCACAGGTTTAGGGTGAGAGGGGAAAGATATAAAAAAGACCTTAAGGGCAACCTTTTCACACAGAGGGTGGTACGTGTATGGAATGAGCTGCCAGAGGATGTGGTGGAGGCTGGTACAATTGCAACATTTAAGAAGCATTAGGATGGGTATATAAATATGAGTTTGGAGGGATATGAGCCGGGTGCTGGCAGGTAGGACTAGATTGGGTTGGGTTATCTGGTCGGCATGGACGGGTTGGACCGAAGGGTCTGTTTCCATGCTGTAAATCTCTATGATTCTATGACTCTAAATTATGGTAATTCTGAAAACCTGGAGCGGAACTCAACAGACAGCAGACTGGAAGATTGGGAGCAGAGCGGAACAACCAGCAGACTGGAATGCTGGAGCGGGACTGGACAGTCAGCACACTGACTCATCAACGCTGATCTGTTATCTGTGAAGAACTAGGGTCAACTTTTACACTAGATATATGGAAAATTCCAGGTTATTTGGCCAAAAATAAGGGGTCGACTTTTATAGGAGATCAACTATTACTCGAGTATATATGGTAATTACAAAATGAATAGAGTTTGAATCAGATTATTGCAATGATACTTTAAGCCTTCGCCACCCAAAGCTGTCAAGAAACAACTTAAAAGCAAAATGCTAGAGGTACTGGAAATCTGGAATGAAAACAAAAAATGCTGAAGAAACTCAGCTCTGTTCCTCCACGGATGCTGTCAGACCTGCTAAGTTTCTCTAGCATTTTCTGTTTTTATTTAATAAACAATTTGTTGATTTGTCTCAGTAATTGATCATTAAAAGTAAAAAAAAAGGTAAAGTCATGAAAGTCCAACCTGACCATAGGGCTGTTTTCCTCATTAGACTGTTGGTGGTTTTCTGGAGGGTCACCTTGCCTTGGGCAGGGAAGAGGTTGAGAAAGAGAGACCTTTCATGGTAGCTTTCACTAGTGTGGGAACTGAGCCTGTGCTGTTGGCCTCACTCTGAATCGCCAACTAACAAGCCATCCCCCAAGCGTGTAGGAAATTTCAGGTCCTACATACTTGTCAATGGGTTAAATGGGGCAATTGTTAATTGCCTTCCCCAGAGCAAGAAAAAAAATTAAAAACAAGCATATGGACACAGGCTATCAGTACATTCTTACTAAGTTTCAGAATTAAGAAGCCGAGACCCAGGTAGATCATTTTATTAGAAGTCGCGAGGGATCTTACTGAAAGTGCAAAATTGGAACAGTAGGATGAACAAAGTAACCAGGAGTAACCCTGTAGTACCCACCATTAGTGTGTGCAGGTATCTTAACCACAGAAGGCGGTGATGTCCCAGCACTATTTTGTGCCAATACTGTAATTATATAGGCAGCTTGATCGAGATCTATTGCTACACCTGAAGTTGACCTCTCAATTGTGGTTGACGAATTGCTTCCTATCTTCATCCAAGTTATACTATAGGATAAAACTTGACCATTTGCCTCAGCATCTGAAAGTGGCTGAAAGAAAGAGGGAGATTGAAGCAGTTTACTATTAGTCAAATTATTTTGATCCCTGGGTAGAGTGTGTCTTGCTTAGCTGTCAATTCCTCAGTTTCATATCCAACTTTTCTCTACATCAATAGCTTCCTTGTTCCTATTCCAACAGCAGCATCACGCTCACCTGAAAATTTATACTGCCATACACAGAGTGCAGTGAAGATTCACAAGACTGACTACTGGGGAGGCATGTTTATTGTATGGAGGGAGATTGGGTCAACTGGCCTGTGTTCACTGGAGTTGAGAAAAATGAAACTTGATCTCTTTGCAACGTATAACGTTTGAACACAGCTGGACAGACTGAATGCAAGGACATGTTTACCCTGACAAAATGGATCCAAGATAAGGGATGATGGTCTCCAGGGTAGGGCATGTTGGACTAGGATGAGAAGAAGTTTCTTCAGTCAGAGCTTGGTGAACCTGTAAAATTCTCTACCACAGAAGGGTAAGACAGTGAATATATTTAAATAAACTTCCTGTAGGTTAAATAAGTCAAGAAAAATGGAAGGAGAGTCAGTATATTGCATGGAGATTCAGGATCACGATGATCATGTTGAATAATACTCCTGCATCCACTTTCTACATTTCTCTCAACTTTTATTTTGCAGAGCTGCATACGCAAATCTCCACGTGCACACTCAACTGAGCTCGAATCAGTACTCCTGACAAAAACAAATCACCACAACAACTGAAACACAAGGAGGATTCCTCAGCCTCCATTTTCTTCTGCAATCCTCCATTTTCTTCTGCAATCTCAAGTCAACAATCTCTGAACGATATACAACAGAAATTCACAGAATGATACAATACAAAGAGAAGGCACTTGATTCACTGCGCAGTCACCACCTCTTTGCAAGAGAGATACCTATCATTTTCACTCATCCTTTCTTTCCCCATGACTATGAAAATCTTTTCTTCTCCAAATAAGCACACAATTCTCATCAGAAAGTTACTATTGAATCTGTTTCCAATCTCCTTTCAAGCAATGCATTCCTGATCACAGCAGCACTGCATTAAAAAAATAACTGTTCACTTCAACCCTGACTGTTCTTTTACCAATTACTTTACATCTGTCTGCTCTGGTTATCAAGCTTGCTGTTAATGGAAATAGTTTTGCCTAACCTGAAGATCGACTGGAAAGGCTGGCTATGATGGGATTGGACAAATCACCTCATCCACAAGATGTGCACCTGGGTTTACTGAAAGAAGTGAGGGTGGCAACAGTGAAAAGGTGTGCCTTAATTTTTCAGTCTTTGTTGGTTATGGGAGAAGTATCAGAATTGATGGGTGATAAATGTGGCATCATTATTCACAAGAACCAGCAAATACAGACCAGTTAGTTTACCTCTAGCAATTTTTTAATCCATATCAGGGGAAAAGAAAATTCAACAGAAACTTCAAGAAGTTTGAGTTATCAAACGCAAGCCAGCACAGGTTTGGATAAGGCAAGTAGTGCTTGACTGGCCAAATTCAATTTTTTAATAAAGCAACAGAGAAGGTCAATGAAGGGAATGAAGTGGATGTTGTCTATATAGGAATTTCAAGGAAGATTTTGACTAGGTAGCAATTAAAAGACAGTTTATTAAACTTTTAGTAAATACTGAGACTTACCAGAAAGGAAATTAGAGACCTACTGGATAAAAATGAGCCTAAGGACAGAAAGCAATGAGCCATGATAGATGGGTATTGCTTGGACCAGAAAATTACACCCAGTAATGCTCCCCAATGGTCAGTGTTGATGCCACTGCTGTTACCACTAGATATAAATGACTTTGATCTTGGAATATGGTGTAAAATTTCAAAATTAGTCAATGTCACTAAACTTGGGAGTGGCAGCAAGAAATGATGATGATACAAATCAACTGCAATAGGTCATAGATAGCTTAGCAGAATGAGCAGACAAACAGAAGATGGAAATGAAAAAAAAAAATGAGAAAAGTGAAGTGACGCATTTTGGCAGACAGGATAGAATAGGCAATAGACACTTAATGGTGCAATTGTAAAGCGTGTGCAGGAACAAAGGGATCTAGAGGCACATTTGCAACTTTGGAAATAGCAGGACATAACAGGGGCAGTAAGCAAAGTGTGTGGGACCGAATACGAAATGAAGAATCTGGGTACAAAAGCAGAGAAGCAATGCTGAAATTTTATAAAGCTCAGGTTTGATCACAAATAGAGCACTGCATCCAGTTCTGTTCATCATACTTTAGGAAGGAGGTGAAAGTTCATAAGAGGGTGTAGAGGAGATTTCCCACAATAGTTTTGGGGATGGGAATCATTTTATGAACAAAGTTAGATTGGAAAAGCTGGGGTTTATTTTCCTCAAAGGCAAGGTATTTTAAAGGAGACCTGATAGGGGTGTACAACTTTAATGACATGTTGTGATAGAAGTCAGGGTCAGAAGTAGGCCATTTGGCCTTTTGAGCTCATGCTGCCATTCTACGTGATCATGGACGATCCTCTATCTCAATGCCATATTGCCACTTTATCTCCATACCCCTTAACGTCTTTAATACCTAAAAATCTATCAATCACTTCCTTAAATATAATCAGTGACCTTGCTCCACAACTTTCTGTAGAAGGAATTCCACAAGTTAACTATTGTCTGAGATTATAAGCATGAATCTTTTCTTATGCAGCAAGTGGTAATGACCTAGAGTTCACGATCCACAATGCTGAAATCAGAGAGGATCAATTGTAAGAAATTTATTGCTAATTTGAAGGAATTATATTTGTAGGGATAAAGGGATTCACAGTGAGGAATCGGGAATGATTACAATGGTCACTGGCAAGTCATTATGGAATTGATGCAGCAGATGGCTACTTTGTGTGACAAATATAGACTCTGTGGAGTGAAACACTTCAGGTCAATAACCTTTCTTCATTACTGATTCCAATGAAAGGTCAGCAACCTGAGAAGTCTCTCCACATATACTGCCTGACCTGCAGTTGCCAACTGAAAGGAGATCAATTACAGATGCTCCAGTTTTTCCATAGAACTGAAACAATTTAATCTCTAGTACACGGCACCCTCCTTCAGGCTTTAACATCCTCTCTAAAATTTCACATTTTGCCAGGACTTTGACCTCATCCTTATAATCACCATTTGTAGTCCTTACCTTCCAGTAAATCATCACCGTCCTGTTTGGCATAATCTTTCTCCAGACATTCAGGCTAGTTGATGGAGCTGTAATTAAAGGAATTTGAGAGATAAATGAGCATAGGAGGGAAAAAAAGCTTCGAATACTTTTATGAAATTGAAGGTATGTACTGTACCTTGGAGAGAGTGAGAATGCCATTCTGAACTGAAAGCTTACAGGCACCTGTGTCATATGACTGACTAGGTGGCAGTCTCAGAGTATACTGGAAAAATCAAAATGTGTAATACTTGGATGTGTAATGGATATCGGAGTTGGTTGGTGTTTTGACAGCAATTCAATTTTAACCATTTTAAATTATGTGTTGAGAATGTAGTGCTGGAAAAGCATAGCAGGTCAGGCAGTATCGATGTTTCAGGCATAAGCCCTTCATCAGGAAGGGCTAATGCCTGAAACATCAATTCTCCTGCTCCTCAGATGCTGCCTGACCTGCTGTACTTTTCCAGCACTACACTCCTTACTCTGAGCTCCAGAATCTGCAGTCCTCACTTTCTCCTAGTTGAAATTATGCCCCAGGATACTTTAACCGAATTGAGTTTGAATTTATTGTTTTGCCAACATCAAGCCAATGAGACAATCCAATGTTGGGGGATATAAAAAAAAAGGCAGACATTTTGAAAATCGGACAGAGCAACTGCCATCAACATAGATCCAAGAAATTAGGAAACATTCTCTATCAAAGGTACCTTTTCATATGAAACATATTCGCAGTAAAAGATAGACAACGACCGAGGGGGATCTTCAGCCAGAAGAAGACAGACATCAAAGATGATAGCCGTTGTGTGGTTTTGAAGTTAAGTTGTTGTAATTTTACTAAGTGTCTTACTGGAACAGTATATTGTTGTAGGCAGATAATAAGCAGTTAAGAGAAAGGGGGGCTTAGAGTTGAGAACAGATGTTGTTTAATATTCACTTTTAGAGTTAAAATAAATTGTTATTTTCTTGAAATATTGGAATTTGGGGAGTTCTCTGTCACGCACTTTTAACAGATTAAAGAACAAAATGGGTTTTTCTGGGCGTTTGATTTAATTAACAGAAGTATACACTGCTGTGTCGTAACAATACATAATCTGTCAACTTTCCAATATGTAAATATCTTGTTACTGTATTGTACCCCAAATGCATTTTATGGAATCAAGAACGTACTGTTGCCAATTTGTTGCTAAGTTTTAACCCAGATTGGAGTTTTAGAGCACAAGTTTATAGGCAAAAGTGCAAACTTCAAGCTGCACAGTCCAACCACCAAAACAGATAAAACTGAAAGCAGTATAGGCACAGTGCTATAAAACACATTTGTGTTTAATGTGTAAAATCACCTTTCATCTGAGGTGATTATAAACTTCTCTAGAATTTCCCTTGTGCTTTATTGCACTAATTTCAACTGTGGAAACATCACTGCTAACACATGATATTCCAAATCATATACACTAGGTCAGTTCTTTCTTTTTCCAACCCCAAGAGCATTTGATGGAACACTGCAGAGAGAACTCTATTCAATATCAAACTCTGTGCTGTACCTGTCCTGTCTGGATGTGCTTAATGGGAAGAGTATAGAGGACGTTTTACTCTATCTAAATCCAGAGCTGCACCTGACCTTGAGATGTCTGATGCAGACAGTTTCGAGGGAGCTTTACTCTGTATCTAACTCTGTGCTACACCCATCCTGGGAGTGTATGATGGGACAGTATTGACAGAGCTTTGCTGTGTCTAATTGATGCATTTCCTGTCCTGAGGATATATGATGGACATGATGCAATGGGAGTCTCTTTTATATACAATCGAGGCTATGAAGTATGCTTCTAAACGTTTGTTATCTGAAACAAAGTGCTCCATCCACAACATTACCATTCCTGCATGTAGAGTGTAGCTGGTCTTGAATAACACAGTCTTTGTACTAGTTTATTCTCCTCTTGGTTACTCACCAGCTTGTTCAGTTAGAAAATTTAGCAAATTGCTCCATTTACTCCACTTCCAAAAGTGCTGAGCAGAATAGCGAGCCTGAATGGAATATTGCGTATTAGGTCTTAAATTGTCCAATGTTACGATGTGTCTTGCATCCACTGGTCCTCCAGGCACAGAGTAATTATACTGTAATACAAAAATATTCATAGATTAGACATGGTGTCTATTACTCACCAATAACAAGACATGTCTGGAAAACTGGGTCTGCAATCTCTATAATTGCAAAGAATGAGGGGCAAATTCATTGAAACTTACAAAATGCTAAAAGGGATAAACACGATAAATGCAGGCAAAATACTTTCCCTGGCTAAGGAATCTTGAAGCAGGGGATACAATTTAAAAATAAAGAGATGCCATTTAGAGATGAGGAGAATTTCTGTCCCCTCAGAGGGCTGTGAACCTTTGGAATTCTCCAGCACAGACAGCTGTAGATCTATTTCAGTGTGTTTAAGAGACAGATCAATAGATTTCTGATTACCATGTCATACAGGTTTATAGAGATGGAATGAATAAAGATGTTATAGAGTTCTATCAGCCATAAATATCTGAATACTGCATGGCTGGGTAAGCTTGAATGAACTACTCCTGTACCTATAACTGGGAGGAAAAGACTGTGCTCTGCCAATCTGTGCAATAAGGGGAAATTCTTCTGGGGAAGAGAAACCAATATTTATGTGATGAACACCACTTGCAAGCCTCTGGCCTGAATTCCACAGATTTCCAAGTTGACATATCAGGAACTGCAAGATTGGCATACAGCAAATACCAAGCTCCTTAAACTTTCCCTGTTTTCAGCAGCCATGCCTCCCTACTACTGCCAAAACCCTACTCCATGTTTCCATAAAAAACACTTTTAGTTGCATACTCCGAACTGGCTTCAACCACAATTGTACCACCACACATACCTTTTCACACAGTTTACAACAGAATGACCCGGGTTAACAGCAATTGCTAAAACTGGTGGCACATATTAACAAGGAATAAACTAACAAACAAGACCCCGCCATTCATTCCTACTGGGATAGAATTGGTTCAACAATACCTGGGACTATGGTTTTGGCCTACATATTGTAAAAATAATCCAGCATTACTAAAAAAAAACAGTAGAAAAAGGATGCACCAGAACTGACAGTCTAAATGACATACTGAACAGAGGTCCTTCTCTCAGGAGGAGACTGCAGGGTAACCTCAAAGACATTTTTGAAGATTATGAAAGCCATAAAGATGACACCATTTGCAGGCTAGGTCTAGGGGCCACGACTGGAAAATGTGAGAGATATTTCGTTTCCTAGGGAGACTACAATGTGAAGCTCCCTACCAGAAGAGCAGTTGAACAGCAAATTTGTTTTTAAGAGCAAGTTAGACAAATAAATTAAAATACTATTGTTAATGTAATAAAATGCTACAAAGTCGGATATTGAAGCAGAAGGAGATACTAAGTCGGGACCAGTTTACTCAAAAAAGCAGATTTTCTTTTTAAAGAGTCTCAAAAGAGGAAAGCAAAGAGGCAGAAAGGAACAGTCAAACCCAGAACTTGGGGCATAAAAAAACGAAGGGGGGTTTAGTTTAGTTTAGTTTAGAGAACATGGTCAGTGTGGACTGGTTGGACTAAAGGGCCTGTTTCCATGTTGTATGATCATTTGGTCAGGAGAAAGTGAGGACTGCAGATGCTGTAGAGTCAGAATCGAAAAAAGTGTGGTGCTGGAAAAGTACAGCAGGTCAGGCAACATCAGCGGAGCAGGACAGCATTGACGTTGCCTGACCTTCTGTGAAAAAGTTGCCCCTGAGGTCTCTTTTATATCTTTCCCCTCAACCTAAACCTATGCCCTTTAGTTCTGGACTCCCTCATCCCAGAGAAAATACTTTGTCTATTTAACCTATCCATGTCCCTCATGATTTTATAAACCTCTATAAGGTCACCCCTCTGCCTCCGACGCCACAGGGAAAACAGCCCCAGCCTGTTCAGCCTCTCCCTATAGCTCAAATCCTCCAACCCTTGTAAATCTTTTCTGAACCCTTTCAAGTTTCACAACATCTTTCCGATGGGAAGGAAACCAGAATTGCACACCTAACCAATGTCCTGTAAGCTGCAACATGACCTCCCAACTTCTATAATTCAATACTCTGACCAATGAAGGAAAGCATACCAAATGCCTTCTTCACTACCCTATCTACCTGCGACTCCACTTTCACGGAGACATGAGCCTGCACACCAAGGTCTCTTGGTTCAGCAACACTCCCTAGAATCTTACCATTAAGTGTACAAGTCCTAATAAGATTTGCTTTCCCAAACTGCAGCACCTCTCACTTATCTAAATTAAACTCCATCTGCCACTTCTCAGCCCAGTGGCCCATCTGATCAAGATCCCATTGTAATCTGAGGTGACCTTCTTCGCTGTCTACAACACCTCCAATTTTGGTGTTATCTGCAAACTTACTAACTATACCTCTTACGTTCAGACCCAAATCATTTATATAAATGAAGAAAAGTAGTGGACCCAGCACTGATCCTTGTGGCACTCCACTGGTCAGTCCTCCACCACCACCCTCTGTCTTCTACCTTTCAGCCAGTTGTATCCAAATGGCCAGTTTTCTCTGTATTCCATGAGATCTAACCTTGCTAACCAGTCTCCTAATAACGAAGTAAAAATTGAAAATTGTGGGACTAAATTAGAAAATAGAGAAATAAAAAAAGGACAGAGAGAAATGACTTTTTTTAAAAAAAACAAATATTGGAAGACCCATCTCGAGTTAAATCTGAGCAGTGTTGTTTACAGGTCAGCAAGTCAGCCTCATAAGTTAGCGGCTTCAACAGAAAGAAAAATAAGCAAGACTAAAAAATTCCATGTTTTTGATGTAATTACTTACTGACATCTTGCTCCCCAAATGATCTCTTATGTCCATCTCACAGAGCAGTGAGATCCCTGTATAATCTACTGGATCTGACCAGGACACATTGATACTTCTTAATATTTTGGCTTCTTCACTCAGTTGGTGAGGGGCATAAGGGTGAACTGAAATAAAGATCAAAAATCATCAACTTAACCCCAAAGATTTTGTTCTCAAGCTTACTGACAAATATAAAGCTAGTGGCACTAAATAAAAAACTGAAGGAGCTGTGGACACTGGGAACATCAGGTTGATATCACAGTATTAATGACACTATTCAGGGCAAACAGAGAGCTGCTAGATGTCTGCCTGCATTCAATTAATAACCTTTCAGAACCACTGGTGTTTAATGGAAAGCTCAAAATATTGGGCTGCACACATACTTTCAGGCATACTGTTGTACATGAGCAGAAATTCTATTTAGTTTGTCAAATGAATAAGTATAAAATCAAGATTAGATTCCCTACAGTATGGAAGCAGGCCCTTAGGCCCAACAAGTTCACACCAACCCTCTGAAGAGTAACCCACTCAGACCATTCTCCTACCCTATATTTACTCCTGACTAATGCACCTAACAATGTGGGCAATTAGGCATGGCCAATTCACCTGACCTGCACGGCTTTGGATTGTGAGAGGAAACCAGAACACCTGGGAGGAAACCCACGCAGACATGGGCACAATGTGTAAACTCCACATGATAAACTTCTTGTATGAATGTGTCGAAATAACCTGTTGACAATGTCTGATCTAATACATGAAAAATGGGCAGTGACACAAACAATGAGAGGGCAATTGGCTTGTCCAGAAGCAAATTTAAAGTATGCAAACCGGCACCTGCTGGAATAAGCTGAAGGACAAGAGACGGAGCAGAAGCTTTAGGATAACGTTTATTATAGGCGATATACTTACACACACTGGTCACGTCCACTGTTATATGGGACTGAGCTTCCCCCAATGGATTTTTACCATGTACTGAAAGATTATAAACACCACTGCCATTTGAAATGGGAAAACCGCACCAGTAACGCGGGTAGATCTTTGAAGCTTCTTCACATGGTAAGGTGATCTCTGATGACCTAATAAATTAGAAATATTGGGTACAATGTGTGATCCCTGTTGCATAGCACTTGTTTTTTTTAAATAGTGTCTTCTACTAGCAGTTAATGGTTTCCACATTACATGTCTGGGAATTAAGTTAAAGTAATTTCACAGATTATAACATTTTTCACTGATTTTCCACTCGTAGGAATTTAGGGCAGCCAATCTCTGTCCTGCTGACCCCACAAACAGCAAATAGATAAATAACCAGATAACATGCTTTAGATGTGACTGCCCGAGGAGAAAAATAGCCTCGACTTTCAGAGAAGCCCCCCCAACAGCTCTAGTACGAATTGGTGTTATGTGATCATTTGCACCTACTTCAGGTGAGCAGCCAGTCTAGTTGCAAACACATTCCTTCACATAATACACAAAACTAACTGGTAAAACCTTGGAGCGACTCTGGAAGAATCAGTCACCTTGGCATTCTTGGGCTCAAAACTTATCATCAGTTCTGCTACAACGAGTGTTACTTCAACATGATTGAAGAATTTAGACCTTGATTTGTAGAAAGCAGACTTTCCTTACCTATATTGGCTATGACGTGTCTCCAGCCCCACTAATTTAAATGGCACTGCTATTATGCAATTTTCTTACAATGCGAGATGCACGAAAACGGAATTATTGCTTTATAACAGATTCGACTGTATTTGGAAGCAGTCCCCTAGCTCCCAAAGAAAAAAAAATCTGGCAGGATGGACCAAAGAAAAACTAACAAACTACAGAATACAGATTGAAATAACTGATCTTTCACCTGTGGGATCAGATGTCAAATCACATCCAAACAGGGTGGTGTGCATTTGCCTGTCAATCGATTTTACAGGCTATTTCAGCCTAATTGTCACCATGCATGGGAACAGCTTTACCAACCACAGAAAGGTCACAAGATGGAATAAGAGCAGGAAGGTTATGTTGAACTTGAATAAGACACTCAGTACAGCCTCAGCTGAAACGCTGCACCCAGTTCTGTGCAATGCATTTTGGGAAGTAATATTCACAAGAATATCTCGGTTCCAGAGATGAGGAATTTCAGTTACGAAGACAGTTCGGAAAAGTTGTGATTGTTCACCGTGCAGAAGGCATGGTTGAGAAATTTAACAGGGGCATTCAAAATCATGAGGGTCCAGGTAGCATACAGAAGGAGAAACCGTTCCTACCCATGAAAGACCAAGAGGAGGAGGACACAGATTTAAAACAATTGGCAAAACTAACAAAAGTAATGAGAAAAAGCATATTCATAAAAAGCGTAGTTAGGATCTGGAATGCACATCCCACTCAGTGTTATGGGGAAAAGGCTGGAGAATGGCATTCATTGAAATGCTCATTCAGAAAGCCACTGCAGACAGAGACAGACTGGTACGATAAAAGACCACACTCTGTCATAGGAGATACTATCCTGAGGTCCGACTCAGTTGGATGAACATAAATTCAAAACAAAACAGACACAGAAAGGAACTTACCTGTCGATGAGAGTATATATAGTCCGACGCTTAGAGACTAATGAAGTTGACCTCCCTGGTTCCCAAGTACAGTTTAGTGTTTTTAAGTCACGTGTTTCACAGCTGAGATTTCTTGGCAAATCAGGGGGATCTAAAAACACAAGTTCAAAGGTATTCATTCTATCTTGAGACAGATAGGTTCTGGATTAGTAAGGGGATCTAGGGTTACAGGAATATGGCAAGAGAAAGGGGTTGAGAAACATATCAGCCATGATCAAACAGTGGAGCAGAGTGATGGGCCAAATGGCCTAATTCTGCTCCTCTACCTTATTGTCTTGTGGAAAACCCCTGGATAAAGCCACTGCTGGCTCCGGCAATGACAACATGATTCCAAGATTTGTATTGTTACGACACGATGGCAAATCTTTTCTGTTAATTAAACCAAACACCCAAAAAAGATCGCCTCACCTCAATCTGTTAAAATCTAACTGCCAGAACTCCTAAATTCCACTATTTAAAGAAACTAGCATCAATTTATTTTCTAACTCTAAAAGTCAACAGTTAAATAAAACTACTCAAAAATCTAAGTCAACCCTTTCTCTTAAGTGCTGACTATCTGACTCTGAACTGAGGGTATTCTGGCTAAGTTAGCAAGTGATATGAAGATAGGTGGAGGGACAGGTAGCACTGAGGAGGCGGGGAGACTGCAGAAGGATTTGGACAGGTTAGGAGAGTGGGCGAAGAAGTGGCAGATGAACTTTGGGAGGAAAAATAGAGGCATGGACATTTTCTGAATGAAGAGAAAACGCAGAAATCTGAAGTGCAAACAGACTTGGGAGTCCTAGTCCAAGTTTCTCTTAAGGTAAACTTGCAGGTTGAGTCAGTAGTTAGGAAGGCAAATACAACGTTGCCATTCATTTCAAGAGGACTAGAATATAAAAGTAGGGATGTACTTCTTGAGGCTCTAGAAGGCTCTGGTCAGACCACATTTTAGAATATTGAGAGCAATTTTGGACTCCATACTTCAGGAAAGGTGTACTGGCTCTAGAACGGAACCAAAGGAGATTCACGAGAATGATCTCAGGAATGAAAGGCTTAACATATGAGGAATGTTTGAGGACTCTGGGACTGTACTCGATGGGAATTTAAAAGGACAAGGGGGGATCTGGTTGTAACTTTCAGAATACTGTGTGGCCTGGACAGAGTGGATGTTGGAAAGATGTTTCCATTGGCAAGAGAGACGAGGATCTGAGGGCACAGCTTTAGAGTAAAAGGAAGACCTTGTTGAATGGAAATAAGAAGAAACTTCTTTGGCAGAGAGTGATGAATCTATGGAATTCATTGCCACAGAAGGCTGTGGAGGTCAGGTCATTGAATATATTTAAAACAGATAGATAAGTTATTGATCGCCAAGGGGATCAAAGATTATAGGGAGAAAACGATAAAATAGTGTTGAAAAACCTATCAACCATGATTGAATGGTGGAGCAGAACTAGATGGGCCAAATGGCTTAATTTCTGCTTTTTGTCTTATGGTGTTATGGGTAACCATGAGAATTCTAACAATATTGGGCTTCATCCTTTCAGCACCATTATCCAGCGAAGTAAGTTTACCACATTTGAAACGTACATCCATCAAAACAATGCCAATGATCAAAAGCAATCATATCCATCATTCAACACTACATACATTATTTATGATCATATAGTTTTACAGGGGCTACAGTGCATTGGTATTGCATAGTGTGCACTGCACGAGCAGTGCAGTGAGAGGATATCAAGGTACACTGGATCACACAGACATTAGTGTCCAACATTCAGCTCAAGCACAAATACAAAAATCAAGACCAACCAAAGATATTTGTCATTTATACTTCCGCAATACTTACAGCCAATAAATATGACTGCTCCTTCGTACTCCTTCTTGTTTATAATGCAAAGAACGTTTGTTCCAGATTCTATCGAGGGGGTGACATTCTGGACCTTGATAGCCTGGCTCCTGCCACTTAATTCAATAACTGATGCATTCAAGTCACTAAACAAAAATTCATCAATTTTTTTTCCTTGACCAGCTACACAACAAAATGTCATGCTGGATCCTGCTTTAAGAACAGTACCATCCACGGGATAGACTTGACCCTTGGTTTGGTTAAATGTATCTAGCCCTGGAAAAGAGAAAGAAAAATATTTCTTACAAATAAAACCAGAAATGTTCAAAACATTCAGCTCTGGCAGCATTTGCAGGGGTTAAAAACAATGCTGACATTTCAGGCCAATAGGCTTCCATCCGAACTTATTACAACTTTGGCTGACATGGCACGTTTCACCTAACAAACTGAGTAAAAGGTCTTTGACTTAAGATGATAATAAGGACTGCAGATGCTGGAGAATCAGTCAATAAAGTGTGGTGCTGGAAAAGGCACAGCAAGTCAGGCAGCATCTGAGGAGCTAGAGTGGGGTTATGCCCAAAATGTCGACTTCTTGCTCAGATTGCTGCCTGGTCTGCTGTACCTTTTCCAGTGCCACACTATTGACTTTGACCTAACAAACATGCAAAGAATATGACGTGACCAGAAAGCAGATCACGTACGGAAGGAATGAGACTGCTGGTAAAGGTATTCACTGCTGATCTTCACCGTGACCAAACAGTCACACATCTGTTTAATGGTGAACTCACTGGAGAGGCCAAGTGATGTGTCCACACCCTCTTTCGAAGTCACAAGTTCATCAATTGTTCAAAAAATATTTGATGGTAGCATAAATCCTAGTCTCAGCTCATCTCCCCAACCCTCTTTTGCCCACTCTCCAGCTCGCCAAGACCGAGCACCCAAGAAGGTGGAGGAGCTAGCAGAAGGAGAAAGTGAAAGAGGAGAAGAGAAGAATAAGGTGGCATGGTCTGGAAAAGTGGGGGAGGAGGCTGTCAGGGGAAGGAGAAAGACAGAACAGGGATAAGAGAAGGGGTGGAGACAGAAGTGCATGCAGAAATTGGAGGAGGACAGAAACTGTGATATGGAGTGAAGATTGATATGAAAGAGTGGAGAGTGAGGAAATAGGAGCAAGATGTGGAAAGAGAGTGGTAGCTAAGGAAGGAGACAAAGAGGAGAAATAGTGACAGAATGCAGCAGAATAGCAAACTAAAGTTATGTGTAGAAAACAGTTCCATCACATATTGTCTTGGTATGAAGGGTGGAAAAGCATGTCCTCATGGAAAGTAGAACATTGAAAAATGTACAAAGGACAACAATTTTTTTTTTAAATCCACTCCTGCGATGTGGACTTCACTAGGTAGGCCACCATTTACTGTCCATTCTGACTTGCCCTTGAGAAGGGAGTGGTGAGCGACCTTCTTGAACCCCAGCAGTACATGTGCTGCAGATCGATCCATAATACACTCGGAGAGAATTCCAAGATTTTGACCCAACGACAATTAAGGGAAAGCAAGATATTTCCAAGACAGGAATTCAAGTTGCTTTGATGGGAACGTTGATGGTGAATTTCTGCAGTACACTGTATAGATGGCACACAGAGCTGCTACTCAGCCTCAGTGGTGGGGGGAGTGGATGTGGTGCCAAACAAGTGGGATGCTTTGTCCTGGATGACGTCAAGCCTCTTGAGCATTGTTGGAGCTACACTCATGCAGGCAAGAGAAGAGCATCCCATCACACTCCTGATTCGTGCGTTCTATATGGTCAACAGGCTTAGAAGACGGAGGAGGTGAGTTAGTCGCTACAGGATTCCTTATTTGACTTGATATTGTATTGACTGTATTTAAATGGCCAGTCCAGTCGAGTTTATGGTCAAGGTAAATCCCACGATGTTGACAGTGGAGATCTAGTGACATCACTGAATGTCAAGAGGGTTTGACTGTCTCTTATTGGAGCTAGTCATTACCTGGTATTTGTGTGACATTATTGTTACTTGCCACTTCTCAACTGACGCCTGGATATTCTCCATGTTTCACTGCATTTGGACATGGGCTGTTCCAATAAGTGAGTGAGTTGGGGTGTGGGCGGGACCGGGAAGAGTAGTGATGTTCTTCCCTCCCAACAGCTGCTCCTTAAGGATTAAAATATTGAGTAAGAACTACAGAATTATGAGCTCAGAATTCCTCATAAAATCAGCATGCCACAGGTGAAGACATCCCAGAACTTGGTACCAAGATGCTGATTGATGGAGTTGGAGAACAATTAGATGAGTGAAGATTTCTGAAGTCTGCAAGTTGAGAATGAGATGTAGGTACATAGTCTATCATCAGGTGCAGAAAAACACTAATTTGCTGTTTAGTCTTGGTTTTGCACTAAATTTCAGGAAATTGTACTTATGGGCCCACTAATATAATTTGTTGTACTGCTCCAAGTAACAGGGAGTGCAAGTCTCTGATAGGCAATTGACAAAAAATGGCACTGTGGTTAGCACAGCTGTCTCAGTGCCAGGGATCCAGGTTCAATTCCAGCCTCTGGCAACGTTTTGTGTGCAGTTTACATATTCTCTGTGCGTGTTTCCTCCAGGTGCTCTAGTTTCCTCCCAAAATTCAAAAGACGTGCAGGCTAGGTGGACTAACCACGGGAAATGCAGGGTTTACAGGGATAGGGTAGGGGCATTGGTCTAAGTGGGTGCTCTTTGGAAGGTTAAGGTAGACTCAATAGGCCAAATGGCCTGCTTCACACTGTAGGGATTCTATGAAAACTCTCAGACAGCACCTCCAATGAAAACTAAAATATGATGCAACACCCCTAGGATTATTTGAACAATGTCACATAATTTACTGTATATTAAATGAGTTCATGATCTCTCTCATGGTCCAATTTATATGCCATGTATGACCGACCACATTACGAAGATTCACACCATATCACTTAGTATCACTTTGTCAGTGAAGGTTTTTTTGAATATATGGATGAGATTCAGTCAAACTATTTCAACATCCCAGGAAGGTAATGTGGAACTCACCTTCAAGTGTTAAGACTAGACTCCAGTCACTCCAAGCTTTGACACCAGAAAATAGGATTTCACTCTCGCCACTAATAGCACGGATCCTCACAGAGTGTGCTGTGCACTGGAGAGGCATATCTGATGTCCAATTGAACTGCAAGATCCTGTCCCGGGAAAAGTCCAGAGCACTACTGTAATTCCCCTGCAAAAATAATCCTTTTTCAAAAAAATGTGGAAAGGATCTTTCTATAATATTAAATCAAATCGATCTGAGATGGTAGAAAAAGAGAAACTACATTTGGTGAATTGGGCAATCTCAGACGAGGGAACATAACCTAAAAATTACAGCCAGATGTTATTGGATACCCTCTTGAGCAGAAATTGACTGCCACAACTCATACTATTCCTTGTGGCGAAAGTGAGTACTGCAGATGCTGGAGATTAGAGGCAAGATGAGAGTGGTGGTGGAAAAGCACAGCAGGTCAGGCAGCACCCGAGAAGCAGGAAAATCAAGATTTCAGGCAAAAGCCCTTCATCATTCAGCTTTTGTCCGAAACTTCGATTCTCCTGCTCCCTCGGATGCTGCTTGACCTGCTGCGCTTTTCCAGCACAACTCTAATCTTGATACTCTTCTTTGATAATATTCCATGAAGTTGTCTTTGAAGTGTTAAGTGGTTTGAGATTCAGAATGTTGACAGCAAATTAGCTGACCTGTTAATTCAGCAATTTGGGCACTTTAGTTTGCTTCAGTACCCCAAGTCAGGAAAAGCAAGACAAAGCAAATCAAGAGTCTCTTTGAATGGCAGACTGGGCTCCAAGTTCTGTTTCTCAGTCTTCTGATCCAGTTCCCACAACCTACACATATGTAGATTTCAGGCTCAGCTGAGATACCTGCACATGGTCAAATATTTTCAGTGTGCACACAGACTCGATTTACGAAGTACACTCTACCACAGGCTAGTTCTGACATGACATGAGAAGAGAAAGCTGAAAACCAGAGGTATTCTCAGGTGAAGACCAGAATAAAATGCTTGGCTGCAAGAATCCTTCACCAAAGTTTCTGAAATCATAGTCCAATAATTGACATCAATTGCCCACATGTGATTTCATAATTTCACTTACCTTCCAGACCTCTCGCATTGTGTGTGTGTGGATGATTTGGATTTCGAACATCAGTTTTAAACCCAGACCATATTTTGTACCACCTTCATTCCATTCCACAGTTAACTGGAAGTCAGTTAGACCTTTAAACACCCTGAGGAGTTCTGGTGTGTAAGGTTGAAATACTGAAACGTAAAAAAGATTGAAAATAATCATGCCTCACAAATTGGTTAAGAGTTCTTTGATGAAGTGATGAGAGCAGGGCGGTAGATGTAGTCTACACGGATTTCACTAAGGCCTTTGATAAGGTTTCACATCATAAGGTGCTCTGGAAGGTTAGCTCATACAGAATTCATCCAGCAGGAGCTGGCTAATTAGATACACAATTGGCTTGATGGTAGAAAGCAGAGGGTAACAGTGGGAGGACATTTGTTAGACTGAAGGCATGTGACTAGTGGTGTGCCTCAGGGATCAGTGCTAGGCCCATTGCTGTTTGTTATCTGCATGAATAATTTGGATGAGCATATATAAGGCATGATTAGTAAGTTTGCAGAAGACACTAAAATAGGCGGCATCACGGACAGTGAGGAAGGTTATCAGAAATTGCAGCAGGACCTTGATCAGCTGGGGAAGTGGGTGAGAAACGGCAAGTGGGCCGAGAAATGGCAAGTGGATTTAATATAGATAAGTGCGAGGAATTGTATTTTGGAAAGTCAAATCAAGGTAGAAGTTTCATGGTTAATGGCAGGGCCTTAAGGATTGTAGTAGAACAGTGGGACTTTAGAGTTCAGGTGCACAGTTCTCTGAAAGTGGAGTCAAAGGTAGACAGAGCAGTTAAGTTGGTTTTTGGCACACTGGCCTTCATTAGTCAGGGCGCTGAGTATAGAAATTGGGAAGTTACGTTGCAGTTTTACAGGACATTGGTGAGGCCACCCTTGGAGTATTGTGTTCAGTTCTGGTTATCTTGCTATAGGAAGGATGCTATTAAACTAGAAAGAATGTAGAAGAAATTTACAAATATGTTGCCAGGACTCAACAGAGTTATAGGAAGAGATTGCAGAAGCTAGGACTTTTTTCTTTACTGCATAGGCCACTGATGGGGAATCTTATAGAAGTATGTAAGATCATGAGAGACATGGATAGGGTGAATGTAATCAGTCTTTTTCCCAAGGTTGGGGAATCAAGGGCTAGAGGGCATCAGTTTAAGCTAAGAGCGGAAAGAATTAAAGGGAACCTGAGGGGCAACTCTTTTTTTTAAAAAAAACAGAGGGTGGTACGCATGTAGAATGTGTTGCCAGGGCAAGTTATTGAGGCAGATACATTAACAATATTTAAAAGGCATTTGGACAAATAACATAGATAGGAAAGGTTTAGGAGGATATGGGTCAACTGCAGGGAAATGGGGTTAGTGTGGATGGATATTTTGGCCAGCATGGATTGTTTGGGCCAAAGGGCCTGTCTCCATGCTATAGGACTCTGACTCTAACTCTAAAATCTGAAGAAAGTCATCTATATTGAGAAGTTCAGAAAAACAGTAACAGCTTTTGTAAAAAAATTAATTCACAGAACAAGCACTTCACTACCAAGAACATTTATTTCCCATCCTTATATTTGCTGGTGAGCCACCATCTTCAACAGTTACAGTCCACATGGTGTAGGCACACACAAAGACTTGTTAGGGAGGGTGCTCAAGAATGCCAATGCATTTCCAAATCAGAATGGGGTGCGAGTTAGAGGGAACTATTTGCATTACATGCATCTCATATCATTGAATACTTCTTATTGTTGGAATTGCAAAAGAATGGACGCACCATCCATGGTTGACTAATAAGATTAAAAGATGCATCAAACTCAAAAGGAAAGACATAAATGTGCAAAAATAGGCTTCAGGTCAGAAGCCTTCAGGTTAAAAACTAACAGCCAAGAGTTCATTTAAAAAAAAAATCAATGAGGGAAAAAATAAAGTCCAAGAGAAAGTTAACCATGAACGGACAGGAAAAGTATCTTCAGATATTTAAGACAAGTTAACAAACTAAGTACTGGACATATAGAAAATGTGTTTGGGAAATTGGTCATGAAGAATAAACAAATAGTGGAAGAACGAAGCAGATATTTAGCTTCAAACCTTCACCGGAGACAAGTAGCATCCGAAAACGGATCGGAGGTCAGAAATGAAAAAAGTGGAAGGTGTTTAAGAAAATTACCATTGCCAGCAAAGCAGTACTGAGCAAACTGCTGTAACTGAGTGTTGACAAATGCCCAGATTTCGATGTATTTCATCCTAGGGTCTTAACAGTAGCACCTAGTGACATGATCAATGCATTGGCTTCAATTTTCCAAAACTCATTAGATTTGAAGATGATTCCTTTAGATTGGAAAAATTTTTCATATGACTCCTTTATTCAAAAATGGTAGGAGGCAGAAAACAGGAAACTACAGATAAGTTAGAGAAAATATTATAAACTCTCATTAAAGATGTCAGGATAGCATACATGCAGGCGGATTTAAACTTGAGGCAAACTGGGAATGCAGCAAAAATGAAGGATAACTTAGAATATCTTCTGACTTCCAATATCTCTAATGATAACAAAGTTAGCATTAAGGCATTTTACCTGAATGCTCGTAGCATTCGTAACAAAGCAGATGAACTAATGGCATAGATCGTTGTGAATGATTATGATGTGGTAGGCATCACAGAGACGTAGTTACAGGAGGGTTAGGACTGGCAGTTAAAGGATTTTCAACTTATCAAAAAGACAGGGAGGTGGGCAGAGGGGATAGGGTTGCCTTGTTAGTTAAGAACAAAATTAAATCTATGGCACTGAATGACATAGCGTTGGATGATGTGGAGTCCGTGTGGGTGGAATTGAGGAACCACAAAGGCAAAAAAACCATAATGGGAGTTATGTACAGACCTCCTAACAGTGGTCAGGACCAGGGGCGCAACATGTACCGGGAAATAGAGAAGGCATGTCAGAAAGGCAAGGTCACGGTGATCACGGGAGACTTCAATATGCAGGTGGACTGGGTATATAAACGTTGCCAGTGGATCCAAAGAAAGGGAATTCGTGGATTGTTTACAGGATGGTTTTTTGGAACAGCTTGTCATGGAGCCCACAAGGGAGCAGGCTATTCTGGACCTAGTGCTATGTAATGAACCAGACTTTATAAAGGATCTTAAAGTAAGGGAACACTGAGGAAGCAGCGATCATAATATGGTATAGTTAAGTCTGCAGTTTGAAAGAGAGAAGGCAAAATTGGATGTAATGGTGTTACAGTTAAATAAACGTAATTATGAGGGCATGAGAGAGGAACTGATGAAAATAGACTGGAAGCAGAGGCTAGCGGGGAAGACAGTGGAGCAAAAATGGCAGGAGTTTGAGGGTATAATTGAGGACACTGTACAGAGGTTCATCCCCAAGAAAAGAAAGATTATCCAGGGACGGATTAGACAGCCATGGCTGACAAAGGACGTCAAGAAATGTATTAAAGAAAAAGAGAGATACTATAAAGTGGCCAAGAGCAGTGGGAAATCAGAAGATTGGGAAGGCTACAAAAACAAACAGAGGATAACAAAGAGAAATAAGGAAGGAGAGAATCAAATATGAAGGTAGGCTAGCCAGTAATATTAGAAATGATAGTAAAAGTTTCTTTCAATACGTAAGAAACAAACGACAGGCAAAAGTAGACATAGGGCCACTTCAACTGATGCTGGAAGCCCAGTGATGGGAGATAAGGAAATAGCAGGAGAACTTAACAAGTACTTTGCGTCAGTTTTCACAGTGGAAGACATGAGTAAATATCCCAACAATTAAAGGGAGACGGGGCTGAGTTGAGTATGGTTGCCATTACAAAAGAGCAAGTGCGAGGAAAGCTAAAAGGTCTTAAAATTGATAAATCTCCTGGCCCCTATGGGCTACATCCTAGAGTTCTGAGGGAGGTGGCTGAGGAAATAGCGGAGGCGTTGGCTGAGATCTTTCAAAAGTCACTGGAGTCAGGGAAAGTCCCAGATGATTGAAAGATCACTGTTGTAACCCCCTTGTTCAAGAAAGGATCAAGACAAAAGATGGAAAATTACAGGCCAATTAGCCTAACCTCGGTTGTTGGTAAAATTCTGGAATCCATCATTATGAATGAGGTTTCTAAATTCTTGGAAAAGCAGGGACAGATTAGAACAAGTCAACATGGATTTAGTAAGGGGAGGTCGTGCCTGACAAACCTGTTGGAATTCTTTGAAGACGTGACAAGTAGGTTAGACCAGGGAAACCCAGTGGATGTGGTCTATCTATATTTCCAAAAGACCTTTGATAAGGTGCCACACGGGAGGCTGCTGAGCAAGGTGAGGGCCCATGGTGTTCGAGGTGAGCTCCTGGTATAGATTGAGGATTGGCTGTCTGACAGAAGGCAGAGAGTTGGGATAAGCGGTGTCCTGCAGGGTTCAGTGTTGGGGCCGCAGCTGTTCACATTATATATTAATGATCTGGATGAAGGGACTGGGGGCATTCTAGCGAAGTTTGCCGATGATACAAAGTTAGGTGGACAGGCAGGTAGTACTGAGGAAGTGGGGAGGCTGCAGAAGGATCTAGACAGTTTGGGAGAGTGGTCCAGGAAATGGCTGATGGAATTCAACGTGAGCAGATGTGAGGTCTTGCACTTTGGGGAAAAAAAGAATACAAGCATGGACTACTTTCTAAATGGTGAGAAAATTCGTAAAGCCAAAGCACAAAGGGATCTGGGAGGGCTCGTCGAGGATTCCCTAAAGGTAAACATGCAGGTCGAGTCCGTGATTAAGAAAGCGAATGCAATGTTGCCATTTATCTCAAGAGGGTTGGAATATAAAAGCACCGTTGTGCTACTGAGACTTGATAAAGCTTTGGTTCGGTCCCATTTGGAGTACTGTGTCCAGTTTTGGTCCCCACACCTCAGGAAGGACGTACTGGCACAGGAGCGTGTCCAGCGGAGATTCACATGGATGATCCCTGGAATGGTAGGTCTAACATACGAGGAACAGCTCAGGATCCTGGGATTGTATTCATTGGAGTTTAGAAGATTAAGGGGAGATCTAATAGAAGCTTACAAGATAATACGTGGCTTGGAAAGGGTGGACGCTAGGAAATTGTTTCCATTAGGCAAGGAGACTAGGACCCGTGGGCACAGCCTTAGAATTAGAGGGGGTCAATTCTGAACAGAAATGCGGAGACATTTCTTCAGCCAGAGCGTGGTGGGCCTGTGGAATTCATTGCCGCAGAGTGCAGTGGAGGCCGGGATGCTAAGGCAGAGATTGATAAATTCTTGATGTCACAAGAAATTAAGGGCAACGGGGAGAAAGCAGGTAAGTGGAGTTGAAATGCCCAGCAGCCATGATTGAATGGCGAAGTGGACTCGATGGGCTGAATGGCCTTACTTCCACTCCTATGTCTTATGGTCTTATAACAGGGCACTTCGATAAGTTCAAGTTATTCAGGAAAAGACAACATGGCTTTGTCAAAGGGCAATAATATCTAACTAATTTATATAAATTTTCTTTATTCACTTGTGGGTTGTGCGAGTTGCTGGTTGACCCTGTCCCTAGTTGCCGTTGAGAAGGTGGTGGTGAACTACCTTCTTGAACCGCTGTGGGTTGGCCCACAATGCCATTAGGGAGGAAAATCCAGGATTTTGATGCAGCAGCAATGATGGAATGGCAATTCATTTCTCAAGTTAAACATCACAAAACACCAGGTTATAGTCCAACATGCTTATTCAGAAGCACTAGCTTTCAGAGTGCTGTTCCTTCCTCAGGCACCTGTGGAACAGAACCATAAGCCACAGAATTTCGCAAAAGATTGCAGTGTCATGCAACTGAAATAATATATTGAACAAACCTAGATTGTTGGTAAATGCTTCATCTTTTAAAATGGGTTGCAGGTTTAGATTCATTAATATGTAAATCCCAGAACTTCTTTTAAGTCACATACTCAAGATAGCTTAAAGTTTTATAAAGAAAAGTGACATCTCAGCTCAGACAATGCATTAAAGTGCGAGATTAGAGTCTGTCTGAATCCCAACCTTGAGTCAGACTGGTTCTGTTTCCAAAACAGAATTTATAAAATGTTATATGGATTGATTGTCTCCAGATTGTACACATTTTGAGCAAAACAATGTATCTACAAATATAATTCTGCCAATGCAAATTCATCCCATAGACTTGTGTGCATGCGTATGTGAGTGCGCGCGAGCGAGCTCATGTATGTGAGCGTGCACGTGAGTGCGTGTGTTTGCATGCATACATGCTTGGTAAAGTGTGACGGAGTATAAGCCTGAGAGAGGATGTGCGTGTGGGTGTGAGCATGGGGCATGTGTGCGTGTCTGAGAGACATGTGTATGAGAGAGGGTCTGCACTGAGTGAGAGAATGTGTTATATGTATGCGTATGTGCGAGAGAGAGCAAGAGCGTGTGTGTGTGTGTGTGTGTGTGTGTGTGTGTGTGTGTGTGTGTGTGTGTGGTGCAGTATGGGTCACGTGTAGTGTGACATGAATCCAAGGTCCCGGCTGGGATACAGACAGAATCTGACCTCACATCTTGAATGCATTGCCTGAGCTAAGATGTCACTTTTCTTGAGAACGTGACTTAAAAGTAGTTCTGGGATTTACATATTAAATGAACCAAAACCTGCAACCCTTTCTAAAAGGTGAAAGACATAACAGCAATCTAGGTTTGATCAATATATAATTTCAGTTGCACAAAACTGTAATCTTTAGCTATAAATTGCGTGTCTTATAGGTCCGCTCCACAGCTACCTGATGAAGGACCAGTGCTCCAAAAGCTAGTACTTTCAAATGAACCTGTTGGACTATAACTTGGCGTGATTTTTAAATTCGTCCACCCCAGTCCAACACTGGCTTCACCAAATCAATATATTTCCATGTCAGGATGGTGAGTGGCTTGGAGGGGAATTTGAA
Source organism: Hemiscyllium ocellatum (assembly GCF_020745735.1). Taxonomy (NCBI): domain Eukaryota; kingdom Metazoa; phylum Chordata; class Chondrichthyes; order Orectolobiformes; family Hemiscylliidae; genus Hemiscyllium; species Hemiscyllium ocellatum. The sequence continues at coordinate 6,046,538 of NC_083402.1, forward strand.
GGTGGTGGTGCTCCCATATATCTTCTGCCCTTGTCCCTCGAGATGGAAGTGGTTGTGTGTTTGAAAGATCACACGAGGATCATTGGTGAATTTCTGCAGTGCAGCTTGTACAGATCGCTGCTACTGAGCATTGGTGATGGATGGAGTGAATGTTTGTACATGTACGTGGATGTACTGCCGATCAAGTGGGCTGCTTTGTCCTGAATGGTGTCAAGCTGGAGGGTTGTTGGGACTGCACTCATCCAGGGCAAGCGAAAAGTATTCCATCACACTTCTGCCTTGTGGATGGTGGACAGGCTTTGGGGAGTCAGAAGGTGAGTTATTTGCTCTAGTATCCCTAGCTGCTGGCCTCCTCTTGCAGCCACTACATTTGTGGGGAGTCCAGCTGAATTCTTTGAAGAGGCAACTTCTGTTAGATAAAGGGGCACCAATGCATGTCTCTGGTTCAATTTCCAGAAAGCATGTTATAAGATGCCACAACAAAGGTTATTGCAGAAAATGAAAGCTCACTATGAAGGAGATATCATATTAACATGGATAGAAAACTAACTTACTAACAGGATGCAGAATACAAATAAATAGCCCTTTTCAGATTTACATGATGTCACAAATTGTATGCCAAGGGATCTATACTGGGGCCTCAACTCTTTATAATTTATATAAATGGTTTTGATGAAGGAACTAAAGATCTGGTACATGACTCAAAGCCAGGTGAGAAAGTGAGTTTTGAAGAACACATAAAGGAACCTAGAAGGGGATTATAGATAGGTTAAGCGAGTGGGCAAGTATCTGCCAAATGAAACACAATGTGAGAACGTGGGAAACTGTCCATTTTAGCAAAAAGAATGAAAAAACATATTATTTAAATGGTCAGAGGTTGCAGAGGTCTGAGAGAGAGATCTGGATGTCTGAGTGCATGAATCTCAAAAGATTAGCATGCAGGCGCAGCAAGTCATCAGGAAAGATGATAGAATGTGATGGCTTATTGCGAGGGAAGTTGAATGCAAGAGGAGGGAGCTTATGTTCAGTTATATGGGGCGTTGTTGAGATAACGTCAGGAGTACGTGTAGAGTACCAGTCTCACACCACCATAAGGATATTGATGCATTGGACACAGTGCAGTGAAGGGTTACTGACTTACACCTGGAATGAATAGATTGCCTGATAAGGAAAGGCTAGGCCTGTGTCCTCTGGAATTAGAAAGTGTCAGAGGTGGTTTAATCAAAACAATTATGACCCTGAGGGAACTTGACCAGGTGGATGTTGAAAGGATATTTCTTCTTGCGGAAGAATCTAGAACAAGAGGTCATAGTGTGAACATTTAAAACAGATGAGGAAATACTTTTTTCTTTCAGAGGGTTGAGATTCTTTGGGAATCTCTTTCTCAAAAAGGCAGTGGATGCAGAATCTTCAAATATTTTTAAGGCAGAGTTCGAGAGATTCTTGATTACCAAGGGGATGAAAGATTACTGGAGATATGCAGGAGTGCAGAATTTAGTTTGTTAGATCAGGCACGATCTTATTGAACAGTAGAGCAGGTTTGGAGAGCAATGGCATATTCTTGTTTCTTGTTCGTTATGTCCTTCAGGAATCAGAAGTTCAGATTTGAAAGATGCTATCAAAGGAGCCTTGGCAAATTGCTCCAGTGCATCTTATAGATGGCATATACTGTAACAAGTGTGCACTCAGCAATGGAGGGAGTCAATGTGGAAAATGGTGGATAAGGCGCTGAGCATGTGGGCTGTTTTGTCCTGAACGGTGCCAAGCTTCTTCAGTTGGAGCTGTACTTATTCAAGCAAATGCAGAACTATTTCATTTCAATTCTGACTTCTACCTTGTAGAGATTGGACATGGTCTGAACAGTCAAGACATGGGTTACTCACCACACAATTCCCAGGCTTATTCTTGCAGCTACTATGATGATCTGGCTAGTTCAGTTAAATTTCTGGTCAATGATTAATACCTAGCATGATGATTGTAGGAGCAAGCCTTCCTGTTTCTGGAACATGGGTGAATACAGCTATGTCAGGCTTCTGCATGATGAACCTGTGGTACAATCCTCTCAATTGTGTCACGAGTCCACAGAAGTTAGGAAGAAGGACTTTTCAAGATTGAATATTCAGCCACCCAGTCAATGTTTTTGTCATAGTTTGACACGACTGAGTGGATTGCTAGGCTTAGGAGGCAATTACATTGCTGGAGTCACACGTCAGCCAGAATGACGAGACAAAACAATTGCAGATGCTGGAATACAAAGTGGACAAAGCAGGAGGCTGGAAGAGCACAGCAAGCCAGGCATCATCAGGAGATGGAGAAGTCTGATGTTTCGGGTATAACCCTTCTTCAGGAATGGAGATGGGACAGGAGGATGTTGCAGATAAGTTGGGGTGGTGGGAGGTGCTAGGAAGAGATATGGATAGGACAGGGCCAGAATGGTGTTAGGTGAATAAAAGGTGGTAGTTACCAACTGATAGGTCGATAGGAGGAATAAATCCATTTGGTAGCTGAAAGGAGACATCAGTTGGAGGGATGGGAAGGAGGAGGCAGGGCTGGAAAGGGTGTCCGGAAACAGGTGGGAAGGTTACGGACCCATTTCGCCAAGTATCCCAGCTGGGCCTAAAAGGGCCGGCCTGACCTTCCAGTCACCACCCATTCCCTCACCAACATGTCCATTCTCGGCCTCCTCCATTGCCACAGTGAATCTGACTGCAAATTCATAGAATCAAAGAACTCCTACAGTGTGGCCCTTCACTCCAACAAGTCCACACTGACCCTCTGAAGACCCATCCCCCTATCCTATTACTCTACATTTATTCCTGAGTAATACACCTAACCTATACATCCCTGAATACTATGGGCGTTTAGCATGGCCAATTCACCTAACTTGCACATCTTTGAATATTGGGAGAAAACTGGAGCATCCGGAGGAAACCCATGTGGACCCCAGGAGAATGTGCAACTCCACACAGACAATCACCTTCCTTCCATCTATCAAATCAACCCCTCCTTCCAGCTACCAACCAGATTAATTCTTCTTAATTGACCCACTAGTTCATACCTACCACCTGTAATCATCTATCACTACCTCACCATTCCTCCCCTCTGCCCATCCATAAACCTTGTTCCTTTCTTTATCTGCAACATCCCCTAACCCCCACCTCCATTCCTGAAGGGTTATACCCAAAACGTCAGACTTCAAGTCCTAATGCTGCCTGGTTTGCTGTGCTCTTCCAGAATGGGCAAGGACAGCAGACCTTTTTGAAGGAAAATGTACCAGAAGTGCTTTTACAACAATGTGGCAAAGATAGCAAACTTCTTTTTTGAAGGATAACATATGAAAAGTGCTTGTACAACAATGTCATAGTCTTGTGATCATGAGCATTTTTAAAATTCCAGATTTAGTGTTTTTAGGGGAGTACACATTGGTGGGACAGTGTGGAGTACAGTTTCCTCATTCCCTAAATCACAGCTGAATTTAAGTGAATTGCCAAGATGGGAATTGACGCAATACTGATAGAGCACTGATTACAACCTATAGTAACACCACCACCATGTTAATACTCTCATCACTCGAGAAAAAAAACAAATGAAAACTTTTGCAGCAAGGAAGACCTGACTTTTGGGTTGTCTGTAGCATTCTTCACACTGCTGCAACTCAGGTTCAAGTGTAGTTTCCCCTCTGAGAAAGAGCTGTTAGACATACTCTGGTAACGATACTCAAAAGGACAACCAACATTTGATGGGTTTAGCAAGTTTTGATCTGCACTGCCTAAACTGTGGCATTGGTCATGGAAATGGGATGGTTTAATGTCTGCATTTAAGTAGCATAGAAAGGAATTTGAGACAAACTCATTAAAAGAACACATACAGAACAATGCCCTTGTCATTCTTACTCTTGAGAATTTGACTAAATGTGAAGTATGCCATGTTTAGAGAGGCTAAACCAGACAGGTTATACAGAGGAACCTAGATTATCCGAATATCAATTATCCAAATTTCAGATTATCCGAAGATGATGTCAAGGTCCCGATAGAAACATTAAATCAAAAGGGGTGTTTCAACACGGTTCGCATCTATTGTTTATAATGATTGAAATGAACTTGCCTTTCTGAAGCGCTGCCAAGAACAGTCCTGGACATCAGCGGGAGTCCAGTCACCGTCTCCAAATGACTGACTGCCCGCGCACTCTCTCTCCCCCCACACTTTCCCTAGAGTTCTATACAGGAGTACTGCCTAAACCTCTCTTCCCCAGATAATCTCTCCAATATTGTCCTGTACAGGGCAAAGTTGAAGCTGTCAAAGAGTTGCAGTAAAATGGTGTGTCTGTCTGTGTCTGCGTGCACGCTATTTTGAGACTCAATCCCCCCAAAGGCAGCAGTACTCAATGCTTTTGTCCAGTCCGGCTGCCTTGGAGAGGTAGCCAGGTTTAAAGGTGGGGGAGAAAGAGTTTGAAGCAGAAAGGGAGCAGTGTTGGACGGGGTTGGGGGGCAATCAACGGGGCAACGTTGGATGGAGTTGGGGGCAGGCGGGACAGGGTTGGGGTTTTCGGGCGGGGGCAGGGTTTGATGGAGTTGGGGGCAGTGTTGGACGGTGGTGGGGTTGGAGGAGCGGTGTTGGATAGGGTTGGGGGGGGTCTAGCGGGGACGCAGACAGTGGGCAAGGACAGAACAGGCCTCATGGAGGCGGGGATGGGGGCACTTCTGGGGGGGAAAAAGGTCTCTCGCGCAGTTTGCTGCTGCCTAGTCTCCTGAATGGGGAGCGGCCATAGCAAGTGCTCACTGTGTCAATCCCTTGGAAATCAATGGGGCAGGGGATTCTTCAGAAATGCTGCAGGTCCCTTACACACAAGTGTGTCTCTCCCTCAGAAACAAACTCTGAGATAGAGAGGGGTAGCAGGCAGACAGAGCAAGGAAAGAGGAAACTTCAGAAAACCCCGCGCCCCAGGGGAGAGGCACTGTATCAATTAACCAAATAATCAAATATCCGAACGAAATATGCCCACCCGTCTCGTTCGGATATGGAGGTTCCTCTGTACATTATCACCACATTCACCTGTAAACCTGGAGGTGAAAAATCTGTTTTGTATCTTCTAAATAAACCAAAAATAAACGGCTCTGATATTTACCAATGTCATTTTCTAACTTCCGAAATTTTTCTGACGTCTGTTTGCCTAATTCATTTGTAGCAGTTATCTGCAATTGTAAATCTTGAAATGCAACAAAGTCACGCTCGATAAAGGTTTTAGCTCCCACTTCAGTGCAGGTATCTCCTAACCTACAAAGCAAACAAAAAGAAACTGTTCAATTGTTGTTTCTTAAAAACAAGTTTACTGAGGAATTGTCTTGTTTTCCCATATCCGAACAGTAAGACAATTTGGAAGCACAACAGGGGCCAATATCTCGATTACATTTCATGGTCCAATTATCCAACATAATCTACAACTTATGGCTTGGATTAGCCTCATTTTATCATTCCCATCAAGCTAGGAGATCAATCCAGTTTTAATGAAGAATGCAAGAGAGTATGCCAGGGGCAGCACAGAATGTACATAAAATTGAGGCATCAACCTGGTGAACCAGAAAACCACGAGTAAAAAGTGAGGTCTGCAGATGCTGGAGATCAGAGCTGAAAATGTGTTGCTGGTTAAAGCACAGCAGGTCAGGCAGCATCCAAGGAGCAGGAAATTCGACGTTTTGGGCCAGAGTCCTTCATCAGGATGAATCCTGATGAAGGGCTCTGGCCCGAAACGTCGAATTTCCTGCTCGAACCAGAAAACCACGACTACTTATACCTCAAGCAACATGACCAAGTAATAACTACGGGCGAATAGCACACCAACACATCACAGAAACACAAGGAATTGAAGGTGGAGTAGGACATTCATCCCAGCAAGTCTGCCCTGTCAATCTATATGTCATGGCTGATCTGTTCAAGGTCTCAACTCTGTTTTTGTCATTTACATAATTCAAACATAGAACATTACAGCACAGAACAGGTCCTTCGACCCTCGATGTTGCGCCAACCTGTGAAACCAATCTGAAGCCCATTTATCTTACTCTATTCCATTATCATCCATATGTTTATCCAATGATCATTTAAACGTCCTTCAATTTGGCAAATGTACTACTGTTGTTAACAAGGTGTTCAATACCCTTACTACACTGAAACTACCTCTGACATCTATTCTATATCAATCACCTCTCAATTTAAAGTTATGTCTCCCTCGTGCTATCCATCACAATCGAAGGAAAAAGGTCCCCACTGTCCACCCTTTCTAATCTTCTCATGTCATCTCTCAACCTTCTTCTCTCCAATGAAAACAGCCTCTAGTCCCTCAGCCTTTTCTCATGAGACCTTCCTTCCATATCAGGCAACATCCCGGTAAATCTCTTCTGCACCCTTTCCAATACTTCCACATCCTTCCTATAATGCAGCGACGAGAACTGTAACCAATACTCCAAGTGAGGCCAGACCAGAGTTTTGCACAGCTGCAACATGACCTCATGGCTCCGAAATTCAATCCCTCTACCAATAAAACTTAACAAACTGTACACCTTCTTAACAACACTATCAATCTGGGTGACAACTTTCATGAATCTATTCATATGGACACAGAGGTCTCTCTGCTCATCCACATGATTGTATCTTCTATCCCTTCCTATTCTATGCTGAACTGCACTATCCAAATCCTGAATGCGGTCACCTCATCTTGCTTTGCAATTTACATTTTGCTTCTCTAATTCTAATTAGTTTAAAGCCCTCTCTATAGTCCAAGTTATTTGATTTGTTTTTTTTTTAATTCATCAGGTTGCCGGTCCCAGCACAGTTTAAGTGGAGCAATTCTACCAGGACAATTCCTTTCTACCGCAGTACTGGTGCCAATGTCCAGGATCTGAAATGCATTCCACCCACACAAATCTTTGAGCCGTATATTTAGCTCCGTGACTTTATTTACTCTACAGTTTGCCTGTGGCTCAGCTGGTAGTGCAGAGATTATTACCTTCATTTTTAATTTAGCTCCTTTTGGAAGTTTTCCAGCAAAATATCCTTTCTCGTCTTACCAATGTAATTAGCACCAAGTGAATAATGACAACTGGATCCCTCCCCTCCTTCTCCAACTCAATCAGATGTCCTTAACCCCAGCACTGGACAGTCTGCAGAGAACACTATCCATCTCTCGAATTAGAGTGTTGCGTGGTATTTTTAAAATGGTATGATATCATAGCAATTATCAGAGTCCACACAAGATGATGAGAACTCACCAAGAGCAGACAGTGTAGTTTGTTTCTATATTTGTATCTCTTCCTGTGCGCCAAGAACACTTGAGTTTACCAAAGTTCTGGGTTACACATTCCAAATCCCGAGGAGCCTCCGGGGGATCTAAAGAAACAAAAATATTTGAACTCCAGTTTCTTAAACACTTTGGATGGATAAACCATCCTGCTGATTGACTGGCAACAAAATAGCTTGTGCACTTTTCACATCCCAGTCTCAACTTTATTAATTCTATTGTACACAGCCTGTAACAAAGTTGGTCAAGAAATAGGAGTTATTCTCAGAATTGGTAAGGGTCTACTCCTACTCCAATTTCTGATGTGCTGGTAGAATCTGCAACACAGAAACATCATTTCAAATACCAGTCTTTTCCTTGAATGCAAGACTATTTCAGATCTTCATCTCACCAGATCATTATATCCTCCTTTTTTCTTCTCTTGTCTATTTAAACAACGTCCTCTTACATGTATCTATATAATTTGCCTCAACTACCCGTTGAGTTTGCAGGTTCACATTCTAACCATTCCAGATAAAAGGGGTTTCACTTAAATTCCTTTCTCAATTTATAACTGGCTCTCATATTCATGGCACAATGTTTTGAACTCCAATAAAAATGGAAACATTTTATCCAGATCTAGCCTACTGAACCGTTTCAGAACTTTGAAGGCATCCATCAGTTCACCTCAGTGAAGACCATAGCCAAAAAAAGCTTCAACCTCTAAGTATTACCATTTGCACCTCCACCCATTGACACCCAAATTCATTTGACTGTGGGAAAAACAAAAAAATCCACTTATTGCAATTTGTATGCCTTTATAATACGATACTTACATCCAGTCTTGACTGAAGTGGTGTAAGACTCTGTTTTAAATGTACACGTCAGATTTTCTCCTTGCTGGCTGGTTAGGCCAAGGTTATTCAGTGACACCATGCTAATGTTGGAGGTGATCTTGGTGTAGTAGCTGCTGGGAAGGAGATTGCCAGCATATTTCCATTCAACCTGATCAGCAGCACCAAATTCACAAAAGTAGCAGGTTATATTGTAGCTGGAATTGACACTGGCAACCAAGTTTTTTGTAGAAATGGAACCACATTGACCTACAGGAATAAGAAAGATAGTATTTAATTTCTTAGAGCAGATAATCTAGATATTGTCACATCATCATTTGTGGGATAATAGTGAATGCAAATTAGCTGCTGTGATTCATACATTCCAAAAGTGACAGTCCCTCAAAGTATTTCATGGGCTCTATACAGCATAAGAAATAGGTTGGCATTCATCTAGATCGCGGGTCCTTTCCCCACACTATCCTTGCCTGTAATTGGCCCTCATTTGGCTATGCTAATCCTTTCCTTTTCACATGCTCCAGAAGCTGTTACAGTTAAATTTATGTTTGCCACAAGCTTACTTTCATATTCTACAGTTTCAAATCAGCTTCTTCACTCTCCTTTCCTGAATTCTAAAATGCTGCCACCTGTCAGATTAATGACACTCTTTTAACCATTTTAAAAGCTTCTTCCTTTGATCTAATTCAACATTTAACTTCTCTTGTGAACCACAGTTAAATCACACTATCAGTAGTGTTATTCCATTTCAAGGGGTTGCCAATTAGTTACAAACCATGAATAAACACTATTTGCCTTTCTCTGTTGATTGTTATTCCTTTAAAGGCAAAAGAAAGGACTGCAGATGCTAGAAACTAGAGTTTAGATCAGAGTGGTGCTGGAAAAGCACAGCAGATCAGGCAGCATCTGAAGAGCAGGACAATCGACATTTCAAGCAAGAGACCTTCATCAGGAATAGCCTGATTCCTGATGAAGGGCTTTAGCCAAAACACCGATTTTCCTGCTCTTTAGATGCTGCCTGGTCTGCTGTGCTTTTCCAGCACCACTCTGATCTAAACAACTGTTATTCCTTTAAAGACAGTTTCCCAAATTATCACAGCCAACTCGTCCCTCTCACATTCTCATTTCCTTTGTTAATATTTAAATTCTTTTGGGTTTTCCTGGGAATGGCCAACAGAAATCCAAATGATTCATTCATCCATTCTAAGGAAAGCCTCAGCAGTCTGTCTTTATCTCAACTTCCAGCTGAAAATTGGGGTCAAGGATGTCAGATGCACTTGAGATATAAATAAGGACCACTCAGCTGCACCTCTCAACACAAAAAGTCAAAATAAAATCAGAGAGTGAGTAAATTGGCTTACAGTTGGGTGATTTAAGAAAGAATGAAGTCTGTGCCATCCCTCCAAACCTGAGCACCAAGCCAAATCAAAGTCTATTAAGATAAATGTTTTTCTTTGAACAGTGTCAGATTCCAAAAAAAAAAGCTAGTGAAGGTTGAATTCAGATTCTTTTAACTTATTTACAGGAAATGGTAAACTTATTACCGAAGCCTAATGGCCCTTTAGAAAATGATAGTGAGCCAGTTTCACAAATGTAACTACTGAGTGATCTAGAGTTACGTATTGACCACACCAAGTGGGAATGGCAGATCTCCTTCCCTAAAGGACAGTTAAGAGCCAGATAGGTTTTTCTAATAATTGACAGTGGTTACACAAAAACCATTCCTTTCTAAATTCCTAAAAACAAAGGGTTTTTTTTGACTGTCTTTAAATTTCACAAATGCGGGATTAAAATCCATGACCTACAACATTAGACTGAGGCACTGGATTACCAGCCCAATGACATGATCACTATGCCACCAACAAATCATAGTTGACCTAAATTTTCATTTGGGTAACAATAATGATATCAATGTTAACATCTAAAAATGACAATGAATAACAAAACACCATTTTCGTGACGCAAAAAATACATTGAGCAAATTAGGGAGTGTTAACAGAAACATTAGAGTCAATTCCTTGTCTTGCAGGGGATGAAGGAGCAGCTATAAAGCAAGGCTGAATAGGCTGGACTATTTTCATTGAAGCACAGGATGGTGAGGGATGATCAAATTAAGAGGTTTATAAAATCATACGGGGCATAGATAAGGTGAAAGGCAGGTATCTTTTCCCTCGGGTGGGGTATTTCAAGACAAAGGGGCATATTTTTAAGGTGAGAGTAGAAAGATTTTTAAAAAAGACATGAGGGACAATTTTCTTTTTTCAAACACAGAGTGGTCTGTGTGGCTGATGAACTTCCAAGGGAAATGGTGAATCCAGGTACAGCTGTAATGTTAAAAGATCTTTGGACAAGTCCAAAATAGGAAATGTTTGAAGGGATGTGGGCATGGACAGGCAGGTGAGACTTAGTTTAGTTTGAGATTATGATCGGCATGGTTTGATTAGACTGAATAGTCTGTTTCCTTGCTATATGACTTTATCAAAGAAATTGACTCACTTTTAAATGTGGAAAAGCAATCATTCCTTTTGCAGAAAGGTTTTGTTTTGTTCTTTGTATCTAGCTTCCATCTCTTAAACAGTTTCCTTTCTCTATTTTGATGTAAAAGCGCAGTTACTGTTCCTTAACTGGCGTCATTAGTGTTATTCATCAGCATTATCACACAAACAGTAAGGGAATGGGAGCATAATCATAACGTGGCACAGCGAGCAATCCAGAAGTCTGCTCCAAAACTAGGATTTCAAAACCCACAATTGCGTCTAGTATAATTTAAATTCACTGACCTAAATCTAGTAAAAATGATTACCCATTCTAGTTAGGCAACAACTCCTTAAGTCATCACAATCACCAAATCATATCTAACTGCCAATGTCCCAAACATTTTTTTTAATATCTTGAGACACTGGTATTGCAGGCAAGAGAAGCATTTATGACCCTGCAATTCAAATGCAGGCAAGGGCATTTTCTGCTTAATATAAGACTGTAAGATATAGAAGCAGAATTAAGCTACTTGGCCCATCAAATCTGCTCCACATTCGATCATGGCTGACTTTCTTGAACCCATTCTCCTGCCTGTTCGCCATAACCTTTAATTCTCTTACTAATCAAAAACCTCCTCAGTCTTAAATACACTCAATGACTTGACCTCATGGCCTTCTACAGCAATGAGTTCCACAGATTCACAATCCTCTGGCTGAAGAAATTCAGCATCTCAGTTATAAATGAATGTCACCACACTCAGCCTGTGCCCTCAGGTCCCACTCTACCCTATTTAGAGAAACTTCTGCTCTAATTAGGTCAATATCCCATATCCCCATCCCTCACCTCATGATTTAATGCTCCTCTATGTTGAAAGTCAGAAACAATTAAATGTAACAAGTCACTCAGGTGGAAACTTCAACACCAAAAATCTTAAAATCCCTACAGTGGGGAAACAGGCCCTTTGGCACAACAAGTCCACAATGACCCTCCAAAGAGGAACCCCCTCCCCCATCCAAACCCATTACCCACGACTCTATATTCACCCGTGACTAATACACCTAATCTATACATCCCTGAACACTATGGACAATTTAGCATGGCCAATTCACCAATGCACATCTTTGGATTGCAGAAGGAAACTGAAGTTCCTGGAGGAACCCCATACAGATATGGGGAAAATGTGCAAACAGACAGTTGCCAGAGACTGAAATCAAACCTGGGTCCCTGGCACTGAGAGACAGCAGTGCTAACCACTGAGTCACTGCGCTGCCCCTATCAGCAACAGAACTTAGGTAGCACAAATACAGACTGCTGAGTCACAGCAGATAAGAGAAAAAAAATCTACTTCATTTCAATGTCAATGTACCAGCATGTATCCTGTGAAGCAGTAGTAGTCTTCATACCTTTGATCCAGGAGGTCTGTTCTTGAGGTGTGTAATAACATCTCTGAACAGGTTTATTAGAAAATAAAAACAAAAACAAAAATTGCTGGAAAAGCTCAGCAGTTCTGACAGCATCCGTGGAGAAAAGTCAGAGTGTGTGTTTTGGGCCCAGTGTTCCTTCCTTAGACTAATATCATCCTATCAGTCTACTCTCAATCATCAAGGAAGTGATGGAAGCTGTTGACAACTCTTATAAATCAGCACCTGTTCAGCAATACCCAACTCAGCAATGCCCATTTTGGGTTCCAGCAGGGTCACTCAGCTCCTGATATCTCTGATCTATGTTTGAATCAAGAGCTAAATTCTTGAAATGATGTAAGAGTCATAGCCCTTTACCTCAAGGTTGCATTTGACTCTGTGTGGAATCAAGGAGCCCTGGCAAAACGGAAATCAATGGACATCAGGAGAAATGTTTCCACTGGTTGAAGTCACACTTGGCACACAGGAAGATGGCTGCAGTTGTTGGAGTTCAGTCATCTCAGCTCCAGCCACCCACCAAACATTAATTTTTTTTTAAAAAGTCTATTCATCATCTTAGAATTATTATCCCTCACCAGCTGAGGTCACCATGAATGACTCTCCTTCTCAACCTCTCCCCTTGCCCGAGACATGGTGACCCTCATGCTAAACTCACCGCAAGTCGTCTCTCTCCAAGAGAGTAGCCCTTTGGTACAGTAGAACTATTGGTGACTTAATCCTATAAATATTTGAGATCATGCACCTTTATTCACACCCATTTTACATCTTATCTCCACACCACCACCAAACATAACACCTGTCTTTTGCTCTTAGCACTTCAATCCCTCTACTCACTCTTCCTCCATCATAAAAACGTTTCAAATTCCTTTCAGTTCTGAAGAGTCATACTGAACTCAAAATGTTAGCTGTTTCTTTCCACAGATGCTGCTGAATTTCTCCAGCAAATGGTTTTTATTTGATTTTATCGCAAGATTGCATTTCCTGAGCAAGCTGTGTCTGCAAGACTTGAGAAACAACTGAATGCAATTAATCAGTTGACCACATTTACCATTGGTCAGTGACTCTTTTTAGAATTCAACCATGACAGATAAATCTGTTTTACTCTATAATTTCAAGAGAGTGCCATGATGTGAGGAGGCCAATGTTGGACTGGGACAGTCAAACAGGAGGCTGGAAGAACACAGCAAGCCAGGCAGCATCAGGAAGGGAGAAGTCAATGTTTCAGGTATAACCGTTCTTCAGAACTAGATAAGGGGGTGAGAAGCTACAGCCTGGGGGATGAGCGGGGCATGCAATGATAAGGTAATGATATATGAACACTTGTAGTGAGTATGACCTGGTTGGTTGATGGGAGGGATGAACTGAGTTGGCAGCAGGAAGGGAGGAGGCGGAGCAGAAAAGGGAGTTGGGGGATGAATGGGAAGACTATTTGAAATTAGAGAACTCATTGTGAAGTCCTCCAGGCTGTAGGCTGCCGAGGCAGAAGGTTTTTTTTCCCTCAACAACGGAGGACTGCAAATATTGTTCCCTTTTCAAGAAGGGGAGTCAAGACAACCCTGGTAATTATAGGCCAGTGAGCCTTATTTTGGTTGTGGGTAAGGTGTTGAACAAAGTTATAAGAGATAGGATTTATAATCACCTGGAAATGAATAATTTGCTGAGGGATAGTCAACGCAGTTTTGTGAAGGGTAAGTCATGCCTCACAAACCTTATTGAGTTCTGCGAGAAGATGACAAAAAGAGGTGGATGACAGTAAAGTGGTTGAAATGGTTTATATGGACTTCAGTAAGGCATTTAATAGCGTTGCACACAGTAGGCTATTGCACAAAACAGTGTTTTGGGATCGAAGGAAACTGTGTTTTGAATCAGAAATTGGCTAGCTGAAAGAAGGCAGAGGGTGGTGGTTGGTGGGAAATGTTCATCTTGGAGCTCGGTTACCAGTGGTGTTCCGCAAGCACCTGTTTTGGGGCCATTGCTGTTTGTCATTTTTATAAAGATCTTGATGTGGGCGTAGAAGGATAGGTTAGTAAATCTGCAGATGACATTAAGATAGACAGAGTTGTGGATAGTGCTGAAGGTTTTTCAGGGTTACAGAGGGACATAAATAAGATGCAGAGCTGGGATGAGAAGTGGCAAATGGAGTTTAATGCGGCAAAGTGTGAGGTTAGTTCACTTCGGAAGAAATAACAGGAATGCAGAGTACCGGACTAATGGTAAAATTCCCTGACCTTCTCCATCCAGATTGATAGGATTGTTAAGAAGGCATGTGATGTGCTGGTGTTTATTAGTAGGGAGATTGAGTTTCGGAGCCAAGAGGTCAGGCCTCAGCTGTACAATACAATGGTAAGGCCGCACCTGGAGTATTGCATGCAGTTCGGGTGACTACGTTATAGGAAGAATGTGGAAGGGTTCAGAGATGAATTACTAGAATGTTGCCTGGTATGGAAGGAAGATCTTAGGAGCAAAGGCTGAGGGAACTGAGGCTGTTTTCATTGAACAGAAGGAGACTGAGCGGTGACTTAATTGAGACATAAGATAAAATCAGAGGGTTAAATAGGGTGGACAATGAGAGGTTTTTTTCCCTCAAATGGTGAGGCTAACACAAGGGGACATAGCTTTAAAATGAGGGTGATAGATTTAGGACAGATATTAGGGGTAGTTTCTACACTCAATAGGGGGGGCATGGAATGGCCTGCCTGCAACAGCAGTAGACTCACCAACACTAACAGCATTTAAAAGAGCATTGGACATACATATGGCTAATAATGAAATGATGTAGTTAGATGGGCATCAGGTTATTTTCACAGGTCGGTGCAATATCGAGGGCTGAAGGGCTTGTACTGCGCTGGAGTATTCCATGTTCTATATTCCTCTAATTTGCAGTCAGATTGACTATGGAAATGGAAGACTGAGGTGGTCAAAGTTAGAAGTCACAACACCACGTTATAGTCCAGCAGGTTTGTTTAAACTCTCATACCTTGAGTGCTGCACCTTTATCAGGTGAACTCCTGACAGTTTAAATAGACCTGGAGATAGTAAGAACTGCAAGTGCTGGAAGTCAAGTTGATAAAAGGTGGGGCTGGAAAGGCACAGCACGTCAGGCTGTATCAGAGCAGCAGAAAAGTTAATGTTTCGAATTGGGACCCTTCATCAGTCCTGAAGAAGTGTTCTGAACTGAAATATCAACTTTACTGTTGTAGTTCAGTTCGCCGAGCTGGGAGTTTTTCTTGCAAACGTTTCGTCCCCTTTCTAGGTGACATCTTCAGTGCTTGGGAGCCTCCTGTGAAGCGCTTCTGTGCTGATTCCTCCGGCATTTATACTGGTTTGAATCTGCCGCTTCCAGTTGTCAGTAACTGTCCGCTGCAGTGGCCGGTATATAGGGTCTAGGTCGATGTGTCTGTTGATCGAATTCGTGGAGGAGTGCCATGCTTCTAGGAATCCCCTGGCTGTTCATGGCATGGCACTCATCCACAAATTCGATCATCAGACACATCGACCTAGACCCTATATACCGGCCACTGCAGCGGACAGCTACTGACAACCGGAAGCAGCAGATTCAAACCAGTATAAATGCCGGAGGAATCAGCACAGAAGCGCTTCACAGGAGGCTCCCAAGCACTGAAGATGTCACCTAGAAAGGGGACGAAACGTTTGCAAGAAAAACTCCCAGCTCGGCGAACAGAACTACAACAACGAGCACCCGACCTACAATTCTTCTCACAAACTATCAACTTTACTGCTTCTCCTGTGCTACCTGACATGCTGTGTCTTTTCAGCTACACACTTTAATCGACTTTAAATAAATCTGTCAGACTACAAACCTGGAGTCATGACATCTGACTTCAAAAGAAAGCAAGACAGCAACTAACAGAATATTTACAAGGATAAACATCAACACTACACTATTTCTGAAGAGATATTAACTACTATTATATCCTTATTGAGTAACTTTGTTTTGACAATGAACTCGATTAGGTTAATTCAAAAACCTGGTTGATAAGTCGATTTTTGTTTAAAACCTGGTAACAAGCAGCTAATTGGTTAGCCATTCTGATAACAAAAAGTATGGTTATTTTATGCTGTGACTAGAGGAGTAGTGGGTCTACAGTGATGGTGTACTCCTCTTGCCTCAGATATAAAATCCGTCATCAACTACTTTTGGGAATATAAGCACTGTTGTAATGTAGACACCAAATTTGCTCACAACAACCCCAACCAAACAATGACAATAAATAATACAATCCATTTTTAACTTGAGAGGGAGCAGTAAAGGATGTTACCAGGACTGGAGCGTTTAAGCTATAGGGAGAGACTGAATAAGCTGTGGCTTTTTACCTTGAGAGCATCATAGGCTGCAGGATTGATCTTATAGATTTTTATAAAATCATGAGGGGTGTTTACAGCATGAACAGTTAAAGTATTATTTTTCAAGGTGAGGAAGTCCAAAACTAGAGGGTATATATTTAAGGTGACAGACCTAAAAGGACCTGAGGGGATCTTTATCATGCAGAGAGTGGTGTATGCCTGGAACGAAGGGGAGGCTGGTACAATTCCAGCATTCAAAAAGGCATTGGGATGGGTAAATGAATAGGAATGGTTTATAGGGATATGGGCAAAATTGTGGCAAATGGAACTAGGTCTAAATGGGATGTCTGGTCGGATGAGTTGGACCAATGCCCCTATAATTACATTTGAAAATGAATTTGCCCACCCATTGTAGAACGTAAAAAGACTGAATGACTCATATAATCAAGTCCTTTGAAAAACAGTTTAGACGCATTAAGAAATTGTTCTTGCACGTCTATTCATGTTTGTTTCGTCCAGGAACAGGAATAGCAAGTACAATCATTTATCAAGCCAATAGAGAGACAATGTCACTTGCCAAAATGCCCAAGGAACTTGCATTGAAGTACAGATGACATCACATATTAATCACATCTATACTGACAGAAATACACAGATTCATCTTTATAACTCAGAGCCAAGTGCGAGACTTATTTTTATTTTCATTCAGTTTCTTTTACAATTTACTTCTCTTTTTGTAACACTTTACTGCATACATTCCTACAGGCACAGGACATCTCATAAAACTCTGGCCAAATGACTATTCTTCACGTCTTAACCTGCATAGCGAATATCAGTGGAGTATTCAATCAGAGAATGAACTGCAAGTGAACCTGGCCCAACATTCAAGCAAGTGCTTCCAGCACTGGTTTTAAAAGGATAAAGCAGAACTGATCATATTTGACTCTCATAGACAGATGCTACAGCTAACATCTGACGTGTCAGATCAAAGATCAAGACAGACAGAAAATAAAAGCTTGTGATATGGGATAACATTAGCATACAAAGAAAATTGGCTGGCTGGCAGAAAAGTTTTCACCTGATTGGCAAGGGTCTGTGCTGGGGCCTCAACTTTCATAACTTATATCAATGACTTAGGTGATCTGAGGGAGTGAAGCATGGTAAACTTGCAGACAGTACCAAGATACAATCTGCGAAAAAGATAAAAGAGATTGTAGATAAAGACATTCATACACGAATATGAATTGTATGGAGGGATATGGGCCAAATCCCATATGTGACTAGTTTAATTTGGGAAATGTGGTCGCTACGGACAAGTTGGATTGAAGGGTGTTTCTGTGCTGTATGACTTTATATGGATAGGTTGTGCGAGAGCACAAAAACCTGGGAAAATATGAAGGTGTTCACTTTGGCAAGAAGAATGAAACAATTTTTTTTGGCAACAAGTAAAAGTTAGCATCCAGATAAACACAGAACCAAGGTGGTTAACAGGATGCTCTGCTTTATTGTGAGAACTGAACATAAAAAAAACTATGTTACGTTTCAGTTGTGCAGGGCACTAATAAGATCACAACCTTGGAAAATGGGTGCAGTTTTTTGTCCTGATACTAAAAGGAACAACGCAAGTGCATTGGGGATGTTCAGAGTAAACTAAATTGATATCAGGAATTAACAGATTATCTTGAGAGGATGAACCTATTTCCATTGGAGTTTGGAAGAGTGAGTGGTGACTTTATTGAAGTGTATGAGATCTTAAATGCTCTCGACATAGACGATGTGGAAAGGACATTTCTATTTGTGGCCGAGTCTAAGACGGGGGATGTTATTTTAAAATTAGAGACTGGCTTAGGACTGAGTTGAGGAGGATTTTTTCTTACCCGAGATTGTACAACTTTAGAACACTGCCTGAGAAGGCGATGGCACAGAGGTCACTGAATATTTTTAAGACAACTAGATAGATTCTTGTTAGGTGAGGCAAGTGAAAGATTATTGGGGTTTGATGGGAAAGCGGAATTTGGAATACATTCAAGCACAACTGTATTGAATGGCACAGGAAGCTTGAGAAGCCATTTCTGCTGCAATTGCATACCATCATAATCAATATCCTTGCTTCTCCCATCTCATCCTGCAGCAATTAAAATCACAACTTCTCAAAAGCTGAGCCATCAGTTGAGCTGGAAATACCCTATTACACAAACCAATTTGGCTGTAACTCAGAAGAGCACTAGAACAAAATTTCTACAAGCCAAAAGGTTTGGACCTCCAATTTTCAGCTTAACTTCAAACAAGCTCTGCAGAAAAGACCTTAAACTAATTTGGCAGGGTCAAAGGACCAGGATGCAAGATAATGTAAAGACCACTTCTTATTTTTCTTTGTTTTTGACTGTGGACTAAAAGAGTAACAAGACAGTTTTGAAGCCCAGTACTGCAAAAGGAATTGCTGCACCTTTGAGTCATGATGGCTCATTATGACTTAAAATTACACTCCTGCACTGCAAACAGTGAGCATAGAGACATAAGATGCTACAACACCGGTGGGCATGTGCAGTGAGACTCGTCCAGCTTCAGATTGCTGATTAGTTACTGTCAATGTCAGTGACTAGTTACAGATGACAGAAGTCATTAAAGCCAACAACAAACAGGTCAAGTGTTTACAACAGAAGGGAGCAGTTTCAGGACTGCTGAAAGAACAGGTTCGCTGTCACCATCTCTCTACAGGGAGAAAGTGAGGACTGCAGATCAGAGTCGAAAAGTGTGGCGCTGGGAAGTCACAGCCGGTCAGGCAGCATCTGAGAAGGAGAATCAACATTTCGGGCATAAGTCCTTCATCATGAAGGGCTGATGAAGGGTTTATGCCCAAAACGTGGTTTCTTTTGTTCCTTGGATGCTGCCTGACTGGCTATGCTTTTCTAGCTTTTATCTCTCCACCCTTTAGGCTCTCTGCCTTTATTCCTGATGAAGGGCTTTTGCCCGAAACGTCAATTTTACTGCTCCTCAGATACTGCCCGAACTGCTGTGCTCTTCCAGCACCACTAATCCAGAATGCTTTTCTACCGCCACACTTTTTGACTCCATCCCTCTACAGTAAGGTAACTGAAGTCACAGAAATGCCAGCTATTTTCTCCCACCAATGTTGCAAGTAGTTACTTAGAAAAGGAGATCAGAGGGTCGTGTGGAACAAATGTCTCATCAATCCTGTGGACTGGTCCTCTTGAACAGTGCTTTCCAAATACTTTCTTTTCGTCCACATATACCACCACTTTTTTCCTCTCTGTATGTAGTCATAGATATTTTAAAAAGAGGGTTAGCTGTCCCTGGTAAGAACCTGGTAAGTGTTTTCCATTAACCCAATTCCAGACAAGCAAGATGGTAACTTGGTGTACTTTGATTAAATCATTAACTTTGTAGCCAACCAAAGAGTAGTGGGGCTCAAGAATCAATGCACTTTCCCAAGTGGGTCACAATAAATGACAGAGAAGAAACAAGGAGCACAGAGGAAATAGATAAGTGCAAGAACAAAGAATAGCTTGAAAGCAGAGCTTGAAACTATGGGCTAAATGACAGGCAGTCTGAGATGCATTTGAGTTTTGGATGTAGGTTTGCTCACTGAGCTGCAAGGTTCATTTCCATACGTTTCCTTACCTTACTTGGTAACGTCTTCAGTGGGCCTCAGGCGAAGCAATGCTGAAAATTCCTGCTTTCTATTTATAGGTTTGGGTTTCATTGGGTTGGTGATGTCATTTCTTGTGATATCATTTCCTGTGAAGTCACTTCCGGTTCATTTTCTCAGGGGGTGGTAGATGGGATCTAACTCGATGTGTTTGTTGATAAGAGTTCTGGTTGGAATGCCATGCTTCTAGGAATTTTCGTGCATGTCTTTGTTTGGCTTGTCCTAGATCTTCTCAAAACTCACTATGCATTTCAGTGTCATGCAATAGATAAAGTTGTTGAACTGCAAGGTCAATGCCATCTAGAATTAGGATATAGTGGCAATAATAAAGGCCTGGCCTCATACAAGGGAGACAGAACAAGCAACTTAATGTTTGTATTATAAGGAATTCAGGAAAAATAGCACAAGAGAAGAGATGGTTACACTGATCAAAGAGGCAGTGGTATAGTGGTATTACCACTGGACTGTTAATACTGAGAGCCAGATAATATTCTGGGGAAGCGGGTTCGAATCCTGCCACAGCATATGGTGGAATTTGAAATCAATTGAAAAGAACTCTGGAATTAAGAGTCGAATGGCGACCATGAACCCATTGTTGAAAAATCCCATCTGGTTCACTCATGTCCTTTTGGAAAGGAAACTACCATCCTTACCTGGTCTGGACTACATGTGACCCACAGCAATGTGCCTCTGGGCAATTAGGAATGGGCAATAAATGCTGCCTAGCCAGCAACACCCTCAACCCATGAATAAATCAAAAAGCACTAAAAGCACTGGAAAGGGATGCTGCTGAAGGAATCAAGGACAGAATTAATTTAGTGTGAACGAAGGAGTAGAGGAGCTATGGCACAATTGGGTGTATACAATACATTACCAAATTGTGACAGGAATATGGAGAAGCAAATTTGAATGCAAATTACAGAAAGAATTAAAGGACAATGATACTGAAGTACTTTAATATTTTAATACTGACTGGAGCATTACAATGTAAAGGACAAAATGGAAAGCATTCCTGAAATACAAGAGAATCATCTTGATCAGCAGCTCAAATTTTGAAGTCAGCAAAGTGAAGGCTTTCGCCACAAACCTCAAAGAAAGATCCCCATGAAGATCTCACTAGTTCTGTAATACGAATCTGTTGTGTTGCCATAATCGTACCAGACCCGAAGAGTTGCTCTCTCAGAGAGAAACGACTGGTGGTGACTTAACCTGAGGGCCACCAGACTTCAGGCGAGGGAAGAGATTGAGAAGGAGAGCCCTTCATGGTAGCCTCAAACCAGTGATGGGAATTGAACCCAAGCTGTTGGCATCACACTGATCTGCAAACCAAAAATCCAGCCAACTAAGCTAAACTGATTCCCAGTATGAAGCTAATATCCCAATAACATTTTAATCCTGGCACAAATTATAAAAGAATACCTACCATTTGGTGGTAATGAAAGCAAACAAGCAAAAACAGCCAATCAAATTCAAGTATTCTCATAGTCATCAAATCAAAGTTAAAAGCACTAACTTTCACTTCTTAAACATTCTAAGAGAGTAAGTACATAAGATTACGGTAGAAACTGAATACAAAAAGAACTGAACAAACTTATAAACCGTGTTTATAAACAAAAATTTGGGCGGCACGGTGGCACAGTGGTTAGCACTGCTGCCTCATAGCACCAGAGACCCAGGTTCAATTCCCGACTCAGGCGACTGAACTGTGTGGAGTTTGCACGTTCTCCCCGTGTCTGCGTGGGTTTCCTCCGGGTGCTCCGGTTTCCTCCCACAGTACAAAGATGTGCGGGTCAGGTGAATTGGCCATGCTAAATTGCCCGTAGTGTTAGGTAAGGGGTAAATGTAGGGGTATGGGAGGGTTGCGCTTCAGCGGGTCGGTGTGGACTTGTTGGGCCTAAGGGCCTGTTTCCACACTGTAAGTAATCTAATCTAATCTAAATTTATGTTCAAAATCTGTTTTATTTAATATAATATAGAAATGTGACATTCCATCCTGGTGCCAGGGTAAAGAACGTAACAGAATATTCTACTGGCTAACAGACCGAATTTCAACCTGCTTCCTGACGCTTGTTTTAGTTACCTAGGGCATTCCAAAATGATATCCCAAATTCATGTGGAAATATGAAGTGGCAATACTGTCTTGATGGCATAGTTGTGAGAAGCATACAGGGACAGAGGGATCTAGGAATGGACGCACTGACCTTTGAAAATTATCATTCCTGATGAAGGTCTTTTGCCCAAAACATCGATTTTCCTGCTCCTCGGATGCTGCCTGACCTGCTGTGCTTTTCCAGCACTACACTAATCTTGACTTGAATCTCTAACACCTGCAGTACCCACTTTCGCCCTGACCTTTGAAGATGGTAGGGCATATCAAGAGTGATTAGCAGAATATTTTTAAGTAGTCAATGATAAATTCCTGGAACTTACTGCTGAGACAGTCAATGACTTGAAAAGAAAATCGGAGGAGACAGAAAGGAAATAAATTTGCATGTTTATTTGCAGAGATAAAACATGAGTGTGCGATACTGACTGGCCTGTTCCTTGGGCAGTTGTCATTGACTCGATGAGCCATATGACCTCCTTCTATGCCGTAAATGACCCCAGGTGGAGAAGTACACATGGATGAGTCAGGGTCTCCAGTGAAATAAAACAGAGAAAGAGGGGCCAGATGAAAACAAATGAGCAGCTAACATACAAAGGAATCCAAAAATCTTTCCAAAACAACAATAGCAAAACAGCCTTGTTTTCTTTACAATGTTTAGATAGTGTCAAGAACAAAAAAGAGATTTAAAGGTACATTCCTTATCCAGAGCAGCAGCAAGCAATATTGCTCATCTGTTTCTAAAATTATTGCTCAAGATAGAAGACTACTATGACAGAGTTTAAAATCAATACAGATTATTTGCAACAGAGCAGGTATTAAGACCAAGTAGTTTACAAAATGAAAACAACGTAGAAGTTTGACAAGCAATGATTTTCCTTGAGCATCCAGTTGATTACAAGCACCCATATCTCCACGAATACTAATAACTAAGATGACTATTGAGAAAACTCTGTTCAATAAGCTAACTAAAGTAGCAAACGATGAAGTGATGATCTTCTTAATGACTAGGTTTGGGCAGAGAATGCAAGAGTCATGACCTACATAGAGGAGTTGTGAAAGATAAAATAGGTTTTTCCAAATTAGGGTATTTATTTTTTTTAAAATAGCGTAAATGTTTACTGGCTACATCATATTGAGCATTAATGGTGATGTTCTCAATGAATAACCTTATAAACGAAGCACTACTGTTCTGTTTATCAATCTGAACTCATTTGGAGTAACTGATGAACTCTATTTGATGAAATTATCAAGTATGAAACTCCACTACAGAAAATAAATAATATAAACTACATGATAATCTCCAAGTGCACACCTGGTGACTATGAAAAATTTGACATTTTCAGAATTCATACCCAACATCGGAATTAATATTTTTGAGCTATGTGAATAAAGTAAATGATTATTCTGTTTTGTTTACAATTAGTTTCATGCCCACAGAAATGAGAGTGTGAAGCTCACAAAATTAAGAGGTTGAAAATGACAAAATATATTTTAAGTCAAAACCATAAGACAAAGGAGCAGAAATTAGGCCATTCAGCACACATTGAGCCTCCTCCACTATTTGATCATGGCCAATAAGTTTCTCAATATCATTCTCCTGCTTTCTTCACATAACATTTGATACTCAACAACCTAGCAATCTCAGTTTTAAATATACTCAATGACCTGGCCTCCATTGCCTTCTATGACAATGAATGCTATGCATTCATCTCTCTCTGGATGAAGAAATGTCTCCTTATCTCAGTTTAAAAGGTCTTCCCTTTACTCTAAGGCTGTGCCCTTAAGTCCTAGTCTCTTCTACCAATGGAGACATCTTCCCAACACCTACCCTGTCGAGGCCACTGACGTATTCTGTACATTTCAATTAGAACCCCCTTCATCCTTCTGAACTCCAAGTATAGACCCAGTGTCCTCAAAAATTCTTCCTATGTTAAGCTTTTCATTCCTGCAACCATTCTCGTGAACCTCATCTGAACACGCTCCAAGGCCAGTCGGTCCTTGCAGAGATTATGGAGCCCAAAACTGCACACAATAATCCGAATGTGGTCAGACCAGAGCCTTACAGAGCCTCAGAAGTACATCCCTGTTTTTATTTTCAAGTCCTCAAGACAAAAGGCGTGGATTTATCATTGCTGAAATACAACCATTAATCACACAAAGGGGGAAAATATTGAAAAACTGTAATAAAGAATCAAGTCTTGAAACTGTGTCTGCAGACTGACTTCATCCTTCAACCCCAACAATTTTAACAAGAAATTAATCGTACTGCTGAGACCAGATTACAATGCTGGATAGTGAATTCAAAATAGCATCTCAACTTTTGAGTTATAAAGAACAGCACAACAGTTCTATTCTCCTTTAGAAAAAGCAATGGTCATAATGGCCCTCTGACGTTTGTTTTCCTTTGTTTCTGTGAGCGTCACTAGCAAATCATATATTTGTTAAGTAAACCTAAATACCCTCAGATGATGAAATACATAGAAATGTGAAGCAAAAGTAGGCCATTCAGCCCTTTGAGCCTGCTCCATTATTCAACAGGATCATGGCTGTTCCTCTACCTCAGTGCCATATTCCCTCTTTCTCCCCTTAAATATCTAAAAACGATTGCTACAACACGGAGGAAAATCTTCTCTTTTAATTTAACCAAACACCCAGAAAAGCTCACCTTGCCTCATTGTCAGACATATTTTAACTGATCAAGAACTCACAAATTCCACTATTTAAAGGACATATCAGTTTATCCTTCAATTCTGAAAGTGAACATTAAACAAAAACTGTCAAATCTAAGTTCCCCTTTCTCTTAACTGCCTCCAACTCAACAGTAGGCTGTTCCAATAAGACACTTAGTAAAATGACATCAACTTAATTTCAAAATCGCATAGTCACTGTCTTCTTCGATGTCTTGACTCTTCTGGCTGCGGATCTCCCAGGGTTGTTGTCTTTGTTTTTACTGCGAATAGCTTTCATATGAAAAGGTACCTTTAATAGAGAGTGTTTCCTAATTTTTTGGAGGGAAAGACGTCAGATGGGCAATTAGCATGCTCTCTCTCTCGACGGCAGTTGCTCTCTGACCAATTTCAAAATGTCTGCATTTTTATACCCAACATCGAAATGTCTCATTGATTCAGTGTTGGTAAAACAAATTCAAACTCAACTGGGTGGTAGTATTCTGGGGCATAATTTAAACTGATTGGTTAAATTCTAATTATTGTCAAAACATATTCTAATTGTTGTCAGACATCCATTTCACAGCCAAACATTACATATTTTCAATTTTCCAGTACACTCGGACTGCCATCTCGTCACATACATACACGTGCTTGTAAGCTGTCAGTTCAGAATAGCATTTTCTCTCTCTCTCTCTCTCTCTCAAAGATACAATATACACCTTCAACTTCATAACAGTATTCATCTCCTTCTTGAATACATTGTGACTTGGTGCCTACAGCTTTTTCTCGCCAAGAATTCAAATTGCCCACTACCCTTCGAGCTACGAAAATTTTTCTTTGTCAGTCCTAAATAGTCTATTCCTCACCATGATATTCTAGTTCTATGGAAACTAAACCAAGAAAGATATCTTCCCTCCTCAGTGCAGAGTCCCCTTCACTCTTCCAAGCTCCAGTAAATACAGGCCCCCTATTAGAGCAGCACTGCCATCCCTGATATCAGTCCCGGAACCTCCTCAACTCCTTTTATGAGTATATCCTTTCTTTGGTAGGGAGATCAAAACTGAATGCAATACTCCAAGTGCAGTCTTTCCAACATCCTGCATAACTTCAGTAAAATATCCCCATTCTGAACTCAAATCCTCAAGCAATGAAGGTCTATATATAATTTGCCTTAAATGCTTGATGCACCTGCCAGCCAATTTCCATTATTGATGAACAAGGACACACAGGATACTTTTACACATCCACGTTTCCCAATGTATCACCATTTAAATTATACTTTTGTTTTTCTAACCAAAGTTTATAACATCACATTTAATCACATTGCACAACATCTGCCATGGGTTTGCCCACTCACTCATTTTCATCTGGAAAAGCACATGTCAGGCAGCATCCGAGGAGCAGGAAAATCGATGTTTCAGGCAAAAGCCCTTCATCAGGAATGAAGGCAGGGAACCTCCAGGATGGAGAGATAAATTGGAGGGGGTGGTGGGGCTGGGGCGAAGGTAGAGAGATTCATTCAATTTGTCTACACCTCCCTGAAGTCTCCAAGCATTCTCCTCAAAACTCTCAATACAACCCAGTTTTGTCTCAAACAAACTTGCACTTCCCACTAGGCACTGCCTGCCTATCAGAAAAAGACCCATTTATTTCTTCACTGCTGCCGGTCTGTGAACCGATACATTATTGGGTACAATTGATTAATTTACTTGAATGTTTCCAAGAGCAATAAAAATCAAGAACAATTGCCAGTAGTGTTAGGTGCATTGGTTAAGAGTGAAATGGGTCTGGGTGGGTTACTCTTCGGAGGGTCAGTGTGGGCTGGTTAGGCCGAAGGGCCTGTTTCCACACTGTAAGGAGTCTAATCTAATCTAAACACTGCTAAGTCTAGTTAATTTAAGTTGGCCAGCAGATTTTCTTCCTACAAGGCCATTAAAGAACCAAGTGCACTTTTACAGCAATTCAATAGTTGTACATTTACCACTTTATTCCAGAGTAAATTTAAATTTTCCAGTTACTCATGTCTTTGGGTCACTCGTCAATTCCTCTAGAACAGCTATGCTGCCACATCTTAAAGTTCTGTACCTTTAATAGCTACAAGCTCAGAGTCTGATATTATTTGACAATACAAAGTCAGATAGTTGCATTACGCACAGCAAATGACAACATTTCAGGGTAATTTTCAAGGACCGGGATCAAAATCACAGAATTTGGTGCTACTCCTCATCTGAGCATCCAACCCCAAATGCGACCTGGCCATAGCTGGTCAACAAGAGCTCCAGGTGTAGCCCACTGTCCCAAGCCATAGTATTCTTGTCCAAATTCATCACGAACACAGAGAACAATGATGGCATCTGTTCATCTGTTTTTGCATGCGTAATACCTCGGAGTTTAACAGTCAATACACTCAGAACAGGAATGTTTGCAACGTAATAAGTAGAGCCCAGTTTGATTCAAATATTAGCTCGTCAAGACCTGAAACAATATCAAAAGGAATTTTTTAATTCCTTTATATGTCGAGCACTTCACTGACAAGGCCAATAGTTTTTGCTTAACCCTATCTAACCTCTAATACAGTTTTGTTTAAAAAGCTGTAACACCAATAAACTGGGATTTTTTTCCCTAGATTATAGGAGGATGAGAGATGACCTTAGAGGTGTTAAAACATTTAAAAGACATTGGACACGGGTACATGAATACGAACGGTTTAGAGGAATATGGAACTCCGAGTTTGGAAAACTTGGTTGGAATGGACAAATTGGACTGAAGGGCCTGGTTCTGTGCTGCATGTATCTAGTTACACTCAATGAGCATATATTGAGCAACTTGTGAGAAATTCAGAGCTTTTCACTTGTTTGCACAGGTGAGGATAAGGTAGATGATTCTTATAGAAATGTTCGAGTGAATATGCCGTTGTCTTGTTCTAAATAAACACTTCACCGATCAATATTTAACAAAGGAGGTGCAGGGTAAGATACAAAACATGCTCAAAAGATCTTAGCGAAACAAATTCATGAAACTTTTTTGAACGGATTTACATTTGAAATTGTTCACTCAGATGACCTTGTGATCACTGATATTTTGATAATCAAGGTTGTCAATAATTCAATATTTAAGCAATATTTTTTCCAAACAATGTGGAAAGAAACTGTACACATTTACTGAACACAAATTAGGGAGATAATTCAAAGAATTTACAAAAGTTGGAATATTGCATCAATAATTAGAGGGGTAATTTACACAGAACATAGAAAAATACAGCGCAGTACAGGCCCTTCGGCCCTCGATGTTGCGCCGACCAAAGCCTACCTAACCTACACTAGCCCAATAACCTCCATATGCTTATCCAATGCCCGCTTAAATGACCATAAAGAGGGAGAGTCCACCACTGCTACTGGCAGGGCATTCCATGAACTCACAACCCGCTGAGTAACGAATCTACCCCTAACATCTGTCCTATACCTACCACCCCTTAATTTAAAGCTGTGTCCCCTAGTAACAGCTGACTCCATTAGCGGAAAAAGGTTCTCACTGTCAACCCTATCTAAACCCCTAATCATCTTGTACACCTCCATCAAATCTCCCCTAAACCTTCTTTTCTCCAATGAGAACAGCCCCAAGTGCCTCAGCCTTTCCTCATACGATCTTCCTACCATGCCAGGCAACATCCTGGTAAACCTCCTCTGCACTCGTTCCAATGTCTCCACATCCTTCCTACAGTATGGCGACCAAAACTGCACACAATACTCCAGATGAGGCCGCACCAGAGTCTTATACAACTGCAACATGACCTCAGGACTCCGGAACTCAATTCCTCTGCCAATAAAAGCCAATACACCATATGCCTTCTTCACAGCACTATTTATCTGGGTGGCAACTTTCAGAGATCTGTGTACATGGATACCAAGATCCCTCTGCTCATCCACACTACCAAGTAGCCTACCATTAGCCCAGTAATCCATTTTCTTGTTACTCCTACCAAAGTGAATGACTTCACACTTAGCTATATTGAACTCCATTTGCCACCTTTCTGCCCAGCTCTGCAACTTATCTATATCCTGCTGTAACCTGCCACATCCTTCTTCGCTGTCCACAACTCCACCGACTTTTGTGTCATCCGCAAACTTGCTCACCCAGCTTTCAAGCCCCTCCTCTAGGTCATTTATAAAAATGACAAACAGCAATGGTCCCAAAACAGATCCTTGCGGAACACCGCTAGTAACTGCACTCCAAGATGAACCTATACCATCAACTACTACCCTCTGTCTCCTTCCAGCCAGCCAATTCCTAATCCAATTTAAAAGTAAAAAGTGAGGTCTGCAGATGCTGGAGATCAGAGCTGAAAATGTGTAGCTGGTTAAAGCACAGCAGGTCAGGCAGCATCCAAGGAACAGGAAATTCGACGTTTCGGGCCAGAGCCCTTCATCAGGAATGAGGAGCTGGCATTGGTTGTGGGTTTATCTGCAAATTTCACTTCTTTTGCTCCTAGTAACCTGCTAACTTCTCCTGTGGACAGCAAGCCATCTTCAGCTGCTTTATCAAAAAACTTTCCCTCTCCCATAAATTGAAAGGCCTTTCAGATGTTCCAGATGATTGCACAATGTTCAAACCATTCGTAACTCCTCAAAATCTGAAGCAGTGTGTCAAGTGCAGCAAGAGATATCCAGGCTTAAGCTGGTATTCGACAAGGAACATTCACACCACACAAGTGTCAGTGAGAATCTGACCATCTCCCCTGGGCATTAAACATTTACTATTGCTGAATTAACTATTATCAACTTTATCATTCTCACTGAGAATGTGTTTAGGATATAAGCAAGCAGGGAAAGAGTTAAGTTCTGAGTTCTGTGAAACAAGAGGTTCAGATGAGCATTATTCAGATCAGATAAGAACTTACAGTTAACAATGGGATGCTGGATGCAAGGTTCATGGGTTAACAAGGTGGTAAAGCAGCCATTATGTCGAGCCATTTAACAATATTGCAAGCATTCAGTATGAGAGGTCAGTTTATGTGAAGCCAGTTATTCATTGTGTAACAACAAATGGCATAATCTTTACACTTGACACTCGCTGATTGCAGTGGTTGCCCAATCCATATGTATATTGCCTTATCTGGATGCTCCTCCCTATAAAATGACAATATAGTTCATTGAGAAACTGCTCTTCGAGAAAAGACTGTGAACGCATGTCTCTATGCTCATGGGCAATCGTCCTCTCTCCCTCCACGGCCCAGAATAAAGATGACACCATACTGTGTCTCTGTGGATTCTGCTTCAACTGAGGGGGAAAACAGGACAACATCATGACCCTCTATCACCTAGAAGGACAAAGGCAGAAGATGCATGAGAACATCAGACCCTGCAAGTTCCCCTCCAAGTAAAATACCATCCTGAAATTAAAACATAATCACTGTCCTTTCACTGATGCTGGGTCAAAATCCCGGAAGTCTCTCCCGAACATCACTGCGGTTGTCCCTATACTGGAAGGGCTGCTGCAGTTCAAGACAGCAATTAATCACCATCACGTTCTTGAGAACAATTAGGGACAGGCAATAAATGCTTGCCTAAATCAACAACTCCCACATTTCATAAACGAATGTCAAAAAGCTCATATTCGGTTTTCTTGCCTCTTAAAACCCATCTCCTTCCAGTTTCTTTTCCCTTCACAGATCCCAGAGTTTCTTTATGCCATTTTTTTCTATATTCAACACTGATTTGCAGAAGGGCTTCACAGTCACCAATGGCAAAATTATCAACTGTTGTGCTCTTCCACAGACACTCCAATTTAAAGAAGGAAGAAAAAGAATGTTTTAAACAATCTCAGTAATAGACACAGATATAGTTTCATGATGTAGGTCACTAACATGTGGCAAAATCTCAAGCAAAGCAAACCATCTGACCTGTTCTTAAGATCTTAACATTAAAAAAAAATCTAACAGTCAGCCATACAGCCTCTCAAGTTTGCCCATTAGTTAATAAGATCATGGCTGATTTCCACTTCACATTCAAAGC
This sequence comes from Hemiscyllium ocellatum, assembly GCF_020745735.1. Classification (NCBI taxonomy): domain Eukaryota; kingdom Metazoa; phylum Chordata; class Chondrichthyes; order Orectolobiformes; family Hemiscylliidae; genus Hemiscyllium; species Hemiscyllium ocellatum. Next base: position 6,077,320 of record NC_083402.1, read on the forward strand.
GAGAATCCAAAAGATTCACAATACTCCAAGAAAATACTATTTTTCCCTCACCCTAGTCCTATACCTTTAACCTGATTGGATGATCAGAGTTCTAGACTCAAGTGATAGAAAACACACTCAGCTTTTAACCTGTCAAATCCTTTTCAAATTTCATTCTTTTGAGCTCCAGCTAGTATTGGTCTATTCCAGTCAAACTACTCCCCCTCTCATTCCAAGCATTACGTTAGTAGCCTTCTTCATTGCATTCCAACCAAGGTAAGCATCTCCTTCCCTAATTGTGCAGAGCAAAATTATACTCAACACTCCAAACAAGGTCTCACAAAACATGTCCGCCACCTCCAAACGGATTAACCGCATCATCCGCCGAACTTTCCGCCATCTCCAAATGAACCCCACCAGCAGAGATATATCACCCCCCCCCCACCCTCTTTCCGCTTTCTGCAAAGACCGTTCCCTCCGTGACTACCTGGTCAGATCCACGCCCCCAACAACCCACTCTCCCGTCCTGGTACCCTCCCCTACCACCACAGGAATTGCAAAACCTCCACCCACACCTCCTCCCTCACCACCATCTAAGGCCACAAAGGAGTCTTCCACATCCAAAGTTTCACCGGCTCATCCACCAATGTAATTTATTGTATCCGTTGCTGTCTCCTCTCCATTGGGGAGATTGGACACCTCCTCGCAGAGCGCTTTAGGGAACATCTCCAGGACACCCACACCAATCAACCCCACCGCCCCATGGCCCAATATTTCAACTCCCCCTCCCACTCTGCCAAGGACATGCAGGCCTTGGGCCTCCTCCACCGCCACTCCCTCACCACCCGATGCCGAGAGGAAGAACGCCTCATCTTCCACCTCAGAACACTTCAACCCCAGGGCATCAATGTGGACTTCAACAGTTTCCTCATTTCCCTTCCCCCACCTTACCCCAGTTCCAACCTTCCAGCTCAGCACTGTCCTCATGACCTGTCCTACCTGCCAATCTCCCTTCCCACCTATCCACTCTACCCTCCCCTCTGACCTATCACCTCCATCCCCACCCCCACTCACCCATCCCCACCCCCAGTCACCTACTGTACTCTTTGCTACCTTCTCCCCAGCCCCACCCCTCTCCCGCTTCCTGCCTCCATTCCTGATGAAGGGCTTTTGCCCAAAACATCGTTTTTCTTATTCCTCAGATGCTTTTGCAGCACCACATTAACCTAAAATCTAGTTTCCAGCATCTGCAGTCCTTACTTCTGCCTCACAAAAGTCCTGTGAACGCAGCAAGATGTTCTTCCTCCTGTATTTCAAGTTTCTTACAGTAAATTTCTTACACCGCTTGTCTTCCTAATTGCTTTCAGTGGTGAATTATAAATGAAACACTGGTGGGTCACAGAAATAAAGAAAGAAAAAGTGGTCTCTTTAATATTATTGACCTGGAAAACTGCAGCACCTAGCTAAGAATACAATGAGAGCAAAACATCAGCCACGTTTTATTAAATAGAAGGAAGTGTTACAACACGAACCAGAACAACATTAAACAGAGTATCCAACTTCAGTGTGAACTCACCTGCATTCTGTGCAATAGCCATGTGAAAACCAGATGACTGAAGGGCTAAAAGCACAAATCCAAACAACACCCGTAGATTCATTCTACCAGTTCGGAATAGCTTGACAGAACACGAGCAATGTCATCCACCAGAGTGTTCTCTTTCCCTGCAACAACAGCAATGCCAGAGTTATAACAGTGGATAGATATCCAAATAGAGTGTTCAAGTATGCAACACTTAGAATGTTGCCCTTATGTACTATTTGAGTACATCCTGTTCGAACTGGCCAAGATCATGCCGGATGTTTCAGATCTGCAGACCATAAACAGTACTGCAAGGCACTGATAACACTTGATATTCCAGACGACACTACATCCTGTGCTGTTATGTAAATTGCAAAATCAATGACATTGTCCTCTAAAACTGTGATGATCATGTGTCATTGGTAACTCTTTCGTTGGCTCAGACTTTTGAGGTACAATTTCAGAACCTCGCACTTGTCATGTGCGAACCACACTAAGAGTGGTCACATGGATAAATCACAGATGAATCAGATTCATTCTCACCCTTATTGCAGCATAAGCATTGTCAAATGCAGAGGAAGCAGAACATCAAACAGAACCAGTAAACCTGGCCAGATGTCCACACCCTACTTCGGGGACCGGGAGACCTGTCCAGCCTAAGATCAGCTAACAGCGACCCTAGCGACACAACAAAAGGATTCATCGTCAGCTGAATTACTACTGAATAACTTCAAGTTTTGAAAGAATTTACATAAGCAGGAATACCATGCAAGACTGGAGTAAAACAGAATTTCCCAAAGAACAGAAGCACTGCTAACACATCAGAACAGCTTCAGAGCCTGCACTTCACAGAATCAACAACAGTTATTGAGAATTAGTGATCCACTGGGACCAGAAGTCGAGATCGCCAAACCAATTTACTGTAAATGTGATGATTGATTGATCTGTAAATCAAATCACTTTAGTTGGAGCCTTGTAATAACACTGTGCAGATCACAAAAGTATGGAGCTTTGTTGCTACCACTCAATTAGACTCTGGCCAATTTCCCTTTATGACTCAAATGCGTGACATTTGATTTGACCTCAAAAGTGATGAGTTGCTTTACCTCTATTACAAGGGAGACTGTCAATACTGCAGAACAAGGCCTTAGACTAAGCTAAAATTCAGGTAAGTTCAAAATCAGCTTTATTCTTGTCTTTACTTCTAATAATTTCACCCTTCATTCCTGCTAAGACAAGACTCAGCTGTTGGCAAGGATGCACGACAAATGCTTTGTTTGAAATTGCAACTTTTGACACATGCCATCACAGTGAGCTTTGACAAGCTAGCAAAGCAGAGTGATCATCACAACTGAGCTAAACCAGCCTATATATGACTTCAACAAGCATCCACCTACATAACAACAATTAATGTTTTACATAGTGCCTCTAGCATTTTAAAATCTGAAGGGAGCACGATCAGAAAAAAAATTGACATTCTAAATATTGTTTCTACCCTACAGCCCATATAGAAGAAAGTGGTTCGAGATAGCTACTCATCACGATCTTCAAGGTCAAGGTCAAAGGGCAGGCAATAAATGCTAGCCAGCCAGTGACACCCAGGTCCCGCAAGTGAATAAAAAAGAATGTGTTAAGCACAGGTTACCAGGAGTTTCTTGGGAAGAGGCAAAGAAATGGAGAGGTTTATGGGTCAAGATAAGAACTCCTGTCAATTTTCTCTCCTGGCTTGGGGGCACTGAAGACTTCTTACACCGAAGGTAAATCTATTCATTGGGAAATGAAGCTGGGACCTTTTGCCTTGAATGATTGAATTGTCCCAGTGAGTTGAGTTATTGAAGAAACGTTCTTGTTGGTACATTGACACATCGATGTGGATCAGTTGTGACGCTGCTCACAAAATCAACAACAAAATAAATATCCCTCATAGCGCACTGACCAAGTTGTCAATTTAGACAGAGAAATCTTCTGGAACAAAACTTAGTTTCAGGTGAGAAAGCATGCAGCTATGAACAAATTGTTTGTTGTGGAATGATAATACCCAAATAAGAAACAAAGTTAAAAATCCCAACACCACGTGAGAGTCCAACAGGTTTATTTGAAAGTACAAGCTTTTGGAGCGCTGCTCCTTCATCAGGTAGCTCATGGGACAGGATCACAGGACACAGAATTTGATCTTTTATTATAAAGTGTCATACAACTGATGCGATGTTTCAAACAAACCTAGATTGCTGTTCGGTCCTTAATCATTTAGAACAGGCAGGCAGGATTTGATTCATTAATATGTAAATCCCAGAACTTCTTTCAAGTCACATTCCAGAGATAACTTAAGGTTTTATAAAAAAAAGTGATAAGGTTAGAGTCTGTCTGTCTGTATGCCAACATTGACGCTTCAACAACAGATGAATAGACACAGCACAACAATCGCCAGACAGGGATGTTCCCTGCAAGTCGGGGAACACTTCCACTGTCGATGACATTCAGCCTCGGATCTTCAGGTCACTGTCCTCCAAAGCAGACTTGGGGATACAAAACACAGAATTGCTAAGCAGAGGCTGATAACTAAGGTAGGTACCCAGGTGGATGGCCTCAGCTGGAATCCGAGGTTCATGTCACACTACTGATGAACCCACTACACTATACACGTGCACACTAACATGATTACACTCATGCAGACCCTCTCTCATACACATGTTCTGTCTCAGACACACACCCGCTCTCTCCTTCTCTCCCACAAAGTCTCAGGGGCAAATTTGCAGATTTGTACTTGCATATATTTTGTTCGAAATGCACACAATCCGTAGATGAAGACCTGGACCCCAGAAAGGGGCCTCTTGGTTCCGCGACTGGTCAAACAAACACAAGTAGCTCGATCGCTTTTAGCAAGTTTTAACAATTTATTATGCTGAACATAGGTTATCAAGCAACACAGAGGTTAACTCTGCTGTGTACTCTGGAAAAGCTGTGCACAATCTTAAAACACAGACAACTTTCATAGGTTTCTTAACAAACAGAACAGGCTTAATTGTCAAATTAATCCAATAAAATGAAATGATATGACAAATAGACATAAAATTAAGCCAATGATATTACCTGGGAACTGACTTATTTTGCCCTTCTTTATCACCAGGACACCTGGTTTCCAAGGTCAATTAGGATACTTGAATAATGTCATATCTTACATAGTTAATTCATATTACGAACAGGGCATTGTTTGTTAATCTTTCAATTAGTTCAGGAATGCAGTTTTCAGCAGAGTTAGATGCCATTTTAAACACAATTGTTAGTTTGCTCCTCGAAGCTATTTTGTTGTTATTTTATGTTACTAGCATTAAGAAGTCATTTTATATTTAGCAAAAGCATGCTTTCATGGTTGCTCCTGACAACAGCCTAAATCCAGATTTTAGATCTAAATAGGCAATCAGCCTATGTGACATTTTATCAATTCCGATTTTGGAAACAGAACCATTCGGACTCAAGGTTGGAATACAGACTCACTCTAACCTCCCACTTTTAATGCATTGTCTGAGCTGAGATGTCACCCTTTTTTTATACTGACAAAACCTTAAGTTATCTCAGGACTGTGATTTGAAAGAAGTTCTGAGATTTACATACTAATGAATCAAAACCTGCAACCATAAACGCATTCTAAGTGATTAAAGACTTAGCAGCAATCTTGGTTTGTTCAATACATCACATCATTTGACACTTTAATCTTTTACTATAAATTCTATGATGCTGTCCCACTAACTACCTGATGAAGGAGCAGCATTCCAAAAACTTGGACTTCCAAATAAACCTGTTGAACTATAATCTAGTGTAATGTGATTTTTAACTTTGTCCACCCAGTCCGACACAGGCACCTCCACATCATAAATAAAGAACAAATGAGTTAGTTAAATATGTCCTTGGCAAAGTTTCAATTGAGGCATTCTTTTGAATTGTTAAACTTCAACACTTCCAAGGGTTACATTTTTCGTGGTTCAAATATTTGGGTTCCAAGTCATTTGTACTAAGGCTAGAATCAATAAAAGCTATTGCTCCCATACTGACAGAAATATTACAATGACAAAGGACCACCAAATTTTCTACTTGCTCAGTTAACTCAAAGGCTAGTCAATTAAGAACACAGATGAAAAGAATACCAAATCAATAAAAAACAACAATAGAAAATGCTGGAAAAAATATTTTGTTTATATAGACTTATATTTTACAGTGAAGTATGCATTACTGAAAAGACAAATTCTATACTACCACACAGCTTTTTTTTTTATTCTAAACGATGAACTGTGTCAAGATAAGGTATAACTAGCTACTGATGCCACAAGTCAGAGAGTCATAGAGATGTACAGCATGGAAACATAAAATAAGCATTTAGTATCTGCCCCAGCTCCTGCAGCTCCACACAAAGGCCACCTTGCTGATCTTTGAGGGGCCCTTTTCTCTCCCTGTATTTGTAAAATCCCTTTGGATTCTCCTTAACTATACTTGTTAAATCTCTATCTCATGTCCCATTTTTGCCCTCCTGATTTCCCTCTTAGATTAGATTACTTACAGTGTGGAAACAGGCCCTTCAGCCCAACAAGTCCACACTGACCCGCCAAAGCGCAACCCACCCATACCCCTACATTTATCCCTTACCTAACACTACGGGCAATTTAGCATGGCCAATTCACCTGACCTGCACATCTTTGGCCTGTGGGAGGAAACCGGAGCACCCGGAGGAAACCCAGGCAGACACGGGGAGAAAGTGCAAACTCCACACAGTTCAGTCGCCTGAGGCAGGAATTGAACTCGGGTCTCTGGCGCTGTGAGACAGCAGTGCTAACCACTGTGCCACCGTGCCGCCCAAGAAGGGCCAGTTTCCACACTAAGTAATCTAGTCTAAAAGTATGAAAAGTATGCTTCTACTGCCTTTATACTCTTCTAAGGATTCACTCAATCTCTCCTGTCTGTACCTGACATAAGTTTTCTTGTTTTTCTGAACCAAAACCTCAATTTTCTCTAGTCATCCAGCATTCCCTATACCTACCAGCCTTTCCTTTCATCCTAACAGGAATATACTTTCTCTGGATTCTTGTTATTTCATTTCTGAAGGCTTCCCATTTTCCAGCCATCCTTTTAGCTGCAAACATCTGCCTCCAATCAGCTTTTGAAAATTCTTGCCCAATAACATCAAAATTGGCCTTCCTCCAATTTAGAACTTCAACTTTTAGATCTGGTCTCTCCTTTTCCATCACTATTTTAAAGCTAATGGAATTATGGTCGCTGGCCCCAAAGTGCTCCCCACTGTCACCTCAATCACCTGCCCTGCCTTATTTCCCAAGAGTAGGTCAAGTTTTGCACCTTCTCTAGTAGGTACACATACTGAATCAGAAAATTTTCTTGTGCACACTCTCAATCTAAAGCCAACACTATGGTAGTGCCAGTCTATGTTTAGAAAGCTAAAACCCCCTATCATAACCACCCTATTATTCTTACAGATAATGGAAATCGCTTTACAAATTTGTCTCAATTTCCCGCTGACGATTAGGGAGTCTATAATACAATCCCAATAAGGTTATCATCCTTTTGTTATTTCTCAGTTCCACCCAAATAACTTCCCTGGATGCATTCCCAGGAATATCCTCCCTCAGTACAGTATCCCTTATCAAAAACACCACTCACCCCAACCCCCACCCCCCCCACTCCCTCTCTTGCCTCCCTTTCTGTCCTTCCTGTAGGATTTGTATCCTGGAACATACAGCTGCCAGTCATGTCCATCCCTGAGCCATGTTTCTGTATTTGCTATGATGTCCCAGTACCATGTTCCTAACAATGCCCTGAGTTCATCTGCCTTCCCAGTTAGGCCTCTCGCATTGAAATAAAATGCAGTTTAATTTATCAGTCCTACTTTGTCCCTGCCTGCCCGTTTGACTCACTTCTGTTCTCAACTATACCAGGCTCAGACTAACCACTATCTCCCCACCTTACTAGTTGAAATTCTCCTGAGCAGCTCGAGCAATCTCCCTGCCAGCATTCGTCCCCTTTTAATTCGAGTGCAATCTGTCCTTCTTGTACAGGACTTCTATCCCTGAAGAGATTCCAATGATTCAAAAATATGAATCCTTCTCCCATACACCAGCTCCTCAGCCACACATTCATCTGCTCTATCCTCCTATTCCTACCCTCAAGGGTTTCCTTTTTAAATTTCAGCCTAACTTTCAATATTCTCCCTTCAGAATCTCATCCTTTTCTCTTCTTGTTGTTGGTTCCAATGTGTACAATGACCTCCTGCTGTTCCCTCCCCCCTTGAGAACATTCTGCACCCTCACTGAGATTTCCTTGATCCGGGCATCAGGGGGGCAGCATACCATTGATTTTTCGCTGCTGACTACAGAAACATCTGTCTGTGCCTCTGACTGGACAGTTCCCGAATACAATTATCAATTGGAACCTGATGTATCCCTCTTTACATTAGAGCCTGTCTTGAAACCAGAAACTTGGCTGTTGGCGCCTCACTGTCCTCAGAATCCGCCACCCCGAGAATCCATCACCCCCTACATTTTCCAAAACAGCATAGGTTTTTTTAAATGGGGATAGCCACAAAAGAATCCTATCCTACCCCTGCCTATTTTACCTTTCTTGGAGTTAATCCATCTATGTGACTGTACCTGCAACTTTTCTCCCTTCCAATAACTGCCATCCATCACACCCCATTGCTCTTGTAAACTCCTCATTGAATGGATCAGTTGGAGTGACAGAGACAATCTGGATTCACAACCAACAGCATTTATTGCACATATAATCTTCAGTAACACAAACTCTCCCTAAACTCCCACATCTGACAAGAGCATATCACTCGACAAAAGGCCAATTTTGCTTTTTCCAATCTACAGATCAAGAAGATAGCACCATCTTATTCCTCTACAAAACACTGTTTGAGGTTAACTTAACACTTATGGACTGGTAAGCTAGAGGAGATAATTGTTAGGAAGGAAGATGTGTTGGGCATTTTGAAAAACTTGAGGATAGACAAGTCCCCCAGACCTGACGGGATATATCCTAGTATTATGTGGGAAGCAAGAGAGGAAATTACAGAACCATTAGCAAGGATCTTTCCATCTTCACTGTCAATTGGGGTGGTGCCAGGGGACTGGAGAGTGGCAAATGTTGTGCCCCTGTTCACAAAAGGGAATAGGGATAACCCCGGGAATTACAGGCCAGTTAGTCTTACTTCGGTGGTAGACAAAGTAATGGAAAGGGTACTGAGGGATAGGATTTGAGTATCTGGAAAGACACTGCTTGATTAGGGTCAGCTAGCACCGAATTGTGAAGGGTAGGTCTTGCCTTACAAGTCTTATTGAATTCTTTCAGAAGGTGACCAAGCGTGTGGATGAGGGTAGAGCAATAGATGTAGTGCACATGGATTTTACTAAGGCATTTGAGAAGGTTCCCATGGTAGGCTTATGCAGAAAGTCAGGAGGCATGGTATAATGGGATGTTTGGCCAGTTGGATAGAGAACTGGTTAACTGGCCGAAGTCAGAGAGTGGTTGCAGATGGTAAATATTCAGCCTGGAGCCCAGTTACAAGTGGAGTTCTGCAGGGATCAGTTCTGGGTCCTCTGCTGTATAAGCAGTGTAAGTTTCTTTCTCTCTCTGTCTCTCTCCTGCACAGACCACGTGGTGCCTATTGTCTGACCTTATCCCTTTTAAAAAGTGCCATTGTTTTGACTTTTCTTTCTCCAAAGTTGCAAGACATTGGAACAGTAATTGCTCCTCTTGGAATTCAAGGTAATCACCTCCAATACTTAAAAATGCCTCAAAAAAAAAGGAGCAGCTGTTACAGCCAGAAATTTCTCCTGTCCTCCATGGATTACCCAGAATCCTTGCTGGGATAGATCTCCACAGACCAGTCCAGTACTAAAAGCAAGCTGTTAGGCCTTCATTGAATTCAACACAATGCGTTTCTCAGGATGGTTACAAAGTTACAAAGTATTCCTTCACACGATATTCATTTATTCCGCCTCCCTTCCCAGCCCATCGCCATCCCTTCCACTCCTCCCTGCCACCAACTGGATTCATCCCTCCCTTGCACCAACGAGGTCATACCTGTTTTCATTTATCCCCACTTCACCACCCTGCCCTCGCCACACCTTTTATCTGCAGCTCCCCCGACACCAACCCCCAGTCCTGAAAAAAGGGTCACACCCATAATGTCAACTTCACCATTTCCTGATGCTGCCTGGTTTGCTGTGATATTCCAGCCTCCTGCCCATCTATTCATTATTCAAAGCCATTCCTTCAGAAATTAAAGTTCTGCTGATTGTGGAAATCTGAAACAGAAACAAAGTGTTCACAAAATTCAACAAGCCTGCACCATGAACTCCGAAGGGTCATATCCTACTCAAAACATTAACTCTGTTTATCTTCACAGAGTTAAAAATCACAACACCAGGTTATAGCCCAACAGGTTTAATTGGAAGCACACTAGCTTTCGGAGCGACGCTCCTTCATCAGGTGATTGCACAATCACCTGAAGGAGCATTGCTCCCAAAGCTAGTGTGCTTCCAATTAAACCTGTTGGGCTATAACCTGGTGTTGAGAGATTTTTAACTTTGTACACCCCAGTCCAACACCGGCATCTCCAAATAAGATCTTCACAGATGCTGCCAGACTGCCTCAGCTTCTCCAGCAATTGTTTTTATTGAGAAAGATTGCATCGTCACTCAATGTATGCAGATAGATTTTCAAGGAGTGTGCACGAGAGAGACTTATCAAAAGCAGGAACTGTGGCTGGATATTTTTCTGTGACCTCCCTGATCAAGGCCGCTAAATCCAAGTGCAGCTATTTGGGAGGCAGCGAGGCTCACGACACACTTCACAAACATCTCCATGATAAGGCATTGATATCGAAAAGACCATTTAACCCCTTCATAATATTCTTATATTTTCTAAGGAAGACAAGTACATGTGAGTACACTGTAATTCAATTTTTGATGCTAGAATTTGGCTTGATTTGAATTAGAAGTAGGTTTAATCATCACATGTACTCAAGTACAGGGATATATGAACACAATGAGAAAAATGTGCAAAGTCACCATTTTAGCTACAGAGATACTTAGATATAAATTAGATAAAAAGAAGAACTCAAGTTCAAAAGGTCAGCATTACAGTTTTTCTCAGGCCAGCAGTCCCACACTGGGCCTTGCCTCAAGAATGAGTTATTTGCTCTGCATCAGTACATGTAACAAATAAAAGTCACGAGAACTGTGGATACTGTAAATCAGTCACAAAAACAGAAATTGCTGGAAAAGGTCAGCAGGTCTGGCAGCATCTGCAGATAGAAATCAGTTAAACATTTTGGGTCAAGTGGCCCGTCCCCTGCTAACCGTGGGGAAGCAGCCGTTGGTATGCATTTTCATTCTTTCTCATCTATTACCTGATGGAGGAGGGTGCAAGAGTCTTTAACTGGGGTAGGAAGGGTCTTTGATGATGTTGGCTGCTCTCCCAAGGCAGTGGGAAGTGCAGATGGAGTCAATGGAATAAAGGCTGATTTTCGTGATGGACTGTGATGCACTCATTACTCTAATGTCTTGTGGTGGCTCGCTGTGCAGTTCCATGTGAAATGATGCTTTCTATACGGTGAATCTATAAAAATTGTTCAGTGTCATTGCGGACGTACTGAATTTTCTTAGCCTTCTGAGGTAGTAAAGGTGTTGGTGTGCATTGTTTGACTGTAGCGCCGACATGATGAACCAGGACAGATTGCTGGTGATATTTACACCTCGGAAATTGAAGGACTCTACCATCTCCACCTCAGCACCACTGATACAGACAGGGGTATGTTCTCCACTGATGTTGATGACCAGCTCCATCTGCACTTCCCACTGCCTTGAGATAGCAGCCAAATCAAAGACCCCTCCTACCCCAGTTAAAAACTCTTCCATCTTCCTCCATCAGGTAATGGATACGAAAGATTGAAAATACATACCAACGGCTTCTTCCCCACTGTTATCAGAGGACAGGTCACTCGACCCAAAATGTTTAACTGATTTCTGTCTGCTGTTGCTGCCAGACCTGCTGACCTTTTCCAGCAATTTCTGTTTTTGTTACTCATTTACAGCATTCACAGCTCTTGAGGTTTTAAAAGGAGAGACCACTGTCTTTATATCATGCCACTAAGCAATCTCTTTCCTGTAGTCAGTCCCATCATTGTTAGAGATCCAATCCACTACAGTGGAGTCATCAGCAAACTCGTAAATGGAGTTGAATCTGGCCAAACAGTTGGAAATTTCTAAGGAGTAAAGTAAGAGGCTGAGTACAGAGCTTTGCAGGGCACTAGTGTGAAGAACTGTTGTAGAGGAGATGTCGCCTATCCTACTGACTGCATTCTGTGGTGTCAAGAAGTCGAGGATCCAAGTGCAGAATGGGGAGCAGAGTTCTGGAATCCCAGATTTTAAAGATGAGTTGCTTTAGAATTATGATTGTGAAGGCGGAGCTGTAGGAGTCTGATGTAAGCATCCTTGTTATTCAGATGTTTCAGAGATCAATGGAGGGCCATGGAGATGGCTTCTGCCGCAGACCTATTGTGATGTGAGGCAAGTTGTAGAAGATCAGACAATCTGGAAGGCTGGAGTTGATGCGTGCCATTGTTAACCTCTTGAACCTCGACTCTCTGAACTTCATAAAAATGATGGATGTCAGAGCCAATGGGCAGTAGGCATTAAGGCACAATTCCTGATTTTACTTTGGCACCAAGTGATAGTGGTCTTCTCGAAGCAGGGGGGGGAATCTCACATCATAATAAGGAGGTTAAAAAGATGTCTGCAAATACCCTCGCTAGCCAGACCGCACTGGATCAGAGTGCACGGCTGGGGACTCCACTCAGGCCAGTTGCTTTCCATGGGTTCACACTCAAGGCAGCCAATCTGATACCTGCAGCGGTGACTACCGGTACAGGTACACCCCAGGCTGTCGGAGCAGGTGACATCATTTCACTGACCTTCTGCTCAAAACAAGCATAGAATGCATTGAGCTCATCAGGGAGGAATGCATTGTTGTCAGCGATTCTACTGGACTTCATTTTGTAGCCTGTTGTATCTTGTAAGCCTTGATGTGCATTCATGTGGTACTATCTCGGTGTGCATGATGGCTTTGCAAAGGTCGTACCTAGATTTCCTGTATAGGTCAGGGTCACCCAATTTGAATAAAAAATGAGGTCTGCAGATGCTGGAGATCACAGCTGCAAATGTGTTGCTGGTCAAAGCACAGCAGGTTAGGCAGCATCTCAGGAATAGAGAATTCGACGTTTCGAGCATAAGCCCTTCATCAGGTCACCCAATTTGAATGCCTCAGACCTGGACTTTAGCAGTTAATCTTCCAGTTAATCCATGGTTTCTGAGTTGGGGAACACTCCAACTAACATCTTAGCATGCAGTCCTCTACGCCCTTATTGAAGTCATTTGTTTGGGTTGGCCACTGTGCTCTTGAGTATGGACCAGTCCACTGACTCTAAACACAGGCATGTAGGCGCTTATCTGATATCTTTTCTGCACTGGATCATGTTTCAGTTTCTGCTTGTTAACTGGGAGGAGGAGCATAACCTTGTGGTCCGATTTACCAAACTGCTGGTGGCCAACCTAGGCATCCAATGGTTCTGTAGCAATGGTCAAGGGGTTTGGGCCTCTACTGGAACAGGAGACAGGATGATGATATTCTGGTAGCACGTTCTTGAGGTTGGCCTGGTTGAAGTCACCAGCTACAATGAACAAGGCCTTGGGATATTCCGTCTCAGATTAATTTGTACATTAAATACTAAACAATATCTGACTCAGCAGATGTAATAAATAATAGACTGCAGGTTTACTCATATCATTAAAATATTTTAATACATTCATTGATTTTATTGAAGTAACATTGCGAGACAAACTCTCAGTGAACTTTACATATTGATGGTTAAAAGCCCTCAGTAAACTGCCACAAAAACAGAAGGACATTAAGGAGCAAATTAATGGAATTATCCCCACTTGTCCTAGCTAAGTGCAGCTCTAACACACAAAGTTTTTTAATATCTAGGATAAAAAGCCCAGTTGGTTGCCACCCTATCCATTACACCCAGTGGCAGCAGTGTGCATCATCTACAAGACACAGCACAGCCAAACGTCCACTGACAGCATCTTAGAAACTCTCAATGTGAACCACCAGAAAATTTGTAAATTCATGGGAACACCACCATCTCCAGCCTCCGACGCTCCAGGGAAAACAGCCCCAGCCTATTCAGCCTGTCCCTGTAGCTCAGATCCTCCAACCCTAGCAACATCCTTGTGAAACTTGAAAGTGTTCAGAAAAGACTTACAACATCTTTCCGATAGGAAGGAGACCAGAATTGCATTCAATATTCCAACAGTGGCCTAACCAATGTCCTGGACAGCCGCAACATGACCTCCCAACTCCTGTATTCAATACACTGACCAATAAAGGAAAGCATACCAAATACCTTCTTCACTATCCTATCTACCTGCCACTCCACTTTCAAGGAGCTATGAACCTGCACTCCGAGATCTCTTTGTTCAGCAACACTACCTAAGACCTTACCATTAAGTGTATAAGTCCTGCTAAGATTTGCTTTCCCAAAATGCAGCACCTCACATTCATCAGAATTAAATTCCATCTGCCACTTCCCAGCCCATTGGCCCATCTGGTCAAGATCCTGTTATAGTCTGAGGTAACCTTCTTCGCTGTCCACTACGCCTCCAATTTTGGTACCATCTGCAAACTTACTAACTGTATCTCTTATGCTCGAGTCCAAATCATTTATGTAAATGACTAAAACGTAGAGGACCCAGCATCAATCCTTATGGCACTCCACTGGTCACAGGCCTCCAGTCTGAAAAACAACCCTCCACCACCACCCTCTGTCTTCTACCTTCTGTATCCAAATGGCTAGTTCTCCCTGTATTCCATGAGATCTAACCTTGCTAATCAGTCTGCCATGGGGAACCTTGTCGATCGCCTTACTGAAGTCCATATAGATCACATCTACAGCTCTGCCCTCATCCATCTTCTTTGTTACTTCTTCAAATATCTCAGTCAAGTTTGAGAGACATGATTTCCCATGCATAAAGCCATGTTGACTATCCCGAATCAGTCCTTGCCTTTCCAAATACATGTACATCCTGTCCCTCAGGATTCCCTCCAATAACTTGCCCACCACCGTGGTCAGGCTCACTGGTCAATAATTCCCTGGCTTGTCCTTACCCCCTTTCTTAAACAGTGGCACTATGTTTGCCAACCTCCAGTCTTCCGGCACCTCACCTGTGACTATCAATGATACAAATATATCAGCAAGAGGCCCAGCAATCACTTCTCCAGCTACCCACAGAGTTCTCAAGTACACCTGGTCAGGTCCTGGGGATTTATCCACTTTTAACCGTTTCAAGACATCCAGCACTTCCTCCTCGGTAATATGAACAATTTGCAAGATGTCACCATCTATTTCCCTACATTCTATATCTTCCATATCCTTTTCCACAGTAAACAGATATACAAAATACTCATTTAGTATCTCCCCCATTTTCTGTGGCTCCATACAAAGGCCGCTTTGCTGATCTTTGAGGGGCCCTATTCTCTCCCTAGTTACCCTTTTGTCCTTCATATATTTGTAAAAACCCTTTGGATTCTCCTTAATTCTATTTGCCAAAGCTACCTCATGTTCCCTGATTTGCCCTCTTAAGTATACTTCTACTTTCTTTATACTCTAAGGATTTACTCGATCTATCTGGTCTCTACCTGACATATGCTTCCTTCTTTTTCTTAACCAAACCCTCAATTTCTTTAGTCATCCAGCATTCCCTATACCTACCAGCCTTCCCTTTCACCCTAACAGGAATATACTTTCTCTGGATTCTTGTTGTCTCATTTCTGAAGGCTTCCCATTTTCCAGCCGTTCCTTTACCTGCGAACATCTACCTCCAATCAGCTTTCGAAAGCTGTTGCCTAATACTGTCAAAATTGGCCTTTCTCCAGTTTAGAACTTCAACTTTTAGATCTGGTCTATCCTTTTCCATCACTATTTTAATCTAATAGAACTATGGTCACTGGTCCCAAAGTGCTCCCCACTGTCACCTCAGTCACCTACCCTGCCTTATTTCCCAAGAGTCGGTCAAGTTTTGCACCTTGTTTGGTAGGTACATCCACATACTGAATCAGAAATTGTCTTGTACACACTAAAGAAATTCCTCTCCATCGAAATGGCGTCCTTCCTTATCTGTATATAAGGATACTAGTGAGATCGGGTCATGTCATTTTGTGGCTAGTTGGTGTTCATGTATCCTGGTGGCTAGTTTTCTGCCTGTTTGTCCAATGTAGTGTTTGTTACAGTCTTTGCACGTTTGTAAATGACATTAATTTTACTTGCAAGCTTTCCTCTGCAAAGTTTCACAGTCTTCTGCACACTTTGCTCTGCCACTCATCTTAGTGTCATATCAAATTTTGACACACTACATGTGGACTATAACTCCAAATCATGTATGCAAATTGTGAATAATTGCAGTCCCAACACTGATCCGATGCACACCACTATTTACTGATTACTAACCAGAAAAGCACTCATTCATCCCCGCTCTTCATTTCCTGTTAATCAACCAATCCTCTATCCATGTTAACATTTCAACCGTAACGCCATGCGTCTTTATCTTTTGCAAAAGCCTCGTGTGCGGCACTTTCTCAAAGGCTTTTTGGAAATCTAGTTACACCACATCTACTGGGGTCCTGCTGAGCTCGATGTTCATAATTGCTTCACAGAATTCTGACTATACCTTTGAGCTTCAGCAAAATATCCCCACTTTTATACTCCAAACCTTTTGAAATATAGGCCAACAATTCACGTCCCGTCCCCTATTACCTGAACTTGGATGGCTGCTTTTCATAATTCATGGACAAAGACTCCCATATTTCCCCTATCCCACAGTGTCTCTCCATTTAAGTAATATTTAGCTCCTATATTCTTCTTGCCAAAGTCTGTAACCTTACATTTACCCACATAATATTCCATCGACTAGGTTTTTGCTTACTCATTTGAACTGTTTGTATGAATGCGTCACCCTCACTGCTTGCTTTCTCAACTATTTTGTGTCATCTGAAAGCTGGGCTGTAGTACACTCACCTTTCTCGTCAAAACTAATGTGGACCAGCACCTTTACCTATGACACTCCACTGGTTACAGATTGCCGTCCTGAAAATGTCCCCTGCATCCCAATTTCTATTAGTTAGCCAAATCACGATCTATTCCCAACATCACTCTGCAGTACTCAAATATGAGGGTGGGGGGAGGAAAGAAGCGAGTTCCCTTCTCCATCTATAATTCTGACTTAATTGTTTCTTTCGATTCCCAAATTTCATTCCTGACTAAGAGCTCATGGTTGAAACGTCGACTCTCTTGCTCCTCAGATGCTGCCTGAGCGCCAACACTTTTACAGCATCACACTTTTTGACGTGACTCTGACCACAGCCAGGTCCATCTGCAAACTCCACTCAAAAGCTATAATGGTTTTCTCCCTCAGCAAAAATCAATTCTCAATTTATCAAAAACAAGCTAATGCCGTTTAGATATCACAACCACATGTTAACGCGCAGAAGGCAGCCAACTGGCTCAGCGTACCTGCACCAATTATTAAAAGGTGCATTACAAAGTCCTTATCTACTGTTTTTCCACCAACTACTCCCCCCATGCTCCTTGCACATTAATTTTATCCAAATAATCAATGATCGTTTGAATGCTTAGTTGACCCTACCGTTATCACACTTCCAGACATTGCATTCCACAACGTCACATTCTTGTGAAGTGAACAGGTTTTTCCTCGTTTCACCCTTGCAGCTCTTGCAGATCACTTGAAAATCTAAGCCTTCTTCTTCTTGCTTGTTTTGCAAGTGCGAACAATTTCTCCTTCGCTACTCTATGCAGCCCACTCGTGATTCTGAAAATATGTCTCAGATCTCCTCTTAAGCTTCAAACAACAAATTGCTGAAAAGGCTCAGCAGGTCTGGCAGCATTTGTGAAGAAAAATGAGAGTTAGCGTTTGGGTCCAGTGACTATTCCTCAGAACCCTTCTCTTAAACTTTCTTCTTTCCCAAGAAAATAGTCCTAACTTGTTCAGTTTATCCACAAAGGTGAATTGTCTCATCACTGGAACCATTTTGGTGAACCATTTCTGCACTCACCCCATTGTGTTCACATCTTTCCCATCAGGTGGTGTCCCGAACTGTACACAATACTCCAGCTGTAGTCTAACAAGTGTCTTAAACAACTTCAGCATTATTTGTTCTTGCACACTATGCACACCCGAATAAAGATTTTGTATTCTTTGTCTACTGTTCTCTCTACCTGTCCTGCCACTTTCAATGATCTGTGCACATATACACCTAAGTCTTTTGGTTTTTATACACTTCTTTAGAATTGTATCCCTTATTTTATATTGTATTCCAATGTTTTTCCTACCAAAATGCATCACCTCACACTTCTTTGCATTGAAACCCATCTGCCAACTCTTTCCACTTGTCTACGCTCTTCTGGAGATTGGCACTGACCTCCTCACAATTGACTATTCTTCCACATTTTGTTTCACGTTTGCTCTCTGCATCCTTAAAATACTCACAATAAAACTAAATTCACATCATCACTCCAGAAAGTCCCCAGCCACCTGTTAAGCAGCACATGGCTCGAGGTTGGCTTGTTCAGGATTAAACCCCTGCATACACACAGACCAAAACGCACATGCCACTAGTTCAACATCCCAACTCCAAATAACTGGTTGGATCACACTGCAACTGAAGCAAAATTCTGGAATTCACCCTCTAACAACACTAAGTGCAAATATGTCTCAGGCAAACAGCTGATCAGGAAGGTGTCACAACATTCAGCTTCTCAAGAGCAATTAAGGATGGCAAATAACTGCTTGTCTTACCAGCAATTGTACAAATAAAACAAACTTCTCACTTCTCCAGGAATTTTGAAGCAAGTCTTTGAGATTTCAAAAAGAACATATTCACAGATTACTGCACTGCTTTGAAATTCACAAGAAACTATGGCAGGGGAAACATGTTTTTGGGAAATATTCCAAGTTTCTTACTTGCCACGAAATGAAACATAATAGAACATAAGGGGATAGGAGCAGGTATAATCCATTTGACCCAAAGAGCCTGTCCTGCATTCAATATGATCATGGCTCACCATTGAGCTCAACATCCTCATCCTATCCTCCCTACATATCCCTCGATCCCTTCCCACGTTTTGATACATTAAGGACAAAAGAGTAACTAGGGAGAGAATAGGGCCCCTCAAAGATCAGCAAGGCGTCCTTTGTGTGGAGCTGCAGAAAATTAAACATATTAAAAGTATTTTGCATCAGTATTTACTGGGGAAAAGGACATGGAAGATATAGAAAGTCAGGAAATAGATGGGCACATCTTGAAAATGGCCATATTACAGAGGAGGAAGTGCAAGATGTCTTGAAACGCATAACAGTGGATAAATCCTCAGGACCTGATCAGGTGTACCCTAGAACTCTAGGGTACTCTGTGGGAAGCTAGGGAAGTGATTGCTGGATCTCTTGCTGAGATAGTACCTGTACCATCGATAGTCACAGGTCATGTGCCAGAGGTGATGCCACTGTTTAAAGAAGTGTGCTAAGGACAAGCCAGGGAACTATAGACCAGTGAGCCTGACGTCGGTGGTGGGCAAATTGTTGGAAGGAATCATGAGGGACAGGATGTACATGTATTTGGAAAGGCAAAGACTGATTAGCGATAGTCAACATGGCTTGTGCTTGGGAAATCATGTCTCTCAAACTTGATTGAGTTTTTTGAAGATGTAACAAAGAGGATTGATGTGGGCATAGCGGGAGATGTGATCTATATGGACTTCAGTAAGGTGTTCAACAAGGTTCCCCACGGGAGACTGGTTAGCAAGGTTAGATCTCATGGAATACAGGGACAAGAAGCTATTTGGATAAAGATCTGGCTCAACAGTAGAAGACAAAAGGTGATGGTGGAGGGCTGTTTTTCAGATTGGAAGACTATGACCAGTGAAGTGCAACAAGGATTGGTGCTGCATCTACTGCTATTGACCATTTAGATAAATGATTTGGATGTGCACATAAGATGTATATTAGTAAGTTTGCAGAAGACACCAACCTTGGAGGTGTAATGGACAGCAAAGGACGTCACCTCAGATGACAATGGGATTTTGATCAGATGGGCCAACGGACTGGGGAGTGGCAGATGGAGTTTTATTCAGATAAGTGAGGGGTGCTGCATTTTGGGAAAGCAAATCTTAGTAGGACTTATACACTTAATGGTAAGGTCCTCGGGAGTGCTGCTGAACAAAGAGACCTTGGAGTGCCGGTTCATAGCTCCTTGAAAATGGAGTCACAGGTAGAAAGGATAGTGAAGAAGGCATTTGTATGCTTTTTTTTAAATTGGTCAGAGTATTGAGTACAGGAGTTGGGAGGTCATGTTGCGGCTGCACAGGACATTGGTTAGGCCACTGTTGGAATATTACATGCAATTCTGGTCTCCTTTCTATCAGAAAGATGTCGTGAAACTTGAAAAGGTTCAGAAAAGATTTACAAGGATGTTGCTAGGGTTGGAGGATTTGAGTTATAGGAGAGGTTGAATATAGAACATAGAAAATACAGCACAGTACAGGCCCTTCGGCCCTCGATGTTGCACCGACCGAAGCCTACCTAACCTACACTAGCTCAATAACCTCCATATGCTTATCCAATGCCCGCTTAAATGACCGTAAAGAGGGAGAGTCCACCACTGCTACTGGCAGGGCATTCCATGAACTCACAACCCGCTGAGTAAAGAATCTACCCCAAACATCTGTCCTATACCAACCTCCCCTTAATTTAAAGCTGTGTCCCCTAGTAACAGCTGACTCCATACGCGGAAAAAGGTTCTCACTGTCAACCCTATCTAAACCCCTAATCATCTTGTACACCTCTATTAAATCTCCCCTAAACCTTCTTTTCTCCAATGAGAACAGCCCCAAGTGCCTCAGCCTTTCCTCATACGAATAGGCTTGGGCTGTTTTCCCTAGAGCACAGGATGCTGAAGGATGACCTTACAGACATTTATAAAATCATAAGGGGCATGGATAGGGTAAATAGGCAAAGTTTTTTCCCTGGGGTGGGGGAATTCAGTACTGGAAGGCATAGGTTTAGGGTGAGAGGGGAAAGACGTAAAAAAGACCTAATGGGCAACTTTTTGACGCAGTGGGCAGTGCATGTGTGGAATGAGCTGCCAGAGGAAGTGGTGGAGGCTGGTACAATTGTAACATTTAAAAGGCATTTGGATGGGTATATGAATAGGAAGCGTTTGGAGGGAAATGGACTGGGTGTCGGCAGTTGGGATTAAGTTGGGTTGGGATATCTGGTTGGCATGGACGGGTTGGACTGAAGGGTCTGTTTCCGTGCTGCACATCTCTATGACTCTAACCACTTTGTGGTATTGCTTTTTACAGGGTCACCACTGAGTGAAATAAATTCTCATCTCAGTCCTGAAAAGGTTTACCAAGTATGAGAGAATTAAATATGCTACAACAATTTCATCACATGCATTTAAAATGCACGCCTTTCGCAAAACAATTGATCTTGAGACAACAAGGACAGACCCCACACCAATACTTATGGTAGCCTGATGAAGGTGTTTTTCAATCAATGGTAGGAGACACGGATAAGGGCTACCTCCAACTGATAAGAGCAATATTGAATAGCATTATCAAAATCTGGTGGTTGCAATGTGCTGAAATACGTCATTCGAAAAAAACATAAAACAATGTTAAGGGGCAAACTATAGCCATCCAAATGGTCACTAGGAACAGTCAAGTAGTTAAAAAAAACTCTCCCAACAGAGAAAGTCTTATGTCTGACAAACTCAAGAATTGGGCTGGGAACATTTTACTCTGTGCAAGAGTGTCAGGTGACTCAGTGGACCATAAGTATTTAAATTTAGTCCATCACATTCCTCAGTACTAGCAATTATTATTTTAATAAGACTTCCTTAAATATACAGAGATATTCATGCAGCCATAATTTTAGAATGACCAATAGAAATAATCCAACAATCATATCAAACCTCCAGACAAGTCACATCCAATTTCCTCAAATACAGGAAACTAACTTCCATAAACTCCATTCACTGCAAATGACACTACTTTCCATTTAAGAAGGATGCTTTTCACTTGGAAAGAGTTTTTGACTGTACAACAAACAATTTGAAGCAGAGTAACTAGTTACATTTCTGTAATCATGGGAAATGTAGCCTTATCTATCACACCACATTGAATTAATCCTCTCACCACATTATCTCAACAGAAAAACTCTTGTTTTCATGCAATTAATTAGACTCCAAACAGAATTATAAATTGAAACAAACAATAAGGTCAGATGATCCTGAAAATAAGCTCGATGTCAAATTTACTTGAAGTTGTTGAGTAATGTCACTTCACAAATTTATTTCAATTTACTGTTTGCAAGGAATCTGCCCAGTACCATGCAAGTTACTGAGTGACTGCCTGCGCAGCCTAAAGGGAACAGTGCTGTTGACGCATGATGGACAGCAGCTGTTGAGGTGGCAGTAATCCTCTGATCACTCACCACTGGTGAGAGAGAGTTAAGTGTGCTTCAAACCAGCATATGAAAGTGCACTATTTGACGAAAGGGCCATCAGTACGGTGTAAAGTGTTTATCTGCAGGAGATGAACAGTGGTGGCACATCAAATTAAATGGGTTTTCTACTCATTCAGGCATGAGCTACTCAGTAATATAACTCACCATTATTCGTGAATTCTAAGCAACTATATTGTGTCTTTAACCACACCTACAACAAGCTTTTTTTTGAATGTTACAATAATTTTTTTGGATGGAAACTGCCTATCCAGCTCCTTCTCATGTTGTTGATCTTGCCTGAATACATTGAAATTTTGAATATCAAGTTTCTAGTGTTCTCTTTCTTGAGTCAGTCATGATTATTGGCATGTTACAGTCACATGGCTACTTGTGCCTGTGCCTCACCAGCCTGATTTGATTTACAGGAGCACTCCATCTTCATATTTCCCACTGTCTGGTTCCAATTTCTTAACAATTCTTCAGTGTTATTCATTCCTCCCACAACTGTTCACTTCATTCCTGTCTTGATCAGGTGCCAATTTCCTCCCAAACTAATTTCAACTCTATACCACAGCAATAGAAAGATAGGGCATAGGAGCAGGAGCATGTTATTCAACCCTTTAAGCCTACTCTTCCACTCAGCTAGGTCAGCGCACATCAGGTTATGGTCTCAACTTCACTTTCCTGTTTGCTCTTCCTGACCCTTGATTCCCTTGCCAATCAAAAATCTGCCCAAATGTGCTTTGAATAAATTCAATTATGTACAGCATGGAAACAGACCCTTCAGTCCAACTCATCCATGCCAACCAGATATCCCAACCCAATCTCGTCCCATGTGCCAACACCTGGCCCATATGCCTCTCAACCCTTCCTATTCATATACCCATCCAGATGCTTTTTGAATGTTGTAATTGTACTAGCCTCACCACTTCCTCTGGCAACTCATTCCATACACGCACCACCCTCTGCGTGAAAAAGGTGCCCCGTAGGTCTCTTTTATATCTTTCCCCTCTCACCCTAAACCTATGCCCTCTAGTTCTGGACTCCCCCACCCCAGGGAAAAGATTTTGTCTATTTACCCCACCCATGCTCATGATTTTATAAACCTCTGTGAGGTCACCCCTCAGCATCCAGGACTACAGGGAAGACAGCCCCAGCTTATTCAACCTCTTCCAATAGCTCAAATCCTCCAACCCTGGCAACATCCTTATAAATCTTTCCTGAACCCTTTCAAGTTTCACAACATCCTTGCAATAAAGAGACCAGAACTGCGTGCAATATTCCAAAAGTGGCCTAACCAACGTTCTGTGCAGCCGCAACATGACCTCCCAACTCCTGTATTCAATACACTGACCAATAAAGGAAAGCATACCAAATACCTTCTTCACTATCCTATCTACCTGCCACTCCACTTTCAAGGAGCTATGAACCTGCACTCCGAGATCTCTTTGTTCAGCAACACTACCTAAGACCTTACCATTAAGTGTATAAGTCCTGCTAAGATTTGCTTTCCCAAAATGCAGCACCTCACATTCATCAGAATTAAATTCCATCTGCCACTTCCCAGCCCATTGGCCCATCTGGTCAAGATCCTGTTATAGTCTGAGGTAACCTTCTTCGCTGTCCACTACGCCTCCAATTTTGGTACCATCTGCAAACTTACTAACTGTATCTCTTATGCTCGAGTCCAAATCATTTATGTAAATGACTAAAACGTAGAGGACCCAGCACCAATCCTTATGGCACTCCACTGGTCACAGGCCTCCAGTCTGAAAAACAATCCTCCACCACCACCCTCTGTCTTCTACCTTCTCGCTAGTTCTGTATCCAAATGGCTAGTTCTCTGTATTCCACGAGATCTAACCTTGCTAACCAGTCTCCCACAGGGAACTTCATCAAATGCCTTATTAAAGTCCATAGAGATCACATCTACCGCTCTGCCCTCAATCCTCTTTGTTACTTCTTCAAAAAACTCAATCAAGTTTGAGAGACATGACTTTCCATACACAAAACCATGTTGACTATCCCTAATCAGCCCTTGCCTTTCCAAATACATGTACCATCCTGTCCCTCAGGATTCCCTCCAACAAACTGCCCACCACCAACATCAGGCTCACTGATCTATAGTTCCCTGGCTTGTCTTCACCACCCTTATTTCATTGTTTTCTATTGAAGGCAACTCCATATTAGCAAGCCTGAGGGGGAAAAAAAATTATCACTTCCTCTTCCATCCTAAAAGAAAAATGCACGGAAACAAAATTTTAATACAGCAAGAGGCAGACATTCAGCTCTTTATGCTTGCATCAGTTCTATTTCCTAGTGCCAATCCCATGCCTCTCCCCATAACTGTGCACACCATTTCTATTCAAATATTCATCAAATGCCCTTGAATTTCCCAACTGGGCCTGCCTTCATCACATTTCCAGGCAATGCATTCCATACCCTAACAACTCTGTGTAAATAAGGTTTTATATTCACATCATCTTTGCTTCCTTCGTACGCCACTCAAAACTTCTTATTCTTCAATGGCTGCCCACCCAGTTTGGGTCTCTTTGCTTAGAATCTATGCAGTCAAGTCCCCACAGAATCTTTTATATTTAACTCTATGCATTGATATTGCTCCCAGTTCTGTTGAGGTGAAACCCTGAACAGGCTCTCCCAATCCCAATGAACAAGGAATCAGAGTTCTTCCCTCTTATCATTTCTCCAGCCATGTGTTATTATTACTCCCTGCACCACAAGTGTCAGTAATCATGAGTCACGGTCTTTGAGGTGCCGTTTTTAAATTTCCTCAAACTCATGGAACTGTTTCCCACCACAAGCTGATATTCCAATGCACTCATATCAGTTAGCTAGATTGCTAGCTTGCAATGCAAAGTGACACAATCAATGTGGGTCTTATTCCCAAACTGGCTCAGGTTACCTTGAAGGACTCTCCTTTTCAATTTCTCCCCTTGCCTGAGGGTTCCTGGCTCTCACATTAAACCAGCAGTCATCTCTCTCTAATGAGAGGCAGCCTATAGTCCCTTCCTTCAATGCTACTGGGTGACACGTGGACCTTGACTTCGGGCTGTTCTCCTGCTGCTGGTAAAACCATAAGACCACAAATAATAGGAACAGCAGTGTGCCATTTGCCTCCTTGAGCTTGCTCCACCATTCAATAGGACCATGGCTGATCTAACATTACTCATGTTTATTTTCATAAGATTTGCCCATGATCCTTAATGATCAAAAATCAATTTCAGCCTTAAATACATACAGAGTCTCTGCCCTCACAGCTCTGTGAGGACCCAAAGACTCACCCTCAGGAGAAATTCTTCCTTACCTCAGTCTTAACTGGCTCCCCTTTAGTCTGAGACTTTGCCACTGGTCATAGACTCTACTATGAGGGGAAATATTCTCCATGTTTAACCTATCAAGCCCCTTTTGAACTCAATATGCTTTCAATTACCTCTCCCTCTTCTAAACTCGTGAGTACAGTCCCAACCTGTTTATTCTTTCTTCATTCGGCAATCCCTCCACACCAGGAATCACCCGAGATCATTCTCTGAACTCCCTCCAATGAAACCATATCTGTCCTTAAATAAAGGGATCAAAATTGCTCAGTCATCCAGATTGGTCTCACCAGCATCCTGCACAGTTGCAGTAAGGTCTCTCTACTCTTAGACTCCAATCTCTTTGAAATAAAGGCCAACATTCCATTTGCCTTCCTGATTATCTGCTGTCCTTGTGTACTGACTTTGTGTTTCATGTACAAGCCCTTGTGTTGCAACTTTTGTCCATTTTTGTTCTTTTGTTCTCCCTACCAAATGAACAAGTTCACATTTTTCACATTGTATTCCATTTGCCAACATTTTGCCTACTCACTTAATCCATCAATATCTCTCAAAGCTGCTGGTATCTTTCTTGCAACTTGCCAAATTTCCAGACAAATAGATGGAAGGCTACAGTACTTTTGCTTCCTTCCTCTACATCATTAATATGTAGTGTAAACAGTTGAGGTTCCAGCACTGATCCCTGAGGAACTCCACTAGTTACAATTCACCAAGCCAAAATAGAACACCGTATCTCAACTCACTGTTTCCTGTCCATTAGCCAATTCTCTATATCCAAGCCAATCTACTATTCCAACTCCATGGGCTTTTATCTTATGACTTTACCTTTTGTGAGGTAACTTAAACACCAAGCGTCCTGGATGTCCTTTCCCAAGGCACCAGAGAGGAAACAAAATATAGGACTTACACTGAAAATTACAGAGCACAGACTGTCAAGGCCCTTCCAATGCCTTGTGTTTCACTGTTGCCCAATGCAGTTATTTTCCCCACAATGCCAGAGATCTATATCAAGTTGACAGTACCCTTACTGGTATTCAGTGCCAAAAACTGATTTGAAAGTATCATACTTTGAGAATCTGACCATTCCTGCTTCCTCATATCCTGGTTGTCAGCCAGCAATTCACTATCCTCCTGTCTTTGCACATCTACACACCTCGAAAATTCTCAGCCATAGCTCTACAATACCTGTGGAGCAGATAAACATTAAGATTTAGCTTGAGCAATTACAGTAGGGCTGGTCAATAGAAATTGATGATTTGCCACATATGGCTATGATAGCCTTGTTTCAGCCACATGCATTAATTTTGGTCAAGTACTTCATTATACCTTCACATAAGCAAATATCAGAGTATCACACAATTGTTACAGTACAAAAGGTGGCCATTTGACCCATCATGCTTGCACCATTTCTACTACTATCCAATTCTTCCTAGAATGCCTCAACCACACATTTCCTGGCACTGCATTCCAAACCATAACTATTCAGAGTGAAAAAAAAAATTCCTCACATCACCTGTTTGGACTGCACATCACTTTAAATCTATGTCTGCTCATTCTTCTTTAATGAACGGCAACAGCTTCTCTATATCTACTCTTCCAGCCCACTTAATTTTGAAAGCTTCGATCAAATAATTGCTCTTCCTTACTCACTTCAAGAACAGTTCCAACTTCCTCAGTCTCTCCTGAATTATTATTTAAATGTCTGCATATTTAAATCCATACTCCACCACAAAAACTGGGTAAAACAAAGTTTTTTTTTTAAAAATGTATTGTATACACAAATTTTCATTTCACTGATTTAACAAGCGTGAAGAAAGGTTATACGCCACATTGCATATGTAAATGTGAACATGTATGGCAAGACCACATATCCAACCACAATT
Source organism: Hemiscyllium ocellatum (assembly GCF_020745735.1). Lineage (NCBI taxonomy): Eukaryota > Metazoa > Chordata > Chondrichthyes > Orectolobiformes > Hemiscylliidae > Hemiscyllium > Hemiscyllium ocellatum. Next base: position 6,104,744 of record NC_083402.1, read on the forward strand.
TCCAAAGCTCATTTTTGACTTCAAACCAGAAATGCAATGAACTATAGACAGATTCCTAATAAGCCACATGGCTGACATATTTAATAGCACTGAACTCGATGCAGCCCTTTGCCAGCTTTGCATGTAAACTGATTATTAAAACCATTGGTAATACCATTGGCGGATAATGTGATTCACGGTAATTTGGTGGTAGAAAAACGTCAGTTAATATCTAAGAGCACTACTGGATATAAAATGAAAAAAAAGACTGGATCCATATGCATGCATGGTTATCCAGGACAAGTATGCGAGTTTCCACATGACATGTAAATTGCAGGCAATGGATCTTATCAATCTCATCTTTATACTAGAATAACTCCACTTCGCACAACTGAAATAGCTCAATTGGGAATATATTAGACTGAAGATCTAGAAGTCTCTGGTTCAATCCCAGGTTTTAGTAGTAAACTGATTCAGTTTCTCAGGTCTTGTAACAGGTGGCTGTGGCCCTAACTCGTCAGGCATGAACCCAGATTTTCAGGCTCAGTCCCAGTAGAGTGCCATAACTCTAAACAGATTAAATTAAACAACACTGACAATATAACTCCATTCTTAAATGACTACAGACATGTTTGTATACATTAGTTTCGTTCTCCTTACTGTTACTTGCATATGGCAGTTCTTATTGAACAAAGTCTGCATCTCTTCAGTATCACCCAAAGTTATCCCCCTCAACCTAATTCAAGTAGTAAAGGGTATAAGGGCATTCGGTCCATCTGATCTGTACCAGGGAGAGTCTGGTTAGTCCCAGCCCGCTCCTCCTTTCTCAGACCCCGAAAATGTTTTCTCTTTCAAGAATTTATTTTGGTTTGAATCTGTTTCAACCACCCTATCAGATAATACATCGTTAATCACTTGTTACATTCAAAGTCTTTCACCGACAGCACTGGAGCTGGTTCGTTTCCCAATTCTAACAATCAATGTATTTACTATTGCCCCTTGACTAAACTTCCGAGCATTTCTTCGCCCTTTTGCACGGAATTCCGGTTTCTACCGAAAAGCAAATTTCCAACTATTGCAGTTGTACATTTCTTAAAAGTCACTGCGTTCGAAACGTTAACTGCTTTCTCTCCACAAATGCTGCCAGATTTAGTTTCTCCAGCAACTTCCCCACCTCCCATACCACCCAAACGAAATATCTTGGGAGCACAACCTGACTAATAATATGAATGCTCGGCTTTCCGAGGTTAGAAAAGTTTCCCGATATTGCCAAGAGCCAGGAAATAACGATTACCTGTTTAACTTCACCCACTGAAATAAATCTCTTTACGAAACTGCACTTATAAAGGAGACCTCCAGCCACATTCGGGAGAGGAATTATGTTATTAAAAGAAACAAATAGTAATAAAAGTGTTTACTTTGGTTAATACGGGCACAATTGTGAACGTTGCTGTAGCACATTAGGTGCCACGGCCATGGACCTCGGAAAAACAATTTCAAGGCAAGCTATGTAGAAGTCTCATTTCTGCCATGGAACTTGAGGAGGGAAGCAATGTCGCAACAGTCCGTGAGTCAAGGCGTTACATCGGGAGAACAAATCCTGTACGAATTGCGTGCATAAAGACCAATAAAAAAAAGCAAGGACGGTGGGATTAATTGACGGACCAGCTGCTAATCACGAAACTTGTGGTTGATGAGGTGGCCCTGGGTGGAAGTTAGAGACGGCAAAACCCTCCGGAATTTAGTCCCCTTCCTATGCAGGACACAGACACATAACGAAAGCTAGATTCTCAGAAGTACAAACCGTCGCCCGTTCTGATCCCACGCATTGGTTCTTCTCAAAGTAGATTTCCAAGGTTTAAGACCAAATCGTTCGCTCGGTAATGCCGATGTGAAAGGAGTCCAGCACTAACATCGTAGCTCCTTTTGTGAGAAGTTCTGTTCAAACGGAACACTGCGAAGCCATCGGCTGGATCTTTAAACTGCCCTCCCTCACTGGCGCCCCGCCTTGGTAAACACAAGCAGATGGGAATTGGAAACAACAAATTTCACCATTTGTCCCATTCCGTTGAACCAAATCAGAACGATTTTAGCAAAACACATGCTCGTAGATTTTTTTTAAGAATAACCCGACTCTCAATTTCGTTCTTCTAAATTGCCGGTAAATTGAGGGAGCGGACATGTTCGGGGACATTGAGGAGAAAGGGATTACGTTTCAAATCCGCTCATTTACAATCATGGGCGAAAATCAAGACAGATTTTTAAACAACTAAATCTATATTTAATTTGATTCCCTACTCGATGAAGTTTTGATGTGTTGCAATAATTATACTGCTCATCATTAAGGTATTTGTAGTCCTGAACTGCTACTCCAGTTCCGTTCTGCAGAAGGCTCAATGACCCCGAAATGTTTCTCTCTCCACAGATGCTGCCAGCTCTGCTGAGTCTCTCCAGCAATCTCTCATTTTGGTTTCAGATCTTCAGGATCCACAGTTTATGTTATTCCAGAATGCCCATCTTACACGACAAGGGAACTCCAAACTGCTTCTTGTGTCCTGAGTAACTATTTCTGCAGGAAATGATTTGCTCCCTCTGCAGTTTGAGAGTATGGAGGTAGAGGGAATGGGTGACCATTGGACAGTCAAGGAGAAACAATGAATTGCTCCCACTTAACAATCATTATTCAGTACCGACGAATGGCAAGAGTGTTGATTCAGAGAGTTCATCCAGAACTAGAATCTACCAGCAAGTAATAAATTTACTAGATTCTATGTCTTTTAGCTCTATATCTTGCGATCAATGCAATTTTTTTCCATGCAGTACGTCTCTATGACAATTTTGAAAAGCCTCATTAGGTCTGCCTTAGTCTATCTTTTCAAAGAAAATAACTCTACCTTTTCCAATCTATCTTCCAGACTGAAGTTTCTTATCCCTGGATCTATTCCATTGAATCTTTTCTGCATATTTCACATGCCTCCAAGATAATTTTCTCTATCCCGTCAGAGGGAAGTTCAGCGAATCTCCTTTTTCTTGTACTGTATGTTCTTATTAATAAAGGGACCTAAGGGCTCCCTTTATTAATAAGGAAGTTGTCTGGTGTAGAGGGAAGGTCTTATGAGCAAAGGCTGAGAGACTTGGATCTGCTCTCATTGGAAAGAAGGCGGCTGAGAGGGGATTTGATAGAGACCTACAAGATAATCAGAGGATAAGATCGGGTAGACAGTGAAAGTCTTTTTTAGGATGATGATGTCAGCTTGTACGAGGGGGCATAACTACAAATTGAGGGGTGATAGATTTAAGACAGATGTCAGAGGCAGATTCTTTACCCGGTGCCCTATCTGCCAATATAGTTAACTCAGCTACATTAGGGAGATTTAAACAATCCTCGGATCAGCACATGGATGATGATGGGATAGTGTAGGGGGACAAGCTGAGAATAGTTCACAGGTCTATGCAACATTGGGGGCCGAAGGGCCTGTTCTGCACTGTATTGTTCTATGTTCTAAGACAATCCCGTCCTTTCTGTCCATCTGCCAATCATTTCAATAGTGGATCGTTGGACAATTAGTTCACAACTCAGATCCTTCTTGCAGCCATGTCTCTGTGAAACCCACAACATTGTACCTGCCGATTTCAATCTGTGCTACAAATGCACTTTACCTTGTTTCATATACTGCCTGTATTTAAGTACAACCCCCTCAGTCCTGCCACTTGGAGACAGTAGGGACCGCAGATGCTAGAAGCCAGAGTCAGTAGATGTGAAGCTGGAAAAGTACAGGTGGTCAGACAGCGTCTGAGGAGCAAGAAAGTCAACTTTTCGGGCTGGACCCCTTCATGGGACTGGGGAGAGAGGGGGGAGCCCGGAAGTAAATGGTGGGTGGGGTGGGGAGAGAAGCTGACAGACGGTTAGTAAGATAGTGATAAGTGGATGCAGGTCGGGCTTATTGTGATCAGTCAGTGGGAAGGGTCGTTTCAGGGCAGAGGGCAGGGCATAGTTGGCGGTGTTGCAGTGAGAGAGAGAAGACTCACTGAGCTCTCTTCAGAGGGAGGGGGTAAACTTCAAGGTGGACATCCTTAAGAGAGACTTCGCAATGTTGGTTTTCAGTGATTTGGAGACAGTCAGGGCTGCAGATGCTGGAAGCCAGAGTCAGTAGATGTGAAGCTGGCAAAGTACAGCAGGTAACTGCTCCCCACCCCCATCTCACAGCTGTCCCCTGGTTTGCTATGCCTGAAGTAAGGTTCCTGGGCCTTTCCATACTCTCTGTCCCATTTCGTGTTCAGGAAGCTTTAATAATCTCTGTTGAACCTTAACTTTTTTCATAATTTTCCATGAAAATGAACCAACCCACCTGACGGTTAAAGTAATAAATTAGAATGATTTGGAAATGCCATTGTTGGACTGGGGTGTACAAAGTTAAAAATCACAACACCAGGTTATAGTCCAACAGGTTTAATTGGAAGCACACAAGCTTTCGAAGCAACGTTCCATCAGATGATTCATCACCTGATGAAGGAACGTTGTTCCGAAAGCTAGTGTGCTTCCAATTAAACCTGTTGGACTATAACCTGGTGTGTGATTTTTAACTTAATAAATTAGAATGATTTTGCAAATCAAAATCAATAATTGTATTATCCTAACCTACCCACCTTTCAGTGTCTTGCACACTGCAACTGTATAAAAGTGATATACTCCAATTTGTAAAATAGGTTATTTCAATACTTTCACCTTCATAAGCTGCTATATCCGACAGGATTTGCATCAAGCCACTTACTTATCTGTCAGCATTGTCATCTTAATGGATTAATGACATAAGTAATTAGCATTTTCATGTGCATTCCTAAACCAAAATAAAGGCAGTCAATATGATTCAACAATGTCTTTAAAATGTGTGGTGAAGTGGACATAAGGCAGTAGCCCAAATCAACATTCATCGGGGACACAATCAATTTAACTCCTGTGGCTCAATACTCCGCTAAACGACAAACACTGCTCTCAATCACTAGTGCCCCTCAAGTTACCGAGAGCTTGTTTGCTGGGTTCATTCAAAGCTTCTTGCGAGAGACAGGACCTCAAATTGCCATTCAGACTAACAAAGTACCTTTATACCAGTAAAGATCAGTAGGTGCCTCCGCGGAATTGTGCACACCATTGCCTTAAAAATGCATCGATCAACACATCCCTTGAAATAAACAGGAGGTTCAGCAGCAAGGCAAGTTAAGCTTTACAACAAAACTTCATCCAGGCTCACATGAACTCTTTCCCTTACCCTCATTCAGTTCAAATGCGCAAGAACTCTCATTGACATGCACTCTGACATTAGACTCATTAAATTCAAGTGTGGAAACTAAATAGCCACTAAAATAGTGGAAAGGCAGAAAAAAAACATGAAGATAAACAGGTAAAAATAATGCATGCTGAAACCACACTGTGACATTAACAACAAATGAACTCAGAACTAAATCAAACTTCACCAATTTAAGCTCATGATTGTTTTTAAATAAACACTTTACTGCCTAACACAGCATGACTCCAACTTAACCATATTTATAACAGACCTCAAAAACACCTATTAAAAAGTTGCACTCAATCGTGAACTAATTCAAACTCTGTCAGCACAAAGAAGGAGTTACATGCAAGACCAAAGGAACAATACCAAGAATCAGTATAAGATGATCGTACACAGAGTGTACACAGTTAACTCAGCCAGATAAACGATGACTGAAATTGCCAGCTATACAGCACAATAAATTGCTTTTAGGCATTGCGGACAGGCAAGGCCAACATTTATCACCCACCCAAATTGCTCTTCCCGACCAAACAAGACCCCCTGAAGATATTTTAAGATAGACTAGAATCTAACTTTTGCTTCTCTTGTGAGGTAAGTGTAAGCCGTAGCATTCCAGATACAATTTGATTAGTCACGATTCGATGTTAAGCAAAACATACTTGATTTTTACCTCCAGTTAAAGTGCACACAAAATAAAAATGAAAGAATTAGCTTAACTGTAACTCTATCAAAATGCTTAAAATAAAGATGCATTAACATTTCTAATATAGTAATACCCCATAAACAAATTCATGTCAAAGGCAATTTCAGTAAAAGACACAGTCTCACATGCAATTCTAGCAGCAGGGAGAGAATCCTACATTGTAGCTGTAAAAAGAGAGGAAGTAGAGCATCCACATCCATCTTCAAGACCCCAGCAACTGCAGAAAGCTAAAACTAAAAATGTTATTTCTGTGAGAGTATGACCCCACCCATTCAGGCCTGTTTCAATTGTTCCAACTTAAACAATTCCTCGGGCAACTGTGTGTGGAGATTGCACATGCCTGCGTGGGTTTTCTCTGGGTGTTCCAGTTTCATCTCACAATCCAAAAGATGTGCAGGGAGGTGAACTGGTCATGCTAGATTACCCACACTGGATGTAGGTTTGCTCACTGAGCTGGAAGGTTCCTTTTCAGATGTTTCGTCACCATACTGGGTAACATCTTCAGTGAGCCTCCGAATGAAGCACTGGTGGTGGAGCCCACTTTCTATGTGATGTTCCTCAGGTTGGTGTTATCATTTCATGCGGTGACATTTCATATGGTGATGTCAATTCCTGTTCTTTTTCTCACGGGGTGGTAAATGGGATCCTAGTTAATGTCTTTGTTGATAGAGCTCTGGTTGGAATGCATTGCTTCTAGGAATTCTTGTGCACGTTTCTATTTGGCTTGTCCTCGGATGGATATGTTGTCCCAGTCAAAGTGGTGTCCTTCCTCATCCGTATGTAAGGATACTAGTAAGAGTAGGCCATGTTGTTTTGTGGCTAGTTGATGTTCATGTATCCTGGTGGCTAGTTTTCTGCCTGTTTGTCCAATATAGTGTTTGTTACAGTTCTTGCAAGGTATTTTGACATTAGTTTTGCTTATTGCCTGTATAAGGTCTTTCAAGTTCATTAGCTGCTGTTTTAGTGTGTCGGTGAGTTTATGGGCTTCCATGATGCTAAGGGGTCTGAATAGTCTGGCAGTCATTTCAGAGATGTCTTTGATGTAGGGGAGAGTGGCTAGGGTTTCTGGACAGGGTTTTGTCTGCTTGTTTGGGTTTGTTGCTGAAAAATCAGCGGACTGTGTTCATTGGGTACCAGTTCTTTTTGAATACACTCCTTCCACTCCACCCAAGAATTCCTGAAGACTGTCAAAGACACCAAGGATGAAGTAATAGTCTCCTTTGATGTAACAGCCCTGTTCACATCCATCAACATCAACCTGGCCATTGAAACACTTGACTACATTATTAGAAGAACCAATGACACATACATCAAACACCACCAATTTCATCAGCAAGGACAGTATTGTCAAGCTTATGGACCTATGTCTTACCACATACCACCTTCAACAACAAAACCTACAGACAAACCAACGTAACACCCATGGGACCGCCAATATCGTGGCAGAGGCAGTAATGCAGAGACTCGAACAAACAGCTCTGCCAACCATCCAACCCAAACTTTGGGATTGCTATGTGGATAACACCTTTGTCATCACTAAACAGACCAAATTAGGGGAAACCTTCAAGACCATAATAATACACTACTGGCATAAAATTTACTAAACAGGAGGAAAACAACAACAAACTGCCATTCCTAGATGCTGCAGTAGAGCAAACAACCAATGGGGAACTTCAAACCAGCTTCTACTGGAAAACAACAGATACGGACCAAATATTGAACTACAGAAGCAATCATCCCAACATCCACAAACAAAGCTGCATTAGAACAATATTTCAATGAGCCACCACGCACTGCAACACAGAGGAACTATGCAGAGCAGAGGACAATCACCTATTGTGTACTTAAAAAAGAACAGGTATCCAATGAACACAGCCCGCTGATTTCTCAGCAACAAACCCAAAAAAGCAGACAAAAAACGTCCAGAAACCCTAGCCACTCTCCCCGATCAAAGTCATCTTGGAAATGACTGCCAGACTACTCAGACCCCTTAGCATCATGGTAGCCCACAAACCCACCAACACACTAAAGCAGCAGCTAATGAACTTGAAAGACCCGATACAGACAACAAGCAAAACTGTCATTTACAAAACACCTTGCAAGAACTGTAACAACACTACATTGGACAAACAGGCAGAAAACTAGCCACCAGGATATATGAACATCAACTAGCCATAAAATGACATGACCCATTCTCACTAGTATCCTTACATACGGAGGAGGAGCACCATTCTGACTGGGACAACACGTCCATCTTGGGACAAGTCAAATAGAGACATGCACGAGAATTGCTCGAAGCAGTGCATTCCAACCGGAGCTCTATCAACAAGGACATTAACTTGGATCCCATTTACCACCCTGTGAGAAATACAACAGGAAATGAAATCACCATATGAAATGATGTCACCACAGGAAATGACATCACCAACCACAGGAAACTCAAACATACAACAGAAAGTGGGCTATACCACCAGTACTTCATTCAGAGGTTCACTGAAGATGTTACCTTGTATGGTGACGAAACATCTGAAAATGAGCCTTCCAGCTCAGCAATCAAACCTACAACCAGAACCAAATCTTCTCAAAACTCACTATTGCCCATAATGTTCAGGGAGGTAAGATGCACTAGTCAGGAGTAAATATAGGATAATAGGGTAGAGGAATGGGTCTGGGTGGTTTACTATTCGGAGAGGACTGCAGATGCTGGAGATCAGAGCTGAAAAATGTGTTGCTGGAAAAGCGCAGCAGGTCAGGCAGCATCCAAGGAGCAGGAGAATCGATGTTTCGGGCATAAGCCAAACCATTTCCTGAAGAAGGGCTTATACCCGAAACAGGATTCTCCTGCTCCTTGGATGCTGCCTGACCTGCTGCGCTTTTCCAGCAACACATTTTTCAGTTACATCTGTTGCACAAGACTGGGAACAAAACACACACGATAACTGACTTTGTAACTACTGATTGGCCATGGATAATTTGAAGTGTTCTGGTATAGGTCAACCCCACCTGCTCACAGGAGGAAGCCATCAAGAGAATAAAATTGGCTAATCAATTCACTTCTTATATTTTTGGTATTACCAGTCATATGTGAAGTACAGTTTCTTCAGGTCAATATGTGGCTTGGAGGAAGCTTACAGGTGACGATGTACCCACGCAAATATTCATTTGCTGCCCTTAGAGATGGCAGAGGTCACAGGTTCAGCAAAGGCTGTCTAAGATGCCTTGGCAGCATGTGTCAATGACACATGCTGCTGCTACAAGGAGTGGATGGTGTTGTTACTCTGTTGGGAAGGGTGCACTGGAAGTCAAAACCCTGTACTCTATGAGCCATATAAAACGTGTAAAACGTGTGTATGTCTGACTTAATCACCTAAATGGTCAATTTGTTTCTCTTCATTACCACTATCTAGAGCAAAAGAGACTTCCACCAATGTTCTTAAATATATTCAAATTAATGTGATATTTGATACATTCTTGAAATAACTGGCACGACTGGTTATCAACTAAGATACAATGAGAATTAAACTATATTTCCTTTAATCCTAATATAACGATATTATAGACTTAAGAACTTCAATAACTATTCATGGATTGAAAAAAAAATCAAACTGTTATAACAGAAACTGTTATATTCAAAGCAGCAATAACAGTGTCTGGAATAAACTATTAAAGACAAGGTCAAACTTATACAAAAACTGGAAGCAATAAGCCACATCTTGAAAACATGGGAGTCAAGATCACGTAGACAAAGCTACGTTGATATCTACTTGATAAACTGGATGTTTTATTACCACAAAGGACAAGGATAGCCCTACAAAAGAATTTCAGGAGTCAACTACAGGAAAACTGTGTCTTCAGCCAGTTAAGGTTAAGTGTAACAAGGAATAAAAACGTGACTTCTGTTGAGAAGGCATGATGCAGACTTGCAGTAATTTGTTTGAAAGAACTTAACATCATCTGAAGGACAAATAGCTGTATCAGAATCTTGATGAACTTCGAAGAATAATGCTGTACAAGGATCGAATCTTGAACACTTCCAGAGATAGACACTATTGGTCCATTTTGGCCAAGTTCCATCATTAATCTGGTAACAGCCAATTTGGATCGCAGACTTGTACTTGATTATTTGAGGGGTCTAATATTTGGTTGCATAACTTTGAATTGTTGTTTCAGACCAGTGAGCCTGACATCAGTGGTGGGCAAGTTATTGAAAGGGATTCTAGAGGACAGGATTTACATGTATTTGGAAAAGTAAGGATTATGGATAGTCAACAAGGCTTTGTGCATAGGAAATCATGTCTCACTAACTTGATTGAAGTTTTTGAAGAATAACTAAGACAACTGATAAAGGTAGGTGTTCAGCAAGATTTCGCATCGTAGATGGTTAGCCAGGTCAGATCACATGGAATACAGAGAGAACTAGCCACTTGGATATAAAACTGACTCAAATGGCGAGACAAGAGAATGGTGGTGGAGGGTTGTTTTCAGACTAGAGACCTGTGACCAGTGGTGTACCACTACTTTTTGTCATTGATATAAATTATTTGAATGCAAACATAGGAGGAATCATTAACAGTTTACAGATAACATCAAAATTGGTGGCGTATTGGACAGTGAAGAAAGAGTACCACAGGGACTTTGATCAGATGGGCCAATGGACTTTGGAGTGGCAGATGGAATTTAATCTCGATAAATGTGAGGTGCTGCATTTTGGAAAGGCAAATCAAGGCAGGACTTCAACACTTCCTACTAAGGGTAGTATTGGTGAACAGAAAGACCTTGGAATGCAGGTTCATAGTTGCTTGAAAATGGAGTTGCACGTAGATAGGATAGTGAAGGCAGCATTTGGAATGCTTGCCTTTATTTATTTCCAATTTATTCATTTTGTGAAACGTGGAGTTGCTGGCTGGCTAGCATTTATTGCCATCCCTAGTTGCCCTTGAAAACTAGCTGCCTTCTTGAACGACTGCAGTCCACATGCATTGGGTTAACCCACAATATCACTTGGGAGGGAATTTCAGACTTTTGACCTAGCGTCAATGAAGGAATGACTATATATTTCCAAGTGAGAAGGAGAGGAACTTGAAGATGGTGACTTTCCCACATGTCTACTGCCCTTGTCCTTTCAGTTGGAAGTAGTCGTGAGGTGCCGTCTGAGGATCTTTGGTGAATTTCTGGAGGGCATCGTGTAGTACACACTGCTGCTGTGCATCAGTGGTGTAAAGTGTGAATGTTTGTGGATATAGTGACAATCAAGTGGACAGCCTTGTCCTAGATAGTTGTCAAGCTTATTGGCTGTTAGGGTTGCACTCACCCAAGCAAGTGAGGAGAATTCCATCACACTCCTGATTTGTGCTTTGTAGATCTTGGACAGCCTTTGAAGAGTGACTCGCCACAGATTCCTAGGTTCTGACCTGCTCTTGTAGTCACTCTGTTCACATGACAGAGAGCAGTTGAGTTTCTGGTTTTTAATAACCCCCCAGGATGTTGATAGTGGAGGATTCAGTGATTTTAACACTATTGAATGCCATGGGGCAGTGGTTGGATTGTCTCTTATTCATGATGGTCATAACTTGACTTTTGTGTAGCGCAAATATTACTTGCCATTTGTCAGCCCAAGCTTGGATTTTGTCAGATCTTGTTACATTTGAATATGGACTGTTTCAGTATCTGAGGAGTCATGAACTGTGTTGGACTTTGTGCAATCATTGGTGAACATCCCTACTTCTGACTTTATGATGGGAGGGAAAGTTATTGTTGAAGCAGCTGAAGATGATTGGACACCACCCTGAGGAGCTCCTGCAGAGGTATCCTGGAGCTAAAATGAATGACTTTCACATCTTTCTATGTGCCGGATATGAATCTAACCAGTATAGAGTTTGCCCCTGATACCCATTGATTCCAGTTTTGCGTGGGGTCTTTGATGCCACACTCAGTTGAATGCAGCCTTGATGTCAAAGGCTGTCACTCTCACCTCACCTCTCAAATTCATGTTGTCCATGCTTGGACCAAGACAATAATGAGGTCTGGAGCGGAGCGGCCCTGGAAGAACCCAAACTGGGCGTCATTGAACAGCTGCTGCTTGATACCACTGTTGCTGACACCTTCCATCACTTTCCTGATGATTGAGAGTAGACTGACGGGGCAGTAATTAACTGGGTTGGAGGTTTTCTTCATTTTATGCACAGGGCACAGTTCAGCAATTTTCCACATTGTTAGGTAGATACCAACATCGTAACTGTACTGAAACAGCTTGGCTAGGAGAGCAGAAAATTCTGGACCACAAGTCTTCAGTACTAATGCAAGAATGTTGTCAGTGTCTGTAGCCTTTCCAGTATCCAGTGTCTCCAACCGTTTCTTGATCTCAATTGGAGTGAATCAAATTGGCTGAAGACTAGTATCTGTAATGCTGGGGACCACTGGAGGAAGCCACAAGGGATCATTCACTCATCACTTCTGGCTGAAAATTGCTGCTGACCGTTTATTGGTCAGTACATTGAGTACAGGAGTTGGGAAGTCATGCTGCCGCTGCACAGGATTTTGGTTAGGCCACTTTTGGAATATTGTGTGCAATTCTGGTCTCCCTCCTATAGGACAGAAGTTATGAAACTTAAAAGGGTTTCAAAAAAAATTGCTAAAATGCTGCCAGGGTTGGAGTTATAGGGAGAGGCTGAGTTTACTAGGACTGTCTTCCCTGGAGTGTTGGATACTGAGGGTCACCTTACAGAAGTTTATAAAATTAGGGATTGCATGGATAGGGTGAATAGACAAGATCTTTTCACCAAGGCAAGGGAGTCCAAAACTTAAGGATATTGGTTTCAGGTGAGAAAGAAAAGATTTAAGGAGGACTTTATGGGCAACTTTTTCACACAGAGGGTGGTGCATGTATGGAATGAGCTGCCAAACAAAGTGGTGGAGGCTGGTACAATTACAACATTTAAAAAAGGTATCTGGATGGGTTTGCAGGGATTATGGTCAAATCCTGGAAAATGGGACAAGATAAAATTTAGGATACTGAATTGGCAGTCAAACTTAGCTGAATGGCAGTGTACACTGTGAGGAGAATGATCAGACACTGCAGGGTGACTTGGACAGACACAATATAAAAGTGGATAAATGTGAGGTTGTCCACTTTGGTTGCAAAAACACAAAGGCAGATTATCTGAATGGTGGTAGTTTAGGAAAAGGTGAGGTGCAATGAAACCTGGATGTCATGTTATTGAAGGTTGGCATGCAGGTACAGCAGGCAGTGAGGAAAGCTAATGGCATGCTGGCCTTCATAATGAGAGGATTGGAGTATCAGAATAGCAATATCTTGTTGCAGTTATACAGAGCCTTGATGAGGCCACACCTTGAGTATTGTGGGCTAATTTGGGTCTCCTAATCTGAGAGGGCATTATTTCTATTGAGGGAGTCTACTCTTGATTCCTGGAATAGCAGGACTGACAAGAGTAAACACTGAATATAGGACCAGTCAATCCATTGTATTTAACAAGAATGAGGGGGTATCTCAAAGAAACATAAAAATCCTGATGAGAATCAACAGGCTAGATGCAGGAAAAATATTCCTAATATTGGGAAAGTGCAGAACTAGGGGTCATAGTCTAAGTGTAAGGGGGAAGCCATTCAGGACTGAGATAATGAAGACTTTCTTCATTCGGTGAGTTGTGAATATGTGGAACTCTCTCCCACAGGAAGCTGTTGGAGCCAGTTCATTAAATACATTCAAGAAGGAGCTGGATATGGACCTTGCTGCTAAAAGAATCAAGGGGTAAGTGGAGGGCAGGAATGGGATACTGAGATTACATGATCAGCCATTATCATACTGAATGGTGGCACAGGCTAAAGGGCTCCTGCACCTATTTTCTTGGTTTCTATGGTTGGCATGGACAAGTTGGATCGAAGAGTCTGTTTCCGTGCTGTATAGGTCAGTGACCCTGAAATTTCTTGATAAGCAGCCAAATTAAAGATAACTTGTCGTGATTTACCCACAACACCACAAAGGTCAAGACAGAGCTCTTCTGAAATATTAAGGGAGGGAAATTTGGATCTAAAACACTTGCAAATCTAGAGTCCAAACTTAGTAGGGTGGAATGGGTTGACTTCTCACAGGTGCTCAGAGTTCCTATTGAAGCTGCTGTTGGCCAGAATAATGAAAACCCTAGTTCTGGGTGAAAGATCAGCTTGACCTTGGATTGAGCTATGGGTTCAGCTTTCAGAATTTGAGGAAAGGAGAGATTCTGATTTGTCAAGCTTTCTCAGGTTCCCAGAGAAAGTACTTCACTGAGATGTCTTCAGATGATTTCCTTTTCAGGGCCATCATTTTATTCACAGAGAGAGGGTGAGTACACACAAGTACACCACTCTGCCAGCCTATCAATCCTAAACTGCCCATCAACATAATGTTACACACACAGGATTATTTAATATATGCTATCCAATCTCAATAGAGATACAGCTAATGTTGAGTTTTGCAAGCATCAGCTGATTGGGTAGAGTCAGTGTCTTATTTTTGTGATTGGCCATAGGTATATGCTGTTTGGGACAATCTATTAGCATTCAGGACATACTGCCTACAAACCCGGCATCACACTGACAAATTCTAATACCACATTATATTTGCATGATCGGTAGAACATCTTTTTCAGACCATGCAGTACACCAGAATAACTGATTGAAGAAAATACATCAAGAATTAAGATTTGATAGGTCATTATAAAGGGATCAGCTAAAATAATGAGTGTAACTCTATTTCAAACTGCAGTGAGCCAAGGCAGCAGCATGCCACATTTTACATGAGAAATTCAACACCATTCAGGATACATTAAGGATGGATAATCAATAGGGGCCTGCCAAGAATGTTCATATCCCAAGGACAAAAACAGATAGATAAGTAAAAAGCGTAGGAGGAGCACGGATTGGAATAAGGTAGGGAAATGGAATTGAAACTGCTGCTTTCATGGAAAATAACCTCCATCCTCATTCTTACATCCACAATTTTTACATGGTAATTACTGTACAATTCACTGACGGTAATTCTAATTCACTAATCTGTACATATCGTAACCATCCAGCCTTCACCATTCCTGCAGTAATCGTTGCTAGTTCTTGTCAATCACAAGTTAACCTTTTAAAAAAAATCTCCAGTCACAAAACTTGAAAACTGTCGTCAGGTCCAGGACAACAATGTCGTGTGAACAAGCATTGAACATGCGAAATAGCATTGCCAATGTCAATCATTACTCCTTCTTCATTCCTATTTCTTTGTAACTATTCAAAAAATTAGTTAAACATTACCAACAATGCCAAGTGAAGGGGACAAAACAACTTGGTCCACCCATGCAACTAAAATTACATAGTTCAAATATCAAACTGAAGCAGGTATCACAAGCTTTTGATGAGTCAGTTTACTTCTTATTTTGTAAAAAATTACATTTTTACCGTGTTTGAAGATACAAAATTCCCAAGGTTCTTCACTTTTTCCATCCCAATAAAAATAAATATCAAAAAATGAATAGCAGGAATGTCTTAAAAACCTAATCCAAGAAGCAGATATTTAGGATTGAAAGGGAAACAAGTTTGGATTAGCACAATCATTTTTCCAGATGTTTAAATAGATTTTAAGTATTTATTGGCTCAATGGTATTCTCACCTCTAAGTCAGAAAGCAATGTATTCAAATTTTACATCCTTCCTTTAAGAAACCTTATATCGCTTGGTAGGCACCCATCCACCACTTCTTCCGGCACCTTATTCCATACACACACCACCCTCTGCAGGACAAAGTTGCCCCTTAAGTCCTTTTTAAATTTTTTGCCTCTCACCCATAACCTATGAAAATTTAATGTGCATATTCATTGTGCTTGAATTAGGCAGTTAGTCATAATTGGGTAATTTGGTGGTTTAATCAAATTTTCAAGTTTATTATGACTCTGAGAATACTGCGGCTTGCTTCATTGAGTCGTGACACTGTATAACACTACAAATGGCATCCTTATTGCAGCATACTCCCCAGGTTGACACATCCATGCAATACCAAGGGAGGGCTATGCTTAAACATGTTTATCAGAATAGATATTAAATCAAGACTCTGTCTGTCCCTCAGTTGGACATGAAAGATCTCATGGCTTTCTTCCAAAAAGTAGTTTCTCTCTTTGTTTCTGGTCACCATTCAGCTTTCAAATAAAACCACTAAGAAAGAATATCTGATCATTTAACGCATTGATGTTGCTGGTTCTTACCATGTGCAAACTAGGTGTTGAATTTCTTAATATTACAAAAATGAATATTTTCTAGAAAGGACTTCATTGTGTGTGGTGGACTTTAGGCATCAGAAGCATGCAGAAGAAGCTTTATATAAATCCAAGTTCTCTCTGTATGAATAACTTTTCAACATTGCAAAGAAATGCTGTTATTTCAAGCTGTGATTCACCTTTGTCAGTCGGTAGTTAAATAAAGTATCACAAGCTTTGAGTGTGAATGTTTAGAAGCATTATGTTTGATGAAAGCAAATGGATTTGTAGTCAGGTTGGAAATCCCCACTGCCGGATGAAGTAACAAAGCTCATTTTCTGCCAAAATTTAAAATGATTAGCTAATATGGTTTTATGAGAAAGTCTATATACATATTTCCTTATGGAGAAGCATTTTTATAATTGCTTTTTGGTATTTGCCATGCTGGAAACACCAGAATAAAGCCAGAAATAGTAAACGGTATCAAAACAACACTGGAAGAGTAATCTCACGCTCTAAAGAGCCTCCACAAAGGGAGCAAGAAAAGTATTAAATGCCAGTACCCGTGAAAGAAATCAATTGTCTCGAACAAACTGCCAAGTTAAATGTGCTCCCACATCGCTTAGTTTTTCAGTGACCACGTATTTTACCAGCTATTCACAAGCAGCTTAGTGAAGTGTTGGAGACAGTTAAGTACAAGCTCTCTTACAAAAGTGCACTTCTTTGCCCAAATAGAAAGCTGGGCACTTGGCTTAGCACTGCAATCTGTCTTGCGACTGTAGCCATGCATATCCACCTATCCCATGAATGGCATCAAGGAATAAACAGCAAGCCCAAAGCTAACACAGGATCACTGAATGCAGCTGAGGATCAGGTTATTTTTCTGCCATTGGTGAAGGAAGGCTCTCTTTTACACCTCTGAATGGCAATAGACTTTTCCAAGAGTAGCACCAGTTGCAGCAAGTATAAGGGAATTGCTGACCTGAACATACCAACCACTGATAACCAATCTTCTGCAATTCCATTCCTCACCAACAGTCTTCATGCTCTTCTTCCTTCAATGGAAATTGAACCATCACCAGTGAACTTGTCATTAACTGAATAATGTTCTCTTTTACTTTCACTGACATGCATAGAATACAGTGTGTTGAGACCGGTATCTGCACAGGTCCTCTCCATGCTTGCCTTTTTATGGGACGTGTGAGAGGTTTACATTATTTGTCCATAACCAACCCCTTTCACTTTGCCACCAAACTTTCTTTGATTAATCTCCCCTGCCCTCCAGCCGACCAGATTATAAGAAGATATAGAAACAGAAATAGGCTATTCAGTCCATTCAGTCATTTCCACCGTTCACGGAGATCATGGCTGTTTATTTTGCATAATCATAATTTCCTTCATGATTAAACTTCTATCTCACAGCTGAATATACAAATGGCCTAACTTTGACAGTCTTCTGTGTCAATAAATTTCTCAGATTGACTCCCCTAAAACAAATTCATTTTCAAATGTTTTCAATCGGTTATCCCTTTATTCTGAGATTATGCAATTTTATCCTCGACTTTCACACAAGAGGAAACAAAGCAAAGCACAAGTCCCCTAACATTAGATACTTAATAAAGTCTCCTCTCAAAGGTTTTAAACGCCAATGTGTACAAGCCCAAACCTATTCCACCTCCGCTCATCTGAAAATCCCTCTATACACTGAAGCAACCTAGTGAACCTTTTCCAGTCTGTCTCCATTGTCAGTTTATCTTTACTTCATAACAGGGATCAAAACTGATCTCAGTATATCAAATGTGGTCCAATTACTGCCTTGCATAGTTTTATACTATCCTCTTTGGCATAAAGACCAACATTCCATTTGCCTTCCCTATTAGATGCTGAACTTAGGTGCTAGCTTTTTATGATTCGTGCACAAAAACCCCAAATCTCTCTGTTGCAACTTTCTGTTGTCTTACTCCACTTAAATACTATTCAGCTCCTCTATTCTTCCTGCCAAAGTTCATAACATCATAATTTCCCAAATTATATTCTGTAATGGAACAGGCCAGATCCCTCAAAACATTTCATGAAGGTAGTCCAGACTTTAACTTTGCTAGTTGTTTTAAGCAAGTATAAAGTGGACACTCCAGGAGAGAATGAGCTGGTCAAGCCACTTAGTTTTAAACAAACAGAATTTATTTACAAGATTATTGAATGAAACACAAACAATCCAAAACAGAATACTAAATAAGTTAACCTCTTGAAAAACTTAACAGATCGTCCCAAATTAATGATGATGTTCCAAATACTTGCAACAATCCCCATAAAAACCCCTTGGCACAAAGATAAAATCAAGCACAGGTTCTTACAAGTTAGAAATCAAAGACAAAGTACCAGCCTGGACCTGCTTCTTTGGGTCTGGCAGCTTTTTTCACACTACACACTAAAAACCAAATCAAACCAGAAAAAACCTGAGCTGGGAGAACTGGCACCTCCCCTTTCATTGTACAAGGGTTTTCGTTTTAAACTTGAAAGCCTAAGGAGATACATGCAGAAAATACTTCACATAGAAGGTAGTAGGTGCCTGGAACGCATTGTCAGCAGAGGTAGTAGAGGCAGGCATGGTAGATTCACTTAAGTGCATCTGGACAGATGCAGGAGTAGGTGAGGAGCAGAGGGATACAGATCCTTAGGAATTGGACGATAGGTTGAGATTTGAATCGGCACAGGCTTGGAGGGCCGAAGGTAAAAAACAAGGACTGCAGATGCTGGAAACCAGAGTCTCGATAAGACTGAAGCTGGAAAAGCACAGCAGGTCAAGCAGCATGAGGAGCAGGAAAATCAATGTTTCAGGCAAAAGCCCTTCATCAGGAATAGAGGCAGGGTACCTGTCGAGTGGAGAGATAAATGAGAGGGGGGTGGGGGTTGGGAGAAAGTAGCAAAGAGTACAATGGGGGTGAGGATGAAGGTGATAGGTTAGAGAGGAGGGTGGAGTGGATAGGTGGAAATTAAGATAGGCTGGTAGGACATGTCATGAGGGCAGTGCTCAGCTGGAAGGCTAGAGCTGGGCTGAGGTGGTGGAATGGAAATGAGGAAAGTGGTGAAATCCACATTGACGCCATGGGGTTGAAGTGTTCCGGCAAGGGCCGAAAGGCCTATTCCTGGGCTGGAAATTGTCTTTGTTCTTCTTTGTTATTTGTTCTCTGAGGCAATGTCTGTTAGCAATCATCAAATTGGCACTTCAACCCCAGACTTGTGAAAGTCTGTGTTGTTTACGACCTCTCTGAAAAAAAAGCCAAGGACAGCATAACCTCGTTAAAGGAGCAGCTTCGTCACAAATCCTCTGTCATGTTTTAGCCCACTCAACACATTTATATTCCTCTATTGACTTCATGCATAATCTGCAGGCTGAGCAACAGTGCACTCATATCCACCAACTAATCTATCAGTATATATTCTAAATAATTGTGTCCCCAACACCGAATCCTGTGGCTCTCCACAAGTTACAGACTGCTATCCTCAAAATGTGTCATTTATCAAAACTATGAGTTAGCCAATGTCAATGTTAATATATTGCCCCAAACACCATGGGCGCTTTATCTTATTAACTAACTTTATATGCAATACCTTATCAAATTACTTTTTGGAAATCCAAACATATTAATCTATGACGTCTGTTCTTTACCCTGCTTGTTACCTCCTCAAAGATTGCTAATAAATTAAGCTAAAAATGTGTTGCTGGTTAAAGCACAGCAGGTTAGGCAGCATCCAAGGAACAGGAAATTCGACGTTTCAGGCATAAGCCCTTCATCAGGAATGATTAAGCAAACATAATTTTCCTTTCATGAAGCCATGAGGACACTGATTGCATTATGCATTTCTAAATGATTTGCTAATGCAGAATTTATCATAAACTCTCACTTTTTCTCAATGACAGATAATAAGCTAGTTCACTTTTTGTTATCAGTACTTTGTCTCACTCCCTTTTTTAATAAGGGGATCACATTGATGATTTTCCAATCCTTTAAGATATTTGCAGAATCTAAGGATACTTGGAAGGTTACTACTTGTGCAACTAGTATCGTTATAGCTACCTCTTTGAAAAATCATAAGATGCATCCTATCATTCTTCAGCCCCATTAGTTTCATGAGCAATTTTACCTCTCAGGATAGCTTTGGTATCGATGTCCTTCCCATGTTGGATTCCATTATTTAGTATTTTCAGATAGCTATTAATCCTGTCCTTCACTTTGAACACTGATGCAAATATTAATTCAATTCCATTTCCAGGTTCCCCATTATTATTTTTCAGCCTCATTCTCTAGGGGGCTGGGTTCAATGTGGCCTCTTTTTTTTCCCTTTTTGGGTATTCAAAGGTTTTACTGTCCATTTTATATGCATTGCTAGTCTGTGCTCAGTTTATTTTCTCCTTTTTTCAAAGTTAACTTTTATTGGCTTTTAAAATGTTCCCAATCTTCTAGTTTCCAATTAACCCTTGCCATATTCCATATTTTTTCTTCAGATTTGACACCTCAACCCCTTCAGTTAACCTTGGTTAATTTATCCCTTTGACTCACTGAGATACAAGTTTGTTGTAAACCACAAACAAACAATTTTCTGAAATACCTGCTATTATTTCTCAACTCTTTCACCAAACTCCTTTTCCAGTCCACAATAACCAACTCAAGTCTGAACACCATTTGTTTCATTGTTATTTCTCTCACTCAAATTGAATGCTACATTCACCATTTCCAAGATGATCTTTTACTTTGACATAATTTATTAAATGCAATTCATTACACATTACTAGATTTAAAAGAGTTGAACCTTGGCAGGATCGACAAGATATTGTTCCAGGAAACTGGTCAGGATTATTATTATAAATTCTTGCTCATGGCTATTTTCACCAATCTGAGTTTCCTAACCTAGATAAAGATTAAAATCTCCCATGATTAACGTACTGCCTTTTTTACATGTCCTCATTATCTCATGATTTATTCTCTATCCTAGAGAAAACAGCTGTGAGGAGCCCTTCAAACTGCTTCCACCAGTGTCTTCTTCCTTTTGTCATAGCTTACCTCCAGCCATATCAATTGTACATCATTCAATCATAGACCATTTCTTGCTATTCCACTTGTTTTATCTTGGACTAACAAAGCTACCCACTGCTCTTCCTCTTTTGCTTTCCTTTGAAAAAGTCATGTCCCCAGTATTACTTTGTTCTTAGTGTTGATCTCCTCATTACCATGTATCCGTAATGGCTATAAAACCACACCTGGTAACCTGTATTTGTTTCATTAGTCCATTTATTTTGTTTCAAGTACCACACACATTTCAATCAAGAATCATTAATTTGGTCTTTTTTTCCATATTTCCCCTTTAACTCTACTCATTCCTGTTCTTGTACACTTGTTCACTCTGTCTCTTCCCATCACAGCCCAACTACGATTACTAAATTAGTTAAGGGGGTCCTCATCCCTACCCTCCCCCTTTCACTTGTTGACCTTTCTAAACTCTTACAACACTGATGAAAGGCTATCAAATTAAAATACCCTTTCTCTCTCAACAGGTGCTGCTGAGAGTTTTTAGAATTTTCTCATTTTGGTTCAGATTTCCATCATACATAGTATTTTGCTTTGTGATTTTTGAAAAGATGTGTAGCTCAGGATGAGGTTTAGGTTGTAAGTTTACTCACTGAGCTGGAAGGTTTGATTTCAAGTGTTTCATCACCATCAGCTAGGCAACATCATCAGTGAGCCTTAAGTGAAACGCTGGTGTTCTGTCCCATTTTCTATTTGTGTATCTTGGTATGTTAAAGGAGGGTGATATCATTTCTGGTTCTGTTTCTCAGAGGTTGGTAAATGGAGTCCAAATCCATGCACTGATAGATGGAGCTCCAGCTTGAATGCCAGACCCCAAGGAATTCCCATGCATGTCTCTGTTTAACTTGTCCTAGGATGGATGTGTTGTCCTAGTCAAAGTGGTATCCTTCTTAGTCTGTGTGTGTAAGGATACTAGTGACAGTGGGTCATATCTTTTGGTGGATAGTTGGTGTTCCTGTATCATGGTGGCTAGTTTTCTGCCTGTCTGCCTGATGTAGTGCTTGTTACAGTTCTTGCAGAGTAAATTTGTAAATTGACATAACTTTTGCTGGCTGTTAGTATAGAGTCCTTTATGTTCATCAGTAGCTGTTTCAGTGTGTTGGTAGGTTTATGGGTTACCATGATGCCAAGGGGTCGTAGTCTGGAGTGAGGAACGAAACAAAAATCATGATGGATATATGTTTGCTCGCTGAACTGGAAGGTTCGTTTTCAGACATTTTGTCACCATATCAGGTAACATCATCAGTGAGCCTCAGGTGAAGCACTGGTGTTATGTCCAACTTTCTGTTTGTGGTTTCGGTTTCCCTGGGCTGGTAATGTCATTTCCCATGCTGGTGATGATATTTCCCCTGTTGGCAATGACATTTACTGTTCTTTGTCAGAGGATGGTAGAGGAGGTCCAAATCGATCTGTTTGTTGATAGAGTTTCAGTTGGAATGCCATGCTTCTCAGAATTCTCGTGAAT
Organism: Hemiscyllium ocellatum; assembly: GCF_020745735.1. Classification (NCBI taxonomy): domain Eukaryota; kingdom Metazoa; phylum Chordata; class Chondrichthyes; order Orectolobiformes; family Hemiscylliidae; genus Hemiscyllium; species Hemiscyllium ocellatum. The sequence goes on from NC_083402.1 coordinate 6,127,494, forward strand.
GTCTGTTTGGCTTGTCCTAGGATGCATGTGTTGTCCCAATCGTGATTAACAGAAAAAGGATACTAAGAAAATGTACTCAGAAAACCTCAAAGTAACCGAGGGTCTGTTTGCTCAGTGGTTAGATGACTGATTTGCAAAGCAAAATGTGTTCAATTCCAGAACAGTTCATCCTTCTTAATCTCTCCCACCTCCTGAGGAGTAGTGACCCTCAGGTTTAAACCACCACCAGTCACCCTATCTCTTGACTTCTCTCTAATGAGACACTGGTAACACTTGTGGTCTAGTACGGACTCTGGCAACTTTACTCAGAATTTTGAAGTGATTAAAAGCCAACAAGTCCCTTGCACTAAATGGCCTGCATCTTCAGTCTCAAATGAAGTGACTGCAGAAATGGCGAACGCATAGATTATGATCTTCCAAAATTCCCTATATTCTGGAACAGTACAGAAATTATAACGTATAACACAGAAAACAGGAGCAGGAGTAGGCCATTCAGCCCTTTGAGGCTGTTCCACCATTCATTATGATTATGACTGATCATCCTACCCAGTACATTGTTCCCATTTTCTTTTGATTGCTTTAACCCCAAGAACTATATCTCACTTCCCATTGAAAACATCAATGTTTTGATCTCAACCATGGCAGAGAATTCCACAGGCTGTCAAGAGGAAGAAACTTTTCCTTATCAATCCTAAGAGTATCCTTAGACAGTGTCCCTGGTCCTGGACGACTCAGTTCTCTGGATCATCCTTGCATTAACACAATGTAAAGCAAGGATTCAAATCAGGAACAATTCGGCTAGTTAGTCTATCATCTGTTTCTGGGAAAAAGCATCAAGCATCAAGCATCTCCAGACTTGCCATTAGGCAAAAGTAGAAAGTAGGCAAAAATATTGAAAGAAGCGCACCGCCACACCAATGTATCACCCATCCATTCCTGTGACCACCATCTGCCCCAAGTAGAACAGAGCCTGCGGTAGCAGCATTTAACTGTACAGCCACTTAGAGACTCACCATTAGAGTGGAAGGGAGTCATCCTCGTCTGCAAAGGACTGTCAATGGTGATGTTGACTGGGAAAATACCAGAATCTGTTATTCAGGAGAGAGAAGAGTTGCAGTCTCAACTAATTATGGTTGCAGTTGTGACTTGAATGTTTGGACCAACTATATTACAGCCAAATTTACTGATTTTACAAAGAGAGGTAGGGAAGCAAGTTTGAAGAGAATACAACAGTCTATCAGAGACTTAAGTTAAAGGAGTGGGCAAAAGTTTAGCAGAGGAATACAATATGGAAAAATGAGAGGTTTGGCACTTTGGTAGGAAAAGCAGAATAATATTTAAATGGAGCCACACTTAAGAACATGCAAAGCCAAGGGATTTGGGTGTTCTTGTCCAAATCATAAGTCAGGTACATTGGGTCCATGTGCCCAGAACATTGGCCTGGGGTTCTGGTTTGCTAGCCCCATAATATTACCACTGCGCCACAGCCTCCTCTCAAAGCAGTTCAAGGCAGCAGGTCATCAGCACCTTCTCAAAGGCAATCAGAGATGGACAATAAATGCTGGCCTAGCTATTCACTCCACTTTGATGAATTAATTAAAAATAATTAGGACAAAGCAAACCCTTGATTGGTGCCCAATCACCACCTTCAACATTCAGTCGCTCCACCACTGACACACACATGCTAATGTAGACCATCTAGAAGATGCACTGTATTAACATATCAAGGCTCCTTCAAGAGCATTTTCCAAATCTGGGATTTCTACAACTACCTGGAAAGACAAAGACAGCAACTGCACGAGAACTTCCTTCCAACTCACACACTACCCTGACTTGAAATTGGATTGTCTTTCCTTCACGGTCATTTGGTTAAAATCTTTCAATTCTCTCCCAAACAAGACTGTGGGTGTACCTCCAACTTAAAGACTGCATCAGATCAACAAAGCAACTCACTAGCACTTTCTCCAGAGCAATTAGATAGAAGCAATAAATGCTGATCTAGCCTGTCAAGCCCTCAGCTTATAAACAAATCAAAAAACACTCATTTGTGACCTCAGCCACATAATGTTTAACCAATTACTGGTGAATATGCATTCCTGAGAAAAAGCTGTCAAAGTCTTAACCAACAGTGCAATAAACTGATCACCACAAATCAATAAATTCAATCCTTGGCCATGTCTAAGCTTAGAAATACTGCACCTATGGTTGAGTTTAAGCACAATGTATAAAGGTAATTTGGTCCCTCAGCAATGTTGCCATAAACAACATTCCTCCCCTGTTCCTGGTCTTCAGACTGCAAATGTGGCTCTCCATCTTCTGCTGTTCCAGCTGCAAACTAACATTCCATGACAAAGACTTGATCCAAATTACCTAGAAAATATAGCTAGTATTTATCAGTACTAAATAAAGTGATTAACTTACTTCACATGGTGGGCGGCACGGTGGCACAGTGGTTAGCACTGCTGCCTCACAGCGCCTGAGACCCGGGTTCAATTCCCGACTCAGGCGACTGACTGTGTGGAGTTTGTACGTTCTCCCCGTGTCTGCGTGGGTTTCCTCCCACAGTCCAAAGATGTGCGGGTTAGGTGAATTGGCCATGCTAAATTGCCCATAGTGTTAGGTAAGGGGTAAATGTAGGGGTATGGGTGGGTTGCACTTCGGTGGGTCAGTGTGGACTTGTTGAGCCAAAGGGACTGTTTCCACACTGTAAGTAATCTAATCTAATCTAATCAAACATATTATAAGAAACTCTGCATCATAATTCTTATCTTTTCCATTTATGCTTTTATGATCATATTATATGCACACCCTCCTCCTTTTCCCAAAAACAGAGACAGGGAAAAACAACAACAAAAACACATTCAATGGTGATCCACCAAAAAAACAGCTTTAACAGTTAGATGAGCCACGTACCTGAAAGGAAATTAGACCTTTTCATAGCTGCGTCATCCAAATCGGAGATATTAATACTGGAAATCATAGCTTGATTATTATTTAGAGCCAGAGATGTACAGCACAGAAACAGACCCTTTGGACCAATTCGACCATGCCGACCAGTTATCCCAACCCAATCTAGTCCCACCTGCCAGAAAGTATCCCATATCCCTCCAAACCACTTCTATTGATATACCCTTCAGATGCCTTTTAAATGTTGTAATTGCACTCCATCATGTCCTTTGGCAGCTCATTCCATACACGTTACACCCTCTGCATGAAAAAGTTGCTCCTTAGGTCTCTTTTATATCTTTCCCCTCTCACCTTAAACCTAAACCCTCTAGTGCTGGACTCCCCACTATTCGGGAAATTGTCTATTTATCCTATTCATGAGTTTATAAACCTCTATAAAGGTCACCCTAAAACAGCCCTAGCCAATTCAACCTCTCCCTGTAGCTCAAATCCTCCAACCCTGGCAACATCCTTGTAAATCTTTTCTGAACCCTTTCAAGTTTCACAACATCTTTCCGATAGGAAGGAGACCAGACATACACGCAATATTCGAATAGTGGCCTAATAATGTCCTGTACAGCGGCAACATTACCTCCCAACTCTTGCACTCGATACTCTGACCAATAAAGGAAAGCACACCAAATGCCTTCTTCACTATCCTATATACCTGCGACTCCACGTTCAAGGAGCTATGAACCTGCCCTCCAAGGCCTCATTGTTCAGCAACACTCCCTCGGATCTTACCATTAAGTGCATCAATTCTGCCCTGATTTGCCTTTCCAAAATGCAGCACTTTATTTATCTGAATTAAACTCCATCTGCCACTTCTCAGCCCATTGGCCTCTCTCATTAAGATCCCTCATGTAATGAGGTAACCTTCTTCGGTGTCCACTACACCTCCAAGTTTGGTGTCATCTGCAAACTTACTAACTATACCTCTTATGCTGACATCCAAATCATTTACATAAATGAATAGAACTGGACCCAGTACCGATCCATGTGGCACTCCACTGGTCACAGGCCTCCAGTCTGAAAAACAACCCTCCACCACCACCCTCTCTCTTCCACTTTTGATCTAGTTCTGTATCCAAATGGCTAGTTGTCCCTGTATTCCCTGAGATCTAACCTTGCAAACCAGTCTCCCATGGGGAAACTTGTCAAATGCCTTACTGAAGTCCATACAGATCACGTCCACCGTTCTGCCCTCATCAATCCTTTGTTACTTCTTCATAAAACCCAATCAAGTTTGTGAGACATGATTTCCCACACATAAAGCCATGTTGGCTATTAGATTACTTACAGTGTGGAAACAGGCCCTTCGGCCCAACAAGTCCACACCGACCCGCCGAAGCGCAATCCGCCCATACCCCTACATATACCCCTTACCTAACACTAGGGGCAATTTAGCATGGCCAATTCACCTGACTCGCACATCTTTGGACTGTGGGAGGAAACCGGAGCATCCGGAGGAAACCCACGCAGACACGGGGAGAACGTGCAAACTCCACACAGTCAGTCGCCTGAGGCGGGAATTGAACCCAGGTCCCTGGCGCTGAGAGGCAGCAGTGCTAATCACTGTGCCACCGTGCTATCTCTAATCAGTCCTTGTGTTTCCAAAAACATGTGCATCCTGTTCCTCAGGATTCTGTCCAACAACTTGCCCTCCAACAACTTTCTTGCATTTGTAACAATTTGAAGTTAGTGATGCATTATGACAAGAAAAATAAGCGCACGCAGTATACATTAAGCAGTAACATTTTAAAAGTGGTGGAAGAATAGAGAGACTTGGTGTTGGTGGGAGCGATCATGGAAGAAGTTGATGAAGCTGCAAGAGGAGCCGATAACCCATGACTTGATAGAACTACAGAGCTCCAAAACAGAGAAGTTATGCAAAACCTTTATAAATCACTCATTAATCAGCTTAGGTACCATACTTCAGAAAGGATGTCCAGGACTTGGGGGAGATCTTTCAGAATAGAATCATAGATAAAGAGAATTCAGTTATGTGGAGAGACCAAGAAACTGACATGAATCTCCACAGTGTGAAAGGTTAAAAGGAGATTTTGAGAAATTGCTCAGATTTGAAGGTTTTGAGCAGCTCGTGATAAACATTTTCTCTGATAGATGGCTTAGTAACCAGAAGCCACAGATTTAAAGATAATGGCAATAAAGCAGAAGGCAGATGAGGAATTTTTGAAAAACTCATCAAGTCGTTAAGATATGGAATGCATCGGCTGAGAGGGTGATAGAAGTTGATTCGATAATGAATTTCAGAAGGGAACTGGATATATACTTAAAAGGAAGAAATCAGAAATAGTAATCCAATTAGCCCAACTAAAATGTGAAAAACATGCAGCTCGAGTTCCTGTTCAGGATTACAAGCGAGTCATTCTTCCTGGAAAGTGCCTGTCTGCAGACACTGCATTTGGCTCGGATACCCTCTGTCATCAAACTTGTTTCAGCTCATGCAAGAACAATCACTTGCACAAATTCTTAGTCGACCTCTCAATTCAGTGTAACCAAGATTCCAACGAGAAATAAGGAAATCTGAAACTGGCAGAAAATGAACCTAAATTTACATCATTCCCTATTCATACAAACTGCTAAACCTTGCGCATCAAAAGCTTATGTATTTCCCTTCTTCTTGCATGGGGTGGGGGCCAATGTTACCTCGAGGCTATACAATGCATTTAGAGGTTATACACATGCCAAACAGTGTGCCAACTCAATAGTTATCACTTCTGGAAACTGCTGCCAACTAAGGACTCAGTTAGCTGAGTTGGCAGAATAGTCAGTTCGCAGAGCAGAGTGTTGGCAGCAATAAAATAGCATAAAATACTCTCCAACTCAATCTCTCCCCTCATTTGAAATATGGTGATCCACAGGTCAAATCTCTATCAGTCATTGCTGTCCAATGGCAGAGCAGTCAATTGTCCTCTTGGATAATGGTGACATCACTTATGTAATAGTAGAGGATCGAGAAATACATTATGTAATCCAGTAGGGTCAACATGTCTTCATTCATTCTTGGCTTGGATAAGAAAAGTTAAAGTTTGCAGATGACACAAGAATAGATGGGAAGGCAAGTGGTGAGGATGTCACAAAGGGGCATACAAACATGGAAATTTAGAATGGTTAAGCAAGTGGGAAAAAAACTCATCAGATAGAAGATTCTTTGATGATTTGACAGACCAGATGCAGATATATGGTTTTCTCTTATAGGAAAGTTTAGCACCAGACAGTCTCAAAACAAGGGGTCGCACATATGATAAAAATGGAGGAGTAGACTTGCCAAGTTTAAGGGCATTTAAATTTAGTGGGCACGGTGGCTAGCACTGCTGCCTCACAAGCGCCAGAGAACTGGGTTCAATTCCCGACTCGGGCGACTGACTGTGTGGAGTTTGCACATTCTCCCCGTGTCTGCGTGGGTTTCCTCAGGGTGCTCCGGTTTCCTCCCACAGTCACAAAGATGTGCAGGTTAGGTGAATTGACCTTGCTAAATTGCCCGTAATGTTAGGTAAAGGGGTAAATGTAAGGGTATGGGTGGGTTGCACTGCGGCAGGTCGGTGTAGACTTGTTGGGCCGAAGGGCCTGTTTCCACACTGTAAGTAATCTAATCTAATCTAAATGGCAATGAGTAAACATATGGATAAAAATGGACTAGTGTAGAATAGATAGGCTTCAGATTGGTTCCACAGGTCGCCGCAACATCTAGGGCCGAAGGGCCTGTACTGCACTGTAATGTTCTATGTTGTGTGTTCTATAACAACCTTACAGTCTTAACTCCAGTAACTCACCAACATTGCTTAGACAGGTCTTCCATCCAAACTCTATGAGAAAGTGAGGACTGCAAATGCTGGAGATCGGAGTTGAGTGTGTGGTGCTGGAAAAGCACAGCCAGTCAGAGGGGCAGTAGAATCGACGTTTTCCACATGAGCTCTTCATCAGCAATGAGGCTATAGACTCCAAATTCTAGACCTCTATCAGCAAGAAGGACAAATGCACCAAATGTATGGGTTTGCTACCACCTCCAAGTCACACACGAGCCTGATTTTGAAATACATCACCGTTCCTTTTGTATCACTGGGTCAAATTCCCCAAACTTCCTCCCGCACAGCTGCATGGATATCCCCACACTGTAGAGTAATTCGATAAAAAGTGAGATTTTAGTCATGATATTCAAGTGAAGTAGTGGAGTCTCCAGGGGTGTTTACAACCAAGGGCCATTGGGGCTACTCTCAGGAATGCTGAGGCTAAAGGGAGAAGACTTGCTTGTTGAGCAGAAAAAATGTATTGTTGCTTCTCCAATGCTGGAAAGAACATTGACTGGAAAACAATCATTCTTACTTACCTTAAGCAACTGAATCTCTTGAGATCTGGGAAACCTGTATGACCATGATTAAATCTGGAAGACGGATAATAAATGAAGCATATAATCTCAGTGTCATAACAACATGACCAATGCACTTCCTGCAAACCAGGTGACTAACCACCTCCTCCAGAAACACCTTTGTTAAAAGTAGAAGCAGAATCAAAGCAGGTTGGGTTCAGGTTTGTGAATACTAACATTTTCACAGCACAATTGACCTAAACCCATTCCTTTGAAGTTAAAATTGACCTTTTAACATGGGTAATAACCAATATGTTTTTTGGCAACCACATCATGTACTTCTCCCCAAAATGCTTCAGATTATGAGTAATCCTTAAATCACGACATTTCCATCAAGCAACTGATTCTTTAGGTTCTGGAAAACTGCGTAAGAGAAGACATTGTCTTCCATGTGACAATCTATTAAAATAATTATTTATGGCAGCATCTCAAACTCTTCATATTGTCAAAGGTGTCCCCTTACTACCCCCCATTCATTGGTCTGACTGTCAACACAACTTCACACTCACCTGACAATAACCTGACTCCCTTCTAAGAACCAATCTACTGTCTTTCAAAACATCAATGACTTCACCTGCACCACTTTCAAGGTGAGTGTTTCAATGGAAAAAAGGAAAAGAGGAAAAAACAACTTCTTCTCAACCATGTCAAGTTTTGAGTCACAATCACGCAATATAATTAAAAAGGTAGCTTTATTTATCCAGTGGACAGTTGAGCCATGAACAAAATTTAGCCCTCAGGTCTATGCCAAGTTTGTTGCTCTCAGTCAGTGTGGCGATAGATGTACTGACTGATGTTGCAACATGAAAACATCTGTCACTATTGCTGCTTCTGACCACTATTGGCTACATTTCAATGTGGTTGCCAGGCAAGGACAGGAACTGGTTCACATGTCATTTATGTGGGAGTCGGCTTGCTGCTTTCATTCATTGTGGTCAAGTAGCTTGCTGACATACAGCCAGGGTTCACACATGAATGATGAGCGGACAGACATTACTAAGACAATGGTTTCATTTGGCAGGAGGAGGAATATTCATCTCATCACAGTTATACTAGTAGTAGTTCTTCTCTAACAGTTTTCTATTCCAATCCTATGCCTGTCTTATGTCTGAACTTGTTATTCCCTGGTTTGTCAGAAACTTATTTTCTGTTTTATAGCCATTGGTGATCATGTTTCATGTTCTCAAGACTGGATGTGGAAGTCTTCATATTATCTCTTTGTTTCTTCAGTGATAACAGACTTATGATCTCCCCTTAAACAGAAAAAAAGAAAATAACCCTTCTATTGTTCACCTGCAGAAATCTTTCTGCTTCTCTATAAACTCTTAATCGAGTCTTCCCTGTTCTCTTTCTGAACCTCAAAAATCCTTCCTACGATATGGTGGCCATAAAAGACCTTAATACTCCTTTCTGACTCAACTCATTGTCCACTTATACAAATTCAACATCACTGTCTAATTTTAAAATTTAATAGCTCTACTTTTAATAGGCTAAGAACTGATAGCTTATCTATCAATAACATACAATGTCAAGATCTCAGTGCATCGCAAAGCATGTTACAAGATACACTGTTGCAATCTATGAAACACGGCAACCAATATATGCACAAAAACTTGTGTTTAGTGATGTTGCATCAGAAAGTGAACACAGGGCAGTACATCACTCACAATACTGAGCAAGACTGATATTTTTTGTACCCAGAAAGGGGATTTTTTTAGGCTAAGAAAGACGTGACAGCTAGAATGACTTAATTTGGCAGAAAATGAAACTTAGCTTTCCCGATACCAGTTTCAGATCCGGAGATGAATTCAACTGTATCTTTGCAGCAGCTTGTCCCATGGCAGGTCCCTACTTGTCGTATATTTGCACACCATTATTTTTAAACTCTTTGCAATTTCTGTAGGAGATCATATATTTTTTATTTGTTTCTGACACTGCTTTAAAAAGAAGATAAAGTACATGAAATTGTTTTCAGCTTTGCAAAAACAAATGATGCTAACTGGACTGACTGATCTGCAGACTGTACAGATATTATGCCAACATCAAAGAAATGGATGGTGGCACCAACTATCTAGTTGTGATTTTGCCCTAGTGATCGAAACGTCGAATTCTCTATTCCTGAGATGCTGCCTGGCCTGCTGTGCTTTGACCAGCAACACATTTTCAGCTGTGATCTCCAGCATCTGCAGACCTCATTTTTTACTAGTGACACTGAACTGTGTTTCTCTAAATTCTTTTCAATGCAATCGTAATATGCACATGGGAGTTTTACATGTTTAAAAGTTGAAGTTAAACAGTGTGTGACAAGTCTCTTCATTGTTACTGAAGAAAGCTGGTGTGGTTTATTTTTATCTTGGCTATCAGTAAGTCAGAGACCATTTGGGATTTTGGCAATTTCATGAACAATCAATACCTGTGATGACTCTGACAATAGTAGGACTGGATTTCCAGTGCACTACGTCTCAGTCAGTAATGACTGAATGTTCTACCTTCATGGTAAAGTCAGCAGCACACCAGAGTCTTGTACCACCCAGTTCACTACTGTTCTGAAAGCAACATGCACCTTACCAGGCTGTTACCTCGTAAAATAAATCAGATATGCAGATGCTGGAAATCTGCAACAAAAACAAATTACTGCAACAACTCTATCGGAACATTTTTCACTTAAAAAACAAACTTTGGCATCTTGCAATTAATTGGCAAGATTAGAGACAAAAACAGAAATTACTGGAAAAACTCAGCAGCATCTGTGAAGAGAAAGCAGAGTTAATATTGAGTCCAATGACCCTTCAGGGTGAATTTTCAAGATTCATTGTTAACGCTGCTTCTTCAACACAGCTGCTGCCAGAACTGTTGAATTTCTCCTGCAATTTCAATTTTTGTCTCCCATCTTGCTGTTTAATTTGAAGGTGCCAAAGTCAACATTAACCTAAATGTATTGTCACACACGCTCCACGTAACAATGTACCAGTGTCAAGAGAATCACAGTACATATTTATCAATATTTATCACTTAAAAACAAAAAACAAACTAATTAGAGCTAGTGTCTAAGTATTGAAATGACAAAGAAACACTGCTCAACTGAATATGTCTATGTGCCAATGGATGCAGACAATCAAGAATACTTCAGTATTTCCAGTACAGTTGAAAACACTAAAGGAAACAAATTGGAGTGTGTTTCATTTTCTCCAGCAAACAATGCTCAATATAATTAAAACCGAAATACTGTGGATGCAACAGGAATTGACGGAAAAACTTAACAGGTCTGACAACATCCATGAGGAGAAATCAAAGTTAGCATTTTGGGTCTGGTGACCATTCCTCAGAACAAAGTTTTCTCCTCACAGATACTACCAGACCTACTGAGATTTTCGAGCAATGCCTGTTTTTGATGTTCAACAGTTACTTGATATTTTTGGGCTTGAACCCAACTGTGTCAAAGTGGCACAACATGGAATTTCAGGACAACTCCATTCAATATTTCACATCAAACACGAACAAAGGAGGCAAGTTTCGGTGTGGATGCTTCGTGTGAGAGAGCTTATCTTTTCAAAACAATTGTATGATTACATTTTACAAAGGAGAATGGATTAAGAGTGCTCAATGTGGACACATTGTTTTCATGAAATGTTTCACTTTCATTTATAAATCTCAATCATCAAATCTGTACACTGCCACATCTGTTCCGGTCTCCCACGCAACCAACAACTTTGTTAGCCATAGCACTTCTCCATTAGCTTGAATGCAAAATAGCAGCCTTCCTATCTCATCTGTGCTGAAAAAGTCTCTATAATAGCCAATTTCTTCTTTCCTCTATAAACAATTTCAACAAACTACCCGTTCCTTACCTTCTTGCTCTGAACCATAAAGTGAACAAAGTAGTACAGGACAGGAACAGGTCCTTCGAACCTCCAAGCCCATACAATCATCATGCCCTAACTAAACTAAAAGAAACTTGTCTAATTGTGCATTCCAGCCACCTATCACGCTCTGTGAAAAAAACTTCCCTCACACATCTCCCTTAAACGTTTCCCCCTCACCTTGAACCGGTGTCCCTTTCTAATTGAAATTTCAACTCTGGGAAAAAGCCTCAGACTATCCACCTTACCGCTGCCTCTCAATTTTGCAGACGTCTATCAGGTCTCCTCTCAGTTCTTGTGGTTCTGTTCGCCGAGCTGGGAGTTTTTGTTGCAAACGTTTCGTCCCCTTTCCAGGTGACATCCTCAATGCTTGGGAGCCTCCTGTGAAGCGCTTCTGTGATCTTTCCTCCGGCATTTATAGTGGCTTGTCTCTGCCGCTTCCGGTTGTCATTTGCTGTTCGCTGCAGTGGCCGGTATATTGGGTCCAGGTTGATGTGTTTGTTGATAGAATCTGTGGATGAGTGCCACGCCTCTAGGAATTCCCTGGCTGTTCTCTGTTTGGCTTGCCCTATAATAGTAGTGTTGTCCCAGTCGAATTCATGTTGTTTGTCATCTGCGTGTGTGGCTACTAAGGAGAGCGGGTCGTGGCGTTTCGTGGCTAGTTGGTGTTCATGGATGCGGGTTGTTAGCTGTCTTCCTGTTTGTCCTATGTAGTGTTCTGTGCAGTCCTTGTATGGCATTTTGTACACTACATTGGTTTTGCTCATGCTGAGTATCGGGTCCTTTGTCCTGGTGAGTTGTTGTCTGAGCGTGGGTGTTGGTTTGTGTGCTGTTATGAGTCCTAGTGGTCGCAGCAGTCTGGCTGTCAGTTCGGAAATGCTCCTGATGAATGGTAGTGTGGCCAGTCCTTTGGGTTGCGGCATGTCCTCGTTCCGTTGTCTTTCCCTTAGGCATCTGTTGATGAAATTGCGCAGGTATCCGTTTTTGTTGAATACCTTGTATAGGTGGTCTTCTTCCTCTTTTTGCAGTTCTGGTGTGCTGCAGTGTGTTATGGCCCTTTTGAAGTGTCCTGATGCAACTTCGTTTGTGTGTGTTGGGGTGGTTGCTTTCATAGTTCAGGACTTGGTCTGTGTGTGTGGCTTTCCTGTATACCTTTGTGCTGAATTCTCCGTTTGTTGTTCTCTGTACCATCACGTCTAGGAATGGGAGCTGGTTGTCCTTTTCTTCCTCTCCAGTGAATCGGATTCCTGTGAGCGTGGCGTTGATGATCCGGTGTGTTTTTAATGATTACAAAGGTGTCGTCCATATATCTGACCCAGAGTTTGGGTTGTATTTGCAGTAAGACTATTATTTGTTCTAACCTTTGTCTTACTGCTTCTGCTCCAAGTCCAGAGATCGGTGAGCCCTTGGGTGTTCCGTTGATTTGTTCGTATATCTGGTTGTTGAATGTGAGGCGTGTTGTGAGGCACAGGTCCAGTAATTTAAGTATGCCGTCTTTGTTAATAGGTTCAACGTCCTGTTGTCTGTTCCTCTCAGCTGCCATCTTCCCAGTGAAAACAATCCTAGTCTTTTTAACCATGCCTCATTGCCAATGCCCTCGAGACCAAGCAGCATCCCGGTGATCCTTTCTGCACTCCCTCCAAAGTTTTCACATCCTTCTTGTAGTGTGCAACCAAAACTGCACACAATACTCCAAATGTGACGTATATCACTGCGACATAGTTTGCCAACTCTTGTACTTCATGTCCTGGCCAATGAAGGCAAGCATGCATTACACCTTCTCAATCACCTTGGTCAGCTGTGTGGCCACGTTTATGGAACTGTAGACCTGCACGCCCACTTACATCCATATGACAATGTTCTCAGGGTTCTGCCATTTACAATGTAACTTCTACCTAAATTTGATCCTCCAAAATGCATCACCTCACATTTGTCTGGATTAAACTCCATCTGCCATTTCTATGCCCCAATCACCAATCTATCTATACCCTGTTGTGTCCTTTCACAATCGTCAGCAATATCAGTAACTCCACCAATCTTCATGTCATCTGCAAACTTAATCAGATGACCCACATTTTCCTCCAGATCATTTATATGTACTCCAAACAACAGAGGACGTAAGACTGATCCCTGCGGAACTCCACTAGGTACTGGTCTCCATTCTGAAAAATAAGCTTCCACAATACCCTCTGTATTCTATGACCAGGCCAGTTTTGTATCCATCTTGCCTGGCTACCCCGTATCCCATGTGATTTTAATTTTTATACAAATATATGTGGGACTTTATCCAATGCCTTACTGAAGTCCATTTAAACTCCACCCATAGCCCTTCCCTCATCAGTTATCCTTCAAAGAATTATCTCTTCAAAAAATTCCATCAGGTTGGCGATATCGGACCTTCCCTGAACAAAACCATGTTGCTTATCACTAACTAGCCCATTTTCTTCTCAATGAGCATAAACCTTGTCCCTCGCTATCTTCTCCAAGAGCTTCCCCACCACAGATGTCAGGCTCACCAGCTTATAATGTCCAGGATTATCCCAACTTCCTTTCTTAAACAAGGAAACAACAATAGCTTATCTCCAACCCTCTGGAACCTTGCCTATGGTGAAAGAGGATTTGAAGATATCTGCTAATGCCCCAACTATTTCTTCCCTTGCCTCTCACAGTAACCTGGGATTGATCCATCCGGCCTTGCGGACTTGTCCGCCTTCACATACTCATCCCTGACCTCAACATCCTTGGCAAATACTGATACCAAATATTGATTAAGGATCTCTCCCACTTCCTGTGGCTCCACGCAAAATTGATGTTCAAACATTTCTTTGCAATTTAGATTAGATTAGATTCCCTACAGTGTGGAAACAGGCTCTTCAGTCCAACAAGTCCACACCAACCCTCCGAATTGTAACCCACCCCCCTCTGACTAATGCTCCTAACAACTATGGACAATTTAGCATGGCCAATTCACCGGACCTGCACATCTTTGGGAGGAAACCGGAGCACGCGGAGGAAACCCACGCAGACACGGGGAGAATATGCAAACTCCATACAGATAGTCACCCGAGGCTGGAATCGAACCTGGGACCCTGGCGCTGTGATGCAGCAGTACTACCCACTGAGCTACAGTGCCACCCCAATTTAGAACAGCTTAATCTCGTTCCTTATGATTTCAATTGCAGTAACTTTCAAATTCTGGTTACTAACTAAAGTCAGGGCTATTGGTGTAATGCTCTTTGCATCAAGCAAGAATTCAATAGGGTTCCTACAAAAAAAACTATTTTCTGTTCTTGTGCAATTCCGAACAAGTTAGCGTAATCTTAACGCTGGAGTTAGGCGGTTTGGGAATGATAGTTGGGAGTTTTCTTTGTCCACACAAAGCCAAGAAGAAATTGGGAACTCTCTCCACCACACAAAAAAAAACTGGAGACTTCAAAACCAAACTTATGCATCTCTGTTTGGTAAGGAGCATGGAGCAGAAAAACGTAAATGAAGTTTACGTAGAGACCATTTACAATGTAATCAAATTGCAGAACAGCCACTTCCTGTGCCTATGCTCCTAAGCCATTCGCTTTTTTTTCCCCGAGATGGATAAATGTTTGTTAAACAAAGATATTAAAGGATATGTGCCAAAGACAAATATATGGAACTGGGTCACAGATCAGTCATAGTTTTATTCCAAGCCAGTAAAGGCTGGAGGGGCTGACTGGCCTATTCCCATGTTCATTTAACAGAGATATTACATTAGCAGCCCTCAAACCTTCCAACATAGTGTCATGTATGGGGATGCTTGAAAAGTTGCTTTCAAACCTTTTGAGTTCACCTGTTAAGCTCTGATGCAATTCATGTTAGCTTATGTATCGACCACCAAAATCAGCTATTTTGTTTGGGATTACTTATTTATTACTGTGCCATACTCCATCTTCCCCTGCGTCTTTACATTTTGACAATCAGACACTATGGAAGATAACCACCCAGTGTTTCTCCAATTCCTTTACCTTTGGAGATACACTTCTATTTTCATTATGCATCAGGTATGTCCACCTGTTTCCTCAACCAAGAATTACCGACTCATGTTGTTGGCATGGTCCCAGCTGTCTCTGACCCACTTCCTGCACTTCTGCCTTCACTCCTTCTCTCCTACAACAATAGAGTTTGTCTTGTTCTCACTTGCCACCGCACAGACCAGGACATCCAAAGGATCATAAGCTGCCATTTCTGTCACCAGGTGTATATTCTCCTCTCTTCTCTGATCATTCCACAAGACCCATTTCCTCTAGGACACTTGGGTTCACTCTTGCTCCAGTCCCAAACTCACCTTCTCATGCAATACCAGAAGATGCAACATTTGCCTGGTTACTTTTACCCTCATTATCCAAGGTCCTTTCCAGGTAAAGCAGTGATGTACTTGCCCTCCACTCAATCTAGTTGAGCACATATGCTGCTCACACTGTGGTCTTCGTTTTACTGGGTTGAAAAAACGCAGACTGGGTACTGTTCATCAGGAGTGCGCGCGCCTATGGGAGGGGAATGGGGCTGGGGAAGGTAGCTGGGAAAGCAATAGGTAGATGAAGGTCAGGGGTGATGATGGTATGTCAGAGTGGAGGGTGGTGTGGATAGATGGGAAGGAAGATGGACAGATAGGGCATTTCAAGAGGACGGTTGTGGGGGGGGGGAAATAGATGAGGAAACTGGTGAAATCCCCAATCATTCCATGTGAGGCATTCTTGCTCCAAGCATCAGTTGGTGAGAATTTGATAGTGGAGGCAGCCCAGGACTTGTGTTCCTTGATGGAGGGAAGGGGGGGGGGGGGGGAAGAAAGAGAGTTGAAGGTGGGGTTAGTTAGTGCATGTGTCCCAGAGATGTTCTCTGAAACATTTCGCAAGTTGGGGTCCTGTGTCCCTTATGTAGAGGAGACCACACAGAGAGCAATGGACACAGCAGATGGTGTGTGGAGGTGCAAAAAATCTTTGTCAGATGTGTAAGGATCGTTTGGGACCTTGGATGGAGGGGAAGGGGAAAAGTATGGACAGGTTGGACTTTGCACCTCGGGGAGGGGGGGGGGGGGTGTGGGAGACGGTGCTAGGGAGTGGAGGATGGTTGATTGGTTGGGGGCAGGGACCTAACAAGGAAGTTGTGGAGGGAATGGCCTCTGCAGAAAACAGATAGGGGTGGGGTGGGAAATATATCAATGGTGGTGAGATCTCTTTGTAGGTGACGGAAATGGCGGAGGATGATGCGTTGCATTCAGAGGTTCTTGAGGTGGAAGGTGAGGACTGGGGGGAATTCTGTCTTTGTTGCGATTGGAGGGATGAGGTTCAAACACAGATGCAGCATGTGGAGGAGATACGATCGAGGACATTGGTGACCATATGGGAGGGGCAACTGCCTTTTACGGGTTGGGGGGAGCAAGATGAGGTCTTGTCCAGGTAGCTGTGGGAGTCCTCCACTGCCAAATTCTAGCAATCCGACACCCGATGGAAGACTGCCTCAGCTTGCATCTTGGGACCCTCCAACTGCACAGCATCAATGTCTATTACATCAGTTTCCTCATCTCCCCTCCCCCAGACTTATCCCAGATCCAATCCTCCAACTCGACAGTGACCTCTTGAACTATCCTACCTGTTCATCTTTCTATCTGCTCCACCCTCCACTCCAACCCATCAGTATTACCCCCGACCTTCATCTACCCAGCACATTCCCAGTTATTTTTGGACAGCTTATATCTTTATTCATCACCTAGATTCTTCAAAGTCCAGATATAAATTTTAAATCAATTTCACTCCTACTTTGTGCACATCGCAGTGATCTTGGCAACTTGATATTATCCATCTAGGGATATTTTCCAATGTAGCAACATTGTTTTAACAGCTATTCCAAATGGTCAGGCCCACAAAATACCAACAGGGCAAAGCAACAAACTGGACTGATCATAGAACAATCAGTGTGAGGCTTTAGAACAGATTTGGGTATCCATGTCCTCTATCATCATTACATTCTAGACAAAAATTAACTTTTGTTACATCAACAGAACCACCCTTCTTTCGAACCTACTCTATCCCTTCTGATTAGCCTATCCAGAAATATTTATGTTCACTGACACCTTGGATGCCCAGCATCAGTCACAGTTCCATCAGTCATAGACAGGATTGGTTGTTCATTTATGGAAGCTCCAAATGAGTGTGTAACTGGACTGCATGGCCCCAACTGCAAAATTCCTTCCCTTCCCAGCAATTCCACCCCTGCTACACAACCACCATTTCATGCTCAACCATACTGTTGGCATTATATCTGAGCTTCAGCTGAGGTTCCAACACAAGCACAAATACCAGCTATCCCCTCCATAACCAGTGGTGGCTCATGACCCCAAACTCTAAGCTGTGCAAGTGTTACTCTCAGCCTCACCAACTCCAAAAGTCATTCGGCTGGCCTCCAATTTTTCGTGCTCATGAAACTGGAAATCATTCACAACTGTTATCTGCATTAAAACCCACACTAAGGTTCACTGATCAGTCACTCTTGTATTCAGTGACCGATATTAAATTGCAGGTGTACAAAGTTCTGAACCAAATTCCCGTAATAACTCAACCTTCTAAAACACTTCCTCCAAATGGATCTTCTGACACATTCCCAAATTGCCTGGCCTCACAATTTATAGGCATGACTTCATTTGCCTCAGCTGCAAGCTTGGAATTTGTAGCTTAAACTGCCAGTTCATGCTTTCAACATTGGGCGGCACACAGTGATACAGTGGTTAGCACTGCTGCCACACAGCGCCAGAGACCAGGGTTCAATTCCCGCCTCAGACAACTGTCTGTGTGGAATTTATACATTCTTCCAGTGTCTGCGTGAGCACCCTCCAGGTGCTCCTGTTTCCTCCCACAGTTAGGTGAATTGGCCATGCTAAATTGCCCGTAGAGTTAGGTGAAGGGGTAAATGTATGGGAATGGGTCTGGGTAGGTTGTGCTTCAGCGGGTCGGTGTGGACTTGAAGGGCCTGTTTCCACACTAAGTAATCTAATCTAATCACTGCCTTAAAATCAATCCCAAAAGTTACTGAGAATTTTTGGAACTATTTTTATTGTTCTTTCATGACAAGCTGGTGTCACTGGTGAAACCAACATTTAATACCCATCCCTAATTGCCCAGAGGGCAGTTAAGAATCAACCATATTGCTGTGGGTCTGTAGTCACATGTAAGCCAGATCAGATAAGGAAGGCAGATTTCCTTCCCTAAGAAACATCAGTGAACCAGATGGGGTTTTTTTTAACGACAATGAACAGTGGTTGCATGGTCACCATGAGGCTAACTTTGATTTAATTCCAGTTTTTTTTTAAAAAATGGAAATCAAATTTTACCTTTCTGAAGAACGGTTACTGGACCTGAAACGTTAACTCTGACTCTCCACACATGCTGCCAGATTTGCTGAGATTTTCTACCAATTTCTGTTTGTTTCAA
The DNA here is from genome assembly GCF_020745735.1 of Hemiscyllium ocellatum. Lineage (NCBI taxonomy): Eukaryota > Metazoa > Chordata > Chondrichthyes > Orectolobiformes > Hemiscylliidae > Hemiscyllium > Hemiscyllium ocellatum. The sequence continues at coordinate 6,146,147 of NC_083402.1, forward strand.
ATTTCACCACCTGCCACGGAACAGAATATTAGCCTGTGATTCTGGATTATTATTCCAAAGGCTCGGTGGTAATTATGACTGGCAGGATATGGACGTTATTGTCATTTCATGATTCCAGCTTCAGCTTAATCTTCAGTAATTTCTGTTGACAAATGCTATGACAGGATGTTGGTCAAGGACATAATCAGGCTTAGCTCTAATGGTTTCCAGTCTGTCAATTCTGTCTCAACTAACATGCTGAGGTGGAGATTGGCTGACAGGAAAAGTAAACTGTTTACACAAGGAAGAGTAACATTTTTCTGATTCTTAAAAACATTTTTTAAAATTACAGAGTTTTCTCACGTGCACAATTGTGTTCAATGGTCGAGTACCAGAGCACACAAATGAAGCTTTTTCATTGAAGTATCAGTGCAGATTCTGTAGGTGTAATTGCAATTTTTTCCAACATCACTCCACACAGAAAACTTTTCATTGTAAATAAAAAAATGCATTTACTCCAAGTTGCAAAACATTTCCTGTGGCATTAATGTATCAAAGTGGAAAACTTCAAATTGAATCAACATTGAAGCACAGAAACTAACTGAAATAGCATTCCACAAATTCAAAACACATGGTACCACAACAGACCCTTTTGATTTACCAAAACGTTCAAGAAGATATTTGTGTACACACACTGGCTATGGTAAACATGCAGCTGAGGCATACAATTCTCATGATCAGTTCTCTGCCTGAAGACAAGATTCAATCAACAAAGTTGCAATCTACACCATGATTAGGGCAAGTACACAGATCTGAAATCATGTCTCATTAACTTGACTGAGTTATGTAAAGTTGTAACAAAGAGGATTGACAAAGGCAGAGTGGTGCGCATGATCTATATGGACTTCCGTAAAGCATTCAACAAAGTTCCTCATGGTTAGCAAGGTTAGATCACATGGAATACAGGAAGAACTAGCTATCTGAATATAGAACTGACCCAAAGATATAAGTCAGAGCTGGATGGCTGCTTTTCAGACTGAAGGCCAGTGAGCAGGGGTGTGCCAAAAGGATCAGTGCTGGGTCCACCGTTTTTCATTACTTATATGCGTGACTTGGATGTGAACATAAGAAGTATGGTTACCAAGTTTGCAGATGACACCAAAATTGGAGGTGTAGTGAATGGCTAAGGAAGTGACCTCAGATAGGTCGAGGAGTGGCAGATGGAGTTTAATTTAGATAAATATAAGGTACTGCATTTTGGAAAGGCAAATCAGAACAGGACGTATACACGTAATGGCAAGGTCCTCAGAGAATAGGTTCATAGCTCCTTGAAAGTGGAGTCATAAGTAAATTGGATAATATAATGAATATCTGATCAGCTTGGACAAGTTGGACTGAAGAGTCTATTTCCATGCTGTACAACTCTATGACTCTATGAAATAAATCTTGAATTGAACCCTAAGTTGCGATCTGTATCCTGATTAGAGCAATAACACAGATCTGAAATCCACCGTAAATTAACCTACGCTGATGGAACGAATCTAAGCAATCAATCACCCTCCCACAGCAAAATGAGATGCTGTGGAAACACGTGCTTAAATATGCATCACGTATTCCAGGGATACGGATTGTGAACAAGAAGCTCGGATTTTCCAACACATATCTGACCAGGAATCTCTCCTGACCTTAGCGCCTATCACTGGTATGTTGGAAGGATTTACAAACTGATGTTCAACCTGGTTGGACACACTATAAACATCAAGTCCTGGAATAGGAATTGAACTTGAGTTTCTGACTCAAGACAGGATGTCACATCCTGCACTGCAAAATCACCATATATAAATTAGAAGACCTCAAGGCAAACTTTGCATCTATGGTGAACAGTTTTGCAGTTTAGAGTGTTGCAACTGACTTTCAGACTGAGGAATCAACTCAGGTTCTCAATCCAGATCATTATCCACTAGCCCTACTTGATAATGTTTTTGTGTAAATTACAGTCCAACAACAAATCTGCACTTTTGAGAGAGAAGAGAAAATGATCACATAAAGGGGAACATTGTGCCCTTTGTAAAGTTGTTCCTTTTAATTGTCTGTTAGTAATTTTATGGGTAATGGCAATTTTTGCTGCATGAGTAACCCAAAGGCCTGGACTGGTACTGTCAAGGCACGAGTTAAAATTCCATTCCAGCAGTTGGGGGCGGTTCATTCCGAGTAGCTCTGTGACACCGGACTGTACTCTTTTGGCTGCTCCCTGGGACACATACTGAGGCAAATAACGACTGTGCCTCGAAGACCAAAAACTCAGTGAAAGAAACTCTTTGGTCAGCCCAAAACCTGTTAGCCATCCAGTGTAAAGAGTTGCCTTCAACCAAATGTTGCAGACTGGCACATTCCAGAGTTCAGGACTATGTGCTTGGGGACGCATTAAAACTTGGGGCACCTGCTGCCAAGGCACAATGGGGAAGACAACCATCTGAGGTCTTTCTGCTAAAGTGTAGCAGTCCATTCATACCCCCTCGTTGCCTCAAAATAAATATCTTCTTACAAGTAAAAATGTCCTTGTTATTTCCAATTCCACGGTGACTCTGTGGAATATAAAATTCCAATGAATTGTTTAACATGGAACATAGAACATTACAGCGAAGTACAGGTCCTTCAGCCCTCGATGTTGTGCCACCTGTGAAACCAATCTGAAGACCACCTAACCTACACTGTTCCATTCTCATCCATAAGCCTATGCTATGTTTGTGTTTCTTTTTCCTCATTGAAAAGATTGTACAGACAATTTTTGTACATTTGAACATTGTATGAGAACTTTTTTTTGTAAACAAGGTACATTTTTGCAATAACAAATTTACTTAAATTGACTAATACATCTGGAATGAAAACATAATCCCAGTAGTGATCATGAACCTAGTGAAATGTTGTGTAAAACCCATCTGGAACCACAAAGTCTTTCAAAGGATGAAATCAGTCATCATTGCCCAGCTTGTCTTGCATGCCCCACACAGCAGTATGACTGACTCTTAACTGGCGCCTCAAAAAAAACCTAACAAACTTCATTAATTATTTTAAATTGCAGAAAAGTCAAATCTCTCAATCCAAATGCAACAGTTAGCATTAGAAGTATCAAATACAGCAAAAGCATAGCTTGTCAAGTTGACCATGCAAATTCCTCCTCACGTAGGCACATGTGCCAAAATTAGAAAAGCTGTTCACAGACAAATCAAGTGACAGTTTTATATACTCTACCTATTGAAACACACTTTTTAGTTAATATCCCAGATTCTTCTGACATCTTCCGTAAGTAAATCTCACCCTTCTAATCATAACAGCATGTAGTCTGAAAGGAACATTCTTGGGAATCCTCAATATGGAATCCAACATGATGAAGCCTTAAAGCCTCAGGTCAAACATGGTCAAAGGTTACTACCTACCTTCATTATCTGATTTCAAGATCCATGATGCTGACCACACAAGAAGCACAAAATGCATAGAAAGAATTATTAGTTGGGTGCAAGGGACTTCAATATCCACCTGTAAGGTCGATCTTCACTGTTATTACTGACCAAGTTGGCCAAGTCTGGAAGCACATATCTAACCAACAAGAGAAGCAATAAAACTAAGGTCCCACACTCACCAGTCCACATGTTACTAACACACCTGCCCATCACAGGCAAGACCACTGCACATGCACTCTGTGAATATAAAGTCTTTATTCCAACATGGTATTTAAAACCCATCTAAACAGTACCTTCTAACCCAAACCCTCCACGCTGTGTTCAATAAGAAAAATTCAGAACAGATGTTGGAGCTTAAAACTGGTATCGACTAAATCATTAGTTGTAGCAAAAGTAATTGCTTTCAACCAAAACGTCTAATATCATGGCCTAGTATATTTTGATTATTTTATGGGACGTGAGCCACATCACCTCTAATTTCTCAGCAGCTGCCCAGACCTCAAAGGTCCGGTCAGGGCAGCACCTGGAGAAAGCAATAATGAATGTGTCAGCACACGGTTTGTGGTTGCAGAGGCCCTCAAGGTTACTGGGCTGCACAGCTTAGACACAGCCTTCGACATGAGAATGCCTGGAAGGGTCAGCATTTGTTCAGTCCTTGGTGGTGAACTGCTTTATTAAACCACTGCAACCTTTGGTTTATGCATACCCACAGTGTTATTAGCAAGAATTATCCAGGATTTCGATCTAAAGAACACATGAGGTATGGAATACAGAGGTATATCACAAAAAACAGAAACTACTGGAGAAATAATGGCCTTTGCAGAATATGTATGGGCAGCATGGGACAAATAAAAAACGGAAATCCATGACAATTAACCTTTTCGGAAGATTAAGACATGATACAAAGAACAAGCTCTTCATTTGCCAAAAAATGTCTCTGCCATCTTAATGCATGTTTCATAAACATGATTTGGCTGTAATGAGATTTGTAAATTGTGGGCCTTTTGTTTTTATAAAGCAAACTCCAGTTTCTGTTAGGTGATTCCATCCTCTGTATTAACACCCAGCTGTGATTTGCTCTGTTGGCGCATTTATTGCAACAACTGTCGCCAGTTTTTTTTTGCTTCTATCTGTAATTAACGCAGGGGAAGCCAATTTAGGACTAATTTGCTGGAATGATTTCTGGGTTCATGCACAGAGTTGGGTGGGGGGGGGCCCCAAGGAGCAAGAAGAGAGAGAGCACTAGAGAACGATAGAAGATGCAAATACAGCCATGTCCAGCTCGTCTAGGAGGATAAGCAGAGCCTTTTGTTAAGCTGAGTCGCTAGCTATCTGAAGCTTCAAAACATGGCAACTTTACGTGTGTGTGCGTGAGCGCGTGTGCGTATGGGGGGGGGGGGGGGGAGGAGGGAAAGAGGTGAAAAGGTGAAAGTAAGGACAAGCTACTAGTGACCCTCATCTCTCCCTACCCCACCCATTCCCACATTATGCCAGACCCAACTTCACTAGTCTCCATGGGGCGGGGGGGGGGGGGGGGGGGGGTGGAATCTGAGAATCTGTGCCCCTCATTATCTCTGAAACCTGACACCCATCAAAACCCTAAGCCACTCAGACAATCTCAGGCCCTTTAGCCACCCCTCGAAAGAAAGGAGATTTTCTTTGCACCAAAAACAACTTTGGCAAGTTTCACAAAGTTTAATGGTAGTGAGCCCGGTTCTGGATAAACTTCACTCAACAAGGAGCCAGGTATACAACAATATATTGGGAAGTTTCACTTGTAACAACTTGGCATTTCTGTAACTGACCATAAATTGACAAGTTCACTAAATTAGAATCATTAATCCTGTTTTTCCCATATGCGCACAGGAAAGCAACTATTGCGTTTTAGGAGAACCACCTATGTATGCTATGAGCATGTTATTTTGGTTTGCTTCTGTAAAGCAAACAAGGACCAGATAGCAAGAATCCAGAAACGCAATGACTGCTCATCAGCAGAAGAGCTATGTTTACACGGAAACAAGTTGGTTCCAGTCAACTTCCACTTGTTTTCACAATCATAACAAGGGTCAACAGATACTCAGATTTTAAACTTTGTCTCTCCCTGTTTGTGATATGACAAGAAACATGGTTATACTTAATTGCATTCACAATGATAGATATCACTTGAAGCTGGTTCAAGTGAGAGATTCTATTTGTGAAACACAAACATCACTGACATTAACCTAACAGCAATTTGCAAACAGAAAATCATCAATTTCACAAAGGAACTGTTACCTTGCTGACTTCTGCTTTTTCCCATAAATCCTAATATTTAATTTGAATTTAAATAATGATCATGCACAGTCAGATATTCATCAAGGCATAACTTTTATTTAAATGGAAGAAAATGAAAAATCTGATTATTGTTCTGTGGAGAAAATGCCTCAAGGACTTAGCTTTCCTCCAATATGATCCTGTTTTATTTCATAAGAACAGATTATTTGTCGGTCTCATTCAAGCAATTGTTCATCAGATTCAATATTGCAATATTGTGTCAATGCATCCTGTCGTACACTATTACAGATATACACGTATTTTGTGCATTCAATTTTTTTCAATTATTTATCAATATGAACTACAACTTATAAAATGTTCCCACAAAGCCATTTTATATTAAGCAAATGGTTTGGTCCAGACTGGAAAATTATTCTCTCTATAAACCTGAGATCATAAGCAAATTTTCAATTAAACAATGCATCATCTTTCACCTGGTGGATTATTTAAGACCTTAACAATAATGTTACGGGGTAGACCATTTAGGACAGAGATGAGGAGAAACTTCTTCACCCAGAGAGTGGTGGCTGTGTGGAATGCTCTGCCTCAGAGGGCAGTGGAGGCCCAGTCTCTGGATTCATTTAAGAAAGAGTTGGATAGACCTCTCAAAGATAGTGGAATCAAGGATTATGGAGATTAGACAGGAAGCGGATAATGATTAGGAATGATCAGCCATAATCATATTGAATGGCGGTGCAGGCTCGAAAGGCTGAATGGCCTACTCCTGCACCTATTGTCTATTGTTAGGACTTATTCCCACTTAATGGCCCTGCAAGTGCCAAAATTAAGACATGCTAAAATTTGGATAGAGTAACAGTTGCCACCACTAAATCAAATTTAAGAATATTGATTGAATTAGTTACAATTTATTGATTTTCTACACTTATGCCTTGAATCAAGCACTGACTAAATATTCTCCAGGAGTTTCAATTAACAGAAATAACTGTGTCTTGATGAAGTATGAAAGTTCTGACAAAACAAGTCCTGGCTTACAATAGTATATGTAAACTAAGCAAGTATAAACGTGAAGTAGACTCAAAATGAACAGAAGCAAGCCCATGTGCTTATGCACATTTCCTTCTATTAAATAAAAATGCACCACCTCTCCCTCAGGCCAGTATACAAAGAGTAATCTCATTTACTGGTAGAAATAGGATTTCCTGTAGACAGGCAACGTTAATCATATTCTTCCCCATTCATCTGCCCACACAGCTTAGGGTAATAAAAACCTAACAAGTAGAAGAGAGGGGGAAGACAAAAAAAAACTACCAATAGATTTCAATGTGGAAGTTGTTACACGTGTAACCTTAGCCAGGTGTTTATAATTAAAATTTCAAATATATGAAAACAAGTATGATTTTGTGTGAAGCCTTTCATAAATGTCTTCATTACTGATTCTATAGCCCAATTATTATAGAATTCCCAGACTAGTACATTTTATAAATTATTTATCAGTAACAACGATAGAGAGAAAAGTGATGATACATAGTGCTGCCACTATACAACAGTGAATATTCAAAGTTAGGGAGCCATTCCAGTACGCTGCTCTGTCCTAGAAAGCCTTCTTGAGTGTTCTTGGAGCTTTACCTTCCCAGCCAAGTGAACAGTACTACATCATACTCCTGACTTGCGACTTGTAGATAGTAGACAGGGTCAGGAGAGTCATGAGGAAAATTCACTACATCATTCCCAACTTTTTGCAGTTAGAGTATTTACACAGCTCATCCAATTCCATTTTGGTCAATTGATAAGTCTCAGGATTTTGATAATGGGGAATTCAACCACAGTAATGCTGTTCAGATGGTTAATTTGCTTTAACCATAGATGTTGACATTTGGATAACACCAAACAGAATTACCAACAAGCTTATTACAAAAACAATGTCAACAAGAATTGAAATTTCTACCCTATAATAACTCGTGGAATTCTTTTTCAATGGAGAAGAACAGTGACAGCATTGCAAAGTTGAAATCACTCACGTAGTTTTCTTTGCATGGTTGCAAGATAGGTTGACAAATGCATTTAATTGGCCAGAGCTGGTTAATTGAGAGAACATGGCGATAGTAAAATTTCTGAAAGCCATTATTATTGCTGAAACCGCCAATGTGAATAGATCACAAACAGAGCTGGACCAACTATAATCAATGCTGTGACTTCAAAAACAGGTCAGAGATAAATGGAAATTGCTGGAAAAGCTCAGCACAGAACATTACAGTGCAGTGACAGGCCCTTCGGTCCTCGATGTTGCACCAATCTGAAGCCCATCTAATCTATGTTTTTCCATTCTCGTCCATATGCCTATCCAATAACCATTTAAATGCCCTTAAAATTGGCAAGTCTACTACTGTTGCAGACAGTGCGTTCCATGCCCCTACTCCTCTGAGTAAATATACTACCTCTGACTGCTGAACTGTATCTATCACCCCTCAATTTAAAGCTACATGCCCTCATGCTAGCAATCGCCATGCAAGGAAAAAGGCTCTGACTATCCAACCTATCTAACCCTCTGACTGTCTTAAATGTCTCAATTAAGTTGCCTCTCAAACTTTTTCTCTCTGACAAAACAGCCCGAGGTGCCTCAGCATTTCCTCGTACGACCTTCTCTCCATACCAGGCAACATCCTAGTAAATCTCCTCTGAACCTTTCCAAGACTTCCACAACTTTCCTATCATGTGGTGACCAGAACTGTACACAATCCTCCAAATATGGTCGCACCAGAGTTTTGTACAGCTGCAGCACGATCTCATGGTTCCAAATCTCAATCCCTCTATCAATAAAAGCTAACACACCATATGCCACCTTAACAACTGTTGGCAACACATTCCACGTATTCACAACTCTCTGCATAAAGAACCTACCTCTGATGCCTCCTTTATACCTTCCTCCTAATATCTTCAGAGTATGACTTTTCATACCAGTCAATCCTGCCCTGGGGAAAAGTCTCTGGCTATTGACTCCATCTATTCCTCTTGTTTATTTTGTACATCTCGATCAGGTCACCTCTCTTCCTCCTCCTCTCCAGAGAGAAAAGTCCGAGCTTACTCAACCTTACTTCATAAAGGCAAGCCCTCCAGTCCAGGCAGCATCCTGGTAAACCTTCTTTGCACCCTCTCCAAAGCCTCTGTATCTTTCCTAAAGTGGGGCGACCTGAACTGGACACAATATTCCAAGTGTGGTCTCACTAGGGACTTGTAGAGCTGCAGCAAAACCTCGCGGCTCTTAAACTCGATCGCCCTGTAAATGAAAGCCAAAACACCATATGCTTTCTTAACAACCCCATCCACTTGGGTGGCAACTTTGAGGGATCTATGTACTTGCACACCCAGATCCCTCTGTTCCTCCATACTGCCAAGAATCCTATCTTTACTCCAATATTCAGCATTCGAGTTAGACCTTCCAAAATGCATCACTTCGCATTTATCCAGGTTGAACTCCATCTGCCATTTCTCAGCCCAGCTCTGCATCCTGTCTATGTCTCACTGCAGCCTGCAGGAGCCCTCTATACTATCGACGCCACCTCCAACCTTTGTCATCTGCAAATTTACTAACCCACCCCTCAACCTCCTTATCCAAGTCATTTATAAAAACTACAAAGAGCAGACGCCCAATAAGAGAACCCGGCAGGACTCCACTCAACACTGACCTCCAGGCAGAATACTTCACATCAACAACCACTCTCTGCCCTCTGTGAGCCAGCCAATTCCGAATCCAGATAGTCAAATCTCTTAGTAGCACATAATTTCTGACATTATGAATAAGCCTAGAGTGGGGAACCCTATCAAATACCTTGCTAAAGTCTATATACGCCACATCCACTGCTCGAACATCGATCAGTCTTGACACCTCCTCGAAGAACACAATAAGATTTGAGAGGCATGACCTGCCCCTCACAAAGCCATGCTGACTGCCTTTAATCACACCATGCTTTGTCAAATAGTCATAAATCCTATCCCTCAGAATTCTTTCCAAATGTTTGCTGACCACAGATTTAAGACTGAATGGTCTGTAATTGCCAGGGATTTCCCTATTACCCTTCGTGAAAATAGGAACATTCGCCTCCTTCCAATCCTCCAGTACGACTCCAGTGGAGAGTGAGGAGGCAAATATCCTCGAGTGAGAGAGGGTCATGTCATTTTGCGGCTAGTTGATGTTCATGTGGTGGGACAGGATGGTGTCAAGATATGCAGAGCTAAGTATGATGGAGCAGGAGCAGGTTGAGACAATGGGTCAACCAGGGCATTGTGAATTTTGGGTCAGAGGTAGAATCGGACAGTGCTGGGTTCCCAGACTAGGAGGTTGAACTACTCCTCCTCCCACTCTGCCTCCTGTAAAAACGCTATCCCTTATTCCCAATTCCTCCACAACACCTGTTCCCAGGAGGACCAATTCCACCTTAGAACATCCCAGATGTCCTCCTTCTTCAAAGACTGCAATTTCCCCTCCCAGTAGTCGACACGGCCCTCCAGCGCATCTCCTCCAATTCCCGCACCTCTGCCCTTGAACACCATCTCTCCTATCACAGCAAGACAGAACCACCCCACCAACCTCCAGACACATCGCATCATCCTCCACCATTTCCACCACCTACAAACAGACCCCACCACCACAGATATATTTTTCTTCCCACCTCTGTCTGCGTTTTGGAGAGACCATCCCCTTTGTGACTCCCTTGTCAGGTCCCCCCCCCCCCCCCCCCCCCCACATCCACTCACCCTCCCCTGCCACCTCAACAAATATAAAACCTGCACCCACAGCTCCCCCCTCACCTCCGTCCAAGGCCCTAAAGGATACTTCCACATCCAACAGAAATTTACCTGTACACACTTCGTCTACAGTATCCATTGCACCCTCCGACACTGGGGACACAGGACGCCAACTTACACATCATTTCAGAGAACATCTCTGGGACACCCAAGCAAACCAACCCCACTGTCCTGTGGCGAAGCACTTAACTCCTCCTCCCACTCCACCAAGGACATGCAGGTTCTGGGCCGCCTCCATTGCCAAACCCTCACCTCCCGATGCCTGGAGAAAGAATACCTCATCTTCTGTCTTTGAACCGTCCAATCACACAGGATCAGTATGGATTTCACCAGTTTCCCCATTTCCCACCTTATCCCAATCACAACCTTGCAACTCTGCACCACCCACTTGAACAGTCCTACTTGTGTATCTTCGTCCCCACCTATTTGTTCCACCCTTCTCTTCGACCTATAGTTTCACCATCACATTCATCCCCCTATCGCACTTCAAGCTACCATCCCAACAGCCCCAACACCGTCCCCTTGGCCGACAAGCCTCATTCCTGATGATGGGCTTATGCCCAAAATGTAGATTCTCTTGCTCCTTGGATGCTGCCTGACCAGCTGCACTTTTTCAACCCCACAGTCTTCAATGTGTGTAACCAGTTTATGGAATTTTCTTCTTCCTGACGACTAAGCACTTGCCCAGCATAAACATCAGCTTTCCTTACATTCAGCTTCCAACAGTGTTTCTCGAGAATTCTTATAAACCACTTAGGATTTTTACCCAAAAGGCTGACTTTTTGAAGATTCAGGTCAGGAATTAGCCCTCTACAAATTACAATTCACTCAGCTGCCAGGTTCCTCAAGCAGGTACTGACTGATTTTAAAGCACAACCTCGCCCTGACCCATGACCTTGGCAGCCTGTGAGCAACTCTACATGGGCTTACTTGGTTTGCACCAAGCAGTAGCACAATGTAGGGCACCAACAGAAAAAACTAGAGTTCTAGTTTGACAAAATTGACCAGCATGCAGTCAGGACAGGGAGAATTTAAAGGTAATAGGTTAGAGTAGCCTAAACCAGCATGAGGAACTGCCATACAGACAAAAACAAGAAAACAAAGTTACGACAAACAGACAAGATAATGTAAATCACAAGATAATGAAAGTCAATACTCCACAGGTGATTAGATGAAGAAATAGCTTGTCCAAACATAATTAATAACATGACCAGAGACATGTTCAGTGGTACACAAGGAGAATTTGACAGTATAAAAGAATAAACAACGAGTTTACTGATGGGGAGAACCTACAATCAACTCTTAGTGAGAAGATTGACCTGAGTCAAGAATGTGGAGGTTCAAGTGTTGGACTGGGATGAACAATGTCAGAGGTCACATACACCAGGTTCTAGTCCAACAGGTTTATTCGAGATCACAAGCTTTCGGAGCATAGCGCCTTCATTTCACCTGACAAAGGGGCTACACTCCGAAAGCTTGTGATTTTAAATAAACCTGTTGGACTATAACCTGGTGTCATGTGACTTCTGACTAAGGACTCAGAAGACCATGAGAAATATTAGTGAAATGGTCCATCGTGGCAGGAAGCATCCACTAAAAGATTTCAATTGATAACTTTCTTAACATAAATTTAACTTGACAGAGGCAAGACAAGTACATTCACAGAATTATACAATAAAGACGAGGCCCTTTGGCCCATTGAACCTGCACTGACAAAGACTGATCTAAATCTATGTCAATCCAACTTTCCAGCACTTGGCCTGTAGTTTTGACTGCTATGTCACTTCATGTGCTCACACAAGTACTTTTTCAGGTTTGTGAGGTTTCTCATCTCAACTTCGCTCCCAAGCAGTGTATTCCAGATTCAGACTACCTTTGGTGAATTTTCCTTCCTCAAAACCACCTGCCTTTCTGGTTAAAATTATGCCCCATAACAGTGACGCTTCAATGCAGGGTACAGTTGCTTTCTATGCACATTGTCCATGACTCTAAATTTTGTAATCTTCAATCAGATCCTTCTCAGGACTTTTCTCCTCCAAACTAAATAACACAAGCTTATCTAGCCTCTCCTCATAGATAAGCTGCTCCATCCCAAGAAAGATTCTGATAAATCTCTCTGTATCCTCTCTGGTGCAATCACATCCTTCCTATTGTGCAGTGACAAGAGCCACACACAGTACCCCAGCTGTAGCCTATCCAAAATTTTGGACAGGTCCAATATAAATCCCCTGCTCTTACAATCTATGCCACAACAAATAAAAGCAAGTGTCCCATGTGCCTTCTTAATCACTCTATTGACCAATCTTCAGGAATATGTGGTCAAGCACATCAAGATCCCTCTATTCCTCTGAGCTTCTTGGTATTTTGCCATTCACTAGGTAATTCCTTTGTCTTGTTACTTTGTTCAAGACAAACAAGTGCTGACTAAAAGCACCCACGCCCACCACAAATTTCAGTCTAACTTTTTTATTTATTTTGCAAATATTAACTTAAAGTTAACTTGAGTTAAAATCATGTCTCCAGGTCACTAGCAATAAAGAGGGTGTAGGAGTGAAGGTGGTGGTGGTGGTGGTGTTGATGATCAGTTGATTCAGAACATCATGGCTGGATGCAATTTTAGATACGTTGAGGGAGATCTGAAGAAGCAATTGAACACCCTGAATTCAGTTCATTAGGTGATACATTGCACGTGGAGAAACCAGGGTAATGAATAAGAAATATAGCATAGGATGCAACACAGTCACAGAGCTATAAATATCTTGGACGTGTAAAGCTTCAGAGACTAGCACATGAAGTCTGGAAAAGCCAAACTTGGAGGAAACAAAGTCAGATGTGGGTTTCAGATAAGGTGAGATAGGAGGTATGGGAATTAAATTAAAACAAAGGCACATTTCTCACCATACTTGCACAGTCCTCACAAACCAATATACAGAATTTTTTCTATTAAAACAAGTCCATTTCCCAGCATTGGCTAACGGTTAAAAGGCCTCTCTCTGTACTCTGCAATTCTACATATCCAGTTATTCTGCTTTCCTCAAATGACATCTCTGAATCAATGAGAATGCTTCACTGAGAAATGACTCAAACTTGCAAACATTATGGTCAAAGCTGACGGAATTTTAATTAAATTCTGATGTGAACACTTTCCAACATCTTTGCCAGCACAATTTACAGAGGGGATGACAAAAGCCAATAAGGTCAGACATTCAAATTGGTTTCAAGAAATGAACAAATAGGTTAAGAAAGTAACTGAAATTATTAGCAGATATGTTCAGAATGTTACAAAAAGAGAATCCAGCCAAAACACCCACACACAAATCAGAGTACACACTGTATCGCAGTACTACATTATCTAAACCACAAGCCACATGTGTGTAGCCACTTCCCCCAACCTGATATTTACTGTTGGATTCATTGTGTAATTTCATCACAAGTTGTCTTACCCCAATTGATACACCTGAGTCTATTCAATTGGTATCAATCCTGCTTTCAAATTCCAAATTAGAATTGACATTTTTCCAATTCTCAAAATATTTTCCCCTTTCCCACATGTACGATCATTGCAACCAACAAATTAAGCTGGCCAGTTCCCTTGTTTTTTTTTAAATCTGTGTTGTTCTGAAACTGGACACAGTTTGTAATTCATTATGAACAATCATGCAATCCTGAATGGACCACAGTGCAAGTTCCTCTACCAAGGTAGTACTGAGCTCAAGTTTCAGATCCCAGTCAAAGTCAGAATTCACCAGGGATGGTTCGCCATGCACAAGAAAACTTGGCGACGCTGCTGCCCCATTCCAGCTCAAATGTTGGAGGGTGTTTGAATTACATTTCAACAAAGCTGCGGAGTCTCAAATCTTTCTGGGCTTGAATGCTGTTTTAAAACATTACCAAGTCACACTTTTAATCTGGACATTAAAAGGGGAGGCACCTACCTTTGCTTTTGCATACACTAAAGAGTTAACTCCGGTGAACTGAATTTGAAACCCACTGTTGGGTTTATTTCCACGGTCTGCATGGCAGGATCAAATGTATAGCAGATGTTGAACGTTAAAAAAAACAAAATCAGAAGGAGGAAAAGCAAGAAGGACGTGGCACTGAGTCACTCTGTAACAAAGATTGTTTGTACTGCCAAAGAACGAACCCAGCTGCCTGCCAGGGCAATAAAAAAAATTTCAGCTTGGTTTACATATTTTTAAACTGCACTTTTTGACAGCTTGAGTCAGAATACGATCAGAATTATGTCATAAATTGAGGAACCTCAAGAGATTAGACACAGTTAAGGAATGAGTTTCCAGTAAATCGGAGCATGAACAGCTTCTTGTTGGTTCATGGGTTGCAGCTGCCTGAAGCCAATGTAGCAAAATGGAAAACACCAATTGACTTCAACCAGGTACAAAGTTAAAAAAAGGGTTAGGCTGAGAAGTGGTTCCACACCAACACAACAACAAAACACATTACAAAAGGACCAGTGTTTCAAACTACAGTGTTAGTTAATTACTTACTGATCATGTTATAGCAAGCAAAACAATTCAACCATGGCATTGTCAGTAAGGCAAAAGCGACAAGTCCAGCATATGAAACCATCAACATTAAAATCAATTCTAGCTTAAGTAACCTCATTTATTCTGATCAACTCAGGAGTTTTGGGTTTTAAATTGACAACTTGAACAATTCAACAATAATACAGCACTTTAGAAAACAGATCCCAAGCAACTTTACAGAAGTATGAATAAAAATAAACCATAAATCAAAAACAGAAAATCAAAGATTACTGCAGAATATTGTGATCCTACCTTCTAACAATTCCAAGACTAATAACATGATGCACTGGAAACTATAGGGGCAGAAAATAATGCACTCTATAGAAGCTATGCCAAAATGTCTTCGAGAAATGTTACAGCTATGGAGAAAGCGAAATCGGCCTGTTGTGTCTGTCCCTGCTCTCTGGAATTGAAGCTCTGTGAGGCCAAGTTTTGCTGCATTCGGATATGGACTGCTTTAGGATCTAAGTCCTGAAAGGTGCCAAATACCATGCAATAATTGGTGAACATCCTCCATTCTGACCTGATGATGGAGAAAAAAACCATTCATGAAGCAGGTCAAGATGACTGGGCTGCAGACACTATCCTGAGGAAGTTAAAAGCTCTTGTGGCTCAGCAGTAGTGTCCCTACCCAAGCCAGGAGACCTAGGTTTACATCACATCTGCTCCAGAGGTGTGCAAGGGCATAGATTACAGAAAAGCCCTGAGGAACTCCTGCAGAAAGGTCTTGGAGCCGAGCTGACTGACCTCCATCTACCACTCCAACCAGCAGAGGTCCCCCCCACCACTGCCACCCTAGATTCCCACTGATTTTGCTAAACGATATCAGTGAACCAGATGATTGACTTTTTCTGAATCACAATTGACAGTAGCTTCATGGAAATCATGAGACTCTTACAGATATTCAATAAATTGATATTGAATACTGAATGTAATTCCCACCATCCGCCACGATGGATTTCAAATCTGGATCCCACAACTTTACCCAGGTCTCCAAATTAAAAGTTTAGCAATTAATACCACTAGGTCATCGTCTGCCCTTGTAAAAGATATGTAGAAACACGGACTGATTTTATGTAGCTGATTAGCTTTGTATCATTAATTTTTCCCCTCTCAACCTTCCAGCCAATCATACAGTCAGACGTACAGCATGGAAACAAATCCTTCGGTCCAACCTGTCCATGCCGACCAGATATTCCAACCCAATCCAGTCCCACCTGCCAGCACCTGGCCCATATCCCTCCAAACCCTGCCTATTCATATACCCATCCAAATGCCTCTTAAATGTTGCAATTGTATCAGCCTCCACCACTTCCTGCGGCAGCTCATTCCATGCATGTACCACCCTCTGTGTGAAAACGTTGTCCCTTAGGTCTCTTTTATATCTTTCCCCTCACTCTAAACCTATGCCCTCTAGTTCTGGACACCCGACCCTAGAGAAAAGACTTTGCCTATTTACCCTATCCATGCCTCTCAATTTTTGTAAACCTCTAAGGTCACCCCTCAGCCTCTGACGCTCCAGGGAAAACAGCCCCAGCTTGTTCAGCCTCTCCCTACAGCTCAAATCCTCCAACCCTGGCAACATCCTTGTAAATCTTTTCTGAACCCTTTCAAGTTTCACAACATCTTTCCAATAGGAAGGAGACCAGAACTGCATGCAATATTCCAACAGTGGCCTAACCAATGTCCTGTACAGCCTCAACATGACCTCCCAACTCCTGTACTCAATACTCTGACCTATAAAGGAAAGCATACCAAACACCGCCTTCACTATCCTATCAACCTGCGACTCTACTTTTAAGGAGCTGTGAATCTGCACTCCAAGGTCTCTGTTCCGCAATACTCCCTAGGACCTTACCATTAAGTATATAAGTCCTGCTAAGATTTGCCTTTCAGAAGTGCAGTACCTCACATTTATCTGAATTAAACTCCATCTGCCATTTATCAGCCCATTGGCTCATCTAGTCAAGATCCTGTTGGAATCTGAGGTAACCCTCTTAGCTGTCCACTATACCTCCAATTTTGGTGTCATCTGCAAACTTACTAACTGTACCTCTTATGCTCACATCCAAATCATTCATCTATATTACAAAAAGTAGAGGGCTCAGCACTGATCCTTGTGGCACTCCGCTGGTCACAGGCCTCCAGTCTGAAAAATAACCTTCCACCACCACCCTCTATCTTCTACCTTTGAGCCAGTTCTGTATCCAAATGGCTTATTCTCCCTGTATTCCGTGAGATCTAACCTTGCTAATCAGTCTCCCATAGGAACCTTGTCGAACTCCTTACTGAAGTCCATATAGATCACATCTACCGCTCCACCTTCATCAATCCTCTGTTACTTCCTCAAAAAACTCATCAAGTTTGAGACATGATTTCCCACACATAAAGCCATGTTTACTATCCCTAATCAGCCCTTGCCTTTCCAAATACATATAGATCCTGTCCCTCAGGGTTCCCTCCAACAACTTGCACACCACCAATGTCAGGCACACTGGTCTACAGTTCCCTGGTTTGTCCTTACCACCCTTCTTAAACAGTGGCACCACATATGCCAACTTCCAGTCTTCTGGCACCTCACCTGTGACGATCAATGATACAAATATCTCAGCAGGAGGCTCAGCAATCACTTCAATCTTTGCTGTTTTATTACATTCTATCCATGTTTCTGACCTGTCACCCATTTTAGCAGCATTATTTGCTTTTTATTTAAATTTGATGCCATCTTCAACATTTTTTATTAAGTCAACCATGTCCTACCATTCATGTCTTTGGAATTTTTCTTTTTCATTGTAGTGTATCTGTCGGGTGCATTCTGAAATAACCCTAAATGTTGCCACTGTATTGCTGTCAACACATCCTTTCACCTAATTTGGTAGTCCACTTTGCTTTCAGATTTGCCCATAAGTTTAATATATTAGCCTTGGATCCATACTTCTCTCCCTCAAAGTAGACATAAAATTCTAGCATATTATGATCACTGCTGCATCAAGTTGCCTTCGCCACGAGGTCATTGATTCCTCTTAACCAGTTACACAATAGTGGGTCTAATAAACCGGGTCTTTGGTTGACTCAAAAATGTGCTCTTATGAGAAACTTTGCCCAAAATATTCTACAGGTTTTTCTCATCTTGGCGACATCAAGAATAACATCATCCGTAATTATTGGAACTATCTGACAAGCCTACTTATTTCTTCTTTTCTACTCCATCCTAATATGCGGTTAATATCAGGGTTAATATCGGGGGCGAAAATATCATTGAGAGAAAGAAGAAATTGAATAAATTGAGGTTGTTGGAAAATATCTGGAACACCTTCATGAGTTGGGTTCTTGCCTTGATCTCTTCTCAAACCAGTATTACAAACTTGATTCCTGAACTAAAGTAATTTTTTTCAATTGTGCTGTATTATAATTAATTGAAAGAACCCTCCTTCTTAAATGTCAAGGATCATTCAATATCCAGATAATTGAAGCCATTATCGAGACATGATTTCAGGATGGCAATCAGATTGCATTTATTTATTTCAACTTGCACTCCCAATTCACGTGATTTGCTTAGAATGCATTCATATACAAAGCCTTTAATTTTGTCCTTATATTAGTTGTGGAGTTCTCTCTTACATTACCACTGTCCATCCTTTCTGTCAAGGTTTATAATTTCCTATATTCATATTTGTCTCCACTTTGATACAGCACATCTTCTCAAATGTCATGAATTAGTGCAATAATTTCTACTTCTTGAGTCACACGGCTCACAAGAGCACAAGCTCCAGCACAATTCAGATGACCCAGTGGTACAACATACTCATCAAGAAGTCAGAACCCCATGAAGTGGAACACACTTGCACCACACCAGTCTCTGAGCCACACATTCATTCATTTCTCTCATCTTATTTGCCTTATGCCAATTTATATATAGTTCAGGGAATAATCCAGAGATGATTACTGAGATCTTACTTCTTAATATGGTGCCTAGCTCCTGACACTGACAGCATACCTTCTTTCCATGCTCTACCTTAAATCACATGAATCCTAAGAACTGGATCTTTCCCCCCAAACAGTGCAAGTTCCTCACCATCCATGAGCAGGTGCTCCAAACCCTGGCACCAGGCAGGCAACACAGCCATCTGGATTCTGGCTGTTTGCTATTAGGAACATGGTGAACCCCCTCACAATACAGTCTCCCAAGACCACTACATTTCTTTTTGCTCCCCCATCTGAAAAGCTTTCTTTACCAAGACGATGAGGCAAGTAAATACTGGTTAGCAGCACAGAAGGGTTCAGAATTCTTTTGTTTTCAAATTAAATCTTTGATTACTGATTAATTATTCAAGACATAAAAATGTCTAACATGCAGATGACACTTCAGTATGGAGGTTTAAAATTATACAATTTAATATCCTGGAAGTAGCCACTTAGTGCCCTGATCTCATACAAATAGCAGTCATACAGGCTGTGCAAATTATCATGTTTGCGCTGAGCCTTGTTCTTCTCCACAAATGATGACCCCCAATATATCCATCAGGAAAAGCCAGGAAACAAGTAATATTTGTAAACAACCAAACTGGCTATACTGTTCTAAGGTAGACAAAAGAAATCTGACCAGCGTGCATCTTTTGCAAGTTTCAACTCATCATTTTCTCTTTCAGGATGTCACAAGTGGCAAAAAACCTATACATTTAGATCCATTTCAAGAGTCATTTTAGATAAGATACCAAGAGATAGGGAGTATAAACTGAGTAAATGGAGTTCAAGTAAAATGAACTAAATAGCAGAACAGTCCCAAAGGGCTGTCTGGTCTTCTCCTATTCTATGAACCCCCTGCATCATTTCATATCATTTTTCCTTTAAAAGCTATTATTGTCTCCATATCTGATGGGAAACATGCTCAACAACCCTGTGTTTAATACACTCTTGCAACCACACCTTTTTTTGATGATCTTAATTTTCCTTTCAGTTACCAACTTGAGCCACCAAACCTATAAATGCTGTCCAAACCTTTTCCTGAGGCATGCTTCTCCTTTCTTCCCTTTTTAAAATGAAACCCCTCCTTTTCTGAGCTAGTTATTTCAGTAATTCACTGTGCATTCCCGGAATCAGTACTGGAGGAAATGTGACTTTAATCGCCTAGAAGAGAAAATTCTTAACTGTTGTACTCATTTCTCCACGCCCACACATTGTCATTCATACTTCACAAATCTGTTTGCAATTCTAGCCATAGTAGAAAAATGGTGCTTCTGGTACTTTCATAGGGTTCTTGTGATCTAACAGTAGTATCCCTACCGCTGAATGAAATGACCTTCGTTCAAGCCTCCAGAGGTACATAGAACAACAGCACAGCACAAGAACAGGTCCTTAAGTTCACCATACCTGTGCTGAACATGATCCCATGCTAAAGGAATCACAAATAGTTTCATGTAGTCCATATCCCTCCATTCCCTGCCAAGTCACGCACCTGCTTAAACACCTCTTAGTCATTACTACTCTATCTGCTTTTACCACCTCCCCGGCAACACATTGTAGGCACCGACCAGTAAAAAAAACTTGCCTCGCACATTTTCTTTCAACCTCCCCCTTTTCACCTTAAACCTAAGCCCCCTAGTTTTTGACATTTCCAACCCAAGAAAAAGACTCCAATTATCCAAAGAATAGTACATCACAAGACTAAGCCCTTCAGTCCACCTAGCCTGCACTGACATTTGATGTATTTCAAAATTAAAAGCTCTTGCCCCTTCATGATCCATCTGTCTATTTCCTGCTTATTCACATATGTGTCAAAATGCCTCTTTAACGTCGCTATTCCATCTGCCTCAATCACCTCTTCTGGCAGCACATTCCAGGCACTTACAAATAAAACCTGCCTCTCACCTCTCCTTTCAACTTCCAGCTTCCACCTTAAACCTATGTCCCCTAATAATCGACATTACTATCCTCTGAAAAGATTCCGATGATCCATTTTATCCATACCACTCAGTTTTATAAACTTTTATCAGATTGCCCCTCAGCCTCGAATATTCAAGTGAAATCAAACCAAGTTTATCCAATCTCTCCTCATAGCTGAGACTCTCCAAATCAGGTAGAATCACAGCAAACAGTCATTGTACCTCTCCAGAGTCTCCACACCCTTCTGGTAATATGAACCAGGATGATACGCAACATTCCAAACATGGCCTAATTAAACTTCTATGCAGCTGCAAAGTGACTTGCCAATTTTTATACTCTACCTCAATCGATGATGACAAACATAGGACATGCTTTCTTGACTAACTTATCCAATTGTATTGTCATTTTTAGAGAACTGTGACATGCCCAGACCCCTCTGCGTGTTAGTACTTTTCAGGCTCTGCCACTTGCTGTGTACTTCCCTCCTGTATTAGACCTTCCAAAATAAGTCACCACCCATTTGTCTAGTTTAAACTCCATCTGCCATTTCTCCGCCCAAGTTCCTGCCTATTGATAGCCTGCTGTACCCTCTGGCAATCCTCCCGACTATCAGAGGCTCTCCCAACCTGTGCGTCACCCACAGATTTACTATCAGACTACCTACATTCTCCTACAAGTCGTTCATGTACATTATAAGCAACAGGAATTCCAGCACTGACCTCTGCAAAACAGAGCTGCAGTCATAAGATCAGTCAAAACAAAAATTTCCACTGTTACTCCCCGCCTTCTATGACAAAAACTTGTTCTATATCTACCGTACCAGGTCACTGCGGATCCCAAGTGACTTCACTCTCTGTATCTGCCTGCTAGGAGGGGCATTGTCAAAGCCCTTGCTTAAAGTCTACATGGAGAACATCCACTGCCCTGCCCTCATCTATCACCCTCATCGCTTCCTCAATCAACAATCAAATTTGTGAGACAAGACCTCCCCACAGAAAGTAATACTGACTATCCTAAAATCATGAGGGTTAGAGATAAAGTGAATGGCAGGTATCTTTTCCCTAGGGTGGGGGATTTCAAGACTTGGGTGAATATTTTTAAGTTAAGAGAAGAAATATCTTCGCAAAACATGAGGGGCAATAATTTTACACAAAGTGTTTTTTGTGTGTAATGAACGTGCAATGGTAGCATGGTGGCTCAGTGGTTAGCAATGCTGCCTCACAGTACCAGGGTCAGGTGACTGTGTGGAGTTTGTACCTTCTCTCTGCGTCTGCGTGGATTTCCTCCGGGTGCTCCGGTTTCCTCCCACAGTCCAAAGCTGAGCAGGTCAAGTGAATTGGCCATGCTAAATTGCCCATAGTGTTAGGTGCATTAGTCAGAGAGAAATGGGTCTGAGTGGGTTACTCTTCGGTGGGTTGGTGTGGACTTGTTGGGCCAAAGGGCCTGTTTCCACATTGTAGGAAATCTAATCTAATCCAGAGGAAGTGGGAGATATGTGTACGGTTACAATGTTTAAAAGACATTTGGATAAGTATATAAATAAGATATGGTTGAAGGGATATGGCCAAGCGGAGGTAGGGGGGACTAGATTACTTTAAGATTATGTTTGGCATGGACTCTGTAGACTTAAGGGTCTGTTTCTGTGTTGTATGGCGCCATGTTGAACATTTAGTCAAAGAGAAAGGAAGCACGTACACATTTTAGGAAAGTGAAATCAGATAAGGCCTTGAGGAACAAAGAAGGAAGCTGGAAAGAATTTAAGTAAGGAATTATGAAAGCTAAATGTCCTTGACAAGCAGGATTAGACAGAATCCCAAGGCATTTCTATATGTGCATTAGTCCATTCTTATCCAAATGCTCGCAAATCCTGGCCCTTAGACTCTATTCCAATAATTTTGCATTGCTTACATATTCTTCCTTTATCTTTTTGACTAAACCTTCAATGGAGTCATACAACATGGAAACAGGCCCTTTGGTCTCCCAAGTCCATGCCGAACATAATCCCAAAGTAATTCAGTCCCACCTGCCTGCGCTTGATATACAACTGATGCGAGGTTCACTGGCCTATAATTTCCTGGATTATGACTGTTACCTTTCTTATATAAAGAAACAACAGCAAATATGCTCTAGTCTTCTGGGATCTTGCCTATGGCTGAAGAGAACACAAGATCTCTGTCAAGGCTCCAACAATCTCCACCCTTGCACCCTCAGCAGTTCAGAGAAAATTCACTCAATTGACACCTGCAAGAGAAAGAGGGTTACCTCACATCAAAAAGCTGGACAGACTGGGTTTATGTACACTGGAAATGCAAAGAATGAGGTTGATGTTATGGAAATATATTAGATCTTAAAAGGGAATTAACAGGGTGGAAGCTGAGAGGAGCCTTGTTCTTGAGGGAGAGATTGGAACCGGGAACAAAGTTTAAAAATAAGGAGTCTCCCACTTAAAACAGAGATTAGCAAGAACTGTTATGCTGAGAAGGTCATGAGTCTTTAGAACTCTGTTCCCACAGAACAGTGAATACAGTTATGGCAAAGATCAATTGTTTTTTGACTAACAAAGAAATCAACGGTAATGGCATGTAGGTGGAATGTGGAGTTGATGCTACAATCAGATCAGCCATGATCAATGACCAAATCCTGCATCTAATTCATACGTTCCTTTGTGTTTGTATTCTAGGCTATGTGTCATGGAATGCCTGCAATGGATTACATGATAATATAGTTAATCAAAATTGATACTCAGTCCAATATTGACCACCCCAAATAAAATTACATATCATACCTTCTAGACAGCACGGGAGATGGAGAGAAATAAAATCTTCTTCAAAAGAGCTTTTAAATTATGCAAATCCTTTAGAAATACACTATACATACTTCCCCAATAATTTTGCTTTGGACCTGCAATCTGCGATGACAGTTATAGTCTACAATGAATCTCTCAGTTTAAATGTAAAATTACAATTCAATCTCAATTACACTTAGAACTCTTTCCACTTTATTGGCACCAGATTATAAATTATTTAACAAAATTTCCAACATGATGCACTAGCAGTAAATGGCTATAATTGATGCTCACATAATGTTCATAAACCAATCTAGGTTTGCATTAATAGGTGAATTTGTAATTTCCAACCAGTCTTTTTGATAAAGATAAGGAGACCGGAGCAACTACTGACAATTTACTGAAGCAATCTAAGCCTTTCAATAGCTTACTTAATTGTTCAGTCCTTAATGTGAATTAAGGCCATAAGACCATCAGAAATAGGAACAAAAGTAGGCTATTCAGTACCATGATCCTGCTCCACCCAATCAATAGAATCATGCCTGATCGAACATTCTTCACATTTATATTCCTGTTTTTTCCCACATAATGGTTCCCTACTACTCAGGAACTGTCTGTGCCTGAAATATACACAAGGACTCTGCACTCCAAAGCTCTCTGTGGCAAGAAATTCCAAATACCCTCAATCCTCAGAGAAAGAATTCCTCCTCAGCTCAGTCTTAAATTGGCACCCCTTTATTCTGAACTCTGCCCTCTACGCCTAGACTCTCTTATGACAGGAAACATCTCAGCATTTACTCTTAAACCACTCAAGAATCCTGTATTTTCAACTAGTGCACCTTCTATTCTTCTAAACTCCAGTGAGTAGAATCCCAACCAGTTTAGTCTTTGCTCACAAAATAATTTCTTGATACTTGGGGTCATACCAGTTTTCTAAACTGCCTCCAATGAATTAATATCTTTCCTTGAATAAGGAAACAAAACTGCTCGTTATACTGCAGATGTGGTCTCACCAGCGCTTTACACAGCTATAGTTATACTTACCTCTCTTATCCTCCAAATCCCTTGAAATAAGGTCCAACATTCCATTAGGCTTCCTGATTACCTGACACATCTGTATGCTAGCATTGTGTTTCTTGAGTACATCCCCTTAAGTCCCTTTGTTTCGAAGTTTCCTGGAGGTTTTCTTCATTTAAATAATAATTGTTCTTTTGCTCTCCCATCCAAAATGAACAAATTCACATTTTCCAACTCATTTGTCAACATTTTGCCCACTTACTTTACCTATCGATAGCACTCTATAAATTGTTTGTGTCCCCTTGTCGCCCTGCCTTTCCACCTATTTTTGAGTCATCTACAAATTTGGCTACAACTTCCTTCCTGATGAAGGGCTTATGCTCGAAACGTCGAATTCTCTATTCCTGAGATGCTGCCTAACCTGCTGTGCTTTGACCAGCAACACATTTGCAGTTTTTACTCATGAATATACATTGTCAACAGTTGCAGTCCCAGCGCTAATTCCTGCAGAAATCATCTAAAATACAACTCATTATCCCCACACACTGTTTCCTACCCATTGGCTAATTCTCTATCGATGCAAATGTACTGTCTCCAACATCATGGGATCTAATCTTAGAAATTAATCTATTGAGGTACCTTGTCAAATGCCTTCATCGGACATTTGTTGTTCAAAGATTAACATGGTTAAGCAGAAGCAAACTGCTAATACTGCGATGATATTAAGGCTATAGTCTAGGAGGGCGAAATCACCATAATAAATTCTGAACTTGGGTTTAATGGTACCAATACTTGGAGGGTTGGCATCATGAAAAATCTGTGATTGGAACAACTTTTCTGATGCCCTCCAGGAATCAACCAATTTCCAGTGAGTTTTCTTTTTAAAAATTCATTTGTGCAATGTGGGTATTGTTGGCTGACCAGCATTTGTTGCCCATCCAGAGTTGCTCTTGAGAATGTGGTGGTGAGCTGCCTTCTCGAACTGCTGCAGTCTTGTATGTAAGCCACAATGTCATCAGGGAAAAGAATTCCAGGATTTTAACCCTGCGACACTGAAGGAAATATAGTGCAGTGGCTCAGTATGGAGCTGTACTGCCTCACAGCACTGGGAACGCCGGCTTGCTTCCACCCTTGGGCAACTGTCTGTGTGGAGTCTGCACATTCTTTCCGTGTCTGCGTGGGTTTCCTACCGCATTAAGGCTCTCGAGTGTTGTTGGGGCTGTACCCATCCAGGAAAGCGAGCAGTATTCAAATCGTACTCCTGACTTGTGCCTTGTAGATGAACAGGCTTTGGGGAGTCAGGTGTGAGTTACTCACTGCAGTATTCCTGCCTCTGTCCTGCTCTAGTAGTCAGTGTTTATGGGGTGAATTCGGTTGAATTTCTGGTTGATGGTAATCTGTAGGATGTTGATAGTGGCGCATTCAATGATGGTCACACCACTGACTGTCAAGGGACAGTGGTTGGATTTTATTATTAGTCATGATCATTGCACCACTTGGGTGGTGCAAATTGTGGCTTGCCACTTGACAGTCCAAGCATGCATATTATCCTAATCTTGTTCCATTTGAAGATGGACTGCTTCAATATTTGAAGAGTCATGAATGGTGTTGAACATGGTGCAATCATCAGCTCACATCCTCACTTCTGACCTTATGATGGCAAGAAGGTAATTGATGAAGCAGCTTAAGATGGTTGGGCCTATGACACTACCCTGAGAAACTCCTGCAGAGATGTCCTGGAGTTGAACTGACTATGTCCAATAATCTCAACCATCTTCTTATGCACAAGGTATGGCTCAAACCAGATTTATCTTAATCATGGTTCCAGTCCTCTTAAAATGCTCTTCAGACTACCAAGAAGGAACAATTAAAATTGCTTTGTCATCTCAGAAGCAATTTTAAACAAAGCAGTAACTATGTAGCTTTTTTTTTTAAAAAAAGGGAGGTGATGATTATCCAAGCTCCAGTATTCTGAATGCATGCCAAAGTATTCATTATCATCTCACTTTGATAAAAACAATGGGCACATTATTAATACATTGACCCAGAAGCTAGATATGGCACCTTCATTTGACTCCTGGTGTATATCACGAAACCAGCAAAGTTAAGAAAAAGAATATGAAATCTTCCGGCCTTTTTACCTTTATATTATGTCATAACTGGCAGTTTAAAACAAAAGAATCTATTTTTAAACATTGCCTTGATAGTGTCAGTACAACCAACATAATGACCCAGATGCAGTCCACATATTACGGTGGGGTCATAGTGCAGTAGTGGTTATTCCCTTTCAAAAAGGAAAGGTTACGCTGTGAAGCAAATATAACACTATATTGAAGGACAGTCCATAACTGGTCTATGCTGGTGCTCGTGCTCCATCCAAGCCTCC
The DNA here is from genome assembly GCF_020745735.1 of Hemiscyllium ocellatum. NCBI lineage: Eukaryota > Metazoa > Chordata > Chondrichthyes > Orectolobiformes > Hemiscylliidae > Hemiscyllium > Hemiscyllium ocellatum. Next base: position 6,173,279 of record NC_083402.1, read on the forward strand.
TCCCATTCTACTTCATCTACCTGATCAGCACTGCCATCTATTCCTTTCTCCCTCATGTATTTACCCAGTTTCTGTGAAATGAATCTACCCTATTTGCCTGAACTATGGCAGGTGGTAGAAAGTTCCATATTCTGACCATCCTCTGGGTAAAGAGGCTTATGTCCTCAATTCCTTACCGGTTTAAATTCTCACTATCTGATCATTATAACACCAAGCTTTGGCACTCACAGGTGAGATACATGTCCAGCTTCTATTTCAACACTTTTCATGATCTTAAAGAAAACAGTTTCTGCAAAGGAGTAAATCAGTTTTCAGGTCTATTAAAAAGATGTCAACTAAACAGAGAACTATCACCCAGAAGTGACAACAACTGACCTATTAGCAAATAGTGACAACGGTCCCTAAGGAAAATTGCAGAGTCATGGCCCAGGGGTGGACTGGACTGAAAGCTTAATGTTCCAGCAAACAAGTGATATAGGAAGGATAGAAAGTGGGGGCGAGAGGGGAGGAGATGGCATTTTTGATAAGGGATAGCATTATGGTTGTACTAAGGGCGGATGTTCTTGGGAAATTATTTGGGTGAAACTGTGAAATAGGAATCGGATGATCGCTTTTTCTAAGGAGATCTCTGTTATCTGGAAGGATAATAGGGTGGTTACAGTTAGTGATTTTAAACTTTCCAACCATAGATTGGGACTGCCATGGTGTAAAGGATAACTTGTTTTGTTTAAAATTAATTGGTTGGGCCTCCTAGAATATCCTGTTTACACCAACTTAAAACAACTAGCAAAGTTAGGGCCCGAGCTACTTTGTTGAAATGTTTTGAGGGGGTCTGGTCCATAACAAAAGTACATGGCGATGTCGTAGTTCTGGGTATGTTCACCGAGCTGGGAAGTTGATTTGCAAACGTTTCACTCCGTCTAGGTGACATCCTCAGTGCTTTGGAGCCTCCTGTGAAGTGCTGCTGTACTATCTCTTCTGGAATTTATCTGGTTCCATTCCTGCTGCTTCTGGTTGCTGATTTGGTCATTTGTTGCAGTGGCTGGATATTTGGTCTAGGTTCATATGCTTGTTGATTGTGTCTGTGGATGATTGCCATGCTTCTCGGGATTCAACTACAACCACAGGGACATGAAAACAACAGACTTCCAAGTTGCGCTACGATGTACACTCAGAACTAACAGACTAACTGAAGAGAGAGAGCCAACAATCACACAAACTTTGTACTCTTACTCACAAAGAAAAGACAAGTAGCAGGCAACTGAAAGTTCAAGGTAATTACAGGACTATATCTGCTCACACCCCGATTGCTGTTAAGAATTCCATTCCATTCCATTGTCCCAGTTTCTTCATCACATCTGTTTTGATGATGCCACCATCCCATGGGCCCCTCAGACCACCTTTTTTCTTAACCAAGGATTCCGCACCTCCATGGTCGACAAGGCCCTTAGCCACATGTGAACCATTTCCTGCCTGTTTTTCTCTCTATGGGCTCCGTCTCCACCAATCCACTTACTCCTCCTTCACTCCAGCTTCCCCTTTTGTTGCAAAACTTCAGCATCCATAGTTTTTTTGTTTTATCTTGGAAAGGTCAATTATTTTGGAGGCAGTGCAGCATGGATTCACCAAATTAATACTTGGATTTCAAGAACCAAATTAAGAGATGAAAGAAATGCAACATGTACTCCTTGAAACTTAGATGACTAAAAGGAGTGAATTGATCAACATTTTTCAATGCAATAACAGAAACAAACAAGATATCATAGAATTCCTACAGTGTGGAAATAGGCCAATTGGCCCAACAAGTCCACACCAACCCTCTGACGAGTATCCCACTCAGACTCATTCCCCTGCCCTATTACTCTACGTTTCCTCTGACTAATTCACCCATGCTAACTAATGCTTAGGTTAAGTTATTTTATTTTACATAAGGATTGACCTTCAGCACAACATAGTGGGGCAAAGGGCCTGTTCTGTGCTGTACTTTTCTATGTTCTAACCTACACATCCCTGAACACTATCAGCAATTTAGCTTGGCCAATTCATCTCACCTGCACATCCCTGGATTGTGGGATGAAATGCAGAGGGAACCCAAGCAGACACAGGGAGAATGTGCAAAATCCACAGAGATAGTCACCCAAAGTTGGAATCGAATGGGGGTCCTTGGTGTTCTGAGCCACCGTGCTGCTCTCAGATAAGAGAAAAACTCTTTTTGCTTGTTACAAGTTTATGAATGGAAACTAAGTGTGAATATTGGTGCTAGAGCCTGACTTTTCAGGAGTGAAATTAGAACATATTTCCAGACAAAAAGGACAGAAGTTTGCAATTCTCACAAATGGCAATTGACAGCAGATCAATTGCTGATGTCAAAATGAAGATGGTTCAATATTTTGTTATTCAAGGACATTAACAGATACAAGGCTAAGTTGGTGCAGAGAGTTTGGTCACACTAGATCCCATTAAATGGCTGAAGACGCTCAAAGAGTTGAAGCATTCCCTCCTGCGACCGTGTTCCTAAAAGCTTCAGAAAATGTTGTGGCCTTGGACCATTTTTAATTCCTTTATACATTAAATAAACTCAAGGCCAATGAATCTCATACAGATTAAACATTTCACAGAATTACAAATATTTGTGGTGCAGGAGGCTGTCATTTACCCATTGTATCTTGACCAGCTCTTCTAATGAGCATCATGGCTTATTGCCATTTTCCCGTTGCCTTTTTCCTACACCCTTGCACATTGTTCTCATTTACATAACCATTCAATACCCTCGAGTGTTTCAATAGAACCACACATCGAGACAAAGCACTCCTAAACCAAATCACTCACTGTGACAAAACAACTAATTCTCATATCATATTTGCTTCTTTGAAAAATGACATGAAATCTGTGCCCTCTCATTCTTGATCCTTTTATAAGCAGAAGCAGATTCTCCTCAGAGTCATAGAGATGTACAGCACAAAAACAGACCCTTCGGTCCAACTTGTCGATACCAACCAGATATCCTAACCTAATCTAGTTCCATTTGCCAGCACTTGGCCCATACCCCTCTAAACCCTTCCTATTCATAGACTCAACCAGATGTCTTTTAATTGCTACAATTGTACCAGCCTTCACCACTTCCTCTGGGAGCTCATTCCATACATTCATCACACTGTGAAAAAGTTGCCCCTTAGGTCTCTTTTATCTCTTTGTCCTCAGACAATAAACCTATGCCCTCTAGTTCTGGTCTCCCCCACCCCAGGGAAAAGACCTTGTCTAATCACACCCCTCATGATTTTAAAAACCTCTATCCACAATATCCAGCCCCCACATCATTTTTTAAATTTCCATCAGACCTACTCTTTGTCTTCTTCTCTCCAAGAACACTTGCATCCTCTCCAAAGTATTTTCACAACTCATTCCTGGAACCATTCTTCTAAGTCTTGTCTGCACTCTCCCCCATTCACATCCCTCCAATGGTGTCTCACCAAGAACGGAGTACAATACTCCAGCTAAGGTCTAACAAGTCTCCTTTGCAAGCTCAGTGTTGTCTCCTTGCTCTAGTATGCTATGCCACTATTAATGAAGCCCACGACACTTTATTAACTGCACTCACTATCTGTCCTGCCACCTTCTACGAGCTGTGCACATTTGACCAGCGTCCTGTTGATTCTGCATCCTTTTGGAATTGTATAATATTTTGTAATGTCTGTCCACGTGCTTTCTACCAAAATGTGTCACCACACTGTTCTCTGCATCGAGATTCACTTGCCACCTATCCACTAACTTGTCTATGTCCTGACATTTCTCCAGTACCCTCCTCACAATGCTTCCTAGTTTCATACCAGCTGCAAACTTCCAAACTGTCCCCTGCACACTAAAATCTGAATTATCAATATGAAGCAAGAGTCATAGAGACATACAGCAAGGAAACAGACCCTTGGGTCCAATTCATCCATGCCTAATCTAATCCCATTTGCCAGCACTTGGCCCATATCCCTCCAAACCCTTCCTATTCATGCACCCATCCAGATGCCTTTTAAATGTTGCAATTGTACCAGCTTCCACCACTCCCTCTGGCAGCTCATTCCATACACGTACCACCCGATGTGTGAAAACATTGCCCCTTAGGTCTCTTTTATATCTTTCCCCTCTCAACTTAAACCTATGCCCTCTTGTTCTGGACTCCCTGACCCCAGGGAAAAGACTTTGCCTATTTATCCTATCCATGTCCTCATGAGTTTATAAAGCTCTATGAGATCACCCCTCAGTCTTCGACGTTTCAGGGAAAAGTGTTCCAGCCTATTCAGTCTCTCCCTAGAGCTCAAATCCTCCAACCTTGGCAACATCCCTTGTAAATCTTTTCTGAACCCTTTCAAGTTTCACAACATCCTTCTGATAGGAAGGAGACCAGAACTGCACGCAATATTTCAACAGTGGCCTAACCAACATCCTGTCCAGCTGCAACATGACCTCCCAACTCCTATACTCAATACTCTGACCAACAAAAGGAAAGCATACCAAACACCTTTTTCACTATCCTATCTACCTGCGATTCTACCTTCAAGGAGGTATGAACATGCACTGCAACGTCCCTTTGTTCAGAAACACTCCCCAAGACCTTACCATTAAATGTATAAGTCCTGCTAAGATTTGCTTTCCCAAAATGCAGCACCTGCACTTATCTAAATTAACTCCATCTGCCACTCCTCAGCCCATTGTGTCGTCCCATCTCCCCCGCCTCAGTCGAAGCAAAATGCTCAGAGACACAGTAGTTTTATCTCCATCTTTATTCCAGGCTCTGGAGGGAGAGAAAACGATTACCCACATGTGCAGAAACATGAGCTCACTGTCTTCTCTGGAAGAGTAGTTTATCAATGAACTACAAAGCTATTTTACAGGGAGGAGCATCTAAATAAGGCATCATATATATTAATTGGGTAACCATTACAATCAACGAGTATCAGTAACAGAGACCAAGCCCTTTACTGTGATACAATGAATGTCCTTAACCTTGTTAACCGGATTCATACAAAGCCTACTTTTCACCTTCTTATCTGACATTACATATTGAATGCTTCCAATATTGTTAAATGGTTCTCCCGAATGACTGCTTTTCCTCCTTGTTCACCCATTACCGTTGCCTCCACCATTTCCTCTGGCTGCTTGTCCCATACATGCACCACCTTTGTGTAAAAAAGCTGCCCCTTAGGTTCCTTTTAAATTTTTCCCTTCTCACCCTAAACCTATGCACTCCTTCTGGACTCCCCTACCCAAGGGAAAAGACCTAGCCTATTTATCCTGTTCATGCCCCTCACGATTTTATAAGCTTCTAAATCTGCTCGAGGCCTGAATAACTAATAGAAAGCAGAGGGTTTGGAGAAATGGGTGTTTCGTTGGCTGGCAACCAGTCATGAGCAGAATGGCACAAGGGTTGGTGTTGGGCCCATAATTGTTCATGATATAGAAAGACTTGAAAGAGGAGACAGAGTGTAAGATATACAAGCTTGCTGATGACACTAAATTGTGTGGAAGGGCAAACTGTTCAGACGACGTGGAGGGTCTCCAGAGAGATTTAGATAGGCTAAGTGAATGGACAAGGATCTGGCAGATGGAGTACAATGTTGGTAATGTGAAGTTATCCACTTTGGAAGTACAAATAGTAGGTCAGAGTATTATTTAAATGTTGAAAGTTTGCAGCATGCTCATGAACAGAGGGTTATAAGAGTGCTTGTACATTAAACACAAAGTTGATTTGCTGGTGCAACAGGTAATCAGGAAGGCAAACTTTGGCTTACATTGTTAAAGGAATTGACTTTTAAGAGCAGCGAGGTTCTGCTGCAATTGTACAAAGTGTTGGTGAGGCTGCACCTGGGGTATTGTGCGCAGTTCTAGTCTCCTCACTTGAGAAGGAACATACTGGCTTGACAGGCAGTGCAGAGGAGGTTCACCAGGTTGGTTTCAGAAATGAAGGGCTTTTCCTATGAGGAGAGATTGTGCCATCTGGGATTTTACTTGCTAAAATTTAAAATAACGAGAGGGGACCTTACAGAAACATAAAATTATGAAAAGGATAGATAAGATCAAGGCAGGCAAATTGTTTCCACTGGTAGATGAGACTTGGACTAGGGGACATGGCCTCAAGATTAGGTGGAGTAGATTTAGAAGAGAGACTGCTTTGGGAGATTTAGGAGAAACTGCTTTTCCCATAAAGTAGTGAGTCTGTGGAATTCTCTGCCCAAGTAGTAGAGGCAGCTTCATAAAATAGATTCAAGACACAATTGGATGAGATTTTGCATGGCAAGAGAATCAAGGGTTATGGGGATAATGCAGGGAGACGATCAGCCATGATCCTAATGTATAGCAGACCAGGCTTGATGGGCCAAATAGCATTCGCCTGCTTATATTACTGTGAAACAAAAAACATCCCTCAGCCTCCAACGCTCCAAGTAAAATTTAAGTGACCATAACATGATTTGCACTTTTTAGTAATGTCCCAATGCTGCACTTGGAACTATTTCCCACTCAAAATGCAACAGTCTCTCTGAAGCCTTGGAACATGCTGTTAACAAATCAAAAGTAGATCACTCCTCAGTATTAAATGTTCCATGTCTAACCAACGTATTAGAAAACTTTATTGCAAGCTTTTTCAGAATGAGGAGAACTGGAGATTTTTTAAGTTTATGAAGATCCAGATGTAGGTTTGCTCACTAAGCTGGAAGGTTCGTTTGCAGTGAGCAAACCGACATCCAGAACTTCAACCTGAGCTACACATCTTCTTAAAACTCGCTAAGTTTACGCAGAGTTTTGGGATGATAAATATGTTAGCTTGTGATCATAATTAGGAGACAGGCACTAATATACAAGACCCAAACAACATCCAGACTTGTGCTAAATGTGTGGTTTGAACATTAGTTGCCACTTAACTGCCAGACAATGAAGATCTCTAATGAGAGAATCTAATCATTTCCCTTTTCACAGACCATCTCCATCACCAATTTTGTTAAAATTAATTATGGAATGTGGGCATCACTGGAGTCAGAGGGAGTGAGTGAGGTCCTTATTATGAATAATTTGTAGAAGGAGAAGGAATAGTGGATACTAAATTTTGGGAGGGATTTGTTCCATTTTCTATATTAAAGGTGGTGATATTGGGTGTTTTGACAAGCATAAAGGTAGACAAGTTCCCAGGATCTATCCCAGAATATTGAAGGAGGCATATTCAGAAATTGCTGGGGCCTTATATGAAATCTTTGTATACTCTTTGGTCTCAGAGGATTGGAGAGTGGACAATGTTGTTCCTTGTTTAGCAAGAGCAGCAGGGATAATCCAGGAAATTACAGTCCAGTGAACCTTGCTTCAGTGATCAGGAAATTATTGTAGAGGATTGTTAGGGACAGGATTTATGAGCATTTGGAAAAATATGGACTTATTAGCAACAGGTCGCATGGTTTTTGTGCAAGGCCATATCTCACAAATTTAATTGAGTTTTTTGAGAAAGTGACAAAGATCATTGATGAGAGTAGGGTGATGGACGTTGCCTACTGCATATGGACTTCAGCAAGCCTTTGTCAAGGTTCCTCACGGCAGGCTGATACAGAAGGTTAAGTCACATGGGATCCACAGTAAACTGAAAAAATGGACACAGAACTGGCTTGGTCACAGAAGTCAGAACACATCGGTGGAATGGCGATTTTCTGACTTAATATGTGTGACTTGTGGTGTCACACAGGTCTCAATGCTGGGATCCCTGATCTTTGTAATATATGTAAATGATTTGGAAGAGAATGTAGGTAGCCTGATTAATAACTTTGCAGTTAACACAAAGATTGGGGGAGGCTCGGATAGTTAGGTGGATTGGAGACGATACAGCAGGTTTTCGATACGCTGGAGATTTGGGTGGAGAAACGGCAGACAGAATTCAATGTGGAGTTGAGTACATTTAAGACAAAGATAGATTGTTTCTTGATTAGTAAGGACCTCAAAATGTTATGGGGAGACAGCAGAAGAATAGGGTTAAGAATCATTGCAGCCATAATTGAATGTCCTAATTCTGCTCCTGTATCTTATGATCTAAACATTCCATGAACCTTCCAAACAGCTTACTGTACCGACATATTAGTCTTCAGCAACTTACTAAGACGACGACTTGGACCCTTTCTATTCTTTACTTTCCAAACCTCTTATCATTTAATCCTTTGCACATCTGTTCTTCCTACCAAAATGGATAAACTCACCATTTTCCATCTGCCATTTTCCTGTCCAATTACAGAGGTTGTCCAAATCCTCCCAAAAACATTTTACACTTACATTTTGGCAGGGAAGGGACTTGATTGACCATGACCAAGACCAAGCCTTCGACAACTTTTTTTTTAAAAAGGCCAAATCATGGTGATAACCCTAGTTTTAAGACAAAACTGCAGGTCAGAAATGATTAAACAAATCCAACTGCAATACTTCGTACCATGTAAATTATGACGGAGGATGTAAAAGAGACAAATTCTCAACTTGAAAGGGAGGATCCCAGCAGGTTAGAAATTATTCCAATCACACTCTACAATTACTCACCATGACAACAACCAACACATTCTTGTAATTTTAAGGATCCCTCCTATTCTCATCAATCTCCATGTGAAAAAAACTTCGGAACATTAAAAACTTGTAAAACACATTCCCAAATAACTCTGATGACTTGCATTCCACCCTAAGTTACGAGTTGAGAGTCGTTTCTTGTCCATAATCCATGATTTCATAAAATTCATCTTCCCCAAATCCAACCGGACGAATAAAACGGCGAAATGTTGCTGGTTTTCACAAACGATGTCGATAAAGGGAGGGGGGGGATAAAACACGAAATATTTGGCTCTCACTCACATTCCAGGTGCCGCCAGTCAGTTCTTCAGGAGGAAAGCGACCGTCCGACTGGCCGGAGTAAACATTAGGCCGCCCTGCAGCTCCCGCCGCTCTGTGTCCCGCTCAGGGTGGGAGGGGAACGGGCTCGCGCTAACGCCACACTGAATGGAAGCGGCCCCAAAGCCCAGGGAAGGGGCGGAGGCGGAGGCGTGGGCGCGCCGGCTGGATCAGAGCGCGCCCGTGCGTGCGCTCAGGACCACCCGCGAGCGTGCACGCGGACCGGCCGTTGGCGCCGCTCGCGAGGAGGATTTTGAAAGGGAAGAGGAGACCCTCAATGACCCTCAAACTCTCAGACCTTCAACCCCTCAGAGACCCTCAAACTCTCAGACCCTCAACCCCTCAAAGACCCTCAATCCCTCAGAGTCTCAGAGACCCTCAACCCCTCAGAGACCTTCAATCCTTCAGTGACCCTCAATCCTTCAGAAAACCTCAATCCCTCAGTGATTCTCAACCCTTCAGAGACCCTCAATTCCTTAGTGACCCTCAACATCTCAGACCCTCAATTCACAGAGACCCTCACTCCTTCAGTAATCCTCAATCCGAGAGAGACCCTCAATCCCTCAGTGACTCTCAATCCCTCAATGACCTTCAACGTCTCAGACCCTCAATCCTTCAGTGACTCTCAATCCCTCAGAGACCCTCAACCTACCAGACCCTCTATCCCTCACAGATCCTCAGTGACACTCAATCCCTCAAAGACCCTCAACCTCCTGTACCCTCAATTCCCCTCACCCCTCAGATACTCTCAAACCCTCAATTCCTTCAAGACCCTCAACCCCTCAAATACCTTCAACCTCTCAGACCCTCAATTCACAGAGACCCTCATCCCTCAGTGATACTCAATCCCGGAGAGACCCTCAATGACCATCAATCTTCAGTGACCCTCAGTCCTGGAGAGACCCTCAATCCCTCAGACCCTCAACCTCTCAGACCCTCAATCCTTTAGTGACCCTCAATCCCTCAGAGACCCTCAACCTATCAGACCCTCAATCCCTCACAGACCCTCAGTGACACTGAACTCCTCAGAGACCCTCAACCTCTTGTACCCTCAACCCTCAGATACCCTCAATCCCGCAGTGTCCCTCACTGACCTTCAACCCTTCAGAGACCGTCAACCTCTGAGATCCTCAATCTCTCAGTGATTCATTCCCTCAGAGACCCTTAACCTCTCAGACCCTCAATCCCTTAGTGTCCCTTAACCTCTCAGACCCTCAATCTGCAGAGATCCTCAACCCCACAGTGGGCCTCAACCCTGGAGAGATCCTCAATCCCTCAGTGACCCTCAACCTCTCAGAGACCCTCAATCCCTTAGAGACCCTCAAACCCACCAGATTCTCAATCCCTCTGTGAGTCTCAGACCCTGAGACACCCTCAGTGACACTCAATGCCACAGACCCTCAATCCCTCACCCTCAATCCGTCAGAGACCCTCAGTCCCTGAGACCCTCAGTGACCCTCAACTCCACAGAGACCTTCAACCCCTCAAAGACTCTCAATCCCCAGACCCTCAATCCCTCAGAGACTCTCAGCCCCTCAGAGATCCTCAACTCCTCGGAGACCCTCAATCCATCAGGTACCCTTAACCCCTCAGAAACCCTCAAATACTCTCAATTACTCAGTGACCCTCAATCCCTCAGTGACCCTCATTCTCTGAGAGATCCTAAATCTTTCCCACTTTCAGACCCTCAAAGACCCTTCATCCCTCAATAACCCTCAATACCCCAATGACGCTCAATCTCTCAGAGACCCTCAATCACTCAGTCAGAGAGCCCAAAATCCTCATTGATGAACTCACAATCTGAGAGCCCCTCAATTCCTCAGTGAGAGACCTTCAAATCCTCAGTGAAAGCCACCAAAATCCTCAATGACTAACCTTCAGAATGTCCCTCAAATGCTCAGCAAATGACTCACAAACCTTCAATCAAAGAACACCATCTTCACAGTCAAGACACCCTCAAACTCTTAACAGCTAATCAGGAATACTCGAACATTCAATAAGTGGCCATTACTGAGAGAGTGATATCTTCACCATCTCAAGGACCTTCAGTCTCTCAAGGATCGTACCTGTAAGGGATATCATTCCATTAGCTTTCTTAATCACTTGCTCTGCTTGGACCAACTTATTGTGACCCATGTACTAGAACACCTTGATCCCTCTGTATCTCAGAATTCTGAAGTTGTTTGCCATTTAAATAATGCAGTTTTTTTTTAATTCTTCTGTCCAACTTCACATTTTCTTACATTATGCCCCATCTGCCTGGTGTTTGCCCAATTACTCAGCCTTTTCTTTATTCACTCATGGGATATAGGCATCACTGCTCTGCCAGCATTTCTAGTGCTCACCTCCTTGAGAATGTGTTGATGAAACTGACTCATTGAACAGCCACAATACATTTGATGTAGATATACCAAAAGTGTTGTTTGGGAGAGTGTTCTAGGTTGCCAATCCAGCAGCATTGGAGGAGCAGTGATATATTCCCAAGTCAGGATATTGAGTAACTTAGAGGGAAACCTGCTGGTATGGGTGATCCCATGTATGCGCTGCCCTGGTCCTTCTAGAACAAAGTGGTCATGGGTTTGGAAAGTGCTGTCTCAGGACCTTTGGTAAATTTCTGCAATGTAGCTTGTAGATAGTACACTGCTGCCACTGAGCGCTAATGGTGGAGGCAGTGGATGATTGTGGATATGGTACCAATTAAGCAGGTTACTTTGTACTGGTTGTCCTGCTACTTGAGTGTTGTTGGGGCTGCATCCATCCAGGAAAGTGGGGAGTATTCCATCATATTCCTGACTTGTGTCTTGCAGATGGTGCATAGGTTTTGGGAGTCAGGAATTGAATTACTCACTGCTGAACTCCTCGCTTCTTGTGAGGCAGGTCGTGCCTCACAAAGCTTATTGAATTCTTTGAGAAGATGACTAAGGAGGTGGACGTGGGTAAAGCGGGAGATGTGGTGTATATGGATTTTAGTAAGGCGTTTGATAAGGTTCCCCATGGTAGGCTACTGCAAAAAATAAGGAGGTATGGCATTGAGGGTGAGTTGGAGGTTTGGATTAGGAATTGGCTGGCTGGAAGAAGACAGAGGGTAGTAGTTGATGGTAAAGGTTCATCTTGGAGTGCAGTTACCAGTGGTGTTCCGCAAGGATCTGTTTTGGGACCATTGCTGTTTGTCATTTTTATATATGACCTGGAGGAAGGGCGAGAAGGTTGGGTTAGCAAGTTTGCGGATGATACGAAAGTCGGTGGAGCTGTTGACAGTGAGGAAGGATGTGGCAGGTTACAGCGGGATATAGATAAGCTGCAGAGCTGGGCAGAAAGGTGGCAAATGGAGTTCAATGTAGCTAAGTGTGAAGTGATTCACTTTGGTAAGAGTAATAGAAGATGGAGTACTGGGCTAATGGTCGGATGCTTGGTAGTGTGGATGAGCAGAGGGATCTTGGTGTCCATGTACACAGATCTCTGAAAGTTTCCACGCAGGTAAATAGTGCTGTGAAGAAGGCATATGGCGTACTGGCTTTTATTGGCAGAGGAACTGAGTTCCGGAGTCCTGAGGTCATGTTGCAGTTGTATAAGACTCTGGTGCGGCCGCATCTGGAGTATTGTGTGCAGTTTTGGGTTGCCATACTATAGGAAGGATGTGGAGGCACTGGAACAGGTGCAAAGGAGGTTTACCAGGATGTTGCCTGGTATGGTAGGAAGATCGTATGAGAAAAGGCTGAGGCACTTAGGGCTGTTTTCATTGGAGAAAAGAAGGTTTAGGTGTGACTTGATAGAGGTGTACAAGATGATTAGGGGTTTAGATAGGGTTGACCATGAGAACCTTTTTCCATGTATGGAGTCAGATATTAAGAGGGGGCATAGCTTTAAATTAAGGGGTGGTAGGTATAGGACAGATGTTAGGGGTAGATTCTTTACTCAGCGAATCGTGAGTTCATGGAATGCCCTGTCAGTAACAGTGGTGGACTCTCCCTTTTTATGGGCATTTAAACGGGCATTGGATAGGCATATGGAGGAAAGTGGGCTAGTGTAGATTAGGTGGGCTTGGATCGGCGCAATATCGAGGGCCGAAGGGCCTGTACTGCACTGTATTTTTCTATGTTCTATGTTCTATGTTCTTATCTGCTTTTGTAGTCCCAGTATTTATATGGCTAGTCCAGTTCAGTTTCTGGTCAATAGTGATATCTAGGATATTGATTGTTGGAGATTCGGTGATAAAAATGCCATAGAATGTCAAGGGGAGATGGTTAGATTTTCTCTTGTTGAAGATAATACTTGACTGTCACTTATGTGGCATGAATGTCTCCAGCCACTTGTCATCTCAAACCTGGATATTGTCCAGATCTTGCTGCATTTGGCCATGAACTGATTCAGTAATTGAGAAGTTCTAAATGATGCTGAACATTGTGCAATTATCACTGAACATTCCGACTTATGACGTTATGACAGAGGGAAAGTCATTGATGAAGCAACTGAAGATGGTGAAGCTCGGACACTACCCCAAGGAATTCCTGCAGAGGTGCCCTGGAGCTGAGGTTACTGACCCCCAACAACCATCTTCCTTTGTGCCAAATCTGACTCAAACCAGTGGAGAGAATTCCCCTGATTCCCAACCTCCAATTTCACTCAGGATCCTTGATGCCACAATTGGTCAAATATGGCCTGATGTCAAGACCAGTCACTCTCAGCTCTGAAATTTAGCTATTTTGTTCATGGTAACAACCCATCCATGCATCTGTCTGCATCCTCCTTATGTCCTTTTTATAACATGCTTTCCAACTAATCTTTGTGTCATTTTCAAATGTTGCATTCATTCCTTCATTCTTGATATTTTCTAATCACCTTGTGCAGACATGTTATTACATATATCTGGAGCAAGTGGGACTTGTATCCAGGCCTCCTAGTCAAAACTAAGAGACACTACTGGTGTACCACAAGAGCCCCTTAATTCCCCCAGTATAAATCATTGATATAAATTATAAAATGTTGTGCCTTCAGACCCCTATGGGTCTCCAACATCACATCCTGAGAATCAGCAATTGACACATGATGCATCTTCTCTGTTTTCTGGCAACCATCCAATCTCTATCCATGCAATTATGTTAACCCTTGTAAGATGAGTTCCTACTTTGTGAATAAGCTTTTATGTGGCACATTGCCAAATGCCTGCTGGGACTCTAAATGCAATATGTCTACGGGCTGTTCTTCATCAATGGCATGTTATGCAACCAAAGAACTAAGAAAATAGTGAGATGTTAACCACATGGTATGGGTTTGGGTTCACATGTGGGCCATATCAGGATATGGTTTTCTACTATGAAGTGAACCAATTTGGATTTTACACTTCTCAGTAGTTTCATGCTGATTGTTGAGATAGAACATTGAACAATACATTACAGAACAGGCTCTTCGGCCCTCGATGTTGCACCAACCTGTGAACTAATTGAAGTCCATCCCCCTAAACTATCCCATCATCATCCATGTGCTGATACAATGATTGTTTAAATCTCCCTAATGTGATTGGGTTAACTACATTGGCAGACAGGGCATTCCATGCCTTACCACTCTCTGAGTAAAGAACCTGCCTTTGGCATCTGTCTTAAATCTATCACCCCTCAATTTGTAACTATGCCCCCTCATACAAGCTGACTTCATCATCCTAGGAAAAAGACTTTCACTGTCTACCCTATCTAATTCTCGGATCGTCTTTAAAAATTGCACAACACCAGGTTATCATCTAACAGGTTTATTTGGAAGCACTAGCTTTTGGAGCACCGCTTCTTCAAGGCACAGCACTATGAAAGGTAGTGGTTCCAGATAAACTTGTTGGACGATAACCTGGTGTTGTGATTTTTAACTTTGTACAACACTAGTATCTCCAAATCTGATCATCTTATATATCTCTATAAAATCCCCTCTTAGCCTTCTTCTCTCCAATGAGAACAAACCCAAGGCTGTCAGCCATTCCTTATAAGACCTTCCCTCCACCCTGGCAACATCCTGGTAAATTTCCTCAGCACCTTTTCTAATGCTTCCACATCCTTCCTTTAATGGGGCAACCAGAACTATCCACAATATTCCAAGTGTGGCCGCACTAGCGTTTTGTATAGTTGCAGAAGACATTAAGGCTCCGGAACTCAATCCCTCTACCAATAAAACCTAACACATGGTATGCCTCCTTAACAGCACTATCAACCTGGGTGGCAATTTTCAGGGATCTATGTACATGAACTGCAAGATCCCTCTGCACATCCACATTACCAAGAATCTTTCCATTGACCGAGTATTCTGCCTTCCTGTTTTTCTTCCCAAAGTGATTCACCTCACATTTATCTGCATTGAACTCCATTTGTCACCTCTCAGCCCAATTCTGCAGTTTATCCAAGTCCCCCTGGAACCGGTAACATTCTTCCGCACTGTCCACTTCTCCACCGACTTCCGTGTCATCTGCAAACTTACTAACCCATCCACCTATGCCTGCATCTAAGATGAATTCATTAATTTCACAAGCTGCCATGGTGAGATTTGAAAAATAAACCAAAGAACTGCTGATGCTGGAAATCAAAAACAAAAGCAGAAATTACTGGCAAAACTCAGCAGGTTTGACAGCATCTGTGGAGAGAAAGCTGAGCTAACATTTCGGGCCCAGTGATCCTTCCTTAGAACTGGAATTTGAACTTGTATTTCCCAAATATTAATTTAAGCCTCTTAATTGTTAAGACAGCAGCATGACCAGTACACCATAGTCCCATGGGGAGACTGTCAAGCACAGAACCTCAGTTGCATGCCCTCTGTGAGAGTTGGTTAGTCAGAGAATGTCATAGACAGGCCTCAATGAAAGACTGATCATCATCTGGACCAGATAAATTAAGTTGTCAAAGGATACTTAATGAATGAGTTTGCAAAATGCTTTCACAATCGTTTTCCAGAACAATGTGTTTCGAACCACCGATGGATAAACAAACCCTGGAAATGCTGGCAAAATCTCAGGAGAGAGAAGCAGAATTACTGTTAGCTATAAAATATAACTTCAAAACCAAAGGTCAAGCTGTGTTGGTGAAATTCCTCTAGGAATAAGTGGTTATAATAAAGTGGAATTCTAAAAGAAGGTTGACTGGGTAAATTGACTAAAGTCATGAAAGTAAAACTTTCATAAGTGAGAAACTCCTAATGAAATAATGATTCATATATTTGATTTCAAAACAAAACCTCAGTTTGAAACCTCAATTAAGGTATTTTTTAAAGTCTTTCAAAGACTGTGAGCGTCACTCCCAGATGTTTTTCTAATCCCAAAGAACATGTGAGAAAATGTTGGTGAGCTGCCTTCTGAAACCAGTGCAGTCCATGCAGTGTAAGTGTACCAAAGAGCAGTTTGGAAGGAAATTTCAAGATTCTGACTCAGTGGCAGTGAAGGAATGACGATTTATCTCCAGGTTAAGATGGTGTGTGGCTTGGAGGGGCACTTGCAAATTGTGGTGTTCCCTTCTCTTGTCATCCTTGGTGTGGATGTTCTGAATATGGAAGATGCTGTCAAAGGAGCCATAGTGAGTTACTGCATTGCATTTTGTTGATAGAATACCCTGCTGCATGGTATGGAGGTAAATGTTGAAGATGATATAGAAGGAGACCATGAAACAGACTGTTTTGGATGGTGTTCAGTTTTTTGCATGCTATGGAATTCACTCATCCAGGTGTGTATTCCATCACAGTCCTGACTTGTGCCTTGTAAATGGTGAACAAGCTTTCAAGGGATAAGTTACTTCCCACTGAATTTCTCAGTCTCTGACCTGTTCTTATAATATTTGTATGTCTACTCTGATTCGGTTTCTAGTCACAGCAATCCTCAGGATGTTGATCATGGGGGATTTTCCAATGGTAATGCTGTTGAATATCAATGGGAAATGGATAGATACTTGCACCTTAGAGATGCAGTCACCTGTGTGGCGCAAATGATACTTTCATCTGCCTTCAGTCTGCCTCAATGTAGTGGCTGCTAAAATCCTCATCAGCAGTTTCTTACCTTCCCAAAGACTGTTCCTATGTTTTGTGTGGTGCTGGAAAAACTCAGCAGGTCAAACAGCATCCAAGGAGCAGGAGAGTTGACATTACGGGCAAAAGCCCTTCATCAGGATTTCTCCTGCTCCTTGGATGCTACCTGACCTGCTGTGATTTTCCAGCACCACACTCTTGACTCTAATCTCCAGCATCTGGAGTCCTCATTTATTCCCTGTTCCTGTGTTTTACTGGAAGCCTCCCACCTTCCATTCCCTGTAAACTTGAACTCATGCAAAACCTTGCTGTCCCCATCCGAACTCACACCACCATCCTGTGTATGTTGACTGACATTGGCTCCTGGTCTGCCAAGAAATGGGGCTTGGCCAGACCAAGCTGTGATTCGAGCATAAAGATGAAATGTACAATGTTGAGATGTAGGTGGACTTCTGTTCCACTTTAATATCTTAGTGAATGTCACCAAGTTTGTAAACAGACTGGCATAATTTCAGACAGGTACTGCTTGCACCTCTCCAACCTAGACTAGCTAATTCTGGTAGCTATCAGTGTCATACAACTCAATTCTGGTGTAGTCACTGAAACTGTCACCCACAATCTAGGACCACAATCTACCTATACTACCTAGACAAAGTGGTGAACCCTGCCAATCAAACTGAAAGATTAGCAGCAGTTTATGCAATTCAGTATCTTAAAACACAGAGCTTATTTTGTAATTGCAGGGCCTTTGCTGCTGATGGAAAGTCTTGGTTTAAAAAAAAAGTTGTCCCTAAAAACATTCCTTCCTTTTTTAACTTAGTCTCCTGCAGTGAACTAAGTCTGTGTAAAACCCCCATAGTCACATATTTCCTGAAATCAGAACATGATCTTGGTGCACTCTGACTGTTCCAGTTATCGTAAACATTCTTTCCAATGTTCTTAACCTCTGGTTTATTCACTCAATATCCTGTAAATACAACATATTAAAAAAAATCATGCTTTCACTCAGCACAAATTCTGTAATGTGTCCAGCAGAATTAATGGACTGTCGAAATGGAAATTCCCTGAACAATTTCAGCTGATTGATTGATAAAGCAGTGCTGTGACCATTAACTCTGACTGAGAGTAGGTGTTTGCTTGTTTTATGTGCTTGGCTCCTCGAGTAACAAACACTAAGAAAGTGGGGAATTTGAGCATCCAGAGGCTGCAGGCAGCAATTGAGTTTAATTCTTAAAATGTCTCAAGTGCTGTCATTAAGAAGGAGGGAGCTGATCAGTTCAGTTGGTTAGATGGTTAGTGGTGAAAATGTGTTGCTGGTTAAAGCACAGCAGGTTAGGCAGCATCCAAGGAACAGGAAATTCGACGTTTCGGTCATAAGCCCTTCATCTGGAATGAGAGTTAGTGGGTTTGGTTCAGAGAAGGGGCTGAAAGTGTGATTTCAGTTTCCAAGCTGGGTGAGGTGGATTTGGACTTTGCCTCCCCGTCCTGTCTCTGAGAGTGGAAAGCTATGGCAAACCACCACTGATGTAACTGGCTCAGAATGAAGCATCACAGGAAAGGACCTAGTTCAGCTAGTTCAGTAAGATCTACAGACTTCAAAGGTCGTCACAAGAATAAATTTTTCAAAATCTGTACTCATGTTCCTGTTTCTTCTCTGCGTGCTGCTCCTCAGCAACAGTTTCCAGAAACAAAGTACTTTTTTTTTTCATATGTGCACTCACTACTTCATTGCCACCAATCTTGACTGCTATGAAACTCGACTACTTAGTCAGTCTGACTGAGTGTTTGTAGTAACATATTCTGAAACCAGTTGCTCTGCTGTAATGTTTATTCTTTGAAGAGAGATTGATTATTGGACCAATATCATTAACATACAAATTCCAGAAAAGATTTTCCAGCTTATTGGAAGTGTTCCAACCTCTGGACCAGAAAGTCCGATTTCAAGTGTCCACCTGCCTAGGCTGCATGTCATATCATGTCTGAAAAGGCTAATTAAAAAGTCCTGGATGCAGAGATTCTTTTTCCCAATTAATTCTTGAGAGAATAAAATCAATTGTCTTTGGTCCCTTCTCAAACTCCATCGCCTCGTCTTCGTCTCCAACTTTGATGACATATTTGACTCTGGGATGAGCTTCTGAACAGATATTAATTTGTTCACTAAAACTATCTATTCCCTGTTTGTTGGGTAGACCTTTTGGATCGCAGATGACTTGCTTTCACTCTTGTTCGATGGGTTCTGTGAAATATAACACATGATCTGCAAATTCTGGCATAAGTGGGACAGGTTCATATCGATGAAATGTTAAGAGATATCCTGAGAGACCAACATATTTTTCAAAAGAAATGTATTTTCCACAATCACGAAAAGACTTGCATGACATGATTTAATGTTAAGATGTTTACTGTAACAATCACACTAAAATCAACGTAGATTAAGCATTACTTAGTAGCCAACTAATACACCATAATACAGAAAAGGTACTTTTCCTATTAATTAACAGCCAAAAACTCCACCCTGTATTTGCAGAGGATATTACACTATCCAAAAAAAAGCTGAGATCTTCGAGAGAGAGAGAGAGGGAGAGAAAGAGAGAGAGAGAGAGAGAGAGAGAGAGAAAGAGAGAAGCTGGAATGCAGTATCTCCCTCTCTGACACTTTTGATTAAACCCCTCCTTGTTTTCTCCAACTTTTACACACAAAGTTGTTGTTGCAGTAAGGCTGATAGGCAGTGCTTGTTACTTCTGGATTAGTGGTGCTGGAAGAGCACAGCAGTTCAGGCAGCATCCGAGGAGCAGTAAAATCGACGTTTCGGGCAAAAGCCCTTCATCAGTGCTTGTTAATTGTTTAGTATTTATTTGGGGGATTTGATGGTGGGTTTTCACGAAAGAAGAATTGAGTTCTTCCGCCAGTACCCTCAAAGCCTTTAAAGAGAATGGACACCACAGGAGCAGAATGCATTATTCCATTTTCATTTAGTCCCCTCCATCTTTTCCTCCCCTTCTCTTTTATGTTATTGTTGCACTGTCCATGGTGGGCAATCCTTGTCATTTGTTTTTAATTTATTTCATCAAATGGGCAATTTGGAGTTGACCATTTAAAAAAAAGCAGAGTTCCGAAGGTTGTTGTGGCACAATGATAGAGTCCCTATTATTCCAAATCCACAGCCTCACCTCCTCACCCTCACCCTGCACATTCATGCAGGTTTTACATTTTCTGTGCCCTTTCCTATTCTACTTATGGTGGCCCTATTTCTCCATTTTGGAAAATATTTGACTTGAGGGCCCAGTTTTGGCAGTTGTCCTTAGGAACTAATGGCGTCATATCTCCAGTCATTTCCACGTACTCCAACCTTGCTAATAGAATAAATAGATGTCTCCAGTTGTATCTTCATTCACTCAGATAAGGATTGCTTAATCTTATCCTTGCTTAGTACTGTTTGCTTCAACCTTTACTTATTTATTCTATCACACCCTTTTGCCTCCTTACCAATTAATCCTGATTCTGAAAGAGTCCTGCTGTTCTCAACCTTTATGGTGAAGTCTGCTCTTTTAATATTACCGCAAACATAGAAACCACGATTTAACCAGGACAGTCTGATTAACTGGTACACCAATAACCTTCCCCAGGCTTTCCGTTCTTTAAGTCCTTCTCTCTTCTAAGCAGATCTCCTTGATTGAAAACCAAAAGCACTGCAGATGCTGTAAATCAGAAACAAAAATAAAGTTGCTGGAAAAGCTCAGCAGGTCTGGCAGCATCTGTGAAGAGAAATCAGTGTTAACGTTTTGGGTCAGAACTGAGGGCGGGTCATCAGAATTCTTTCTGAGACTTCAAATTAAAAGCTTTCCTGACTGCATGCAATTAATTCAAATGGTCCAAAAAGGTAGAAATAACTTTGGTCCTTTCCAAACTGATCACTTATTACTGATTCAGGTTTCTTACCAAAAACTAACTGATATGGATTATATCCTTCCACTATATGCAACAAATTCTTGGTATGAAGGAAGAACAATGAACTGTAGAGCATCTAACTTTCAACTCTCTTATGTTAATAACATTCGTTTAATATTGTATGTTTCGTTCAAAGATGTGCAGGTTAGGTGAATTTGTCATAGTGTTTGGGCATGTGTAGATTAGGTGCATTAGTTGGGGGGTAAATGTAAAGTAATAGGGTTGGGAAATGGGTCTGGGTGGTTTAATCATTGAAGGGTCAATGTGGACTTGTTGGGTCAAATTGCCTGTTTCCAGGCTGTAGGGATTCTAAGGTTCAAGAAATGCAATAGTGTCCCAATTATGTAATTTGCAAATTTATAGATTTTCCCAATACAACATCATTGTCATTTTTCATGTCCAATTTTTGTCATTTTGAACACATTTACAGGATGTGGGCACCACTGGCTTAGCTAGCATTTCATGTTGTCTCTAATTGTTAAGTGTCATCACATTGCTGTGGGTCTGGATGACATGTAGGCCAGACCAGGTAAGGATGGCAGATTTCCTTTCCTAAAGGACATTAGTGATCCAGATGGGATTTTCCTAAATATCAACAATGGTTTGACAGTCACCATTAGACTCTTAAAATTCCAGTCCATAAAACATTGGATTCAAATTACACCATCTGTTATGACAGAATTTGAACCCAAGTCCCCAGAATATTGCATGGGTCTTTTGATTAATAGGTTACTAATAGAACCACTAGGCTATTGTGTCCCCTTAATTTTATTGGGAGCCTACCTAATAACAACAGTACTTTGCTGGCCAATTCAATTCAGCCCATATGTTAGCAAGAAATGGTTGGAGGCACTGAGTATGGGAAAGGCTCTGGATCCTGACAATACTCTGGCAGTGGTACTTGAAACAAGGTCAGCCAAGTGGACCTCAAAGAATATCAGTTCCCTGAGTGGGGCTGTTAATGTTGTCCAATCAGGGACCCCTGGCTTACAGATAAAGAGGAGTGTCAGACCTTGTGACACTCTGGGAGCTGCCTCTGAGGGAGTTGGAGTAGTGGGAAGGACTGTCCAAATGTAACTAAAGAGATACTAGCCTCTGTTGAGTTGGTTCAGTACCAAACACTTGTGTTTCAACAATTGCTACACCCCTAGCTAAGCTGTTCCAGTACAGCCAATGCACTGGTATCTACCTGACAATGTGGAAAATTGCCCAGGTATATCCTGCACACAAAAGGCAGAACAAATCCGAATCAACCAAATACTGCCCCATCAGTTTACTCTTGCTCATCAGTAAAGTGATAGAAGGTGTCATCAACAATTCTATCAAAGAGCACCTGCTCAGCAGCAATGCGCTCAGTGACATCCAGTTTGAGTTCCACCAGGACCTGTCAACTCCTGACCTCATTACAGCCTTGATGCAAACACGGATAAAGAGGTGAATTCCAGAGATCAAGTGAGAGTCACTGCCTTTGACGTCAAAGCTGCATTTCACTGGGTGTGCCATCGAGGAATCTGAGCAAACTGGAGTCAGTGAGAATTGGGTCAAACTGCCCAGTGGTTGTCGTCATACCTGACACCTGAGAAGATGGTCGTGTTTGTTGGAGGTCAATCATCTCCTCTCTAGGACAACACTGCAGGAGTTCCCCAGGTAGTGTCCTAGGCCCAAACAACTTCGAATGTTTCATTAAAAATCTTCCATCCAACATAAAGTCTAAACTGGGGATGTTAACTGATGATTATACAATATTCAGCACCATTTGCAACTTCTCTGATACTGAAGTAGTCCATGTCCAAATTCAGCGAGACCTGGTTAATATCCAGGCTTGGGCTGAAAATTGCCAAGTAACATTTATGTCACATAACTGCCAGACAATAACCATCTCCAATATAAGAGAATCGAACCACAGCCCCTTGATATTCAATGGCATCCCCACCACTATCACCTACTATTAACACTGTCATGTAAATATAGTGGCTATAAGACCAGGTCAGAGGCTAGGACGACTAAGCCTGTCACCATCTCCAAGGCACAAGTAAGGACTGTAATGGAATATTCCCCATTTGCCTGATGGGTGCAGCTCCAACAATACTCAGGAAGCTTGGCACCATCCAGGACAAAGCAACCCACTTGATTGGCATCACATCCACAAATGTCCATTTGCTCCACCATTGACATTTAACAGCAGCAGTATCAAGACGCACGGCAGAAATTCACCAAAGCTCCTGAGACAGCTCTTTCCAAAGCTACAACTACTTCAACCTAGAAGGACAAAGGCAGCAAATACATGGGGACACCACCACCTGCAAGTTCCCTTCCAAGCCATTCGTCACTCTGACTTGGAAATATATTGCCGTTCCTTCAGTGTCGCTGGGTCAAAATCCTAGAATTTCCTCCGAATGGCAGTGTGTCTACCTACAGTGCATGGTCTGCAGTGGTTCAAGCAGGCAGCCCACCTCCACCAATCAAAGGACAACTAAGGATGGCTGAGCCAATGACCTGATATTTCACAAGTGAATAAAGAAAAGGATTATATCCATTCTGGTAAAATAATTGATTCCAGCTATTTTATCGGGACTTGTTTTCTTTTCAAAGATTCTAATGTGTTGTCATCCTAAAATCTGAAACAGGTGGTACTCTCTCATTCTTTAATCTTATCCTGATCTTTATTACTCTGAGAGTCTAGCTGGTATTTTAGCCTGTCTAAAATGAATGCATTCCCTGTTTACTATCATACAATTGACAGACTCTACCATCAACACACACGTCTGCACTAAAGTCTCTGGTGACCAATACAATGCCTTTTCTTTGACCTGTATCTCTGTCTGTGCCATAATTACTTCTGTTTCATGTTTAGTTTATAGTTTTACAGTGGCTCAGTGGTTCGCGCTGCTGCCTCACAGTGTCAGGGACTCAGGTTTGATTCCACCCCCAGGTAATCGTCTGTCTGGAGTTTGCACATTTTCCTGTGTGGGTTTTCATTAAGTGCTCCAGTTCCCTCCCGCAGTCCAAAGATGTGCAGGCGAGATGGATTGGCCGTGCTGAAATTGCCAATAGTGTTCATAGATGTGTAGACTAGGTGGATTAGTCAGGGTAGATGTGGGGTTATGAGATATGGTGGGTCTGAGTCTATGCTCTTTGGAGGGTCAGTGCAGACTAGATGGACTGAATAGCCTCTTTCCGGACTGCAGGGATTGTTCATGAAATTGAAATTGGCATAATAGTACTTTGAATCACAGGTGGAACATTGAGTGACCACACCCCGATCATTTCTGTGCTTAATTCCCTGGTTGGAAATCCTAGATTCTCTTCACTTCTCACAGTTATGAATGATAATCTGTCCTCAATTCTATTTGTTATATTTCTCCTTTCATATTGTCGCCTGTGACCTGTATCAAAATGATCTCATCATTTTGTTAACATTGTGTGCCCCATTTTCTTTTGCATCACCAATTACCCCATTAGTGCTACAAATACTGCTTTCGGAATTTTTTTTAGTTCTTCTGATATTTATTCTAGCCATGTATATTTATCCACAAATTTAACTTGAATCAAAGCTAGACATCTGTTATTACTTGATACCTTGGCACAATCCAATCACATAATTGCCAGCACAGATAGGGGAATTTCCAAATTAGATTTCTGCTGCCTCACACACAGTCCATTGAATTCCATTATGTACTCTTCCATAGTACTTGCCTCAATCTTACCAAATTTATCATAATCACACCATGCCTCACACATCAAGTTAATTAATCATTAAATAATAAAATCAGAAAGTGCTGGAGAAACTCTGCAGGTCTGGCGGCATCTGTGGAGAGAAAAACGGAGTTAATGTTTCAAGACTAGTATGATTTCTTCGAAATGAAAGGAGCTGGACAGCAGTGCTTTTTCTGCTGTTGACAAGAAGGGGAGAAAGAGCAAGTGGAACAAATTATGAGGGTGTTCAGAGCCTCATAAAAGACAAATAGTAAAGGAGAGAAAGATGTGTAAAATAGGGGTAAATGTGCAATGTGAAAAGGAGAGCAAAGCAAGGCATGGCAGGAATAGGGTGCGATACAAGAAAATTGAGTAGAGAGGTCATACTCTGAAGCTGTGGAACTCACTTGAGTCTTCCAGGCTGAAAAGTGCCTAAGCAGTAAATAAGGTGTTCTTCCTTTAATTGTGTTGACCTTCATTTGAACACTCTTGCAGAGTGCCGGTGGCATGGTGGCTCAGTGGTTAGCACTGCTGCCTCACAGCGCCAAGGACCTAGGTTCAATTCTCATCTCGGGCAACTATCTGTGTGGAGTTTGCACATTCTCCCCGTGTCTGCGTGGGTTTCCTCCGGGTGCTCCGGTTTCCTCCCACAGTCACAAAGATGTGTAGGTTAGGTGAATTGGCCATGCTAAATTGCCTGTGGTGTTAGGTGCATTAAATGTAGGGGAATGGGTCTGGGTGTGTTGCTCTTTGGAGGGTCGGTGTGGACTTGTTGAGCCGAAGGGCCTGTTTCCACACTGTAGGGAATCTAATAACGAATGGAAATGTTAGCATGGAGTAAGGAGGTATATTGAAAAGTCAAGCAACGGAAGGTTGGTTTCATTCCGATGGACAGGGCAAAAGTATTCCACAAAGTCTGCATTTGGTCTCACCAATGTCAAGGAGTTAATGGGCAACACGGTGGCACAGTGGTTAGCACTGCTGCCTCACAGCGCCTGTAGACCCGGGTTCAATTCCCGACTCAGGCGACTGACTGTGTGGAGTTTGCACGTTCTCCCCGTGTCTGCGTGGGTTTCCTCCGGGTGCTCCGGTTTCCTCCCACAGTCCAAAGATGTGCGGGTCAGGTGAATTGGCTAAGCTAAATTGCCCGTAGTGTTGGTAAGGGGTAAATGTAGGGGTATGGGTGGGTTGCGCTTCGGCGGGTCGGTGTGGACTTGTTGGGCCGAAGGGCCTGTTTCCACACTGTAAGTCTAATCTGTAAAATCTGTAAGAGTCTGCATTGTGAGCAGCAAATACCTTAGATTGGATTGAAAAAGTGCAAGTGAAATACTGCTTCACTGGGAATGAAAAGCACATGGGATTGTGAGAAGTATATTGAGATGGATACAAATCTGGTGGAAACAAAATGTAGGAATTATTGGGTTCTTTTCAAAATGGCAGGCACTATCTAGTGGGATGCCACAGGGATCAGTGCTAGGATCCCAGCTATACACAATATATATGGATGATTTGGATGAGGGAGCAAAATGTAACATCTCAAAGTTTGCGTATATATCCAAGTTGGGTGGGAGGGTGAACATTGACGAGGATGCAGAGATCCTTCAACCTGATCTGGACAGGTTGATTGAGTGGGTAAATCAATAGCAGATGCAGCATAATTTGGATAAATATGCTGTTGTTCACTTTGGAAGCAAAACAAGAAGGCAGATTACTACCTGAATGGCTGTAAATTGGGAGAGGGGAGTGTGCAGTGGGACCTGGATATCCTTGTGTACCAGTTGCTGAAAGTAAGCATGCAGGTGCAGCAGGCAGTAAAGGCAAATGATTTGTTGGCCTTCCTTGCAAAAGGTTTCGAGGATCTATATGGACTTCAGTAAGGCGTTCAACAAGGTTCACCATGGGAGACTGATTAACAAGGTTAGATCTCATGGAATAAAGGGAGAACTAGCCATTTGGATACTAACTTTGGATTGACTATGTTAGAACTGGCTCAAAGGTAGAAGACATAGGGTGATGGTGGAGAGTTGCTTTTCGGACTGGAGGCTTGTGACCAGTGGAGTGCCACAAGGATTGGTGATGGGTCCTCTACTTTTTGTCATTTACATAAATGATTTGGATGCGAGCATAAGAGGTACAGTTAGTGAGTTTGCAGACGACACCAAAATTGGAGGTGTAGTGGACAGCGAAGAGAGTTACCTCAGATTACAACAGGATCTGGACCAGATGGACCAATGGGCTGAGAAGTGGTTGATGGAGTTTAATTCAGATAAATGTGAGGTGCTGCATTTTGGGAAAGCAAATCTTAGCAGGACTTATACACTTAATGGTAAGGTCCTAAGGAGTGTTGCTGAACAAAGAGACCTTGGAGTGCAAGTTCATTGCTCCTTGAAAGTGGAGTTGCAGGTAGATAGGATAGTGAAGAAGGCATTCGGTATGCTTTCCTTTATTGGTCAGAGTATTGAGTACAGGAGTTGGGAGGTCATGTTGCAGCTGTACAGGACATTGGTTAGGCCACTGTTGGAATATTGCGTGCAAATCTGGTCTCCTTCCTATGGGAAAGATGTTGTGAAACATGAAAGAGTTAGAAAAGATTTACAAGGATGTTGCCAGGGTTGGAGGATTTGAGCTATAGGGAGAGGCTGAACAGGCTGGGCTGTTTTCCCTGGAGCGTCGGAGGCTCAGGGGTGACCTGATAGAGGTTTACAAAATTATGAGAGGCATGGGTGGGGTAAATAGGCAAAGGCTTTTCCCTGGGATCGGGGAGTCCAGAACTAGAGGGCATAGGTTTAGGGTGAGAGGGGAAAGATATAAAAGAGACCTCAGGGGCAACGTTTTCAAGCAAAGGGTGGTACATGTATGGAATGAGCTGCCAAAGGATGTGGTGGAGGCTGGTACAATTGCAACATTTAAGAGGCATTTGGATGGGTATATGAATAGGAAGGGTTTGGAGGGATATGGGCTGGGTGCTGGCAGGTGGGACGAGATTGAGTTGGGATATCTGGTCGGCGTGGACAGATTGGACCGAAGGGTCTGTTTCCATGCTGTACATCTCTATGGCTCTGTGACGCTACAGGCGCAGGGATTTGTTGTTGCAGTTATACAGGGCCTTGGTGAGGCCACACCTAGAATATTGTTGGCAGTTTTGGTCTCCTTTTCTGAGGAAGGATACTCTTACTCTTGAAGGAGTGCAGCGAAGGTTTCCCAGGCTAATTCCAGGGATGGCGGGACTGATGTATGAGGAGAGATTGACTAGGTTAGGATTATTTTCGCTGGAGTTCAGACGGGTGAGGGGGGATCTCATAGAGACTTATAAGACTAGACAGGTAGATGCAGGGAGGATGTTCCCAATGGTGGGTATGTCTTGATCCAGGGGTTACAGTTTGAGGATTCTGGATAGACCATTTAGGACGGAAATGAGTAGACATTTCTTCACCGAAGGAGTGGTGAGCTTGTATATTTCATTGCCCCAGGAAGTAGTTGATGCCAAAACATTGAACGTAATCAAGAGGCGGCTAGATATAGCACTTGGGGCGAATGGGGTGAAAGATCATGAGGAAAAGGTGAGATTAGGCTATTGAGTTGAATGATCAGCCATGATTGTGATGAATGGTGGAGCAGGCTTGAAGGACTGAATGGCCTTCTCCTGCTTTTATCTTCTATATTTCTATGTTACACCTGGAAGGTGTGTTTGGGAAAGGAGTAAGTAAATGAGCAAGTGTTCTCTTTTATAAGGGTAAACCAGCCGCTCTGTGCCTCTTCCAAATCAGTGAACACATCCACAGAAGGAAGACTGAGAAGCAGTATTCAGAAACAAAAATAGAAATTGCTGGAAAAGTTCAGCAGGTCTGGCAGCATCTGTGAAGAGAAATCAGAGATAATGTTTCAGGTCTGGTGACCCTTCCTCAGAAGAACTACCTGTACTTTTCACTGTACTTATTTGAGTACATGTGACAATAAAGCTAATTTAAATCAATTCAATTTACTGCTTTTGACCTGAGTAACTTCTTCAGCCATTTCTGAAGGCATTTAAAAACCAACTGCGGTTATGGAGTCACATGTTGGTTAGACCTGGCAAAAGAAACCAGATTTTCCTCTGAAAGGATTATTGGTGAACCAGATGGATTTTATGATAATTGATGACTGCTTCATGGTCATTGTTACTAAGCTTTTAATTCCAGATTTTTATTAATTATGATTTACAAATTGAACTTTAAATTTCACCAGCTGTCACAATAGGAGTTGAAACCATGTCCCCAGAAGATTAGCTTGGGCTTCTGAGTAATTGGAATGCAGCAGTTATTTTAAATTTGTTATTATTGATCAAACAAAATGACTTTATTGGCTTGGACACATCTGCAGGGATAAAAATGGTTGGATCTCCTGGATTTTCTCTGAAGTTAGGAATCTGGAAACAGTCAGTAAGATACCAAAAGCTCAACTTCGACAATGCTTGCAAGTCTGACCTGAAGGTCGTAGTCATCGATTATCATTTCTGGGAGTGAGCGGCTGAGAAAGGACAACACCTCCTGTCGGCTGGTTTTCACCACAACAATGATCAGTGACGACACAGCTTGACAATAGAGACCAATTCCAAAACCATGTATTGCCATATACAGAACAGTCTCGGTTATCCGAATGTCAATTATCCGAATTTCGGATTATCTCAAGGTCCTGTAAAAACGTTATCCGTTATCTGAACAATTAGTTATCTGAACAACCAGTTATCCAAACAAAATACTTCCCGCCTGTCATTTGGATAATTGAGGTTGTTCTGTAGTAGCTTCCGATGTGGGTGACACTGTGGCAGAAGCAGCCCCTCGGGGATTGAAGGTTCCCCACATGAAGGTGCTGCCTGTGAAATTGACTTGTTTGTTGTGCATATGGAACAATGCATTAAGATCATGTGCATTGTGCTTCCTGTCAGGTACCAAGTTAACCTGGCTCCATTGTTACGAAATCGTAACTCCAGCAGTTTATGCTACAAAGATAAAATGACCTAATTACTCAGGAGAGGAATGTGAGATCTGTGCCTTGAGCTTTGCAGGAATTGCCAATATCAATTTAATTACATATTGCTCACAGTGGTTTGTCCTGTGGCTCTAGTGAAGGTATTTACATTCTAGGAGAAAGTGAGGACTGCAGGTGCTGGAGATTAGAGTTGAGAGTGTGGTGCTGGAAAAGCACAGCAGATCAAGCAGCATCCGAAGAAGAGGAGAATTGACATTTCGGGCAAGAGCCCTTCATCAGGCTCATTCCTGATGAAGGGCTCTTGCCCGAAACGTTGATTCTCCTGCTCCTCGGATGCTGCCTGACCTGCTGTGCTTTTCCAGCACACTTTCATCATTAACATTCTGGTCTACCTCCAATAAACACTCAAAGAGGATAAAGTCTATGTCAGTCCATGATGGTATTATTTTGTTCCTTGTTTTTGACCAAGTTATCTTGTTGAACCTGTAATTCACGTAGAAGTGAACAGAGCATTGAATGAGAGATTACTGTTCTTATATTTTATTGAAAGAAAACACATAATGCACCAACTAATTTGTGATCCTAGTATGCCTGCTCCCTCTCTTTTCATGTGACCTTGTCACCATGTGTTTCATTAATTTATCCCCTGTTTATCTATCTGACTCCTCCTGAAAGGTATTGATGTCAATCATTTCAACTATTCTCTGCAGTAATGTGCAACTCATTCTCACCACTCTCTGGCTAAAGATTCCCTATTGCTTTTAGGAGGCACTATTTTATATTTATGACTCTTAGAACCCTTTCATGCCCTTTTATCATTTTTAATCATCTCACCAATTCCTTCATCCTTCCCCTGAGAAAGAGGGTGATGTAAATCCAGAACTTACTTTCCCTGCTAAAAATATACTTTATAAGAGTTTTGATAGTGCATCACACAAGTACATTACAATGAATTTCCTTTTATTCCCTATGTGGCAAAGTTGCCAATACAGTTTTTAATGTACCTCCTGCTGATCTTAAGGCTGTTGAGTTTAGGTTACTTCTGTTAATTTTCTGGAAAATTTCAAGTGACAAGATCACACTTAAGGTGAGATCACATGCATTAATGCAGCATACATCTTGCCTAGTATTTAAACAATTGTAACTTGCTGAGTTCTGAATTCTTTGTGTTGTCTATACTTATTCCTGTTTGGTGAGTTAGTTTTATAAGTAGTTATAGTTTGTAGTTACAGCTCCTTTCTGGCAGTGACAGATTTTCCTTGATTTTTATTTCTCTTCTTTTTCATTCAAGCTTGCAGCAACTTCAAAGGAATTGACTGTGAGTTAAATATAATTCTTGTAAGATCATGATCAAACTGTATAGGGCTCTGAACAGCCTTACCTTAAACAGTTCTGGCAGGAATGGAATTGATGTCCTGGGGAATCATTTGCTCAGACAGATGGGGAGGATTTAAACTAAAATGGCAAGAGGATTGAAAACTAAACAGCGAGATAGTAGAGAGGGAAAGAGGGCAAAATCAAAAGATGGAATGAGAAGTAAGAAAAGTGATGGCAGAAAATTCAGGGGCAAGATCAAAATAGTACAAATACACCAGCACAAAGAATGATTAAAAGACCAGCCTTAAGGCCTTGTGTCTTCGTGTATGAAGCATTTGCAATAAAGTGGATGAATTAGTCACACAAATAGGTACAAATGGATACCATATACTTGGGATCATGGAGAAGTGGCTACTGGCTGACCAGGAGTGGGAACTGATTGTCCTGTGGCATTCAATGGTTAAGAAGGACAGACAAAAAGGAAAAGGAATTGGGATAGCATTGCTGATTAAAGAGGGCATGAAAGCAATAATGGGTAACGGTATTAGCTGCAGTGAAGTGGAATCAGTGTGGGTAAAGCTTAGAAACATCAAGGGACAGAAAATGATAGTGGGGCTTGTGTATAGACCCCCAAATCAACATGTTTATGTTGGGGAAGGCATTAAACAGGAAATGAGAGATACAAGGAAGTAAGGTACAACTCTGACAGTAATTTGCAAATCAATTGAGCAAATCAAATCAATAACAGTGTTACAGAGGAGGACTCCCTGAAGTGGAATTGGGGCGGTTTTCTGGATCAATGTGTTGAGGAACCAAGTAGAGGACAGGACATCCTAGAATTGAGTATTGTGTAATCAGAAAAGAATGGTTGGCAATCTAGCCGTGTGAGACCTCTTGGGAGAATAATGACCATAATATGTTAGAATTCTTCATTCAACTGGAGAATGACGTAGTTAATTCTGAGGCTGGAGTCCTAAATATAAGTAAAGGAAATGATGATGGTATGAGTTGTAATCTGGTTGTGAAAACCAGCTAGAAGAGTTATTGAGACTTGAAATGTTAGCTTGATCTCTCTGCATGGATGCTGCCCGACCCTTTTTTTTGGTTTTCATTCCTGAGGGAGTGCTGTCTTGTCAAGGCTGCCATTGAGAGGAACATAGTATCTCAGAAAAGGAATCGGCCATTTGAGCCTGCACTGGAGAGGGTGGTGGAGGTAGGTACTCTTGTGACATTTAAGAAGCATTTGAATGAGTACTGAAAGTGGCAGGACACAGTGAGCTATGGACCGAGAGCAGGCAAATGGGATTGGAGCATATCGGTGTTTATTGGTCAGCACAGACATGGTGGGCCAAAGGGTCTGATTTCATGCTGCATGATTCTAAGAGGTGGCAAATTTCTCCCTGGCATCTTGATCAATATTTTTCCCCCCATGACCACCACAGAAACAGATTACCTGGTCATTGTCATTTTGCTTGTTGTGGAATCTTGCTCTGTGAAAATTGACTGCTGCGTTTCTGACATTACAACAATGATTCATTCTTAAAACTGCTTGAATTGGTGTAAATCTTTCATGTAAATCACAGGGACCAATCCTTCTTCACCTGCCCCACACATTGATAACCCTTTGGAAGTCTACAGATATCGTAAATGATCTCACTATTTATCTGTTCTTTGTCTTGAGGTGACTCAGCACATAGATGAATCACTGTTTCACCATATTAGTGGTGCTTGCACACTGGTGCCACCGTGTGTTCAGTCATTGCTGCGTTGTTAATACTCACTGTCAGGAGACGCTGCAAATGTCGTCGGTCCAGACTGCAGCAGCACTTTGTTTTTAATGTCTGAAACCTGACTGAAGTTGGAGGAATTCAATAAGTACTTCATTCAGGTGGATCTCTCTCTTCTTGTAAGGAGAAATTCACTCCTTTTAAGTGCAGAAACTCAATCGAGCCCAGAGCCAAGACTGGGGATTCCCTCCAGTGTGGTGTGTATTCATTCACAGGATGTGGGCTAGACCAGTATTTATTGCCCATCCTTAATTACCTTCGGGGAAGTGGTGAGGAACTGCCTTGCCCAGCCTTTTCGGATTCACCCATATTGATGTGGTTCTCGACTTTGTTCTCATAAAAATATGTTTATTCATAAAATGTATCAAAGTTGATCAACAAAATATTTCAAG
The DNA here is from genome assembly GCF_020745735.1 of Hemiscyllium ocellatum. Taxonomy (NCBI): domain Eukaryota; kingdom Metazoa; phylum Chordata; class Chondrichthyes; order Orectolobiformes; family Hemiscylliidae; genus Hemiscyllium; species Hemiscyllium ocellatum. The sequence continues at coordinate 6,206,265 of NC_083402.1, forward strand.
CTCAAAATGACTAAACGTACAACAAACTTCAACTTGTCTTCAGAGAGTACAGAACAAATTTTGAAGAATTCTATAAGTACATTAAGAGCAAAAGAGTAACTAGGGAGAGAATATAGTGTCATAGAGTCATAGAGATGTACAGCACGGAAACAGACCCTTCAGTCCAACTCGTCCATGCCAACCAGACATCCAAATCTAATCTAGTCCCATTTGCCAGCACTTGGCCCATATCCCACTATACCCTATCTATTCATATACCCATCCAAATGCCTTTTTTTTGGTAAATATATTTATTTGCAAATTTCTTTAACTTTACAAACATATAAAATTATTGAAAAATATCAATAACAAATATCAGTATAATAAAAACAAAACACAAATTACAATACAGCTACTGTCTACCAACAACGAACCTACCCTATAATACAAAACAAACCCTAACACTGTGCAAAGCAACACCGAAAAAAGAAAGAAAAGCAAAAAAAAAGCCCACAAAATACAGAACAGCCAAACTTGGCGCAAACCTCCCAAACAAAGGAGCGGGAGCATTGTATACATACCAGTAATAACTCAGGAGACCCCCTCCAGGGCCCAGGGCTTGACAAATCTAACCAACCTGGTCAGACAAATGCCCTAGTTAGGATAACTGACAAATCTATATCCAAATAACTCAAGTAGGGCTGCCATGTCTTATAAAAATGGTCTGTTGTGTGGTGCACCATGTTTGCTCCATAAATAATTTCTGCCACCCCTGCAAGCCCGATGGGTTCTCAGGCACCCAATTCATCAGAATATTCTTCCGTGCACAGTATGCAAGAATATTAAATAGTTTCTTCCTGTGCCTGTCTAAAGATGGTAAACTCGGTCGACCTAAGAGGAGAGATATTGGGCCTACTTTGACTTCAGTCCTCAATACCCTCCCTATCTCTCCCGCCACAGCGCTCCAATAAACATGGAGCCTGTGGCATGTCCAGAAGCAATGGGTAAGAGTACCTACACTTATTTTACATTTGGGGCACACTGAAGGTGCCCCTTTTTTAAACTTTGCCGGACGGTCTGGTGCCAGATGAGCCCTGTGCAAAACTTTTAACTGCATAGCGCGTGTCCTATTACAGATTAAGATCTTTCAAGTATTCTCCCATATGTTCTCCCATGTTTCAGAAGAGATCTCCACTCCCAGCTCTTGCTCCCAGACCTCGCCTAACTGGTTAATATCCTGCTAGGCCCTGTCACCCAGCATACGATAGAGGGCACTAACCAAAAGGGTGCTTATGGAACGTAGCAACAACCTCTCTGTACCAGGCTTATAGGGCTGAGTGAGAAGCGTAGTCTTCTTCTGGATGAAATGCCTAACCTGAAAAAAATGGAAAAGATCTCTGCTGGGCAACCCGTATTTGCAGCTCAGTTACTCAAACAACATCATAATCTCCCTCTCAAACAAGTCTCCCAAACGAGAAACTCCTCTCACTGCCCATAGTTTGAATCCTGGGTCCATTATCCCTGGTCGGAACCCTGGCATGCCAACTATGGGTGTAAGTGGTGAAGTCTTCGACAAACAACCCTCACTCTGACGCCTCGTCCTCCATGCCTTGACTGTACTAATGACAATGGGGTTCCGGCAGTGGTCCATTACTGTCCTCATCTTATCCATGAACAACAGGTTAATAAGAGGGCATTTTGCCTGGGAGGCCTCGATATCTAACCATATTGAGTTTGGATCATTACCTACCCAATCACAGACAAAGGACAACAGGGAACTCAATTGATACCTCCTGATGTCTGGGAAATCAACTCCTCCCTCTCCTTGAGGCAAGTGCAATTTAGTAAGTTTGATGAGGGGCTGCCCATGATGCCAAACAAAGGAACCAAACCATCCCATAAGCTGCTGCAGCATTGACCTGGAAAACATTATGGGGAACATACACATGGGATAAAGCAAATGAGGAAGAACATTCATCTTAATGAGAGATATTCGGCCAGCCATGAAATTGGAAGACCCTCCCATCTCTGGAGATCTTGTCTGATATTGTCGAGCAAGTGAGCAAAGTTAGTCTGAAATAACAGATCAAACTTTGGGGTAATAAAAATGCCTAGGTATCAGAATCCTGCCCGTGACCACTTAAAAGGGAACCAAGGGCCACCTTCAATTTCTGGCACAACCTTAAGGTTCTCCAAAGGCCTCCAATTTTGTGAAGTTAATCTTATGTCCTGAAATAGCCCCAAATGAACTGATACACTATACCAAAGGGGTACGGAGGTCATCGGGTTCATTAAAAATGGAAGGACATCATCCGCATACAGTGTAATCTTGGGTGCCCTTGATCCCACTTCCGGAGCGGTTATGTGGATGTTCTGACGAATGGACTCTGGCAGCGGCTCTATCACCAATGTAAACAACAACGGTCAGAGGGGGCTAGATTAGAGTGGTGCTGGAAAAGCACAGCAGGTCAGGCAGCATCCGAGGAGCAGGATGCTACCTGACCTGCTGTGCTTTTCCAGCACCACTCTAATCTAGACTCTGGTTTCCAGCATCTGCAGTCCTTGTTTTTACCCAGGTGAGAGGGGGCTGCCTTACTGACCACCCTTACCAATCCTAAAATTCCCGACTTCACCTCATTGGTGATGACCTGGCCAGAGGGTGGTGATACAAAACTTCCACCCACCTAGCAAAGACTCCACCCAACCCAAACTGTTCTAAGACATAAAAAAGATACGGCCATTCCACCCGGTCAAATGCTTTCTCTGCATCTAAGGAAATCACCAACCCCTGAATCGATCATTGCTGACAAACTTGGACCATATTCAGCAACCTTCTAATATTATTAGAGGACCTATAGCCCCTTATAAACACCCTTTCCAACCTCAGCGCTGGGATCTTAGACAGAATCTTGAAGTCTGAATTTAATAGAGAGATGGGCCTGTATGAGGCATAATCCTCAGGAACCTTCCCCTTCTTAAGAATTAAGGAAATATTAGCTTCTCTCAAAGGTGGTAGGCATTCATGCATATAGGAGTGATTGTACATCTTCAACATCAGCCCTGACAGAATCCCTATAAACTCCTTATAAAACTCACCTGAGAGACCGTCAGGGCCAAGAGCTTCCCCACTCTGAAGTTGCCCAGCTGCCTCCTGTATTTCCTGAACTGTCAAGGGGGCATTAAGGAGAGAGGCCTGTTCCAAGTTTACCCCTGGGAGGTCCAGGTTCTTAACAAAGGTCTCCACTTTAGCCCTCCTGTCTTCGTAACCTTCAGACCGATAAAATTCAGAGTAAAAGCTTCAAAAAGCCTCATTAATCATCATAAAAGCATCATATGTAAGGACCCTGGCGCTGTCTCTGATTGCAGTAACGGATTGGGGAGTACGTTTTTTCCTAGTCAGGTACGCTAAATACTTCCCTGGCCTATCCCCATATTCGAACAGCCTTAGTCGAGCAAAAGCAAGTGTTTTCTTTGCGTTTTGTGTCAGTATTGAATTCAAGGCAGCCTGGAGGGCAGTGATCCACTGTAGCTTTGTCACCGAAGGCCGCGCAAAATGTGCCACCACAGCGGCTTTCAACCGCGTCTCAAGTAGACGCTGCTGTTTCTCCTTCTGTCGTCTCTGGCTAGGCAGATACGAAATAGCTAATCCCCAAGCAAAGGCCATAGCAGTTTCTCACAGCATAAACGGACTACTAGCCGTTGAGTTGATTGTCAAGAATTCCTGAAACTCCTTCAAAATATATTCCACAAATTTGGAATCCTTAAGGAGAAAAGGGTCCAAATGCCAATGCCGCAAACCCAGCCTCTCACTCTTGGCCTTAACCTCTAACTATACTGCTGCGTGATCAGAGATAGCTATATTCCCAATTTTACAACCCATAATCGAATCCAGAAGGGCCAAGGGAGCCAGAAAGAGGTCAATCCTTGTGTGACATTTATGTGGGTTTGAAAAAAAAGTGAAGTCCCTGCCAGTAGGGTGAAGACATCTCCAAACATCCACCAGCCCCAACTGCTCACATCAGTCAGTCACCTGCTTGGCCTGCGAAGAGATAGTGAGGGCCCACTAGGCATCCTGTCCACTGTCAGATCCAGAAGACAATTAAAATTCCCCCCTATAATAATGTGCCATGTTGCAAAACCACTCAATTTAGAGAAAGCACAAATCAAAAATTTGAGGGGATGCACCGGAGGACAGTAGACATTTAAAATGCCATATTCCTCCCTATGTATCAGGGCTTTAAGTATCACAAACTGTCCCTGCTCATCTTTCACCTGCTCTTATAATGTGAACGGCAGATTTTTCTGGATAAGTACCGCCATCCCCTACTTTTTGTAGTAAAGGATGAAAAGAATACCCGGTCATAACCCCCCTGTTGTAATTTCAGGTCTTCCCCATCATCAAGATGGGTTTCCTGCAACAAAGCGATATCAACCCTTTCCCTCTTACAGCTAGAATGCACTTTTTTCCTTTTAAACAGGCGAATGACCTCCCTTAATTTTCCAGGTGCACCATTTATTAAGACACTTAGCCATATCCCCTTTCAGAAACCCTTGAACCCTTCGGAGGGAGAACCCTACTTACAAAGCGCCGAACTTAAGTAAATAAAGACTCATAGAATCGAAAAACTATGTGCACAATAACTACTCTATCACAACTATAAACAACTATTACTACCAAAAACTACAAAGAAAACCAACTATAAAACCTTGAATGGAAGACTCTTCCCCCTGCCCATAGGGACACTCACACTGCCCATCCCCTCATTCACAGCTCCTTCAAACCCGGACCGTGCCCCAGCGTTAGGGCAGAAAAAAACAAGGAGATGCCCCTTAAATCAACAGAAAAAAGATCAAGTCAGGATGAGCACTCCACCCATCCCTGGCTTCATGTCACCCCCACTTGTGACTAAAAGAGAAACAGAACAAACAAATAAAAAGGGAGAGACAACAAACAACATTCATAAAATTTCCCATCTGAAAATCCAGGTATTTAAAAAAAAGGGACAACATATTTCAAGGTCTTTTCCCCCTTTCCAAAAAGGAAATTATTAGGGAGAAAGAAACAAATAAAAAAAAGAGAAAACATGGGAAAAAATAGAAACGAGAACAAACATCAACCATATTCTTCAGGCCAATCCGTCTATTTTAAAGCGTCCACAAAGTTTTTAGCTTTATCCGCTGAGTCAAATGTATAAACTGAGTCCTTTTAGCTGAAACGAAGCACTGCGGGGTATCTCATGGAGTATTGGATGCCCAGGTTCCTCAGCCTCTTTTTAACTTCATCAAAGGACTTCCTCTTTCGAATTACAGCAACAGAGAAACATGGAAAAACATGATTTTTGACCCCTTGTACAGCAGTGCCTGCGGATCTTTTCCCAGGGATCTTGAAGCTTTTATGACTTTTTGCTTGCCCTTATATGAGTGGGAGTGCACTAGGACCGGGCGGGGGCACTGCACCAGCCGATAAGCCCTTTCAATCTGTAGCCTGCTGGATTTGATATGAAGGCCCAAAAACTTCGGCAGCCAGTTTTCAAAGAAGCTGACTGGCTGCTCACCTTCCTCACCTTCAGGGAGCCCGACAATTTGGAGATTTATCCTCCGACCTCGAGGTCATTGAAATGGTTTCGCAAGGCCTGCACCTCTCGCTCCAGCACCTGGATCCAACTGGATGAGGACTCCATCACAGCTTCCGAGGCCTTAGTTCGACCTTCCACCTCGTCCAGCCTCTCCCTAAGGCCTTGGATCTGCTGCTCATGCTTCTGCAGCATGGATGCAATAGGATGGACCTGGGCACGAATCTGCCCACAGATCTCCTCAATAACAGCTGCAACTTTCAAGGTAAGTCTCTCCATCGCCGTAGCCGATTCCTGTGAGTCTGTCAGGTCCCCTGGCGGGGTCAGGAAGGCTGCTGCTGCTGTTTCTGGTGTGGTAGGTGCTGCAGGGGAGTGTCCTCCCTGCTCTGTTTGCTCTCTCCTTTTCCATTTGGCATCCTTCACACTCCCAAATATTAACAAATACGTGATCTGTAAAGTTTTAAACTAATAATTCCACCACATAAGTTGGCCAGGGATGGCAAAAAACACCGGTATGCCTTGGCTGTTAGGCAGAGCTGTCCACAGTAATTCTACAGAATAACTGCCATCTTGCCGAGTGCATTCCAGATACCTTTTAAATGTTGTAATTGTACTAGACTCCACCACTTCCTCTGGCAGCTCATCTCATTAATGCACCACTCTCTGTGTGAAAAGGTTGCCCCAGGTCTGTTTTATATCTTTCCCTCTCATCTTAAACCTATGCCCTCTAGTTCTGGACTCCTCCACACCAGGGAAAAGACCATAAGACAAAGGAGTGGAAGTAAGGCCATTCGGCCCATCAAGTCCACTCCACCATTTAATCATGGCTGATCGGCATTTCAACTCCACTTATCAGCACTCTCCCCGTAGCCCTTAATTCCTTGCGAGATTGAGAATTTATCAATCTCTGCTTGAAGACGTCTAACGCCCCGGCCTCCACTGCGCTCCATGGCAATGAATTCCACAGGCCCACCACTTTCTGGCTGAAGAAATGTATCCTCATTTCTGTTTTAAATTGACTCCCTCTAATTCTAAGACTGTGCCCACTAGTCCGAGTCTCCCCACCTGACGGAAACAAATTCCTAGCGTCCACCCTTTCTAAGCCATCCATTATCTTGTGAGTTTCTATTAGATTTCCCCTCAACCTTCTAAATTCTAAGGAATACAATCTCAGGATCCTCAGCTGTTCATTGTATGTTAGGCCTACCATTCCAGGGATCATCCGTGTGAATCTCCGCTGGACACGCTCCAGTGCCACTATGTCCTTCCTGAGGTGTGGGGCCCAAAATTGGACACAGTATTCTAAATGGGGCCTAACTAGAGCTTTATAAAGTCTCAGAACCACATCGTTGCTTTTATATTCCAACCCTCTTGAGATAAATGACAACATTCCATTTGCTTTCTTAACCACATACTCAACCTGCAAGTCAACCGTTATAGAATCCTGAACTAGCACTCCTGGATTCCTTTCTACTTTGGTTTTATGAATTTTCACACTGTTTAGAAAATAGTCCATCCCTGTATTCTTTTTTCCAAAGTGCAAGATCTCGCATTTGCTCACGTTCAATTTCATCAGTCATTTCCTGGACCACTCTCCTAAACTGTCTAAATCTTTCTGCAGCCTCCCCACACTCTCAGTATTACCTGTCTATCCACCTAAGGGCGGCACGGTGGCACAGTGGTTAGCACTGCTGCCTCACAGCGCCTGGAGACGCGGGTTCACTTCCCGACTCAGGCGACTGACTGTGTGGAGTTTGCACGTTCTCCCCGTGTCTGCGTGGGTTTCCTCCGGGTGCTCCGGTTTCCTCCCACAGTCCAAAGATGTGCGGGTCAGGTGAATTGGCCATTCTAAATTGCCCATAGTGTTAGGTAAGGGGTAAATGTAGGGGTATGGGTGGGTTGCGGGTCGGTGTGGACTTGTTGGGCCAAAGGGCCTGTTTCCACACTGTAAGTAATCTAATCTAATCTAACTTTGTATCATCGGCAAACTTCGTCAGAATGTCCCCAGTCCCTTCATCCAGATCACTTACCCTGCGGGACACCACTTGTCACCAGCTGCCGTTCTGAAAAAGAACGTTTTATCTCAACTCTCTGCCTTCTGTCAGACAGTCAATCCTCAATCAATGCCAGCAGCTTGAATACCATGAGCCCTCATCTTACTCAGCAGCCTCCTGCGAGGCACCTTATCAAAGACCTTTTGGAAGTCGAGATGGATAACATCGACTGGGTTTCCATGGTCTAACCTACTTGTTATCCTTTCAAAGAATTCTAACAGGTTTGTCAGGCATGACCCCGCCTTTACTATATCTATGTTGATTTGTTCTAATCTGACCCTGCACTTTCAAGAATTTAGAAATCTTATCCTTAATGATGGATTATAGAATTTTACCTAAAACTGAGGTTAGGCTAATTGGCCTATAATTTTCCATCTTTTGTCTTGATCCTTTCTTGAAGAAGGGGGTTACAACAGCGATTTTCTAATCATCTGGGACCTTCCCTAACTCTAGTGACTGTACTCACTGTATACCCATGACTGGGTCACCAAATACCAGACTAATGCCATTTACAAGTTCACTGATGACACCCACCATAGTCAGTTAAATTTCAGATGGCGACGAAACAGGCTACAAATGGGAGGTGGAAGACCTGGCAAAATGGTGCACTGAGAACAACCTAGCTCTCAATGTCGGCAAAACCAAGGAACTCATTATTGACTTTCGGCAGGATGTTACTTATGCCCCCCTACACATTAACAGCACAGAGGTGGGACGAGTGTAAAGTGTCAAGTTCCTGGGGGTAGTCATCCACAACAAACTTTCTTGAACTCTTCATGTGGACACACTGGTTACAAAGGCCCAACATCATCTCTTCTTCCTCAGGCAGCTGACGAACTTTGGCACGGCAGTGAATACCTTCACTAACTTTTATAGGTGTGTCATCAAGAGCATTCTGTCTGTATATATCGCTACCTGCTATGGCAATTGTACCATTCAAGACCAGAGATGGTTACAGAGAGTGGTGAACTCAACCTGGACAATCACAAAAGCCAACTTCCCACCTGCAATCCATTACCAGACCCGCTGTCAAGGAAAGGCCACCAGCATTCTCAAAGATCCATCCCACCCTGGCAATGTATTTCTACAACCTCTACCATTGGGGAGAAGGTACAAAGCACACACACCAGCTGGTTTCGAAACAGTTTCTACCCAACTGTTGTTAGAATACTCAATGGACTCACAAACTCTTAACATTCGCCTGTACCTGTGTTTTTGTTTTTGCTGTTGTTTACCTATTGTCTGCTACTTAACTCTGTGATCTGCCTGTATTGTTCACAAGACAAAGCTTTTTACTGCAGACTGAACTCTACCTTATTATGATCGCTACCTCCTAAGTGTTCCTTTACTTTAAGATCTTTTACAAAGTCTGGCTCATTACATAGCACTGAGTCCAGTGTAGCCTGCTCCCTTGTGGGCTTCCATCACAAGCTGTTCCAAAAAGCCATTCATGAATTCCCTTTCTTTGAATCCACCAGCAAAATTATTCACCCAGTCCACCTGCATGTTGAAGTCCCCCATGATCACCATGACCTTGCCTTTCTGACATGCCCTACCTATTTCCCAGTATATCTTGCGACCCAAATAGACCACGCCCCTTCTAATTTTTGTAAACCTCTATAACATCATCCCTCAGCCTCCAATGCTCCAAGAAAAACAGCCCAGCCTACTCAACCTGTAGCTCAAATCCTCCAACCTTGGCAACATCCTTGTTCATGTTTTCTGAACTTTTCAAGTTTTACAACATCCATCTGACAGGAAGGAGACCAGAATTACTCGCAATATTCCAGAAATAGCTGAACCAATGTCCTGTACAACCACAAGATGTGCTCCCAACTTGTATACTCAGTACTCTGACCAATAAAAGAAAGCATACTCAACACCTTCTTCACTATCCTATCGACCAGAGACTTTACTTACAAGGAACTATGAACCACTACTCCAAGGTCTCTTTGTTTAGCAACACTCCCCAGGACCTTACCATTAAGTGTATAAGTCGTGATTTCTGAAAGATCAATGTGGTTGTCAATGTGTGGAACCACAGCAGATGGGTAAGATACCAAATGACTATTTGCTGTGGAAAAGGACATGGCACTAGGGTACTTGGGGAAATAAACAGTGATGTCTTGAAAAGAGCTCCTATTACAGAAGAGGAGGTGCTGGAGGCCTTGAAACAGAGAAAAAAAATCCTCAGGGACGGATCAGGCGTTTCCTAGAACTTTGTGGGAAGCTGGGGAAGAGATTGCTGGCATCCTTGCTAAGATATTTGTATCATCAAGAGCCACGGGTCAGATGCCAAAGTCTGGATGGTGGCTAATGTGGTGTCATTATTTAAGAAAGGCTGTAAGGAGAAACCAGGGAACTATAGTTGGGTGAACCTTATGTCAGTGGTGGGTAAGGTGTTGGAGGGACAGGATTTAATGTCTTTGGAAAGGCAAGGACTGATTAGGGAGAGTCAACATGGCTTTGTGCGTGGGAAATCATGTCTCAATAGCATGATTGAGTTTTTTGAAGAGGTGACAAAGAAGATTAAAGAAGGCAGAGTAGATATTGTTGACATGGACTTCAACAAAGTGTTCAAAAAAGTTCCAAATGGTAGATAGTAGAATACAGCAGCGTTTTATTTGTCATTTCTACCATATGATACAGTAAAGACGAGACAGCATTTCTCCAGGACTGACAGTGCTGCATGGATAACACAAACTACACAATCATAATTTGGAGATGCCGGTGTTGGACTGTGGTGAACTATAACCTGGTGATGTGTGATTTTTAACTTTGTACACAATCATACACAGCATAAAGTGCATAGGAAGTGCAAAACATATAAGTTATAGTGTCGTAGAAGAACGATACAGAAGAGACATTTTTCTCGCAGCAATTCGAAGTTGTGTAAAGAATTTCAGATGGGAAAGAATCCAATCATACTGTGTTAAGGAGCCCGATTGCTTGGGGGAAGAAACCTTTGCACAGTCTGGCCGTGAGAGACCGAATGTTCTGGTATCTTCTGCCAGGTGGCAGGAGGAAGAAGAGTTTGAGTGAGGAGTGTGTGGGGTCTTCCACAATGCTCTTAGCCTTTTGAATGCAGCGTATGGTGTAAATGTCTGTAATGTAGATTAGTTAATTAGGTTAGATCAGGGAGAAATGGCAGTTGGATACAAAATTGGCCTGTGGGTAGAAGACAGAGGATTTTTACAATTATCCATCCACAGGATGAGGGCATCGCTAGTTAGGCCAGCATTGTCATCTCTAATTGTCCAGGCAGCAGCTGAGAATCAACCACATTGCTGTTGTCCTGGACCACATGTCGGCCAGACCAGGTAAGGATGACTGATTTCCTTCCCTAAACGAGTGAACCAGATGGGTTTTTCCTGACAATTGGCAATGGTTTCATGATCATCATTAGACTCAAAATTAGATTCTTCGACTTTTATTGAATTCAAGTTCTATCCTCTGCCATGGTGGGATTCAAATCTGAGGGTCTCTGGATTAAACATGCAGTGATAACACTATGTGGCCATGCCTCCCCTTGATTGGTGTCAGGAAGTTGATTCCTAGACTGGAGGCCTGTGACCAGCAGTGTGCTGAAAGGATTGGTGCTTGGTCCACTGCTTTTCATCACTTATATAAATGATTTGGATGTGAATATAGGAGGTATAGATAGTAAATTTGCAAATGACATCAAAATTGATGGTGAAGTGGAGAGTGAAGACGATAATCTCATTGTACAATGGGACCTTGATCAGATAGACTAATGGATCACATGGAGTTTAATTCAGATAAAGGTGGGATTTTCATTTTAGCAAGGCAAATTAAGGCAGGATTTATACAGTAAATAGTAGGGTCAGGAGTTTTGCTGAACATAGAGACTCAGAGGCACAATTCCTGTGGAAGAGCTTATGCTCGAAATATTGATTCTCCTGGTCCATCAAACGTAGAACAACATAGAACAATACTGCGCAGAACAGGCTCTTTGGCCTTCGATGTTGTGCCGATCTGAGAACTAATTGAAGCCCATCTCCCTACATCCCATCCTCTTCCATGTACTTATCCGAAGATTGTTTAAATGCCCCTCATGTAGCTGAATTAACTACATTGGCAGACAGGGCATTCCACACCCTTATCACTCTCTGAGTGAAGAACCTGCCTCTGACATCTGTCTTAAATCTATCACTCCTCAATTTGTAGCAATGCCCCTCGTACAAGCTGATGTCCTCATCCTAGGAAAAAGACTTTCACTGTCTACCGTACCTAATTCTCTGATCTTCTTGTATGCCTCTATCAAATCCCCTCTTAGCCTTCTTCTCTCCAAGGAAAACAGGCCCAAATCTCTCAGCCTTTCCTCATCAGACCTTCCCTCCAGACCAGGCAACATCCTGGTAAATCTCCTCTGCACCTTTTCCAATGCTTCCACCTCCTCCCTGTAATGGGGCGACCAGAACTGCACACAATATTCCAAGTGACCACACTAGCATTTTGTATAGCTGCAGCATGACATTACAGCTCCGGAATGCGATCCCTCTACCAATGAAACCTAACACACCGTATGCCTCGTGTCTGCGTGGGTTTCCTCTGGGTGCTCCAGTTTTCTCCCACAGACCAAAAATGTGCAGATCAGGTGAATTGGCCATGCTAAATTGCTAATAATATTAGGTACATTAGTCAGAGGGAAATGGATCTGGGTGGGTACTCTTCGGAGGATCAGTATGGACTGGTTGGGCCGAAGGGCCTGTTTCTACACTGTCGGTAATCTAATCTGAACAGCAGTATCAACCTGGGTGGCAATTTTCAGTGATCTATGTACACGGACTCCAAAATTCCTCTGCACATCCACACTGCCAAGAATCTTTCCACTGACCCAGTATTCTGCCTTCCTGTTATTCTTCCCAAAGTGAATCACCTCACATTTATCTGCATTGAACTCCATTTGCCACCTCTCAGCCCAATTCTGCAGTTTATCCAAGTCCCCCTGCAACCTGTAACATTCTTCCACACTGTTCATTACTCCACCGACTTCAGTGTCATCTGCAAACTTACTAACCCATCCACCTATGCCTGCGATCGTAAAACAGATTTTTGTGACACACCACTAGTAGCCGGACTCCAGGCTGAATATTTTCCGTCAACCACCACTCGCTGCCTTCTCACAGAAAGCCAGTTTCTGATCCAAACTGTTAAATCACCCCCAATCCCATGTCTCTGCATTTTCTCCAACAGCCTATCATGTAGAACTTTATCAAAGGCTTTTTTGAAGTCCATGTACACTATGTCAATTGTCCTACCCTCATCCACATGCTTGGGCACCTTCTCAAAAAACTCAATGAGATTTGTGAGACATGACCTGCCCTTGATGAAACCATGTTGATTATCTGCAATCAAATTGTTGCTTGCTAGATGATTGTAAATCCTATCTCTTAGAATTCTTTCCAAAACTTTACCTCCAACAGACATAAGGCTCACTATTCTATAATTACCTGCATTATCTCTACTGCCCTTCTTGAACAAGGGCACAACATTTGCAATCCTCTAGTCCTCTGGTACTAAACCTGTAGACAATAATGACTCAAAGATTAAGGCCAAAGGCTCCAATATATCCTCCTTAGCTTCCCAAAGAATCCTCAGATGAATTCCATCCAGCCCAGGGACTTGTCTACTTTCATTCCTTTTAGAATTGATAACACCTCCTCCTTAATAACCTTGATCCTTTCCAATCTAATATCCCGTATCTCATTCTTCTCCTCAACAATATTCTCCTTTTCCTGTGTGAAAACCAGTGAGAAATATTTATTTAGCATCCCTCCGATCTCCACAGGGTCCACACACAACTTCCCACTTCTGACTTTGACTGGCCCTATTCCTACCCTAGTCATCCTTTTATTCCTCATAAACCTACAGAGAGCTTTAGGGTTTTCCTTTATTCTACCTGCTAAAGACTGCTCGTGTCCTCTCTTGCTCTTCTTAACTCTCTCTTTAAATCTTTCCTTGCTACTCTGTAACTCTCCATCGCCTCATCTGAACCATCTTGTCTCAACATCACATAAGCCTCCTTCTTCCGCTTAACAAGAGATGCAATTTCTTTAGTAAACCACGATTCCCTTACCTTATCACTTCCTTCTTGCCTGACAGGGACATAGCTATCAAGGACACGCAATATCTGTCCCTTAAACCAGCTCCACATTTTGATTGTCCCCATCCCCTACATTTTGCTGTCTTATTCTATGCATCCTAAGTCTTGCCTAATCACATTATAATTGCCCTTCCCCATCTATAACTCTTGTCCTGTGGCATGCACCTATCCCTTTCCATCGCTCAACTAAACGTAACCGAATTATGGTCACTGTCTCCAGAGTGCTCACCTACCATTAAATCAAAGATCTGGCCTGGTTCTTTACCAAACACCAGATCTAGTGTGGTCTCCCCTATTGTCGGCCCTTCAATATACTGTGTCAGGAAACCTCCCTGCACACATTGGACAAAAACTAATCCATCTGACGTACTAGAGTTATAGCATTTCCAGTCAATGTTGGGGGAGTTAAAGTCCCTCATAATGACCACCCTGTTCCTTTCACTCCTGCCCAAAATCATTTGACCGATCCTTTCTTCCACATCCCTGGAACTCTGTGGAGGTCTTTAAAAAGCTCCCATCAGTGTGACCTCTCCTTTCCTGTTTCTAACCTCAGCCCATACTACCTCAGTAGACGAGTCCTCATCAGAAGTTCTGTCAGCCACCGTTATATTGTCCTTGACGAACAAGGCCACACATCCCCCTCTTTTATTGCCTTCCCTGTTCTTAATGGAAGATCTAAATCCTGGAACCTGCAACATTCATTGCTGACTGTAAGGCTTCGGATTGAAATTGTGCAGAATAAGGGAACAAGTGTTGCTTCTGCAAAAATTTACATTATAAAATTGGCTGCGCATGCCAATACTAAACAGTGAGAAGCAAAAACAGATAGAATTATCTATGACTAATTGGGCAGAGCAACTGTGTAGCAGGATGTACCAGTAACAGGAGAATAGTGTGCCAGTTGCAGGAGGGATGTGGCCAACGGATGGAATTTAGTTTGGCAGCATGATCGCACGAAGACAGCAAACTATGCCAGGATAGTCACATATAAGGAATGAGATAAATAAGAGGAAGGGGCGACAGGCTTAGAGTAATGGGAGAAGTAAACAGAGGCGGAGTGAAGCTAGACAAAGGCGGAGTGAAGCTAGACAAAGGTGGAGTGAAGCTAGAGCTGCCCTAAATGGGAACAAAAGGGGAACTGCCAACCCTGGACACTAAAGATCTGTTCTTAAAGAAGTATATACTGGGCTTGTCCTCCTCTTTGTTTTTTCTTAGAAGACAAGGATTACTGGCACAGACTCCGCCTCTTGAATTCGCCGTTCATCCCATCCGACCGGGAGATTGGGTCCTAATTAAGTCATGGACAGAAACTAAATTGCAACCAGATTGGGAGGGACCGTACCAGACCAGGCTCTTCTGACTACTGAAATGGCGATACACACGGCAGAGAAAGGTTGGACTCATTACACCAGGATTAAAGGACCGGGGAAATCCCCAGTTGAGAAAAAAGTCTGGACAGCCGAATCAACAGAAGAACCACTGAAACTCAGACTCAAAAGACTTTAAGTAACTGATTTTTATGAGGACGTGCGATAATTTCTTTTTGATATCTATATATTGTATTGCATTTTAAATCTCTCGGTCCTTCAATACTACTGTAGGATGCTGGGGACGCTTAGGGTCAACATATTAGCTTTCTTAGTATTGGGAATTTGTCAAATGATGCTGTCATCTCCATATTTGTTATTAACGGTCCCTGAGTCTGAATATCCGCAAGTAATAGAGGTCGATGCTTTCAGCCTAGTAAAATGCGCAGATGTATGTATCAGAGGGAGTATATTTCCTCCGAAATCTTTCTTAAGACTCTACCAGACACAAGTTATGGTTCACAAAAACCGCCACCTGGCATCACTATGCATAGAGCCCCCTTTCGCCCAGCCCTAAACTGTCCTGACAAAAAGTGCCACCCGATATATCTCACCACGAGGAATACCTCCTCTGAAGACTCCTTTCCCCGTAAAAACGGGTCTCGACTCCTTAGTAACGATTTAAAGATAGTAATGGTAGCCACTGGGAAGTGTTTTTCGGGCTGCTGTTTCTGAATAGTCGTAGGAAACGGAAAATGAGCCAAACAACTTGATAGTAAGATAAAAATATTTTGCCCCTCCCAACAACCCAAAGGTGGTAAAAAGTAGAGAGGTGAAGGACTTGAAGCAGACCATTGAAATAGAAACTGGATACGGGGACACAAATGCCTGGGTTGAATGAGTAAAGTACACTGTTAAAACTCTGAATAAAAGCAATTGCTATGCATGTGCCTCTGATAGACCAGTTGCCCACATAGTCCCCTTCCACTCAGGTGGAACCGAAACAGGAAGGGCATGGAATGTATGATAGCCCTGTATCAGGATAAGACCGCATGGAATGATAGGAATTGTATATCCCTATCTCCAATGATCCCTCCCTTGGAGAAGACAGATTTGAAAGCTACCCCCCATTTTTGATCACGGTCGGGAATCACATCGTGTATAAGCCGACAGGGTACAAATCGGTCAAGAGACTTGGGGGAGCTGAGGTTATGTATAGAAACTCAGAATGACACTGAAACAGACAAAGGAGGGAACTACTCAGCGCTCAGGGTTCCGCGGGCAGATCTCTGGTGGTACTGTGGAGGCAGAATATTGTGACCTACCCTACCTCCTGACTGGAGAGGGATGTGTGCAATTGGCAATCCCATTCACCTTGAAGGAGAAGATGGTATTAACAAAGAATGAGAGGAGTAAAAGGTCGTTATTAGATACTTGCTATGATGACAGGATTTATCTCGACTCTATAGGAGTTCCTAGAGGGGTCCCTGATGAGTTCAAGGCCCGCAACCAGATTGCAGCAGGTTTTGAATCGGCCCTATTTTGGTGGGTAGCGGTCAACAAGAATAATTGGATAAACTATATTTTTTTTTACAACCAGCAAAGATTCATCAATTACACTAGACATACAGTCAAGGGTTTTTCCGAGCAACTTGATGCAACCAGCAGAATGGCCTGGGAAAACAGACTGGCCCTAGATATGATCCTAGCCGAAAAAGGGGGTGTATGTGCGATGTTAGGAGGTAGCTGTTGTACTTTTATTCCAAATAATACAGCACCTGATGGGTCAATCTTTCATGCCTTGTGAGGATTGACCACCTTTGCGGAAGAATTGGCTGAGAATTCAGGAGTGGACACATGACTCATGGGATGGCTGGAATCATGGTTTGGGAAGTGGAAAGGTGTGGTAGTCTCCATCCTCACCTCCCTGATAGTGGTAGTACGGGTACCGGTACTGACAGCAATTGGCTGTTGTATCATACCTTGTGTACAGGGGTTAACCCAGTGGCTAATTGAGACGGCCTTGGCAAAACAAATGCCTCTAAAATGTAATCAGGCAAAGGGACTCAACCTCTTGAACAATGAGGGGATGGGTGACCTTAAGGAATTAGCCACTCTAAATGAAGTCTCAGGAATGATGCTAACGAACTGGAAGGCAACGTATGAGTCAAATGCAGAAGACAACACTTAGTAGCCAAGAAGAAAAAGGCCTGGGATGGGGGGGTAGGGATTGTAAGGTATAGGGTCAAAATTGTGCAGAATAAGGGAACAGGTGTTGCTTCTGCAAAAGTTTACATTATAAAATTGGCTGCGCATGCCAATACTAAACAGTGAGAAGCAAAAACAGATAGAATTATCTATGACTAATAGGGCAGAGCAACTGTGTAGCAGGATGTACCAGTAACAGGAGAATAGTGTGCCAATCGTAGGAGGGATGTGGCCAACGGATGGAATTTAGTTTGGCAGGATGATCACACGAAGACAGCAAACTATGCCAGGATAGTCACATATAAGGAATGAGATAAATAAGAGGAAGGGGGACAGGCTTAGAGTAATGGGAGAAGTAAACAGAGGCGGAGAGAAGCTAGACAAAGGTGGAGTGAAGCTAGAGCTTGTGATAGGCCATGCACTGCGGCAAAAGTAATCAATGGGGTGAAAGGGGAGGACCGAGAGACGCAGCTGAACAGCACAAAACAGAATGTAACCCTCCGATCGAGGTACTTACTCGTTAGGCACCCATTCTTGCAAGTACTTATCAATAAAATTCGCTGCTTCAGAATTTGACTTGGACTGAAATTTATTAATATGTGAGTTTTGTTTCTCACATTGACCCTGCTCTATCCATGTTTCCGAAATGGCCACAACATCGAAGTCCCAGGTAGCTATCCATGCTGCAAGCTCACCTACCTTATTTGACATACTTCTGGCATTGAAGTAGACACACTTCTAACCAGCTTGCTGTCTGCCAGCAAACTCCTGAGACCATGAAATCCTGTCCAAGGCCTCTCTACTCTCATTGTCCTGTGCACTGGAACTACACTCAGGTTGCCATCCCCCTGCTGAGCTAGTTTAAACCCTTTCTGACTGGCTATGCTTCTCCAACACCACACTCTTCGACGAGAGGTGCAAGTGCATAATTCCTTGAAAGTGGAGTTGCAGGTAGACAGGTGGTGAAGTAGGTGTTTGGTATGCTTGCCTTCATTGGTCAGAACATTGAGTATAGGAGTTTCGATGTCATTTTGCAGCTGTACAGGGTATTGGTTAGGCCATGTTTAGAATACTGCGTACAATTCTGTTTCCCTTCTGAAGGAACATTGTTGTTAATCTTGAGCTGGAGCAAAAAAGATGGATGTTGCCAGGACTGGAGGGTTTGAGTTACAGGGAGAGGCTAAATAGGCTGGGGCTTTTCCCCCTGGAGCAATGGAGGCTGAGGTGTGAACGTATAGACATTTATAAAACCATGAGGGACATGGATGGAGTGAATAGCCAAGGTCTTTTTTTCCTTGGTGGGTGAGTCCAAAACTAGCGGACATACATTTAAGGTGATTGGGGAAAGATATGAAATGGACGTATGGGGCAACATTTTCTCACAGAGCGTGGTGAGTGTATGGAATGAGCTGCCAGAGGAGGTGGTGGAGTCTGGTACAATTACAACATTTAAAAGGCATCTGGATGCGTATATGAATAGGAAGGGTTGGGAGGGATATATGACTCTATGACTGTATAATGTTGCCAGATGTTGTAAATTTCAGCTGAGGACAGATTTGTTAGGCTAGGTTTTTGTTCTTCAGAACAGAGGAGGCTGACAGGTGAGAACTGAACTGTACAAAATAAAGAGGGGATTGTACAGAGTGGACAGGCAAAACTTGTTTGCTCTAGGAGAGAGGTCAATTGCCATGGGGGCATAACCTGTTGAATCGCAGGTTTCCAGCATCCACCGTACTTTTATTGCAGAGTTGATTGGTCAAAGGGTTAGATGGGATGTGAGGATAAAGTCCTTTCCCCCTCGAGGGTGGTGAGTGTCTGGAACTCCCTGCTCAGTTTGGTGGTGGAGGCAGAAAAGGAACCTGGATCTGCTCCTGAAGCACTGGAACCTGCAAGGATACAGAGCAGCGGCTGGACAGTGCAGTTAGAATGGACAGCTTATTTATTCAATATGAATTCCAGTTCAGGCAAATAGCTCAAATATTTCAAATTATTTTAAATGCAATAGAATTTGACATTACTTTCATAGAGTAAGAAACACTCAGCAGTACATCAGTACAACTTCAATACTCTTGATGGTGACATATACATTCCTTGTCAGGATTGCTCTCTCTCCATGGATGCTGCCTGACCCTCTGATCTCCAGCATTTTTTTTTGTTTTCTGTGCAGATTCCAACACGTGCAGTAAATTGCTCCAGTACACCCCTGGACACTATGGGCAATTTAGCATGGCCATTCTACGCTAACCTGCACACCTTTGGACAGCTCCACTCGAGAATGCTTGCCCCCAGCTTTAGTGCTGTGGTCCTAGTCATATAGAGGCCGGAGTGGGCAGCATATCCCCTTCCTTGAAGTGAAGCAGATGGGCTTTTGAAACAAATCATGGTTGACATTATGAAAATGAGTTTAATTTAATTTCAGATTTGTTGAGTGAGTTAGAAATCTCAGGTGGGTACGGGAGGATTTGACCTTGTATCTGCATGATTGAACTCTGGATTACTCATGCAGTGATATAACCACAATATCACAGCAGGTAAAGTTCACTGGTTCACTGAACCTTTTGCTGATAATGTCAAAAGTAATTTTAAATAATACTATTTTGGAGAGAAATGTTTTTTAAATTACCATCACACTTTACTCAGTGAGTGATAAACTGCTGAGGGAACGGTTTTCTTTGTGAGATTTTAAAACACTCTGTTAAATGCAGTTATAATTCAAGACTGACATCACTCATTCAGTTCTGAGGGAGTGTAGCACTATTGGAGATGCTATTCTGTCATACTGCTAACGGAAATGCTTTCATCATGCAGAGTCAAAATTCTAGGTCTAAAATTTAAACAAAGCCTGGCAGTTAACTGTCAGACACCATACTGTGTTATGTAAACAGGCTGCTGCAAGGAACTAGTTGCCTGTTTCAGCAGGGAAGCTGTTCTACGCAAAGGAAATCCAACAGATGAAAGGTCTTCCTGTTCAAAAGGAGTTCTAGCCCTTCACTGTCAGGAAGTGAATTACAGAAAATGATCTTCCAGCAGCAACTATCGGCTTTCTAATACTGAACAGGACATGCTCCAGGAGGTTAATGAATAGTGCAGATCACCTGAATTTATAAAATCAGAAACCTGAGGCAGATGGAGAGTGATGAAACTTCTCAAAACTCGCTAAGTGATAAATGTAATGAAAAACACAAATGTAAAGTAATAATCAAAATAAAATATAAGCTTGGTTCTACATGGTGCTGAAAGGATTAATACTACAGTTTGCAATAAACAGTCCACACTATATTGATGTCACATGGATTGTGTGCTGAATATCTTAAATCTTAAAGGAGTGAGACCTCAGATCTTCCTCAGACAGTCTCAACAATGTCAATCCTGTCAATGTAACCTGAAACAAGTTGCTCACATGTAACAAACTATCTTTAGGGAGCTATGACATGGAGGTGCCAGTGTGGGACTGGGGTGTACAAAGTTAGAAATCACACAACACCAGGTTATAGTCCAACAGGTTTACTTGGAAACACTAGCTTTTGGAGCGCCACTTCTTCATCAGGTGGCTAGAGGGCAGAATCCTCAGATACAGAATTTATAGTGAAGTATCAAAGTGTCAGACAAGTGATCGGATTGAACGAGCCTAGGTTGCTGTTAAGTCTTTAATCACTTAGAATAGGTGCAAGTTTCGATTGATTAATATATAAATCCCAGAATTTCATTCAAATCACATTCCTGAGATAACTTAAGGTTTTATTTTAAAAACTCAGCTCAGACAATGCATTAAAGTGTGAGGTTTGAGTCTGTCTGTATTTCAGCCTTGAGTCAGACTGGTTCTATTTCCAAAGTAGGAATTTATAAGATGCCACATGGACTGACTGCCTACAGATTGTGTGCTTTTTGAACAAAATAGAATATATTTGTAAATACAGGACCTGATTAGGTGTACCCAGAACTCTGTGGGAAGCTAGAGAAGTGATTGCTGGGCCTCTTGCTGAGATATTTTTATCATCGATAGTCACAGGTGAGGTGCCAGAAGATTGGAGGTTGGCTAATGTGGTGCCACTGTTTAACAAGGGTGGTAAGGACAAGCCAGGGAACTATAGACCAGTGAGTCAGACGTTGGTGGTGGGCAAGTTATTGGAGGGAATCCTGAGAGACAGGATGTACATGTATTTGAAAAGGCAAGGACTGATTAGGGATAATAAACATGGTTTTATGCATGGGAAATCATGTCTCACAAACTTGATTGAGTTTTTTGAGGAAGTAACAAAGAGGATTGATGAGGACAGAGCGGTAGATGTGATCTATATGGAGTTCAGTAAGGTGTTCAACAAGGTTCCCCATGGGATACTGATTAGCTAGGTTCGATCTCACGGAATACAGACCTGACTCAAAGGTGGAAGACAGAGGGTGGTGGTGGAGGGTTGTTTTTCAGACTGGAGGCCTGTGACCAGTGGAGTGCCACAAGGATCAGTACTGGGTCCTCCACTTTTTATCATTTACATAAATGATTTGGATGTGAGCATAAGAGGTACAGTTAGTAAGTTTGCATTTGACACCAAAATTACAGGTGTAATGGACAGTGAATAGGGTTACCTTAGGTTACAACAGGATCTTGACCAGATGGCCAATGGGCTGAGAAATGGCAGATGAAGTTTAATTCAGATAAATGCGAGGTGCTGCATTTTGGGAAAGCAAATCTGAGCAGGACTTATACACTTAATGGTAAGATCATAGGGAGTGTTGCTGAACAAAGAGACCTTGGAGTGCAGGTTCATAGTTCCTTGAAACTGGAGTCACAGGTAGATAGGATACCGAAGAAGGTATTTGGTATGCTTTCCTTTATAGGTTAGAGTATTGAGTACAGGAGTTGGGAAGTCATGTTGCGGCTGTACAGGACCTTGGTTAGGCCACTTTTAGAATATTGCATGCAATTCTAGTCTCCTTCCTATGGGATAGATGTTGTGAAACTTGAAAAGGTTCAGAAAAGATTTACAAGGATGTTGCCAGGATTGGAGGATTTGAGCTATAGGGAGAGGCTGAACAGGCTGGGGCTGTTTTCCCTGGAGCGTCGGAGGGTGAGGGGTGACCTTATTGAGATTTACAAAATTATGAGGGGCATGGATAGGGTAACTAGGCAAAAATTTTTTCCCTACGGTTGGGGAATCCAGATCTAGAGGGCATAGGTTTAGGGTGAGAGGGGAAAGATATAAAAGAGACCTACGGGAAGAGTTTTCACACAGAGAGTGGTACGTGTATGGAATGAGCTGCCAGAGGAAGTGGTGGAGGCTGGTACAATTGTAACATTTAAGAGACATTTGGATAGGTATATGAATAAGAAGGGTTTGGAGGGATATGGGCCGGGTGCTGGCAGGTGGGACTAGATTGGGTTGGAATATCTGGTCGGCATGGACAGGTTGGACCGAAGGGTCTGTTTCCATGCTGTACATCTCTATGACTCTCTGACTCTATACAAATCTGCAAATGCAAATTCACTCCATAGACCTATGTGAGTGTGTGAGTGTGTGGGATAGAAAGAGAGAGACAGAGAGACAGACAGAGAGAGAGCATGTGTATGCTTGGTAAAGTGTGTTAGAGTGTGATGGATTATGTGCCTGTGAGAGGGTGTGCATGTCAGTGTGAGTGTGGATATGTGTGTGTCTGAGAGAGAGCATATGGGAATGTGTCTGTGTATGAATGTGAATGTATGTAAGAGTGGGTATGTATGGATACTTGTGTGTCAGTGTGTGTATGAGAGTATAGAGTTTAATGGGGTCACCTGTTGTGTGACATGAACCCAAGATCCCAGTTGAGGCCACCCTCATGGGTACCAAACTTGGCTATCAGCTCTGCTCAGTGTCTCTGCGTTGTTGCTTATCCCAAAGTCCGCTTTAGATGATAGTCACCCAAAGATCCGAGGCCGAATTTCCTCGACTGCCGATGTATTCCCTGACTGGGAGAGAACATCCCTGTCTGGTGATTGTTATGCCTTATTTTTCCTTAAATCATCCTTAAGATATCTTGAGAATGTGACTTGAAAGAAGTTCTGGGATTTTCATATTAATGAGTCGAATCCTGCAACACCATTTTCATTGATTTAAGACTTAACAGCAATCTAGGTTTGTTTGATACATTGTGTCAGTTGTCTGACACTTTGATCTTTTACGATAAATTCTATATCCCATGGTCCTGCCCCACTAGCTACCTGACGAAGGAGCAGTGGTCTGAAAGCTTGTACTTCCAAATGAACCTGTTGGACTATAACCTGACATTGTGTGATTTTTAACTATATTAAGGGAGACAGTGGTGTCGTGGATGAGTCATGCAAAAGAACCACAAGGTCATGTTCTGGGGAATTAAAAGAGAAAATGGTGGGGAAAGTCAACAGGTTTGGCAACATCCTTGGAGAGACAAATAGAGTTAATGTTTCAAGTACAATATAACGCCTCTTCGGAATCTTCTTTGATAGTATGATGGGTTCAAATCCCAACTAGGCAGAAGGTGAAATACCAATTCCATTTTTAAAACTGTAAAATTAAACATTAGCCTAATGTTGATGATGTAATGATTGGTAAGGGATTTTTGCAACAATGTCTTTTAGTGGAGTAAACAGTATTAACAGAAATAGGCCATTCAGCCCCTTGAGTTTGATCCACCATTCAAAGAGATCTTGGCTGATGTGGCCTAATTCCATTTACCAGCATTTGGCCTGTCATCCCTAATACCTTAACAACTGATTCTGCATCCACTACCTTTTGTGGCTGTCAGTTCCAAATGTCTACCAGCCAGTGTGTGTAGAAATGCTTCCTAATCTTTCCTGAATGATCTGGCCCTAATTCTCAGATTATGCCCCTTAGTTCTAGAAATCCCAACCAATAGAAGAGGAGGAGATTGGCACTCGACAATTCAACAGGTTGAGGCAAAGGTGAGTACAGCAGATGCTGGAGAAAAGCACAGCAGCTCAGTCTGCATCCAAGGAGCAGGAAAGCTGCTCCTTAGATGAAGGGTTTTTGCCCGGAATGTCGATTTTCCTGTTCCTCGGATGCTGCCCAACCTGCTGTGCTTTTCCAGCACTAATCTAATCTGAATTCAACGGGTTTGGGAAAATGGGCTCAATGACCTGCTTCTGCACTGAGACAATCCTGTGATGATCAGATCGGCCATGATATTATTGAATAGTAGATCAAGCTCCATGGACCAAATGGCTTCCTTTTCAAGAATTTAAAATGATCTAACTGAAGTCTTCAAGATATTAAAAGACAGGTTTGATAAACTGTTGGAAATCTTAGAAGCTGGGCTATCATTTGAGAATTAGAGCGAGATTGGGATGTTAGGAAGTACTGCTACACACGAAGGATTTGAAATTCTCTTCAACAAGTGGCAGTTGATACTGGATTAGTTGTTTGTTTTAAATCTGAGGTAGCCAACTTTTGTGATAAGCAAAAGAGACCCGGGTTCAATTCCCGACTCAGGCAATTGACTGTGTGGAGTTTGCACGTTCTCCCCGTGTGTGCGTGGGTTTCCTCCGGGTGCTCTGGTCTCCTCCCACATTCCAAAGATGTGCAGGTCAGGTGAATTGGCCATGCTAAATTGCCCGTAGTGTTAGGTAAGGGGTAAATGTAGGGGTATGGGTGGGTGGCGCTTCGGCGGGTCGGTGTGGACTTGTTGGGCCGAAGGGCCTGTTTCCACACTGTAAGTCTAATCTAATCTAATCTAAAAAAAAAGGAATTAAGGGAAATGCAGCCAAAGGCAGTGAGATACAGTTTGGTGATGAGAAACAATGGTGTAATTGTATTGTGGGAAAGGCTTGTTGGGCTGAATGGACTACTCCAATGGGTTTGGATTGGAGTGGTGCTGGAAAAGCACATGAAGGTCCGGCAGCATCTGAGGTGCAGGAAAATCTGATGAAAAGCCCTTCATCAGGAATGGAGCCTCCTATTCCTACATTACAAATCTGTGATAATCAGGTCAACCACCATCTCATTAAATGGCAGCGAGAGCTTCATGGTCCACTCCTATTCCTGTGTCATAAATCTGTGCTGATCAGGTTGAACGGCGGACCAGGATGGACGGGCTGAATGGTCACCCGCTCCCATGGCCCTCTGGTCTGATGGAGGACCACCCTGCCTTCATCCCGGTCACCTCTTGGCCTCGGGCTCGTTGGCGGCGAACGGGAGCGGCAGTTGACCCCATTGTTGCGCATTTCCGGTTGTTTTGTTTTGAGCCGGATGCTCGGTGGGGGGGGGAGAGACCTTCGCGAGCGACTTCCGCCGGAAGTGATAGTGGCTGGGGTTGGGGGGGGGAGGGGAAGGGTCTGAAGCGGCAAACGGTCACGGACGATGGAGGGCGGCAAACCCGCCGCTTTCGACCGGGCGCCGGGAGCGGGGCGCGGGCGGGGCCGGGGTTTCGGCGCCAGCGTCGGGCCGCAAGCCCCTGGCCCGGGCGGAGTTCGGGCCCAGGGCCACGGCGACGGCGCTCAGGAGAACGGGCTGTGCGCGGCCCCGGGCTCGGGGCCTGGAGTCGGGCCCGCGGTTGGGACCGGGCCCGGGGCCGGGGCCGCCGCTAACGGGGCGGCGATCGTGCAGGGCAACGGCGTTCACGTGAAGAGCGGCATCCAGCAGCAGGAGCCTCTGAGGCAGCCACGGAGCAGCCCACCCGCCGCCGAGTACTCCGGTAACTGGGGCTGTCAGCCCATACACACATATAGACTTGGCAGCTAATGTATGGAATATATAGGGCCTTGGCGGGGCCTCAGCACCCCGGGGAATGTGTAGGATATATGCAGCTTGAGGAGAGTGACAGGTGCATTGGCGTCAGGTGAAATGTATATAATCTGTAGCTGTTTGATAGAGTTCACAGTCATTGATGTGAACGGAATCTGTAGAGGGTGGCAGGAATGTCAAGAGATTGTGTAGAATTTGTATAGCTTTCAGGGATTTGAGTACCTTTTTTATAGATAATTCAGGGAGTTCAATTGTGTTGATATTGGGGAATCTATAGTTTGCAGAGTTCAAGTGCCGCAATACTGTATCGACTATAGAGATAATATGGAGTTCGATTGCACTTGTGTTGAGAGTGTTTCAAGTCTGTGGAGATTACAGGGACCTTGAATACGTTGATATCATGGAGATCTGTTGAACTTACAGAGATTGCATCGAATTTAGGAACGTTGATAGAGGAATGTATGTGCAGTTAAAGAGTCATACGGTATGGAAACACGCTTTGGTCCAACTCATGTGGCTCAGTGGTTAGCATTGCTGCCTTATAGAGCCAGAGTCCCAGTTTCGATTCCTGCCTCGGGCGACTGTCTGTGTGAAGTTTGCACGTTCTCCCAGTGTCTATGTAGGTTTCCTCCCACAGTTACAAAGATGTGAATGTGAATTGGCCATGTGAAAACTTTCCTTGGTGTTTGGTGCATTACTCGGGGGTAAACGTAGGGGAACGGGTCTAGGTGGGTTACACTTTGGAGGATCGGTGTGGACTTGGGCCGAAGGACCTATTTCCACACTGTAGGGAATCTAATCTAACCTAATCTAATCATCCATGTCAACTTAAGTTACCCCCACCCAAGGGAAAAGATCTTTGCTATTCACCTTCTCTGTACACTCATGATTTTATGAATCACCCCTCCTCTTCCTATGTGCCAGTGGACTCAAACCCTTCAGTCCTGGCAATGTCTTGGTAAATTTTGTCTGACTCCTCTTGAACTTACGATCCTAAAGCAACATGATTGTAGAAATTGCAGCAGACTCAGGTAAATTGATATCAGGTAATGTCGATAATCCAGAAAGCCTACCAGGGATCCAGGAATGTTAGTATCTAACTTATGTGCAAGTTGTATGGAATCCAGGGGTTCATTGCCTTAAATTAATAATTTGGATATGGGCAGAATATACATATGTATGTATGTTTCCTTCTTTCCAGTCTGGATGATGACTGTTGAACAGTACGCTATACTTTCAGTTCCTCCACCAATTGAAGTCCTTACTGCTGCTTGACTTGAATCATTGCTGGGATATGAGCCTTGCTGTCTAGATAAGCATTTATTGCCCATCTCTAGTTGACCTGGAAAGGACAAGATGATGGTGAGCTGTCTCTTGAACTGTTGGAAGCCTTGGAAAATGTAGACACCTGTGGTGCTTACAAAAACTAAGCTTCCTGTCTCGTGATAATCTTTCAATTAACCAGACTCTATTAAACTCTGCTTTAAAAACATTCAAGGACTCTGCCCCCCTTGCTGTTTGAAGGGGAAAAGCATTCCAAAGGCTTGACTCTGCAAGAGAAGAAGTTGCTTTGTCTCTCTCAATAGGACACCCTTGATGTTTAGGCTTTGATCTACAGTTCCAGATTCTACTACAGAGGAAATATCCTTGACAGTTTTACCATGTCAAGGTCCCTTGGGATGTCACATGTTTCATTAAAGCGGGATTACTTTTATAAACTTCTAGCAGATGCAGCCCAGGCTGTCAATCCTTTTCTCATAAGGCACCCCACTAATTTCAGTTTTAGTGCAGTGAGCCTTCCCTGAACAGGTTTCATTATATCCACATCCATCCTTCAGTGAGGTGACCAATACTGTACAGTTTTACCAGTGTCCGGTATAAATTAAGCATAACCTTTGAATTTTTGTATTCAATTATACTGTCAATCAATGACATTCTTTTAACTTACCAAATTATCTGATGTGTCCACATGCTAGCTGTTGCAATTCATGCACTAGGACATCTAGATCTCTCTGCTTCTCAAATGCAGTGTCTCACCGTTTGGACAATATATTTTTTAATTTTCCTGCTAAAACTGACATTTCATATTTTCCTACAAGACACTGTTTGCTAAATCTTTGCCCACTCACTTAATCTAGCTATATCTTTTTATAGTCTCCTCATGTTCTCTTAAATTCCTACCCATTCTCCTTTCCTGTAATGTTATCAGCAAATATACCAACCATATTTTCTGTCCTTTTGTCAAGCATTTGTGTAAATTGTAAACACTTGTGGTCCCAGCATTGATTTGTGTAGTACACCAAACTTGCATTTTGTCAACCTGAAAACAATGCTTACTGTCTCTTCCATTAGCTGCCCAGTCTGCTTTTCATGCCAGTATGATACTACGACACCATGAGCTTTCGTTTTCCACCATAACCTTTGTGGCACCTCATCAGATGCACAACAGACCTTTCAGATCTCTTTGTAATGGTACTTTAAAGAACTCCATTAAGTCAGTTAAGCATGATATCTTCCAGAAAAGTATGTCACCTGTGCCTGATTAACTTGAATGTTTTTCAGTGCCTTTCCATAATGGCTTTAACAATGACTTTGGATGTCTTTCCTAAGACAAATATCAAATTAATTGTAAGTTTCTGCATTGACTGTCTCTCTTTTTCAATAAAGGAGTTGCATTTACTATTTTCCAATCTGATGGAGCATTCTCTGAATGTATGGAATTCTGAAAAGTTAAAACCAATGCATCCACTTGGTCATCAGCCACTTCTTTGAAGCTATTGGCTGAAGTCCAATAGAATCAGCTTCTTTCCTGAATGGACACCTCATACATTGGAGTTGATCTTTCTCTCTACACATTTTCTGTAGCTGGAACACAATATTCTGCTCTCGTACCTGATGTACTGAGGTAAGGTATGATTTGTCTGTTTAGCATGCAAAACAATACTTTTCACTCTACTGTATCTCGGTTCATGTGACAAAAATGAATCGAATCAAAAGATTGAGGGACTTCTCCCCACAGCTCCAATATTTGTACTTGGCTTGGTGATTATAATTTGAGTTCTTCTATTTATTCCATTTCCTGATTTTTAAAAAAGATTTCTGGGATATTACTTGCATCCTGTATATTGAAGACACCTTTCTTAAAAAAACTGTTCAATACCTGTCTCATCCTTATTTTCCATGACGAAATTTCTCTAGGGTTAATTTCACTTGATCTCTTTTTTTTTAAAAAGTATCTCTTGAAATTTTTACCACGGTTTTATATTTGCAAATAACTTTGTCCCTCAATTTTTTTCCCTTTATGAATCATAGTTAATCTTAAATTTCTTTTGCCACGATTCCTGACCTGGCACCCAAATTTGTGATTTCCTTTTATTTGTACATGGCACGTGGAGCTGCTGTTTGTGTTGGTATTTATTGTCTGTTCCCAATTGCCCTTGAACTGAGTGGATTTTTATTCAATTTTTATAGGGTAGTTTAGAGTCGTCACATTGCTGTGGGTCTGCAGTCACATGTAGGCCAGACCAGGTAAGGATGGTAGATTTCCTTCCCTGAAAGGCATTAGTGAACCAGATGGGTGTTGAAGATAATCGGCAGGATTTATACGGTTGTCATAAACTTTAATTCCAAATTTTTATTGAATTCATACTTTACCATCTACCCTGCTGGATTTCAAATCCACGTCCCAAATATTACTTGAAGACTCGATTCCCAGTCCAGCAAAATTAATATTGCCTTCCCTAAATAAGTGTTTCTTTAGGATTGTTAGTATCTTAATTTTGGTTTTTTGCGAACAATGAATGTTGGGTCCTCCCTGGGAAACTTTTATTCTCATTGTAATGCATCTATTCTGAAATGTCTGCCAATGCTTCACTGTTGACCAGTCCTTTTAATTATTCATAACATATGGATGTTTCTGGCTGGATCAGCATTTATTGGCCAGAAGGCAGTTAAGAATCAGCTACATTGCTATGGGTCTGGTGTTACAAGGATGGACCAGTTATGGTTCCCTTTCTTAATCTTGATTATTGAACAAGATGAGTTTTCACAACAGTTGTTAGTGATTAAATGGTTGCCATTATGGTAGCTTTTTGTTCCTGATATTTATTGAATTCACAACAGAGGATGGATTCAAACCCATATCGCCTGAACACTAGCCTGAGATTACTGATCTAATTCTATCAGTATTAGAATCCCAGCTACTCCTTTCACCATTTCACCTTAGCTCACTCTGCTTTCATGTTGTCACAATTGCCATTTTTGAACTAAAATACTCATCTTAAACCCACATATGCTGTCAAACTGAAGGTAAAATTCAGAAATTTTATGGTCACTGCTAACAAGTGATACATTCATTGAGGTTATTAATCCTGTCTTGTTGCACGATAGCCTGCTTTCTGGTTGCCTCCAGAAGGTGCTATTTGAAGAAACTATCTTTTCCATCCCAGGACTTGTTTTGAGTTTCTTGTCTCCTTAAATGCAATTTACCCTTCAATATTCAAGTCCCAATCTTGTCATCTGCAGCCAAGTCTCTCTGATGGCTGAGAGATAATCATTTAAGTTGGCGTTATCAGTTCATTAGTTTTGTCTGGGATGCATGTAAATATAGAATCTCAAACTCAAGCTTGAATAATTGATCAATAATGAAATGACAAATTCATTACTTCCTGTTGCAATCTCATGTGTAATTATAAGCTTAGTTTAAAAAAAGTTGCCTTTTTCTCATTTTCAGCAATTTACTCTCAGTTCTTCATTGCAATAACTCATGTCTTTCATGATCTTATTTTGAGTTTTATCAAATGCAGCATATTTATTCTCCTCACAGCAATGCTTCTGCTCTATTCAGCTGTTGGCTGTTCCTCTCCTAGCTAATCGCCTTATGGCATTCCTGTAATTTTGCTGTTTGCTATGTCTTCCAAAATGTGTTTGAACCCTGCTTCTTGAGGTGCTGCTGACTGCTTGCAGCATTGATCTCCACTTGCCTGCTCCTCTTGATGCTGCTGATTACTTGCAGAGGTTCCTCCATTCACCCACTTCCCGAGGTGCTGCTGACTATCTGAGTTGGAGTTCTCTGAAAAACCTGCTCCTCTCAGCCAAACACTTCCTCCAACACCTTACAATTAGTCAGACATAATTTGCCTCTAACAAGTGCCTGTGTATTGTCATTTATTACCCCACATTTTCCAAGTGACATTTTTGTTGAGAATTGCTGTCTCAACGATTTTCCCATCCATTAATGCTGTTTACAGCATATGTTACAGGGTATTAGCTGCACATACCGTATTTCTGCAGACAATGTATATTAATAAAAGCTGGTCATTGCGAAGTGTTTGGTTAATTAAATTAGATTTACACCATTAACATATTTAAATAATGGAGATTAGCAATTGAAATAATATTTCTTGAATATATTTTAGTTTAAAACCAATAGATAAATAATTTTTTCATTTTCGTTTATTCACTTTATCAGCTTTCCCTTCAGTAAACCTCAAAAGTCATCTTTTGTAAAGTTGTACTTTAACTTATTTTCAAATGCCTTTGAGCAAAAGCTGCTAGATGCTAAGAAAACTAAATTTTTCAGCCTTGTTTGTGTTTTGAACAAAACAAAACCCTCCAAGCCTCAGGCTTTTAGATGCTGAGGTACACGGGTAAAATGTTTCAAGTGTAAAAACAGTAAATTGATGGACAAGTGCTGCTTGCAGCATTTCAAAGAAACAGTGAATATTTTGTGTCTGATTTTTCTCATTGCAGTGGTAAGAATTTGAACATGGGAATTTGTTAATGTTGGACTGTTATGACAAATAGGACACCATGGAGCGACTCATGCTGCCAGGAAATGCATGACAATTTGAGACTTGTGTTTAAATGACAGCATATAATGTGTTCTAGATTGCATTTGTTTTTGTTTTGAGGGATACATATGGGCAAATGGGAGTCAAAAATATAGGAAAGAGGCAACTTCCATTTGTCTCATCTTTGTGACATCTCCAGGTGCTTTGCTTCCACAAATATACCACTTGATGTTGAAGACTGGAAGCTGTTTGGATTCAGAGATGATCTATTCAGTTGTTTATTTTCATGATTCTAATTGTCAATTTTTACAGTGGGAGAACATCGTATAAATTTGTCAAGTAACAAGTCACTGGGGAGTTTGCTTTCAGGGTGCATAGGAACTGTCAGCAGTTTTCATTAGAAATATGGAAATAAATTCATGCTGGAAATAGTTGATGGGAATTACAAGATGAGCTCTTTGCACAGCAACCTTGACTGTTTCAAGTCTTGAATATATTCACCAGTGCTAACACACCTAGCAGAATTTCCTATCTAAGTGTTTCAGAGTATTGATGTAAGTAAATGTTTTGAGACCTTTTGTGTTGCCATTTTGCTCAAAACTCAAATTTCTAAAACATTTGTCAAGTTATGGAAACATTTTGCAATGGGATTACATTTGCATAATCAGTGAAGTAGTGTGTGTCCAAATACACCAAGACTTGGATCCCATTCAGGTTTGGTCGAATAAATGGCAAGAATGACGAACTCCAACAAGGGTGAAGCCAAATATTTCTGCTTGACAATCAATGACATTGGCCTTTTTGTATCCCCCACAGTCAACATGTGGGAGTTACCACTGACCAGAAACTGAACTGGACCAGGTACATATGTACTGTCGCTCCAAGAGCAGGTCAAATGTGAGGAATCCTCTGCAGTGAGTATCTCACCACCTGATACCCTAAAATCTGTCCAGCATCTACAAAACACTGAGGAGGAGTGAGATGAAATGTTTGCATTTTTGTGGATGGCTGCAGCTCCGACAACACTCAAGTTTGGCATCTACCAGGAAAAAGCGGTCTGTTTGGCACCCATAAACCACCTTCAGCACAGTAGCAGCAGTTTTATCATGCACAAGATACACTGTACCATCTCACCAAGGCTCCTTTGAGAGCTCATGGCTTTGGAAGGAAAAGGATAGCAGGTAGCTACAGGCAAAAGTAGACATTGGGCCACTTCAAACTGATGCTGGAAGTGATGGGAGATAAAGAAATAGTTGGAGAACTTAATGCTTTGCATCAGTCTTCACAGTGGAAGACATGTGTAATATCCCAACAATTAAAGGGAGTCGGGGGCTGAGTTGATTATGGTTGCCATTACAAAAGAGAGTGTGAGAAAAGCTAAAAGGTCTAAAATTGATAAATATCCTGGCCCCTATGGGCTACATCCTAGAGTTCTGAGGGAGGTGGCTGAGGAAATAGCGGAGGCGTTGGTTGAGATCTTTCGAAAGTCACTGGAGTCAAGGAGAGTCCTGGATGATTGGAAGATCACTGTTGTAACCCCCTTGTTCAAGAAAGGATCAAGACAAAAGATGAAAAATTATAGGTCAATTAGCCTAACCTCGGTTGGTAAAATTCTAGAATCCATCATTAAGGATGAGGTTTCTAAAATCTTGGAAGAGCAGGGACGGATTAGAACAAGTCAACATGGATTTAGTAAGAGGAGGTCGTGCCTGACAAACCTGTTGGAATTCTTTGAAGAGGTGACAAGTAGGTTAGACCAGGGAAACCCAGTGGATGTGGTCTATCTAGACTTCCAAAAGGCCTTTGATAAGGTGCCACACGGGAGGCTGCTGAGCAAGGTGAGGGCCCATGGTGTTCGAGGTGAGCTACTGGTATGGATTGAGGATTGGCTGTCTGACAGAAGGCAGAGAGTTGGGATAAAAGGTTCTTTTTCGGAATGGCAGCCAGTGACAAGGGGTGTCCCGCAGGGTTCTGTGTTGGGGCCGCAGCTGTTCACATTATATATTAATGATCTGGATGAAGGGACTGGGGGCATTCTAGCGAAGTTTGCCGATGACACAAAGTTAGGTGGACAGGCAGGTAGTACTGAGGAAGTGGGGAGGCTGCAGAAGGATCTAGACAGTTTGGGAGAGTGGTCCAGGAAATGGCTGATGGAATTCAATGTGAGCAAATGTTAGGTCTTGCACTTTGGGGAAAAAAGAATACAAGCATGGACTACTTTCTAAATGGTGAGAAAATTCATAAAGCCAAAGCACAAAGGGATCTGGGAGTGCTAGTCAAGGATTCTCTAAAGGTAAACATGCAGGTCGAGTCCGTGATTGAGAAAGCGAATGCGATTTGTCATTTATCTCAAGAGGGTTGGAATATAAAAGCACGGTTGTGCTACTGAGACTTTATAAAGCTCTGGTGTTGCCCCATTTGGAGTACTGTGTCCAGTTTTGATCCCCACACCTCAGGAAGGACACACTGGCATTGGAGCGTGTTCAGCAGAGATTCACACGGATGATCCTTGGAATGGTAAGTCTAACATACGAGGAACGGCTGAGGATCCTAGGATTGTATTCATTGGAGTTTAGAAGATTAAGGGGAGATCTAACAGAAACATACAAGGTGATAATACATGGATTGGAAAGGGTGGACGCTAGGAAATAGTTTCTGTTAGGCAAGGAGACTAGGCTCTATGGACACCGCCTTAATTAGAGGGGGGTCAATTCAGAAGACGTTTCTTCAGGAGACATTTCTTCAGCCAGAGGGTGGTGGGCCTGTGGAATTCATTGCCACGGAGTGCAGTGGAGGCCGGGACGCTAAATGTCTTCAAGGCAGAGATTGATAAATTCTTGATGTCCCAAGAAATTAAGGGCTACGGGGCGAATGCGGGTAAGTGGAGTTGAAATGCCCATCAGCCATGATTGAATGGCGGATTGGACTCGATGGGCTGAATGGCCTTACTTCCACTCCTATGTCTTATGGGAACCCCACCACCTGCACGTTCCACTCAAATTACTTACCACCCTAATTTGGAATGATGTTGACATATCCTGTTTGTCACTCGTGAAAATCCTGGACTTCCCTTCTAGCACTGTGGGTGTATCTATACAACATGGGCTGCAGTGGTTCAAGGAGGAAGCTCACCCACACCTTGGGGTTATTAAAGAGGACAGTGAGTGCAGGCCTTGCCTGTGATTCCCACATTCTGTAAATTAATTTTTATAAAGGTAAATGTTTTTTCTAAGTTAGGCACATTAATTTAAGGGTCAGGAGTCTGTCTCAGTGAGGACTTTGGCAATGATTGGAATGAGTGTAGGCAGAAGAATTTGAGTTTATAATGAGGGAGGATTCCCACAAGAATGATTCCAGAATGTTTCCGTGGAAAATGTTTGTGTGGAAATGTACCACAACAGGCTTGTAAGCAAAGTTAAAATCAGTACAATAAAAGGGATTATGGCAGAAGGGATACAGAGTTGGCTGAATGACAGTAGTGGTGAATGGTTGTTGTTTTCACAATTAGAAGGAGGGTTCCTTTATGATAATCACAGATTTGTGATGTTTGTTTATACTTAAACTTGAAGCTTTTTTTCAGTCAGATTTTTTACCACACCATATTATATTCTGAAGAAAAAAATGCTTTCAAAGCCCTTTTGGGGCAAATGATAATTGTTAGTTTTAAAATAGTCTGGAGAAGGATTGAGTTCTAAATTGGAGTAAGATCAATTTTGATGGTATTAGGGAGGAACCTTTGAAAGTTGATTGGGGGGGTGCTATTCGCATGAGAAGGAACAGCTGGGAAGTGGGAGGCTTTTAAAAAGAGGAATGTTCAGAGGCCCTATTTCTGTGAGTGTGGCGAAGAAGGCTGATAGGTCAAGGGAATGTTGGATGACTAGAGGTGTTGAGCTGTGGTGAAGTAAGAGTAGTAGGCATATATCAGGTATAGACAGCTGGGATCAAGTGAATTTCTGTAGGAGTTTAACAGCAGTGGGAGTATACTTCAGAGCGAATTCAGGAGGGTAAAAAGGGGACATGAGATGGCTTTGGCAAATGGAGTGAAGGAGAACCTGAAGAGCTTCTCTAAGTATGCTAAAGGCAAAAGAGTACCTAGGAAGACAACAGAAACCCCTAAATTCAATGTGGCCATCTGTTTACTACCACAGGAGATGGGTGAGATACTAAATGATTCGGGTTTTGAGAATATTTGTAGCTCGGGTTGAGGTTCTGGATGTAGGTTTGCTCGCTGAGCTTGAAGGTTCGTTTTCAGACGTTTCAACACCATACTAGGTAACATCTTCAGTCAGCCTCCAGATGAAACACTGGTGTTGTAGCCTGCTTTCTATTTGTGTTTGAGTTTCCTTGGGTTAGTGATGTTATTATCTGTGGTGACATTTCCTAAGGTGTGTCATTTCCTGTTCTTTTTCTCAGGGGGTGTTAAATGTGAACCAAATTTAATGTGTTTGTGGATTAAGTTCCAGTTGGGATGCCATGCTGCTAGGAATTCTTGCCTGTGTCTCTCTTTGGCTTGTCCTAGGGTGGATGTGTTGTGCCAGTCGCATTAGTGTCCTTCCTCATCTGTATGTAAGGATACTGGTGAGAATATCAACCACCTTCTCTATCCTATCTACCTGCGACTCTACTTTCAAGGAACTATGAACCTGCATGCCAAGGTCTTTTTGTTCGGTAACAATCTCTAGGACCTTACCTTTATAAGTATATAGGTCTTGCGCCGATTTTGCTATTTCAAAATGCAGCATCTTCCATTTGTCTAAACTTAAACTCCACCTGCCACTCCTCAGCCCATTGGCTTACCTGATCAAGATCCCGTTTGTACTCTGAGGTAACATTCCTCACTGTCCAATTTTGGTGTCATCTGCAAACTTAGTAGCTATATCTCCCATGTTTGCATTCAAATCATTTATATAAATGACGAAAAGTCGGGGCTCAGCACTAATCCTTGGGGAACATTAAGCTGCCAGTTCTGTCCATCTCTGGGCCACATCTCTTTAATTGCTATGATATCCCAGTCCCATTTCTTGACTCTAATCTCCAGCATCTGCAGTGCTCACTTTCGCCATGCTCTGAGTTCACTTGTCTATTTGTTAGGCCTCTTGCATCGAAGTAAATGCCATTTATTTTATCAGTTTGACCTTGTTCTCTGCTTTGGCAAAAGTGAGGATTGCAGATGCTGGAAACCAGAGTTTAGATCAGAGTGGTGCTGGAAAGACACAGCAGGTCAGGCAGCATCCAAGGAGAAGGAAAATTGACATTTCCTGATGAAGGGCTTTTGCTTGCAACGTCGATTTCCCTGCTCCTTGGATGCTGCCTGATCTGCTGTGCTTTTCCAGCACCACTCTGATCTAAACTCTTGTTCTCTGCTTTGTTCCTGCCTCCCCTGACTATTTTGAATCGCTCCTTTTCCCAGTTGTGCCATTCTCAGTTTGATCTCTTCGCTTATGATTTTCCCTGGGTTCCGACCCCACCTTACTAGTTTAAATTCTCCTCAGCAGCTCTAGCAAATTTCCCAATATAATAGTCCCCTTTCAATTCAGTTACAGTCCGTCCTTCTTGTACAGGTCACTTCTACCTCAGAAGCTATTTCAATGATCCAAAAATGTGAACCGTTCTCCCCTGCACCAGCTCCTCAGCCATGCATTCATATACTCGATCCTCCTATTCCTACCCTCACTAGTTCACAACGCTGGGACTAATCCAGATATTACTACCCTTGAGGACCTCCTTTTTAAATTCCTTTATATATTCCTAACTTTATATATTCTCCTTTCAGAATCTCATCCTTTTTCCTTCCTATGTCGTTAGCTCCAATCTCTCCCTATCCCCTTTTTGAGAGCATTCTGCACCATCTCTGAGATATCCTTGAACCTGGCACCAGGGAGGCAACACACCAGTCTGATTTTTCGTTGCTGGTCACAGAAACGTCTGTTTGTGCCTTGGACTACATAGACCCCTCTCACAATTCATCACTTGGAACCTGACATTACATTCAAGCCAGTCTCAGTACTGGAAACTTGGCTATTCGTGCTACATTCTCCTGAGATTCTGTCATCCTCTACATTTGACAAAACAGCATACTTGTTTAAATTGGGATAGCCACAGAACACTTCTGCACTACCTGCCTACCCCTCCTGTTGTTTACCCGTCTATGTGACTGTATCTGCAGTTATTCTTCCTTCCTATAACTACCATCCATCATAACCCTGTGCTCTTGCAAATTCTTCATTGCCTCTAACTGGCTCTCCAACCCCATGAGATCTGATAGGATTTGCAACCAAAGACACTTCCTGCAGACATAATCATCTGTAACATGGAAACTCTCCCTAAACTCCCACATCCAACAGCAAAAGCATATCGCTCTACTAAAGGCCAACTTTGCTCCTTTACCATCTACATACCCTGGAAATAGCACCACCTTTTTGCTCTAAAAACAGTGCTCCAGGCTAACTTAGTACTTATGGTTTATATTTTTAACACTTAATCAAGAAACAGATCTTAATAAAACATATCATCAAGAAAGAACCCACTCTACTCACGACTGTAGACTTATAGCAAGGGTACACATTCAAAACTGAGCTTGCCTAAATTGGTTCCTTCAAGGTCAGCTGTGAATTTCACTGTTTAATTTTTCCTAGATGCACTCCGATGACCAGAGATACATGAGCTCACACAGTAAAGGCATTAACTGTGCAAATTCACTGCTGTGTCAGGTAGCAGTGTCAGTTTCTCTTGCTCTCTCTGACCATGTGGTCGCCACCTTTTGTCTGTCTTCTGTTTTTAAAAATTGGTTTGATTGTTTTCCCCAAAGTTCCAATACAATGCAACAGCTTATAAAACAGTAATTGCTGCTTCTGGAATTCGAGGAAATCCCCTCCAACACCTAAAATACCTCAAAAAGGAGCAACTCTTAAAGCCACAATTTTTTTCCTGTGCTCCATCTTGGGATTTCCCAGAATCCAAGGTGAGAAGGAACGATTCAAAAGGGGCCTAAAGGGCAATGTCTTCATGCAGCAGGTGTATGGAATGAGCTGTTAGAGGTAGTGATGGCGGTGTCGTCCTGTTGCCCCCTCAGTCAAAGCAAAACACTCAGACACAGTATAGTCTTATCTCCTTCTTCTTTATTTCGGGTCCGGGTGGGAGAGAGAACGATTGCAGAGACATGAGTTCACTGTCTTCTCTGGAACTGTAGTTTCTCAACGAACTATGTAGTCATTTTACAGGGAGGAGCATCCAGACCAGGCAGCATGCATATTGATTGGGTGATCGTTACAATCAATGAGTATCAATAGTCAAGATTAAGCGGTCTGCTGTTACACAAGGAATAACTGGCTTCACATAATGACGTTACATACTGAATGCTTCCATATCTTGTTAAAGGGTCCATATAATGGCTGCTTTTCCACCTTGTTAACCCATTACCCTTGCCTGCATCACCCCATTGTTAACTGTAAGCCCTTATCTGATCTGAGTCAGGCTCAGACCCCACCCCTCCAACCGTAACAAGGACAGAACCCCCTGGTGCACACCTTCCACCCTGCCAACCTTCGCATTAACCAAATCATTCGGCAACATTTCCACCACCTCCAAATGGACCCCACCACCAGGGATGTATTTATCTCCCCACCCCTTTCCACCTTCCGCAAAGACCGTTCCCTCCGTGACTACCTGGTCAAGTCCACGCCCCCCTACAACCCACCCTCCCATCCTGACACCTTCCCCTGCCACTGCAGGAACTGTAAAACCTGCGCGCACACCTCCTCCCTCACCTCCATCCAAGGCCCTAAAGGAGCCTTCCACATGCATCAAAGTTTTACCTGCACATCCACCAATATCATTTATTGTATCTGCTGCTCCTGATGCGGTCTTCTCTACACTGGGGAGACTGGATGCCTCCTTGCAGAGCGCTTTAGGGAACATCTCCGGGACACTTGCACCAATCAACCACACCGCCCTGTGGCCTAAAATTTCAACTCCCCCTCCCACTCAGCTGAGAACATGGAGGTCCTGGGCCACCTTCACCGCTGCTCCCTCACCACCCGACGCCTAGAGGAAGAACGCCTCATCTTCCGCCTCGGAACACTTCAACCCCAGGGCATCAATGTGGACTTCACCAGTTTCCTCATTTCCCCTTCCCCCACCTCACCCCAGTTCCAAACTTCCAGCTCAGCACTGTCTCCATGACCTGTCCTACCTGCTTATCTTCCTTTCCACCTTATCCATTCCACCCTCCTCCCTGACTTATCACTTCCATCCCCACCCCCATTCACCTATTGTACCCTATGCTACTTTCTCCCCACCTCCCTCTCATTTATCTCTCCATCCTGCAGGCACCCTACTTCTATTCCTGATTGAAGGGCTTTGGCCCGAAATGTCGATTTTCATGCTCCTCGGATGTTGCCTGAACTGCTGTGCTTTTCCAGCACCACTCTAGACCGGAACCTCTTGTTTCACAAAACTCAGAGCTTAACTCTTTCCCTGCTTGCTTGTACCCTATACACATTCTCACGGCAGGTATGATTACAACATTTAAAAGGCATGATGAGTAACGGGTTAGAGGGATATGGGCCAAATGTTGTGAAATGTGTTTAGGGTGGATGTATGTTAAATTGCATCGTGAAGTTATTCGTTACAAATTTCATTCAGATTGAGAAAATAAGCAGAGATATAAAAAGAGTAAAAAAAATTCTTAAATATTCAAAATTAATTAAATTAGATAAGGATGGAGGGTCGGACGATGCGTTGTTTCTGCATGATTCGGAAGCTGGTGAACCTCATTGTCATTCCCAGTGATCGTGTCTGTAGTCAATAGTTGCTTGAGCCCAGAGTCGATGAGCAGGAATGTGAGCTTCAAACATTGACACATCAGTGTTAAAGTATCTATTAGAGACGGCTCAGGGGAATCTGTAATAGACTGGACCTGTAAGCCTCTTTTGGTTCATCCGGTGGTCATACTCTGTGATAGTCTAGAATATAAAACTCTTACATTTCAAATTACCTTTATTTATCAGTGGCATCAATGTTACACTATAACATAGATACCTACAAGCCATGCTTGAGCTAAGGTTTTAAACCATTAGCAGAGGAGCGACACCAGCTCTTACCCCCAAGAGCTCGCTCAGGCTACTCCCCCTTATTGTTGCAAACAAGCTGTCTTTATACAGAAATTGGTACTGAGATTACAAAAATACCCATGTCCTTAATCAGATAAGCAACAATAAAATGGCAAAAGTTTGTAGAGGAAGAGAAACTAATTGACAGGTCTGAGTATGCGTGACTAATTAGGCTACATGCACATCAAAATGGGAAACCCTGATCAAGCCAGGCCAATTGCCTTGGCTAGATAAGCTTCCCTTGTAACAGTACGTCATAATAAGAGACTATGTGGAAAAGGTCATGAGGTAATCTCGCTCAGCTAACACGTCCAGTACCATTGTCCTACAGCATGGCTTTTTGAAAAAATCGTTTTAGATTCCCAATATGCACATTAAATTCATAATAATCCCATATCTTAAGTTCCAGGGAACAAAACGCAAGCATTCAATCTATGACAAGCAACTATACACTCAAATCAGACCACAAGAGTTTCCATCTTGTCTCTCCCTCCCTCCCCACTCCCCCACTCTTCTCCCCCCCCCCCCCCCCCCACACACACACACACACACACACGAGCATCTTCCAACTTTCTTACCATCTCAGTTTCATCTTTGTGTTTTCCGAGCTTTTAAGGGTAATGAGACATTCACATTCCAGAACAGTCAAGATTATGGACCTGAGCTTCATAAATTCAAATCTGCTCAGTGTAGTATACATGAAGATTTATCAGAATTGTTTTATTATGTGCATATTCCACTCAGCTTATTAAATTGCAAGTTCTTTTCCTGTTTAGTAGGAGTTTTGTTAAGGGCCTTCAGTATAAACCAGAAATGCAGTTATCCAACCTCCCAACTGTAAAATATGCACAGTGCATATCCCTCTGCACAATATCCCTCTATGCACAATATCCCTCTGGATCAAAACGAAGTACTGCCACACATTCCACAAATGCATAAATGTTATCACCTTATTTACACTGATCCATTGATATTTAAGAGATATCCTTAACTCCTGATAAAAACGGGTCCACCCACTGTGGTCAAGCACTTTCCTGCATATCCTGTAGCAGATGTGTCACATGGAAGGCTACAAGCTTTCTCATCAGGGAGAGGGAGACTTACCTGAGTGCTGTGTTTCAGGTGACAGTCACACCACTGAGTTGTAGGGGAAATTAGAAAGCCCAAGTTAAAGAAGGAGGTAAGAGTGCAGAACACAGGAGAGGTTATTAAAATCTCCAGCACAGACACAAATAGGACAGTGTGCTTGGAAAGGATTAGCAATCAAACTTCAAGCACACTGGACAAACAAACAAACAGTGAGAAGAAGGATGGTTCATATAGGACTGAAGGTGTTATGTCTGAATGCACGCAGTTTAAGGAATAACGTAAATAAGTTTGTGGCAGGTATGACTTAGAAGGCATTATGGAGACAAGGCTGCAAGGGGATCAGGATTGGGAGCTCAATATTTGAGGATATATATTCTATTGAAAAGGTATGCAGGTGGGCAAACGGGGTGGCATTGCTTTCTGAATATGAAATGAAATTAAATCAGTAATAAACAACATAATTGGAGTTATGTACAGGCCTCTGAACAGTAGTCAGGAGCTGGGGCTCAAGATACACAAAAATCTGTAAGAAAGGCCAAGTTACAGTAATCATGGGGGATTTTAATATGCAGACGATTGGGAAAATCAGATTGGTCGTGGATTGCATGAAAAGGAATTTTTGGAATGTCTACAAGATGGTTTTTTTTGGAGCAGCTTGTGGCAGAGATAATTAGGGAGCGCAATACTGGAATTTTTGTTGTGCAATGAGGCAGACTTGCTGAGGGGACTTGAGATGAAGGAATCCTTAGGCAGTGATCCCAATATGATTCATGTTGCAGAGTAAATTCAGAAGGAGAAGGTAGAATCAGAGCTAACAGTATTCAAGCTGAATAAAGGTAACTACAGAGGCATGAGGTCTGAGCTGGGTAGAACCGACTGGGGGAGCCTGACAGGAAAGACAGGGGAGCAGCAAGGGCAGGAGTTTCTGGGGGTAATTGAGACACAACAGAGATTGATCCCGAGGAAAAAGAAGCATGGTGCAGGGAGGATGAGGCAACCATGGCTGACCAGGGATAGCATAAAAGCAAAAGAGAAAGCAAAAATGTTAGGGGCAGAGGAAACTAGAGGATGAGGAAGCTTACAAAAACCAACAGAGAGCAACAGGAAAAGATAACAAGGGAGAAAATTAAATATGAGGGTGAAATAGTCAGTAATATCAAGGAGCTGAAAATGTGTTGCTGGAAAAGCACAGCAGGTCAGGCCGTATCCAAAGAGCAGGAGAATCGATGTTTCGGGCGTGAGCCCTTCTTCAGGAATGAGGAGAGTGTGTCCAGCAGGCTAAGATAAAAGTTAGGGAGGAGGGACTTGGGAGAGGGGTGTTGGAAATGCGATAGGTGGAAGGAGGTCAAGGTGAGGGTGATAGGCCGGAGTGGGGGCAGAAGGGTCAGGAAGGAGATTGCAGGTTAGGAGGGCGGTGCTGAGTTCAAGGGATTTGACTGAGACAAGGTGGAGGGAGGAGAAATGGGGAAACTGGAGAAATCTAGGTTCATCCCTTGTGGTTGGAGGGTTCCTAGGCGGAAGATGAGGCGATCTTCCTCCAGCCGTCATGTTGCTATGGTCTGGCGATGGAGGAGTCCAAGGACCTGCATGCCTTTGGCGGAGTGGGAGGGGGAGTTGAAGTGTTGAGCCACGGGGTAGTTGGGTTGGTTGGTCTGGGTGTCCCAGAGGTGTTCCCTAGAATACACCACCTCCCACCCTGCCCCCTGTAAAAACGCCATCCCATCTTCCCAATTCCTTCGTCTCCGCCGCATCTGCTCCCAGGAGGACCAGTTCCGATACCGTTCAACCCAAATGGCCTCCTTCTTCAAAGACCGCAATTTCCCCCCCAGACGTGATCGACGATGCCCTCCTCCACATCTCTCCACTTCCCGCTCTTCCGCCCTTGTGCCCCGCCCCTCAATTGCCACCAGGACAGAACCCTACCTACCACCCCACCAACCTTCATATACATCGTATCATCCATCGTCATTTCCGCCACCTCCAAACGGGCCCCACCACCAGAGATATATTTCCCTCCCCTCCCCTATCTGTGTTCCGAAAAGACCACTCCCTCCGTGACTCCCTCGTCAGGTCCACACCCCCCACCAACCCAACCTCCACTCCCGGCACCTTCCCCCGCAACCGCAAGAAATGCAAAACTTGCGCCCACACCCCCCCCCCCCTCACGTTCCTCCAAGGCCCCAAGGGATCCCGCCATATCCGCCACAAATTCACCTGCACCTCCACAAACATCATTTACTGCATCTGCTGCACCCGATGTGGCCGCCTCGACATTGGGGAGACAGGCCGCCTACTTGCGGAATGTTTTAGGGAACACCTCTGGGACACCCGGGCCAACCAACCAAACCACCCCGTGGCTCAACACTTCAACTCCCCCTCCCACTCCGCCAAAGGCATGCAGGTCCTTGGACTCCTCCATCGCCAGACCATAGCAACATGACGGCTGGAGGAAGATCGCCTCATCTTCTGCCTAGGAACCCTCCAACCACAAAGGATGAACCTAGATTTCTCCAGTTTCCTCATTTCCCCTCCCCCCACTTTGTCTCAGTCAAATCCCTCGAACTCAGCACCGCCTTCCTAATCTGCAATCTTCTTCCCGATCTCTCTGCCCCCACCCCCACTCTGGCCTATCACCCTCACCTTGACCTCCTTCCACCTATCGCATTTCCAATGCCCCTCCTCCCTCCCT
Organism: Hemiscyllium ocellatum; assembly: GCF_020745735.1. Classification (NCBI taxonomy): domain Eukaryota; kingdom Metazoa; phylum Chordata; class Chondrichthyes; order Orectolobiformes; family Hemiscylliidae; genus Hemiscyllium; species Hemiscyllium ocellatum. The sequence continues at coordinate 6,250,904 of NC_083402.1, forward strand.
TTTATCTTAGCCTGCTGGACACACCTTCCTCTTTCCTGAAGAAGGGCTCACGCCCGAAACGTCGATTCTCCTGCTCTTTGGATGCTGCCTGACCACCTGCGCTTTTCCAGCAACACATTTTCAGCTCTGATCTCCAGCATCTGCAGTCCTCACTTTCTTCAGTAATATAAAGGAAGACTGTAAGTGTTTCTTTAAATAAAGGGCAAAAGAGAAACAAAATTGGCATTGGACAACTGGAAAATAACCTTGGGAGATAGTAGGGAGGAGAAAATACGGACTGCAAATGCTGGAGATAAGAGTCAACAAGTGTGGTACTGGAAAAGCACAGCTGGTCAGGCAGCATCTGAGGAGCACATTTTGAGCATAAGCTCCTCAGTCAACCTTTGGTTCTATGTCCTTTTTTGGAAAAACATGTAATTAAAGTTCAACATGTCTATTTGTGATCTGGGGTCATGATCCATGGTCATGACAGGCTTGGTAGCAAGATGGCGTTCATTTCAGGTTCGGAAAAATAATGGTAACCGAAGGGATTCCCTTCATCATCTAAATTTTCTTAATGCAGGTGATTGAAGAGTGACAAATATGACAGCCATACACATTTCCTGAGAGCTAGTCCTGAGTAACAAAAAGCAAATAGTATTTGGTTGATCCTGTTGATTTTTTTTTGAATGAAATGAGCAGAGAAGGGTGCTAACTAGAATACACTGAAGGTTGTCTATTTGGCTTTTAAGAAAGGTTTTCTGTTGTTATTTATCGGATGCAGACATTGTTGGCTAGGTCCATATTTATTGCCCTTCCCTAATGATCTGGAGAAGGTGAGCTGCCTTCCTGAACCTCGACAGTGGCAAGGACACCATGGTGCTGTTAGAGCAGGGGTTCCAAGATTGTGACCAGCATCAGTGAAGAAATAATAATAATCCAATTTCAAGTCAGGATTGTGTGTGACTTTGTGGGGAATTTTGAAGAGATGGTGTTCCCACGAATCTGCATTTATCTTTGAGGTGATAGTGGTCATGAGTTTAGAAGGTGTTGTCAGAGGAGCTTTGGTGACTTGCTGCAATGCATACTGTAGGATGTGATACTCATTGCAATACTTTGGCACCCTATTCACCATAAGTATTCACTTCCTTCACTCATAACAATCAGAGGCTGCTTTGTCCTGGATAGTGTAAACCTTAACTGTGTTGACCCTTCAAAGTCCTATTTCCTGACTTCCTGGTAAAGAAGGAAGAAGCCAAGGGAGTACTCAATGAATGACAAGGCATTAGGAAGCTCAGAGGAACAGAGGGCTTTTGGGGTGCATGTTCACGGATTCCTCGAAGTGGTGGGACAGCTAAATAGGGTAGTTAAGGCATATGGAACATGGCATAGATTATAAGAATAACAAGCAGGGAAGTCATGTTGGAACTGTACTGGACTTTGGTTAGGCCACAAGTGGAGTACTGTGTGCAATTCTGATCACCAAGTTATAGAGAGGATATGGTTGGCCTGGAGGGTGTACAGAGGAGATTCACCAGGAAGTTTCCTGGCGTGGAGCACTTCAGCTTGAGGAGGGGCAGGCAAAGCTGTTTTCTTTAGAGCAGAGGAGGCTGAGAAGGGATCTGATTGAGTTGTTTTAAGATTATAGGGCATGAGCAGTTGAACAGAAAGCAGCTGTTCCACTTGATTGAAGGGTTGATGATTACTTAGATCATAGATCACTTAGTGTGGAAACAGGCCCGTCGGCCCTACAAGTCCACACCGACCTGCCGAAGCGCAACTCATCCAGACCCATTCCCCTACATTTACCCCTTCCTGTAACACGGGCAATTTAGCATGGCCAATTCGCCTAACCTGCCATATTTGGAGTATGGGAGGAAACTGGAGCACCCGGAGGAAACCCAAGCAGACACGGGGAGCATGTGCAAACTCCACACAGACAGTCGCCTGAGGCGGGAATTGAATCCGGGTCTCTGGGCCACTGTGCCACCGAGCCGCCCACATGCAAAAGAACATAATTTGCAAGTGAAAGCCAGGAGGTTAGAGAGGATTTGAAGTAAATGTTTTTAATCCAGTGGGTGGTGAGAATCTAAACTTCGGTGTCAGGGAGGATAGTTGAGGTTGGAAAGATCACACACTTTACGAAGTGCTTAGATGAGCACTTGAAATGACATGACATTTAAGGCCATGAGCCAAGAGCTGGAAAATGGGGCTAGCATCGATTTAAAGTTTTCTTTGCCAGTGCTAACTTGATGGGCTCTTCCGTAATGTCTGATTCAATGACTGTCCTCAGGATGGATAAAAATGAATTCTGATAAATTAAGATTGGAGGATGTAAGTAGTTCCCCAAATTCTTGAAGAGTTGTCTGACCATGGCTATTTCTTTTTGGTTATGGTTTATTCCCAATAAAGTACGAGGCCTAATGTGTTGAATGTACGTAGGCTAAAATGATATTTTCAGGTTTCTTCCTCCCCCCAGCCCTCCAGTTATGAAGAAAGATCCTTGCCGTTAAATTTTAACTTTTTCCACCGCTGCTCCCAGACCTGCTGACTATTTCCATTATTTTTGTTTTATTTGCAATGTTAAACTTCTTCTGCAAAGTGCCCTAAGTTGTGGGGATGTGGGTTTGATCTGCTTTGTCCCTACTGCTTTATTTCTGTTTCAAGGTGCTGAGTTGGAAGCTAGGCAATTTCCAAATGAGTTGGAAAACATTGCCACCCGTTGTTAGATACATTCCTTTCACCCAATCTCACCCATCAAACTAACAGACTGGAAGGCAACTTATCACTTTATTCGCAGAAGATACGCAGCCCAAGATTATGTCATAGATATTCAAAAGGCAAATACACAAAAAAGCACCATTCTCTCCAGAAGCATGCTGTGCCTTAGATCTAGGCGACCAAGGGGCTGCTGTCTCTCATTGGAGAGAGACGACTGGTCACAAAGGTCACAATGTCTGAGATGAGGGGTGCAGTTAAGAGGTTGGGACCTTCATGGTGATATCAACTGGGGTGGGAATCAAACTCAACCATAGGCATTACTCTCTCGCAAACCAGCTGGCCAGCCAATGGAGCTGACCGACTGCCTGCAGCTCTACAGGTAATTCTTCAATAATGCTATAGTTGCATTCTTGTGCAACCCCACACTATAGAAGAGTCATGCTTCAAGTGTTGACGATATAATTGCAATACAGCAGACACAAGTTTTAAAAGTTTGCCCTTTAGAAACAGTGTTCCCAATTTGTCAATCATGTTCGAATGATGTTAAAAATCACAACACCAGGTTACAGTCCAACAGGTTTAATTGGAAGCACTAGCTTTCGGAGCGCCACTCCTTCATCAGGTGGTTGTGAAGAACACAATTGTAAGACACAAATTTATAGCAAAAATTGACCGTGAGATGTAACTGAAATTATACATTGAAAAATACCTTGATAGTTTGTTGATACTTTCATCTGTTCGAATACCATGATAGTTTCACTTCTTTCGTATGTAAATCACAAAACCTTTTTTTTAAAAGTTACATTCTCAGGCTAACTGTAACAATTGGTGTCAGCCAGATAATATGTTAAAGGTGTTAGCCCCCTGTGTTCCCTGTCTGTGCTATAACGTTTAGACTGATTCTAATCTAAAAAGTGAGTTAACAGAATCTTACATGGATTCATGCAGTTTTTGAGCAAAGTACAATGTAACTCTGCAAGTACAAATTCACTCCACATGTATGTATGTATGTGATGGGGGGGGTTGTGAGAGTGAGTGTATATGTGTGCGTAGGTGAATGTAGAGTGTCTAAGTCTGTGAGAGGATGCATGGGAGTGAGAGTGTCTGTGTGCGTGTCTGTATACGCATGTGTAAATAGGAGTGTGTGTGTGTGTGTGTATGTAGGAGTGTCTGTGTGTGTATGTTGTGCAATGGTAATCACCTGAAGTGTGGCATGAACCCAAGGTCCGGGTTGAGGCCCTCCCTATGGGTACGGAACTTAGCTATCAGCCCCACCAGAGGGCTGCTGCCCTGGGCTTGACATATATACTCAAACTGTCAGGAAATATAAAAATGCCAGATTCATCAGCCATACTCATAAGGTAGAGCAAAACATCACCCGTTCACAATGCAACGCCATCCAGGCTCTCAAAGCCAATCACAACATTGTCATCAAACCAGCAGGTAAAGGAGGAGCCATCGTAATTCAGAATAAAACAGATTACTGCAAGGAAGTGTACCGGCAATTGAACAACCAGGAACACTACAGGCAACTACCAGCTGATCTGACCAAAGAACATACCTGTGAATTAAACACGTCGATCAGGACTTTGGATCCAACCCTTCAGAGTTCCCTACGCGTCCTCTTTCCACATCTCGTGTAGGCGACTTCTACTGCCTGCCAAAGATAACAAAGCCAATACAGCAGGACGTCCCATCACATCAGGCAATGGGACCCTCTCCGGCTATGTTGAAGGCATCTTGAAACCTATTGTCCAGTGAATTCCCAGCTTCTGTCACGACACTATGGATTCCTTACAGAAACTCAGCATGCACAGACCAGTCGAACTGGGAACATTCATCGTTACAATGGACGTTTCAGCACTCTGCACCAGCATCTCCCACAATGACAGCAACACGGTGACAGCCTCAGTACTCAACACCAACAACTGCGAATCTCCAAACATCATCCTACAACTCATCCGCTTTATCTTTGATCACAACATCCTCACCTTTGACAACCAGTTCTTCATCCAGACACATGGAACAGCCATGGAAACCAAATTTGCACCCCAATATGCCAACATCTTCATGCACAGGTTCGAACAAGACTTCATCTCTACCCAGGATCTCCAACCAACATTATACACTGTACATTGACAACATTTTCTTCGAGGAGTCACTGATAAAACTACACAGTGATATCAACAAGTTTCATCCCACCATCAAACTCACCATGGACTACTCTCGACTATCTGTCTCATTCTTGGACATGTGCATCTCCATCAAGGACAGACATCTCAGCACCACGCTCTACCGCAAACCCCCAGACAACCTCACAATGCTACACTTCTCCAGCTTCCACCCAAAACATATTAAAACAGCCATCCCCTATGGACAAGCCCTACGCGTACACCAGATCTGCTCAGATGAGGAGGAATGTGACACCTGGAAGTACTCAGGGATGCCCTCATAAAAACAGGGTACGATGCTCAACTCATCGACCGCCAGTTCCAACGTGCCACAGAAGGGAACTGTAAAGACCTCAGGATACAGACACGTGCTGCAACTGACAGGGTACCCTTCCTTGTCCAGTACTTCCCAGAAGCTGAAAAACTACGCCATGTTCTTCGTGACCTGCAACACATTATCAATGAGGATGAGCACCTCGCCAAGACCTTCCCCACACTACCACTGCTCGCCTTTAACCAACCACCAAACCTCAAACAGATCATTGTTCATAGCAAGCTGCCTGGCTTTCAGGCCAACTCCATACAACCCTGTCACGGTAGGCGCTGCAAGACGTGTCAGAGTGTGGACATGGATACCACTATTACACGTGGGGACAGCTCCAACCATGTACGTGACAGGTACTCATGTGACTCAGCCAACATTGTCTATCTTATATGTTGCAGACAAGGATGCCCTGAGGCATGGTACATTGGGGAAACCAAGCAAAGGCTACGGCAATAGATGAGTGGGCACCGCACAATAGTCAACAGACAGGAGTGTTCCCTCCCAGTTGGGGAACACTTCAGCGGTCCAGGACATTCGACCTCGGACCTTCGGGTGACCATCCTCCAAGGCGGACGTTGGGACAGGCAGCAGCGAAAAGTGGCCGAACAGAGGCTGATAGCTAAGTTCCGTACCCATAGGGAGGGCTCAACTGGGGCCTTGGGTTCCTGTCACATTACAGGTGACCACCATTGCACTATATGTATACACATGCACGCCCGCACACGTGTGTGCGGTGAATTTGTACTTGCAGAGTTACATTGTACTTTGCTCAAAAACTGCATGAATCCATGTAAGACTCTAGTCAACTCACTTTTAAATTAGCATCAGTCTAAACATTATAGCACAGACAGGGAACACAGGGGGCTAACACCTTCAGCATATTATCTGGCTGACACCAATCGTTACTTTTTTTTAGATTAGATCACTTAGTGTGGAAACAGGCCCTTTGGCCCAACAAGTCCACACTGACCCTCCGAAGAGCAACCCACCCAGACCCATTCCCCTACATTTATCTCTTCACCTAACACTACGGGCAATTTAGCATAGCCAATTCACCTAACCTGCATGTTTTTGGACTGTGGGAGGAGACTGGAACACCTGGAGGAAACCCACGCAGACACTGGGAGAATGTGCAAACTCCACACAGACAGTTGCCTGAGGAGGGATTTGAACCCGGGTCTGTGGCGCTGAGAGGCAGCAGTGCTAACCACTGTGCCACCATATAGTTAACCTGAGAATGTAACTTCTTAAAAAAAGGTTTTGTGATTTACATATGAAAGAAGTGAAACTATCATGGTATTCGAACAGATGAAAGGCTCAACAAACAATCAAGGTATTTTTCAATGTATAATTTCCGTTACATCACACAGTAAACTTTTGCTATAAATTCTGACTTAGAATTGTGTGCTCCACAACCATCTGATGAAGAACCAGCGTTCCAAAAGCTAGTGCTTTCAAATAAACGTGTTGGAGTATAACCTGGTGTTGTGTGATTTTTAACTTTGCACACCCCAGTCCAGCACCAGCATCTCCAAATCATGACATTACAATGAACTTGCGTTAATGAAGCATGCGTTACAGCAGAGCGACCTGAACCAGTGTGATAGAAGAATTCTTCAATGGATATTGATCTTTTTCTGGCAAATCCTATTCAAGTGCTTGAATTGTCACTGCTATTACTAGTGGAGTTATGTAAGTGTACCTGAAACGCTTGTGGCTTATTTAATACTTGGCTTTGGCAGTCTGTCTTGTGAAGCCAAGGCCAATCACTTGGCTTTGATTGAGCTTTACCTCTTGCTGACTGGTTTGTTCTGTTTGGATCTTTATCACCTTGGGATTCCAAGAGCTTTGATTCTAATGTCTGCTTTTCTGTAATATTTCTCTTGTTTATGACACTGAAGGTGATTTGTATACAACAAGTTATACTTGAGTAAATCCCTAAATCAGATCATTGGGATCTGTTAATACCAGCAGTTTCAGATATGGGAATACTGATTGAAGTTTGTCTGTTGAGTCTGTGCAATGCTCAGCTAGCAAGTGCACTAAGATGTACTTGCTGGACCAGAAGTAGATCACTGTTTGTTGAGTGGAAATGAGAATTTTGTATTAAGTCTTAATTTTGGCACATGGGAGAAAGAATGAGCAGAAAAAAAGTTGACACACTTCTTATCTTTTTGTAATTTTCCAGAGAGTAGCAGCCGAGGCCAGATGGCATTGGGATCTCATGACCAATATCTGTCTCACAGCACAAATACTGCCATGGTTAAACCACAGCGAATGGAAGCATTTACCATCCAGTCAAAACTATCAGCTAGTGCACCAGAGTTCTACCCACCAGGCTTCATGGCAGTGCAGTCGGTGAGTATGGAGCAAGGATACAGTTTAGGGAAAGTGCGTTAAGGTGCTACAGGATTACGTGTTGCTCAGGTACTTCTCATAGTTCTTTCAATGTCCTTGTTTGGTCCTAAGCTTGAACGTTTGTTCAGTTCACCTGGCAACATGTTGTGGATAGTCAAAATCTCTTATCCAGTAAAAGAACGCATTGATGCTCTTTTCAGTTATGTCATTCTGGTCCTTTCTTCAGATAACAAGATTGCAGCCTCCTGCTGTGCTGCAGGATTTTAATGCAGTTCAATTGCGTTCTTCCTGAATTGCAAGTTTGTTTTATTGAAGTCACAATGGGATGAAGTGAGTCGGCAAAAACTTAGCAGATGGAATTTAACATGGGAAAATGAGAGGTTACGCAGTTTGGCAGGAGGAATAGGAGAGCTGCACATAATTAAATAGAGAAAAACTGCAAATAGCTACAGAGCAAAAGGATTTGGGAATCCTCATCCAACTAATCACAAGAAGCTTGTAGCCACATTTTCCTGGGTAATCGGGGAAGCAAGTGGAGTGTTCGCATTTATTTCAAAGTGACTGGAGTTGAAAAGTACGGCGGTCTTGCTAAATCTGTACAATGTAATCACAGGAATAGGTCGTTCAGCTCCTCAAGCCTGTGCACTATGGTCGTGATTGACCAACTAAAGCAGTATCCTGTTGTGTCGTTCTCCCATTCCCTTGATCCTTTTTTATTGATATTCATTTGTGGGATGGGGACATTGCTGGGTTTGGAAGGTGCTGTCTCAGGAACTTTGGTGAATTTCTAAAGTGCATCTTGTAGTTAGTACATGCTGCCGTGACAAAGCATGGGTGAAGGAGTGAGTGGGTACTTGTGGATATGGTGACAGTCAGCAGCTGCTTTGTCGTGGATAGTGTTGAGCTGCTTGAGTGTTGTTGGAGCTGCACTCATCTAGGCATGTGGGGAGTATTCCATCATACTCCAGACTTGTGCCTTGTAAATGGAGGTCAGGCTTTGGGAATTCGAGAGGTGAGTTACTTGCCTTGGTAGTCACTGCATTTATCTGGCAAGTCCAGTTGAGCTTCTGGTCAGTGCTAACACAGAGGATGTTGATACCGGGAGGAATGATGGTTACACCATTGAATGTCTAAGGGCAGTGATTAGATTGTCTTGGGGATGGTCATTGCCTGGCATTTCTGTGGCATGAATGTTACTTGTCACTTGTTAATCCGAGCCTGGATCTTGTCCAGATCTTGTTTCATTTGAACATGGACTACTTCTGTATCTGAGGCGTTATGAATTGTGTTGAACGTTGTGATTATTATTGGCAAACATCCCCAATTCTGACCTTATGGTCAAGAGAAGATCATTGATGAAGCAGCTGAAGATTTTTGTTCTGGACTTGTGACCTGAATAACTATATTTAACTCCTTGAAGACATTGTGTTTTGGCCTTGACACACTCTGTGGCAGAAAATTCCATAGGCTCACCACTTGAAAGAAAATTCTCCTTAACCCAATCATCCGTGGTCTACCTTGTATCTTTAGACTATGATTTCGACAGGTTCTGGACTCTCCAGTTATCAGCGGCATGCTTTCTGTGATTACCATATCTAAACATGTTGGAATTTTATAGGTTACTCCGATATCTCCCCTCATACTTCTAAACTTGAGTGAATATAGTTATAACCAATTCAGTCTCTCCCTATACATCAGTCCTGCCGTCCCAGGAATCAGTCTGGTAAAGCTTCATTGTACTCCCTCTATATCCAGAATACCCTTCCTCCAATAAGGAGACCAAAGTGTAAGCAGTATTCTAATTGTAGTCTCAGGAAGGTCACCTCCATTGGAGCAAAACATCTCTGCTCCTAGGCTTGAACCCTCTTACTATGAAGGCTTTACATATCATTTGCTGCCTTTATTGTCTACCGCATCTGCATGCTTTCTTTCAGTGACTCGTATGCGAGGACATGTAGGTCTTGTTGTACTCCTACTTCTGAAATCTATCACCATTCACATCATCACCTGTCTTCCTGATATTGCTGCCAGTGTGAATAACCTCATGTATCCATGCGATGCTTCATCGGTTATGCATTTGTCCAGTTGCTCAACTTGTCCAAATCACACTGTCTCTTTGCACTGGGCTCCAAGAACTGTGTCTGCCAGTACCCACATCCAAGATTAAGGGCCTTGACATAGCAGATGTATAAAGAGTTTAGCAGCGAAGACAGTTGAGGAAAAATCAACTGTCAGAAATTTAAAACTAGATTGGGACTCAAACCAAAGATGTATCCTACTGAGAAAAGGATTTTAGGGAAGGATAAGCCAACTGGTGAACCAAGGAAGTTAAGGCTAGCATTAACTTGAACAACAAAAGACATCCACAAAAATGACAGCAGGAAAAGGTAATCTTGAGCGCAATCTTGCGAGTAATACCAAGGTGCACAGCAAGAGCTTTTTTAAGTCACCAAAAAGAAAGTGGGAGGTCAAAGTTAACACAGGCTTCAAAGAGGATGAGGCTGGGGAATAAGACGTCCACACCTGTGCATACCTGTTAATCTGGAAACTAATGTGCGAGCAATTCCAGACTCTGTCATCATGAACAATTCCAATTACATCATGCAGAAACAAAACACACATTGTAAGCCCAGTTTAGTGGGAGGTGTGGGGTCTTGAATGTTGGGTGGAATGACAATGAGGGATAGTTTTGAGGGCAAACTGCAAAACTCATTTTAAATTAATTTGTTGATTTCTTAAATGGCGAGAGACTACGCAAAAACTACAGTACATGGGGATTTAGGGTGTGTCATGCATCAGGTAAAAAATGAGGTCTGCAGATGCTGGAGATCACAGTTGAAAATGTGTTGCTGGTTAAAGCACAGCAGGTTAGGCAGCATCCAAGGAATAGGAAATTCGACGTTTCGGGCATAAGCCCTTCATCAGGAATGAGGAGAGTGTGCCAAGCAGGCTAAGATAAAAGGTAGGGAGGAGGGACTTGGGGGAGGGGCGATGGTGATGTGATAGGTGGAAGGAGGTCAAGGTGAGGGTGATAGACTGGAGTGGGGTGGGGGCGGAGAGGTTAGGAAGAAGATTGCAGGTTAGGAGGGCGGTGCTGAGTTGAGGGAACCGACTGAGATAAGGTGGGGGGGGGGAAATGAGGAAACTGGAGAAATCTGAGTTCAATCTGTGTCATGCATCAGTCTTTTTTGAAATTCCTTTGTGGTACATTGGCATTGCTGACTGGCCAGCATTTATTGCCTGTCCTTCGGTTGCCCCATAGACAATAGGGGTGAGCTGCCTCCTTGAACTGCTGTAGGTAGACCCACAATGCCCTGAGGGAGGGAATTCCAGGATTTTGACCCAGTGATACTGAAGGAGCGGCAACATATTTCCAAGTCAGGATGGTGAGTGGCTTGGAATGGAACTTGCAGGGCACGGTGTTCTGCTGCCCTTATTCGTTTAGATGTGAGTGGTCATGGGTTTGGAAGATGCTGTCTGAGGAATGCAGTAGCCGAGTGGTATTATCGTTAGACTATGACTCTAGAAACTTGGCTAATGTTCGGCTGATCCAGGTTCAAAGCCTGCACAGCAGCTGATGAAATTTGAGTTCAATACAAAAAAAATCTGGAATTTAGAAACCATGAAATGATTGTTGGAAAGAAGAACCCCATGTAGCTCACTATTGTCTGCAATCTTCACCTGGTCTGCTCTAAGCATGACTTCAAATCCACAGCAGTGTGGTTGACTGTCAGTTGCTGTCTGAAATGGCCTAACAAACCTATCAATTGTTAGAAAGTCTGAATGAAGAAATTAAATCAGCCATTCCACTCTTTATCAACCTAGACCCTGAAAAAGGCAACAGCAGAAACAGCCCTGTCAGTCCTGCAAAATCCTCATTACTAATGTGGGGGCTAGTGTCAAAATTGGGAGAGCTGTCTCACAAACTAGCCAAGCAACAACATCATACTCCAGTTTAATCATACCTTACAGACAATGTCCCAGACACCAACATCCCAATCCCTGGATTTGTTCTATCCCATTGGCAGGACAGACCCAGCAAAGGTGATTGCACGCAGGTATACAGTCAGGAGGGAGTTGACCTGGGAGTCCTGAAAACTGACTCTAGTACCCTTGAAGTCTGATGGCAAGGAAACCACCTGATCAATCAGTCTTGCTCCAAGTTGAAGAACACTTAGAGGAGACACCGAGGATGGCAAGAGTGCAAAATGCACTGCAGGTGGGTGTTTTAATATCCACCCAAGAGTAGTTCGGCAGCAACACTGTTGATTGAGCTGGTTGGGTCTGAAAGGACAGAGCTGTAAGATTGCATCTGTAGCAGGTGGTGAGGGATCAGGGAAAAATATTTGTGACCTCATCCTTACCACTTTGGCTGCAGATGCATCTGTCTATGACAGTATCGGTAAGAGTAATCACTGCGCAGGCCTTGTGGAGACAAAGTCCTGCCTTCACATTGAGAATACCCCCATAGTGTTGTGGGGCACTTCCACTGTTCTAAATAGCATCGACCTGACAATGTGGAAAATTGACCAGGTTTACACACACAAAGCAGTATAAATGCAATTCTGGTTAACAAGCCAGTTATCATGCCTTGATCATCACTGAAGTGATGGAAGATGTCATCAGTGGTGCTGTCAAACAGCACCTGCTCAGTGGCGCCTAGTTTGGGTTCCACCAGGGCCACTCAGCCCCTGACCTCATTGCAGCCTTGGTTCAAACATGGACAAAAGAGTTAACTTCCAGAGGTGAGGTGAGAGTAACAGACCTTATTTGATTGGGTGTGGCATCCAGGAGCCCTGGAAAAACTGGAATCAATAGCTATCGGGGTGAAGTTTCCACTGTTTGAAGTCATACCTGGTACGTAGGAAAATGGTTGTGGTTGGTGGGGATTAGTCAATTCTGCTCCAGGACATCTCTAAGAGCTTCTCAGGGTAGTGTCCTCAGCCCAACCATCTTCAGCTGCTTTATCAATGACCTTCTCTCCATCGTGTCAGATATAGTGTGCGATCATAGGTGAACAATGTTCAACATTCCTAACTCCTCAGATACTGAAACAATCCATGTCCAAATGCAATGATATCTGGACAGTATCCAGGCTTGGGCTGACAGTGGTAAGTCACATTCACAACTCACAAATGCCAAGCAATGATCATCTCCAACTAGTGACTGTCTAACCACTGCCCCATTATATTCAACGGTGTTACTATCACTGAATCTCCTACTATTAACATCCTTTGGAGTTACTATTTACCAGAAACTTAACTGGACTTGCCTCATGTAGCTGCAAGAACAGGTCAGAGGTGGGGAATACTGTAGTGTGTGACCACCTTCTGACTCCCCAGAAAGAAGGTGCAGGAATGTGATAGAATCCTCTTCACTCATTGGGATGGGTGCAGCTCCAACAAGACCCAAGAAGCTTGACACTACCTTGGGCAAAACAGCCCACTTGATTGGCAGCACATCTACAAGCATCCAATCCCTCCATCACTAATGCTCAGTCACAGTAATGTGTACAATCTACAAGATGCACTGCAGAAATTCACCAAAGATCCTTAGACAGCAAAAAAAGTAGCACGCAACTTCAATTTAGTGGGGAAGGTAAATGGAATGTTGGGCTTTATTTCAAATGGTGTTGAGTATAAATGTAACAGATCTTTGTAATACTATTCAAGGCCCTAGTTTAACCACAACTGAACTACTGTAAATAGTTCTTCCTTTTATCTAAGGAAATCTACTGATATTGGAGGCAGGCCAGAAAAGGCTTACTAAGCAAATGTCAGGTTTGGAAAGACTGTCTTAGGAGAAGAGATTGAGTAAGTTTGGCCTATACTCTTTGAAGTTCTGAAGAATGAGGGGTAATATTAGTGAAATATGCAAGAATCTTGGCATACTTGCAGATTAGATGCAAAATGCAGAGAGCATAATCTCCAAATCAGGGGACTAGTATGTAAGTTAGAGATGAGGATGAAAACTCTGCAAACTCTCCAATAGGTTTGAGGTTCTCTCGGCTTGTTTAGATCAAAGCAGGGCTGTGGGAGACATGAGCTAAATTAGCATGACACAGTATTACAAGTCCAAGAGATGGAAGCAAACAGAATATAATCATAGGGGACAGCGTAATTTCTACAGCCAAGAGAATGAGTCCTGGTGACTGTGTTCTCTGACCAGTGCTAGGGTTCGGGGGATCAATGTTGGCACCAATGACACCTGTAGAAGTGGGAATGAAGTTGTGCATATTCAGTCCGCAGAGCTAGGCACCAGATTAAAAAAACGAAGCTCAATGGTGTAATCTGTAGATTATTATCTGAGCCACGAGCAAATTAACATATCAATGAATAGCTGAAACACAGGTACAAGGCAAGTGGGGTTTGGTCATGAGGCACTGGGACCAATACTGGGGAAAGTAGGATTTGCACTATTGAGATAGTACATATAGATGGTCTGCATCTAAACTGTGCTGGTACAGATGTGATTGGGAACTGCATAACTGGAGTAGAATGGGTTTTAAATGTTAAGTGGGTGGTGATGGCCCAGTTTTAGGAAATTGTGAATAGAAGGTGAGGTTGGATGCTACAGAGGAAGTATTTTTAATGTTGAGAATGCAAGACAGTGACAGAAAAAGACAGCGAAATGTACATCAGAGTAAATTAACTAAGACTCGATTACAAAAATAATTCAAGAACAAAACTCAAGGCACTAAATTTGAATGCACATATTGTGCACAACGAAACAACAGCTCCCGACCTTCGAGAGCATTGAATATTACACCTTCATTTACTTGAAATTCTTCCCCTCTGGGTACCGAGTTCACTAAGTCAACTCGGCAAACAGATGCGAGCGTCATTCGCATATAATGTGGTCTTGTGTGCCTTTGATCCCACTTCTGGGGCAGTTATGTTAGGATCCCTATGGATAGTCTCTGCCAGCAGTTCAATCACTAATGTAAAAAGTATAGGTGAGGGGGACAGCCTTGGTAACTGTTCCTACCGACACCAAAAAGTACATCATTGGTGAAAACTGCAGCCAGAGGATCACTATAAAGGACCCACCTAATAATGACTTCACCTTGACCAAACCGTTCCTTTAAAAAACGTTATGGCCAGTCAACCTGATCAAATGCTTTCCTTGCATCAAAAGACATCACTAATCCCTGGACTGATTGCTGTTGACATGCTTGGACCATATTTAAGTAACCTAACATTGTTGGTGGATCTGCGCCCTTTTATAAAACTGGTCTGGTCTGCTTTAACAATGGAAGTAAAACAATGTGTTTTTTTTCCTGGCCAGATATTTGCCCAGCCTGACACCATGCTCAAGCAACCTTTGTTTCGCCAAAAAAAGTTCCTTCCTTGCTGTCTGAGTGAGCATGGAATTCAAGGTTGACCCAAGACCTGTGACCTGCTGTAAGTTAGCCACCGATAGCTTATCACAGTATGCCGTCCTGGCTGCTTTCACTCGTGCCTTGAGTAGACACTGCTGCTCTCCCTTCTGTCGCTTCCAACTGGCAGAGTAAGAGATTAATTATCCCCCTTGCGTAAGCCTTAGCAGTCTCCTAGAGAATGGACAGGTTACTAGCCATATATAAATTGATGGCTAAGAATGCTTTAAACTCATTCGAGTAATACTCAATGAACTTAATGTCCTTGAAAATAAAGGGATCCATTTGCCAGTGCCTTGAACCTGTTACATTGCCCTTAATCTTGACCACTAAGTTTACTGTTACGTGATCTGAAATGTTAATATTCCCAATTATGCAGGACATCACCGAATCCAAAAAAAAATTGCAGGGATAGGAAAAGATCAATCCTTGTGTGATACTTGGGCAGATTAGAAAAAAATGTCCATATCCTTTCGACCATCCAGTCTATTTTAAAGTGTCCAGAAAGGTTTTTTGCTTTTTCTGAAGAATCAAATGAGCATACAGACACATGAGTAAAATGAAGCACCACCAGATACCTTACTGAATACAGAGGTCCCTCAGTCTTTTCTTAACCTCATCAAAGGACTTCCTTTTATGGACCATGGCTGCAGAAAAGTCCTGGAAGAACATTGTCCTGGATCCTTTGTAAATCAAGGCCTGTGGATCCTTCCCCTGCTTTCTGGAAGCTTCCATAACACTCTGCTTGTCCCTGTCGCATTGAAATCGCACTAGGACCGGGCAGGGGTGCTGGTCGGAACCCGGCCTGCGTACTGCAAGCCGGTGAGCTCTGTCGACCTGCTTCAGCCTCCCAACCAAGAATTTGCAGCAGACAGTCTTCAAAAAAAACTTAGTGCCTGCTTACCTTCCACTTCCCCTGGCAACCCGATGATCCGGATATTCTTTCTCTTACCTCTGTTTTCGAGGTCATCAACCTGCTCAGTTAAGGCCTAATCCCGTTTCTCGAGGGCTTGCATCTGCTTCGTCGAGGACTTGATCACAGTCTCTGCTGTGGTCTGCTGGTCAACCACCTCAATTTGCTTTCTGAGCCCTTCAAGCTCCTGCTCATGCAGGAGTTCAGTTCCAGCCGAGTGTGACTCGCCTTGATTGTTTCCTGGCGTTCAAGAACTCTGCAGCCAAGGTTTGTTGGGTAAGTGATTTGAAAAAGTTTCAAAGGAGGCTGTAGCTGCGGTTGCGAGCGTGCCTGATGCTGCTGGCGAATGTCCCATATCTTCGGACTTAGTTGAACCTTTACCTTTTGTCGTCATCATCACTTACCAAACAAAAAATTATAATGATTCCCCAACTGTTTAACTCTCGAATTTTTCTGGAATAACTTTTAGATGGGGAGGGCAAAAGCACCACTTCGCCTGAATTGTGCAGAGCTCAGCAGAGCAGATCTTTCAGATCGCCCCCATCTTGGATCCCCCTTCAGTATTTTTAAGGCAGAGGTAGATAGTTCTTGATTATCAAGGATAATGAAGGTTATCAAGGATATGTGAATGTAGAGTTGCAGTTGAAATCAGATCAGCAATGATCTTATTGAATGATGGCGCAGGCTTGATGGGCTGGGTGACCTACGCTTGTTCCATGGATTATGTTAATATTGTATTTAGAAGAGCAAGAGGTGTACTCGGTGAAACTGACAAAATATTTAAAAAGGGATGGACGGAGTAGGTATAGCCAAATCTCTTCTGGTTGAGAAGTTAGAAACCGTTGCACAATTTAAAAGTAAAGGGAGGGGTGTTCTGAGTTGAAACTATTTTTAGCCAGAGGATTGTGAACATTTTTACTTGTCTGTGGAATTCACTAAGTCTGTGGAGATGGATTTCTCATCGGGGCATGTAGGTAAAGGGGTGAATCAGCCTTGAATGCGGGTCAGACTGAATGGGCTACTTCTGTTTGCATGTTCCTCCTCATCTTGTAAACTTCCCTTTGCTCTTCCTTGTTTAATATGTGCCTTTACCCTTGGTATCTCAACAGAAAGTTCCAGATGAGGCATTTGTGGAATTTGAAATACCCTCTGACCTCATACTTGCTGATTATCTCCATGATTTTTTGACTCTATTGACCTCTCTGCCTGGGAGCTTTGAACTGGAGATTGTGAATTTCACGGAGGTGATGAATGGCTGGGTCAACACTGATGAAGCACTTCAAGAAGTGGTAGAAATAATCTATCAGCAGGTGAGATTTGCCAGTCTATGTTTGTGAGTAGTGTTTGGTTGGGAGGAAGAGAGCACATGCATGAAATATCTGGGGTGTTAGACTGTGTTTGTATTGTTATGACCAGGTTGAGGGTGGAGTGATTGGCTTCTCTTTAATCAAACCTGTTCTGGTCTGTATCAACAAATATTTTCACTTTTTTAGTATACAGTTATCACACTTCAATGAAAACGTACTTCTAAAATGAGCAAGCCAAATTGCAAGGTTTTTATGAATAAATGTTATCACAATCCACAAAAAAAGTAACATCGAGCATGCTGGTAATGAGTATAAAGGGGGCCTGGGGCATTGTCTTGAACAGACAGGAAAGCAAAGGTAATTGATCTTCAAGTTTTTAAAGAGTTCTTGATATTAGAGATTTTGAGTCTGGGCCCAGTTGTGAAGATGTTGTGTCATATTGGTCTGGTTTATAGGTCTTGAGTTTTCAGTGAATGACTGTTGAAGTTTTTATTCCTGGGCATTGACGTTAACATTGAGAGAGATTGAAGGGGAGACCCCCAACTTCCCCTCATAAATTCATGTTCATTTCTTCTTCAGTACTTAACTTTTCTTTAGATAAATCCAGTTGTCTACACCATATGTTCAATTGACCCTTCAAGCTGATTACACTTTTATCTCCAAAGACTAAAATGGCAGCAAGATGTGAAACTATGCAGTGAGTCAAGAGGAAGAGGGATCAAGGACAAAAAACCGGAGAATAAGACAAGTACTAAACAGAGGAATTGAGGGCCAGGATCAATCCATCAACATAGTGGAAAATGGTGGGATTGTGCTAAGTAATCTTAACAAGACAGGCCTTTTGACTTTGTGCCTTAATGCATGGATCATTTGCGATAAAGTGGATGACTTAATCATGCAAGTTGATCAAAGTAGGTATGATATTGTAAGAGACGTGGATAAAAGGTGACCGGGGTTAGGAACTGAATATCCAACGGTATTCAGTATTTAAGAAAGATAGGCAAGAAGGAAAAGGTGTTGTAGTTACATTGCTCATCAGAGGAAATTAATACAATCGTGAGGAAGGATAGAGGCTCCAACAATGTGGAATCAGGAATGGGTAGAGTTACACCAAAACACAATAAAACAGCTGGAGATTTTTCAGACTCCTATACTGTTGGGGTGACATTTGGAATGGCATTAAGCAATAAAGGAACATCTGTAATTTTAGGTGGCTTTAATCTGTATATACATTGTGCAAATCACATCAGTAGTAATGGTAGAGGAGGAAGTCCTGAAGAGTGCTGGTTTCTGGACCAATACATTGAGAAACTGACTAGAGAGCATGTAATGAGAAAGGAATAATTGACAGTGTAGTTGTGTGACGCCCTTTGGTGCTGAGCAACCAAATATGTTAGAATTCCTCATGAAGGTGGAGAGTGATGTTGATTTTGAGACTCTCAGTCCTGAATCTAAATAGAAGGAATTCCAAAGGTGTGAGGCTCGATTTGGCAATGATAGTTAGGGAACACTACTTAAAGGGATGACAGTGGAAAGGCAATGGCAATCATTCCAAGAGTGCGAAGGTGAACAGCAACAACGCTCATTCATTGCTGTCTGGCACAAAAGTAAAATGGGATGGGTGGCCAAAACGTCATGCACAGGAAAAAATATCTAATACTAGGTCCATGGAAGGGACAGAGAAATTGGCCTGAAAACAATTACAGACCAAATGAATAGGAGCTTAAAATTTAGCAAAGGATGACTAGGGAATTGATTAAGAAAGGGAAAACAGTAAAAGAGTAAGCTGACAAGTAACACACAAACTGAGTTTAAATGTTTTTCCGCATAGGTGAAGGGAAAAGGTTTGGTGAAGATAAATGTAGGTTCCCTACAATCAGAAACAGGAGAATTCATAATGGGACGCAAAACTAAATGCATACTTTAGTTCTGTTCACAAAGGAAGGCACAAATAACAAATACCAGAAATGATGGGCAACACTTTAGTGAGAGGGTGGAACTGAAGGAAATCAGTTTTTAGCAGGGAAATAGTGTTGGGGTTATTGTTGGGATTGAAAGCAGGTAAATCCCAGGGGCCTCATATCTACGTTGCAGAGTACTCAGGGAGGCAATGGCCTAGTGGTATTATTGCTGGATTGTTGTTAATCCAGAGACCCAGGCAGATGGTGAAATTTGAATTCAGTGAAAATTTGCAATGAAGAGTCTAATGACCATGAATCCATTATCGATTGTGGAAAAAACCCAGTTGGTTCACTAATGTCTTTTAGGGAAGGAAACTGCCATCCTTACCTGACCTGGCGTGGTTGGTTCTAAAATGCCATCTGGGCAGTTCAGGATGGGCAGTAAAGGTTGGCATAGCCAGCAATGTCCTCGTGAATGAATTTTAAAAAGCTTAACCAAGTGGCTCCAGAAGTGGTGGGTGAATTGGTGGTCATTTTCAAGATTTTATGCCATGTGCTGCAGTGCCTATAGATTGGATGGCAACTAATGTAGCCCCTCTATTTCAAAAAGACACAGAGAGAAAACAGGAATTATAGACCAGTCAACCTGATGTTGGCCATGGGAAAATGCTTGAGTCCATTATAAAAGAATTAACAGCTGAGCATTTGGAAAATAGTGGCCGGATGGACAGAGTCATCATCGATTTACGACAGGGAATTCATGCTTGACAAGTTTACTGGAATTGTTTGAGGGTGTGAAAAATAGAGTTGATGGGGATGGTGTGGGGGGGATGCCAGTTAAGGTGGTTTATTTCAACTTTCTGAAAGTTTTTGACTAAGTCCTACATAAAAGATTAGCATGGAATGGGACGGTAGAGTATTGACAAAGATGGAAACGTAGTTAGTGGACAGGAAACAGAGTAAGAATAATTGGGTCTTTTTCCGAATGGCAAGCAGTGGGGACTTTAGGGTTTAGTGCTTGGGCCTCAACAATTCACAATATATGTGAATGAATTTGGATGAGGGAATTAAATGTAATATCTCTAAATTTGCAGAGAACATAAAGCTGTTGTAATTATACGTAAGCTTGACTCTGCTGGTTAATTTTTCAAATGCAATGATTTATTACAACTGGAAACACTTAGTGCTGAGTACATTACACAGTCGATAGATGTCTAGTTCCCCAATTTCACTACTGGACAAGTTCCCCCACACCTTGTGCAGATGTTCTAGTCTCTCCCTGATTGGATTAGTAGGTCACGTGACATCTCCATCAGAACTTGTTCTTAATTACAGCTGAACGAGAGGGTGATCTGTGAGCAGGATGCTTCAGTGTGATTTGGACAAATAAATGATAGACGCAGGATAATGTGGATAAATAAGAGGTAATTCACTTTGGGAGTCGAAACAGGAAGGGAGTTTGTTAGCTGAATGGCTATAAATTGAGAAGAATGTGTAACAAGACTTCACACGTCAGTCATTGAATATAAGCATGGAGGTACAGCAGGTGATCAAGAAGGTAAACTGTATGTTGGCCTTCATACCAAGAGGATTTAAGTACAAGAGCAGGGATGTCTTTCCACAATTATACAAGGCCTTGGTGAGGTCTCACCTGGAATATTGAGTGCACTTTTGGTCTCCTTACCTGAGGAAGGATGCTCTTGCGGAAGAGAGTGCAACAAAAGTTTTCAGACTGAGGTATGAGAAGAGGTTAAATCAGCTAGGATTCTATTCCCTGGATTTCAGAAGAACAGTGGGGAGATCTAATCGGGATCTGTAAAATTCTAATCAAGAGTTGATGTTGGAAGATGTCCCTGATGATGGGGCAGTCGGGAACCAGGGATCACAGTCCAAGGATATCAGACAGACCATGTTGGACTGAGATGAGGAATTTCTTCACCCTGAGAGTGGTGAGCCCATGGAATTCACTGCTATATGTAATCAAGGCCAAGACATTGTATGATTTCACAAATTAGTTGGATTTACACTTGGGTCTGGAAATGCCCAAGGATATGGAGGGGAAAAAGTGGATTTTTGTGTTCTTGAGAAAGAAATTATCATTGGAGTGTAATTTTCACAACCGGTGCAAGTTTGACACTGATTGACTTGGTTCAGCGATCACTAAGTGTCAGGGTCCACAGCATGATTCCATTTTGAATCCAGTTTGAAAGGGTAGAAGAGTGGGTTTGCCAATGGTGTTTTAGACCTGAATATGGGCAAGGAAATGGCATGAGCCAAGAAATCCAGAAAATTGCAATCAGTCAGTATCGGGGCAAACTCTGCTGGTTGGAGTTTTATCTGGAACATAAGAAGATGGTGTCTTTCCACTCCTGTCACTGGCTGGTTAGCATTGATTGCCTGTCCCGAGTTGTCTTTGAACTGATTGAAATGATCTCACAAGCCAAAGGGCAGTTGAAAATCCATTTCATCATTGAGAATCTGGAGGAACATTAAGGCCAGATCAATGAATCTGGCAGATTTCCTTCCTTAAAGGGTATTTGTGACTAGATGGGTTTTTCCAACTGTGGAGAGTGTGCTGCTGGAAAAGCACAGCAGGTCAGGCAGCATCCGAGCAGCAGGAGAACTAATGTTTTGGGCAGAATTTTCAACAATCAACAATGGTTTCATGGTCATAAGATTGTTAATAGGAGAAAGTGAGGACTGCAGATGCTGGAGATCAGAACGGTTAAAAAATGTGTTGCTGGAAAAGCGCAGCAGGTCAGGCAGCATCCAAGGAGCAGGAGAATCGACGTTTCGGGCATAAGCCCTTCAGTAATGAGTAAGGTGTGCCAAGCAGGCTAAGATAAAAGGTAGGGAGGAGGGACTTGGGGGAGGGGCGTTGGGAATGCGATAGGTGGAAGGAGGTTGAGGTGAGGGTGATAGGCCGGAGAGGGAGTGGTTTGTTTTTACTGAATTCAAACTCCACTGTCTGCCATTGGCAGGATTTGAACCCAGGTCTCTGAGACTGTATCTGAGCTTCTTGATTAATAAGCTAGTGATACTACCCCGAAGCCATCTGGTTGTTAGAGAGCAGCCAAGTCGGCTCCAGGGCATCTCTACAGGAGCTCCTTAGGGTAATGTTCTTGGCCCAAACTCCTTCAGCTGCTTCATTAATGACCTTCCCTCATAAGGTGGGAGTGGGAATGTTGACTGTGATTACACACTGTTCAACACCATTCATGACTCCTTAGATACTGTTCAAATGCAGTGACATCTGGACAATATCCAGGCTTGAGGCAACAAGTAGCAAGTAACATTCATGTCACACAAATGTCAGATAATGACTGTCTCCAATAAGAGACAATGTAATTACGACCCCTGAATATTCAGTGGTGTTGCCATCAATGAATTCCCCCACTATCAACATCCTAGGGGTTATCATTGACCAGAAGCTCAAACGGACTTGCCATATAAACATGGTGGCTACAAAAGCAGATCAAAAGCTCAGCATATTGCAATGAGTAGCTCAGCACCTGACTCCCCCAAAGTCCGCCCACAAGGCACAAGTCAAGAGTGTGTTGGAATACTCTCCACTTGCGTGGATGGGGTCAGCTGCAACAACACTCGAGCTTGACACCATCCAGGGCACAGCAGCTTGCTTGATTAGCATCACATCCACAAACATCCACTTCTCCAACACACTGTCAGCAGCAGTGTCTACTTTCTACAAGATGGACTGCAAATTTTCACCGAAGATCTTTAGGCAGCATTTCCAAACCCACGACCACTTCCATCTAGGAGGACAAAAGCAGCAGATGCCTGGTCACCATCTCCTGCAAGTTCCCCTCCAAACCTTTCAACATCCTGAGTTGGATATATATTGCTATTCCTTTGGAGTCATTGAGTCAAAATCCTTGAATTATCTTCCTAATGGCATTGTGCATCTACCGAAAGCACATGGACTGCATTGGTTCAAGAAGATAACTCGCCTCCACCCTTTTTCATAGCAGTTAGGGGTGGGCAATAAATGCTGGCCTAGTCAGCAGTCATCCTTTTTGAGAGTATGGGAAATGGAACAGTTGCCCTTTTCCTTGCTCCCTTCCCACTCTCCATTGCCTCAACCACTCTTTTCAGATGAAACTAATTTACTTGTCATGTTTATATCAGTTATGTATAGTGTTCACTCCTCAATGTTAGATTGCCTTTATAGGCAGAGAATGAATGCAGATTAGGTCACTGCTATCTGTAATGTCGTCAGTTGCAGCTCTGAGCTTTTGGATGTTTGTTGCTTTTGGGTTTTGGTCCCAACATGACCTTTCTGCCCTTGACCTTGTGTGTGGTTCTCCTAAGGCTCAATTGAATCTTGATGCTCAGAATCTCATTTATCAATCAGATACTTCATTTTTCTGTTCACCAAGATTAATAAAATTTCAAACCATATTCACTGCTTCATTACTTAGTCGGCTGCAGTTTCTGGTCATGATTCTGCTATTGTAATTCTGGGCTCATCTTTTATTTGTTTTCCTCTTGCTCCATTCTCATCCCTCTTGCCTTTCCCAATCCATCCTTATGTCATTTAATAAAAGCAAATTACTGCGGATGCTGGAATCTGAAACCAAAAGAGAAAATGCTGGAAAATCCCAGCAGGTCTGGCAGCATCTGTAAGGAGAGAAAAGAGCTGATGTTTCGAGTCTAACTGACCCTTTGTCAAAGTTTTCCAGCGTTTTCTCTTTTGGTCTTATGTCATTTAATCTCTCCTGCCTCCCTGCCCCTTTGTAACATACTTTCCCTTGCGTTCTTCCTATCGTTGGCTGCACCCATCTTTCCTCACTCCTCTACTTGAATCCTTACAGTTCTCATCTTTTCCAGTTGTTGCTTCCATGCAGATAGAAACATATAGACTTCCTGAGTATTTCTGGTATTTGCTTTTGTTATGTAGAGCTGCATTGCTCATGGTCACTGTTTTCCCAGGCTACCTCTTCCATGTAGTAACTTGCAGTTGACTGTTTTCCTTCCACTAGGCGACAACAGTGCCCAACTTCACATACACAGGGGCTCGGCTGTGTAACTACCTGTCCCAGAACCTAACTATCAACCCCAGAAATAACAACTTCCGGCAGCTGCTGCTACAAAGGTTAGTGCTGGGTCACGTGTCCCGCAAGGTTAAATTACTGTCTCCGATTTTGTCGAACATTCTGTCCTCCTTCCTTTTCAAAATGTTATATTTCTCATGAAACAGAGCAGCGTGTGAAACGAAAACTGTACATGACCATGTTTACTCCAGATTTAGATTTGTGCAGCATCTTTCACAAGCTCATGATATTCCAAGTACTTTGCTGTTTAAGTACTTCTGAAGTGTCGTGTTTGTTGTAATATAGGAACTGTAGACCATGTCCACAAATGTCCATAAACGGCCATGTTACAATTACCAGTTAATCTATTTTTGGTGATGTTGGTTGAGTGATAATTATTGGTTCGGGCACTCGAGACAACTCCCCGGTTCTCTTTGTAATAGAGCCTAAAGTTCTTTTGTGTTGTCACCTGAAAGGCCAGACAGGGACTTTGAATTGTTAAGCTTTCATAGGCTGGTGTTTCCAGCTCCCTCAGTCCTGCACTGCAGTGTCGGTCTATGTGATATCAAATCTTCTGGTGTGAGGCTTGAATGCAACACCTTTTAGTTCAGAAGTTAGAATTTCACCCAGTTGAGCTGTGGTGTTTGGCAAACTGGCTTGAGGAAACGAGCAGCTAAACTTCCAGTTCTGAATGTCATTGTTGTTTGCCTTTTTCTGTAGGTGTCAGACAGAATATATAAAGAGAGATGAGGCGGTGAAAGGTGATGAAAAAATGAGGAAGAAGTTCCACTCGTTCGTGCTGTTCCTTGGTGAGCTGTATCTGAATTTGGAGGTGGGTGTTTCAGGCTCCAGCATGCTTCATTGTTTCGAACTGTGTATTTTTCTCACCGCTGTTTATTGTTTTTGAATAATTTTGGAAAGCTGACTGGAAAATAACTTGCAGATAAAAGATTATTGGTCGCATTCACTTCTAGACTAACTTGTTGCTGAAGACAAGCCACTTAAGACTTTGGGCCGTGTCAGCAAATTCGGCTGCACTGTTTTGGTTTTGGTGAAATTGAGGGTTTTCTCTAACTTTGGAGGTCAGACGAACCACTGTGGCCTTACATGTCCCTCGCTGATTTTCAGATGCGCATCAACATGGCCTGGGAAGGCCCGATCCAGTCAAGTGCTGAGAAGGAGCGAAATTGGTGACAACTGGTCAGGGGATTCATGAGGAAAGCGATTGCTGTTTCTTCAGAGGCGTTTCAAAACATTTCACAGCCAATTAAATACCTTTCAAGTATTAAATCTGTTATTTTTGTAGTAAAATTAAATTGGATGGAACCTTTGAAGAACCTGCACAAGCATGCTGGCTTATAAGGCCCTCTTGTGCTGTACTATCTGCAAGGTGTGTCTACAACAATGAAACTCTCCCTTGGTACTGCAATGAACTATTGGTTGGATTGTGTGTGTAATCTGTAGAATGGGCCTTAAACCCACAAGCTTTTGACTGTGATGAAAGTGCTATCCATTGAATCAAACTGTTGAGATCCAATTGTTTAATTTGTTTCTTAACTTCGAAGACCTGTGACACGGCAGTTGTCTTGTTTGAATTGCGCTGAAAAATATTTGAACATAATTGACTGTGGAAAAACCAATTCGTTTTTGACTTGAAGGGATTTGTTTCTGTTTTGGATTGACAGATCAAGGGGGCAAATGGAGCATCAGCACGAGCTGAGATTCTGCAGACAGGACTTCGTGAATTGCTGAATTCGCTCTTTTCTCAACCCATGGATGATAACCTCATCTGTGCTGTAAAATTACTTAAGGTATGATGGCAGTTTCCTGTTTTCCTTGTGCATTTTGTGTCTTCCTCCCTGCCCATCTCATTAACCTGACCTTTCCTCTTGGTTTGGAGAGCTGAGGATGCTCTGTAACTGTTGGCAGAGTTGTGTACAAATGTGAATATCTATAAGTGAATGAGCCGTATGGCTAAAGCACTTTATGCTCTGATGTCTCAGTCTTGTACTCTGTCCCAAGGACATGCTAATTGTTGTTCCTTTCTTGGCAGTTGACAGGGTCAGTATTAGAAGATGCCTGGAAAGGACAAGGAAAGTCAGATATGGATGAAATAATTCAGCGAGTTGAGAATGTTGTTCTTGATTCTAATAGTAGCAGGTGAGTAAATGTGCAGCACTGAAGCAGCTATGTAATCTAGAGCTTTACTAAAAACAAAATCCTGTAAAAACTCAGCAGGTCTGGAGAGAAAAACAGAGTTAACGCTTCAAGTTTGAGTTGACTCTTCAGAACTGAAAGAACTCAAACTGAACTCTGTTAACTATTTGTTTCCGCACTGAAGTTACAGAGTTGAGCTTCTCCACAACTTTGTTTTTATTTCAGATTTCCAACATCAGTATTTTGCTTTTGAGAGTAATTTTAAGTATTGCTTGAGCAGACTGCTGAATTGTGAAATCTTCTATCAAAAAAGCTATTGACAGGTTATTGTAATTTGAAGATTTCTGGCTGTGAAGCCACAAGCTTCTCTCCATCCTCTCTCTTTCTCCACCCCCTCTCTTTTTCTCCGCCCTCTCTCTCGCTCGCTGTCTCCACGCTCTCGCTCGCTGTCTCCTCGCTCTCGCTCGCTGTCTCCACGCTCTCGCTCGCTGTCTCCACGCTCTCGCTCGCTGTCTCCACGCTCTCGCTCGCTGTCTCCTCGCTCTCGCTCGCTCTCTCTCCGCGCTCTCGCTCGCTCTCTCTCCGCGCTCTCGCTCGCTCTCTCTCCGCGCTCGCGCTCGCTCTCTCTCCGCGCTCTCGCGCTCGCTCTCTCTCCGCGCTCTCGCGCTCGCTCTCGCGCTCGCTCTCTCTCCGCGCTCTCGCGCTCGCTCGCGCTCTCCGCGCGCTCGCTCTCGCTCTCCGCGCTCTCGCGCGCTCGCTCTCTCTCTCCGCGCTCGCGCTCTCGCTCGCCCTCTCCACGCTCGCCCGCTCCACGCTCGCCCGCTCCACGCTCGCCCGCTCCACGCTCGCCCGCTCCACGCTCGCCCGCTCCACGCTCGCCCGCTCCACGCTCGCCCGCTCCACGCTCGCCCGCTCCACGCTCTCTCTCTCTCTCTCTCTCTCCGCCCTCTCTCTCTCTCTCTCTCTCCCGCCCTCTCTCTCTCTCTCTCTCTCCCGCCCTCTCTCTCTCTCTCTCTCCGCCCTCTCTCTCTCTCTCTCTCCGCCCTCTCTCTCTCTCTCTCTCTCGCTCTCTCTCTCCTCTCTCTCTCTCTCCGCCCTCTCTCTCTCTCTCTCTCGCCCTCTCTCTCTCTCTCTCTCTCTCTCTCTCTCCGCCCTCTTTCTCTCTCTCTCTCTCCGCCCTCTCTCTCTCTCTCTCTCTCCGCCCTCTCTCTCTCTCTCTCTCTCCGCCCTCTCTCTCTCTCTCTCTCTCGCCCCCCTCTCTCTCTCTCTCTCTCCGCCCTCTCTCTCTCTCTCTCTCCGCCCCCTCTCTCTCTCTCTCTCTCTCTCTCCGCCCTCTCTTTCTCTCTCTCCGCCCTCTCTCTCCTCTCTCCGCCCTCTCTCTCTCTCTCTCCGCCCTCTCTCTCTCTCTCTCTCCGCCCTCTCTCTCTCTCTCTCTCCGCCCTCTCTTTCTCTCTCTCTCTCTCCGCCCTCTCTTTCTCTCTCTCTCTCTCCGCCCTCTCTCTCTCTCTCTCTCTCTCCGCCCTCTCTCTCCCCCTCTCTCTCTCTCTCTCTCCGCCCTCTCTCTCTCTCCGCCCTCTCTCTCTCTCTCCGCCCTCTCTCTCTCCCTCTCTCTCTCTCTCTCTCCGCCCTCTCTCTCTCTCTCTCTCCGCCCTCTCTCTCTCTCTCTCCGCCCTCTCTCTCTCTCTCTCTCTCTCTCCGCCCTCTCTCTCTCTCTCTCTCACTCTCTCTCTCGCCCCCTCTCTCTCTCTCTCTCCGCCCTCTCTTTTTCTCTCTCTCTCTCCGCCCTCTCTCTCTCTCTCCGCCCTCTCTCTCTCTCTCTCTCTCCGCCCTCTCTTTCTCTCTCTCTCTCCGCCCTCTCTTTCTCTCTCTCTCTCCGCCCTCTCTCTCTCTCTCTCCGCCCTCTCTCTCTCTCCCGCCCTCTCTCTCTCTCTCTCTCTCTCCGCCCTCTCTCTCTCTCTCTCTCTCTCTCCGCCCTCTCTTTCTCTCTCTCCGCCCTCTCTCTCTCTCTCTCCGCCTCTCTCTCTCTCTCCGCCCTCTCTCTCTCTCTCTCTCCGCCCTCTCTCTCTCTCTCTCTCTCCGCCCTCTCTTTCTCTCTCTCTCTCTCCGCCCTCTCTCTCCGCCCTCTCTCTCTCTCTCTCTCTCTCTCCGCCCTCTCTCTCTCTCCGCCCTCTCTCTCTCTCTCCGCCCTCTCTCTCTCTCTCTCTCCCGCCCCCTCTCTCTCTCTCTCCGCCCTCTCTCTCTCTCTCTCTCTCTCTCCGCCCTCTCTCTCTCTCTCACTCTCTCTCTCGCCCTCTCTCTCTCTCTCTCTCTCCGCCCTCTCTTTTTCTCTCTCTCTCTCCGCCCCTCTCTCTCTCTCTCTCCGCCCTCTCTTTCTCTCTCTCTCTCTCCGCCCTCTCTCTCTCTCTCTCTCTCTCCGCCCTCTCTCTCTCTCTCTCCGCCCTCTCTCTCTCCCTCTCCGCTGTCTCTCTCTCTCCGCCCCTCTCTCTCTCTCTCTCTCTCTCGCCGCCCTCTCTCTCTCTCTCTCTCTCTCTCTCGCCGCCCTCTCTCTCTCTCTCTCTCCGCTCTCTCTCTCTCCGCCCTCTTTCTCTCTCTCTCTCTCCGCCCTCTCTTTCTCTCTCTCTCTCCGCCCTCTCTCTCTCTCTCTCCGCCCTCTCTCTCTCTCTCTCTCTCCGCCCTCTCTCTCTCTCTCTCCGCCCTCTCTCTCTCTCTCTCTCTCTCCGCCCTCTCTCTCTCTCTCTCTCTCCGCCCTCTCTTTCTCTCTCTCCGCCCTCTCTCTCTCTCCTCTCCGCCCTCTCTCTCTCTCTCTCTCTCTCGCCCTCTCTCTCTCTCTCTCCGCCCTCCTCTCTCTCTCTCTCTCTCTCCGCCCTCTCTTTCTCTCTCTCTCTCTCCGCTCTCTCTCTCTCCGCCCTCTCTCTCTCCGCCCTCTCTCTCCGCCCTCTCTCTCCGCCCCCTCTCTCTCTCTCTCTCTCCGCCCTCTCTCTCTCCCGCCCTCTCTCTCTCTCTCCCGCCCTCTCTCTCTCCCTCTCTCTCTCTCTCTCTCCGCCCTCTCTCTCTCTCTCTCTCCGCCCTCTCTCTCTCTCTCTCTCTCTCCGCCCTCTCCTCTCTCTCTCTCTCTCTCTCTCTCCGCCCTCTCTCTCTCTCTCTCTCTCTCCGCCCTCTCTCTCTCTCTCTCTCCGCCCTCTCTTTTTCTCTCTCTCTCTCCGCCCTCTCTCTCTCTCTCTCCGCCCTCTCTCTCTCTCTCTCTCCGCCCTCTCTCTCTCTCTCCCCCGCCCTCTCTCTCTCTCTCCGCCCTCTCTCTCTCTCTCTCTCCGCCCTCTCTCTCTCTCTCTCCGCCCTCTCTCTCTCTCTCCGCCCTCTCTCTCTCTCTCCGCCCTCTCTCTCTCTCTCTCTCTCCGCCCTCTCTCTCCGCCCCCTCTCTCTCTCTCTCTCCGCCCTCTCTCTCTCTCTCTCCGCCCTCTCTCTCTCTCTCCGCCCTCTCTCTCTCTCCGCCCTCTCTCTCTCTCCGCCCTCTCTCTCTCTCCGCCCTCTCTCTCTCTCCGCCCTCTCTCTCTCTCCGCCCTCTCTCTCTCTCCGCCCTCTCTCTCTCTCCGCCCTCTCTCTCTCTCCGCCCTCTCTCTCTCTCCGCCCTCTCTCTCTCTCCGCCCTCTCTCTCTCTCCGCCCTCTCTCTCTCTCCGCCCTCTCTCTCTCTCCGCCCTCTCTCTCTCTCCGCCCTCTCTCTCTCTCTCTCTCTCCGCCCTCTCTCTCTCTCTCTCCGCCCTCTCTCTCTCTCTCTCTCTCTCTCCCTCTCTCTCTCCGCCCTCTCTCTCTCTGCCCTCTCTCTCTCTCTCTCCGCCCTCTCTCTCTCTCTCTCTCTCCGCCCTCTCTCTCTCTCTCCGCCCTCTCTCTCTCTCTCCGCCCTCTCTCTCTCTCTCTCTCTCCGCCCTCTCTCTCTCTCTCTCCCTCTCTCTCTCCGCCCTCTCCCTCTCTCTCTCCGCCCTCTCCCTCTCTCTCTCCGCCCTCTCTCTCTCTCTCTCCGCCCTCTCTCTCTCTCTCTCTCTCCGCCCCCTCTCTCTCTCTCTCCGCCCTCTCTCTCTCTCTCTCCGCCCTCTCTCTCTCTCTCTCTCTCTCTCTCCGCCCTCTCTTTCTCTCTCTCTCTCTCCGCCCTCTCTCTCTCTCTCTCTCTCTCTCTCTCTCTCTCTCCGCCCTCTCTCTCTCTCTCTCTCTCTCTCCGCCCTCTCTCTCTCTCTCTCTCTCTCTCTCTCCGCCCTCTCTCTCTCTCTCTCTCTCTCTCTCTCCGCCCTCTCTCTCTCTCTCCGCCCTCTCTCTCTCTCTCCGCCCTCTCTCTCTCTCTCTCCGCCCTCTCTCTCTCTCTCCGCCCTCTCTCTCTCTCTCTCTCTCTCTCTCGCCCTCTCTCTCTCTCTGCCCTCTCTCTCCGCCCTCTCTCTCTCTCCGCCCTCTCTCTCTCTGCCCTCTCTCTCTCTCCGCCCTCTCTCTCTCTCCGCCCTCTCTCTCTCTCCGCCCTCTCTCTCTCTCCCGCCCTCTCTCTCTCTCCCGCCTTCTCTCTCTCTCTCCGCCCTCTCTCTCTCTCCGCCGTCTCTCTCTCTCTCTCTCCGCCCTCTCTCTCTCTCTCCGCCCTCTCTCTCTCTCTCTCTCTCTCTCTCCGCTCTCTCTCTCTCTCTCCGCCCTCTCTCTCTCTCTCTCTCTCTCTCTCTCTCCGCCCTCTCTCTCTCTCTGCCCTCTCTCTCTGCCCTCTCTCTCTCCGCCCTCTCTCTCTCTCCGCCCTCTCTCTCTCTCCGCCCTCTCTCTCTCTCTCCGCCCTCTCTCTCTCTCCGCCCTCTCTCTCTCTCCGCCCTCTCTCTCTCTCCGCCCTCTCTCTCTCTCTCTCTCTCTCTCTCCGCCCTCTCTCTCTCTCTCTCCGCCCCTCTCTCTCTCTCTCTCTCTCTCCCGCCCTCTCCCTCTCTCTCTCTCTCGCCCTCTCTCTCTCTCTCCCGCCCTCTCTCTCTCTCTCCGCCCTCTCTCTCTCTCTCTCCGCCCTCCCTCTCTCCCCCCTCTCTCTCTCTCTCTCTCTCTCCGCCCTCTCTCTCTCTCTCTCTCTCTCTCTCCGCCCTCTCTCTCTCTCTCTCCCTCCGCCCTCTCTCTCTCTCTCTCTCTCTCTCCGCCCTCTCTCTCTCTCTCTCTCTCTCCGCCCTCTCTCTCTCTCCGCCCTCTCTCTCTCTCTCCGCCCTCTCTCTCTCTCTCTCTCTCTCTCCGCCCTCTCTCTCTCTCTCTCTCTCTCCGCCCTCTCTCTCTCTCTCTCTCTCTCTCTCCCTCTCTCTCTCCGCCCTCTCTCTCTCTCCGCCCTCTCTCTCTCTCCGCCCTCTCTCTCTCTCCGCCCTCTCTCTCTCTCCGCCCTCTCTCTCTCTCCGCCCTCTCTCTCTCTCTCTCTCCGCGCTCTCTCTCTCTCTCCGCTCTCTCTCTCTTTCTCTCTCTCTCTCTCTCCGCCCTCTCTCTCTCTGCCCTCTCTCTCCGCCCTCTCTCTCTCCCCTCTCTCTCTCTCTCTCTCTCTCCGCCCTCTCTCTCTCTCTCTCTCCCGCCCCTCTCTCTCTCTCTCTCTCTCTCTCCGCCCTCTCCCTCTCTCTCTCTCCGCCCTCTCTCTCTCTCCGCCCTCTCTCTCTCTCTCCGCCCTCTCTCTCTCTCTCTCTCTCTCGCCCTCTCTCTCTCCGCCCTCTCTCTCTCTCTCTCCGCCCTCTCTCTCTCTCTCTCTCCGCCCTCTCTCTCTCTCTCCGCCCTCTCTTTCTCTCTCTCTCTCTCCTCCGCCCTCTCTTTCTCTCTCTCTCCGCCCTCTCTTTCTCTCTCTCTCCGCCCTCTCTCTCTCTCTCTCTCCGCCCCCTCTCTCTCTCTCTCCGCCCTCTCTTTCTCTCTCTCTCCGCCCTCTCTCTCTCTCTCTCTCCGCCCTCTCTCTCTCTCCGCCCTCTCTCTCTCTCTCTCTCTCCGCCCTCTCTCTCTCTCTCTCTCTGCCCTCTCTCTCCGCCCTCTCTCTCTCTCCGCCCTCTCTCTCTCTCTCTCTCTCTCTCTCTGTCTCTCTGCCCCCTCTCTCTCTCTCTCTCTCTCTCTCTCTCTCCGCCCTCTCTCTCTCTCTCTCCCCGCCCTCTCTCTCTCTCTCTCTCTCTCTCTCCGCCTCTCTCTCTCTCTCTCTCTCTCCGCCCTCTCTCTCTCTCTCTCTCTCTCCCCTCTCTTTCTCTCTCTCTCTCTCCGCCCTCTCTCTCTCTCTCCGCCCTCTCTTTCTCTCTCTCTCTCTCCGCCCTCTCTCTCTCTCTCTCTCTCTCTCTCCGCCCTCTCTCTCTCTCTCTCTCTCTCTCTCCGCCCTCTCTCTCTCTCTCTCCGCCCTCTCTCTCTCTCTCTCTTTCTCTCTCTCTCCTCCCTCTCTCTCTCTCTCTCTCTCTCTCTCCGCCCTCTCTCTCTCTCTGCCCTCTCTCTCTCTCTCTCTCTCTCTCTCTCTCTCTCTCCTCTCTCCTCTCTCTCTGCCCTCTCTCTCTCTCTCTCCGCCCTCTCTCTCTCTCTCCGCCCTCTCTCTCTCTCTCCGCCCTCTCTCTCTCTCCGCCCCCTCTCGCTTGCTCGCTCTCTCCATGCTCTCGCTCTCCCTCTCTCTCCACGCTCTTGCTCTCGCTCTCCACGCGCTCGCTCTCGCTCTCCACGCGCTCGCTCTCGCTCCGCTCGCTCTCCACACTCTCTCCCTTCGCAAAAGAGCAGGAGAAAGAACCCACTAGTGAGTTGGAGCAATATTGCAATGGAAACTTGCCTGCACCCCATGGATGATTGGGTCCCCCAAGTCCCCAGCATTGGAAAAGTTGTGTTTAAAATATTTGGAATAGTTGATCTGAGATTCATTTCCTGTTTTGCAAATGCCCATGTTTTTTCAGTTGTATAAAATTTCATGTTCGAGTGGAAATGAAATCAATTACAGTCATTTGTTAAGGATCTGTAAGAGGTCTTCTGTCTCCAGGTACCAGTGAATCCCACTTATTGCTTTTTGATCTGGGATGTACTTAGGGATGTAAAACAGATGTTGCTGAAGCTCGTCGAGCTGCGGTCAAGTAACTGGGGTCGTGTTCACACCACAGCAACGTATAATGAAGCTACACCTGAAAATGATCCCAACTATTACATGGTAAGATTATTTATCTATCAATAGATATTTACGTGTATACACATCCATGGTTGCATGCATTTATCTAGTGGTTTTATAGCTTCAGGAAGTTGCAAAGGGCTTTATAACCGAGTTTTGAGAAGATTTGTAGCCTGGGGTGGGGGTTCTGGAGGTAAGATTGCTCGCTGAGCTGGAAGGTTTGTCTTCAGATGTTACGTCACCAAACTAGGTAAAATCATAATGTTACCTAGTATGGTGATGAAACGTCTGAAAACAAACCTTCCAGGCCAGCGAGCCAACTTAAATGCAGACTTTACAGCCAATAATTTAATTCTAAAGATGAATCATTGTAGTTTAAAACGTTTGCCATTCATTTGGGCATTGTAAGCCCCACCAACAGCAATGCAATAATAACTCAATCATCTGTTAGTGATGCAGACTTTGACTAAGTGATTAATATCAAACAAGATGGCAGGAAGGGGGTCTCTTTAGAATAGTGCCATGGGACATTTTATGTTTTGAGAGGGCAGATGAGGTCTTGGTTTGGCATCTCATCTGGTGAGTGATACCTCTGATATTGCAACAGATCCTCCGTTGTTGCCAGAGTGGGAAATTAAGCCTTTCTGACTCCAATGTTACATGATAAGGCACAGTTGATATTAAAACATTTATCAACTGTTGCCTCCTGTTCTTCAGAATGAAAGCTGTAATGCCTACGGATACAGTCCATGGCATATGAGCCAGTCATTTATGGCACAGAAATGCATGTTGACTCTTCACGAACCAATTCACTCAGCCCTACAAGTTTCTCAATGTCCACTTATCATAAGTGCCCATCTAAATTGCTTTTGAAATCATTTGTTTGCTCATAGGCAGCAGGTTCCAGGTTTGATTAATTTCCCTACAGTGTGGAAACAGGCCCTTCGGCTCAAGTCCACACCGACCCTCTGAAGAGTAACCCGCCCAGACCCATCTCCCCTCGTTTACCCCTGACTAATGCACCTAACACTGTGGGCAGTTTAACATGGCCAGTTCACCTGACCTACAAAACTTTTGGACTGTGGGAGGGAACTGGAGCACCCAGAGAAAAGCCACGCAGACACGGGGAGAACATGCAAACTCCACACAGTCAGTCACCCGAGCCAGGAATGGAACCATGTCCCTGATGCTGAGAGGCAGCAGTGCTAACCACTGAGCCACCGTGCCACCCCGGTGTGTAACCATGTACTTCCTTGTATTCCCCCTTTATCTCTTGCCCAAAGTCTTAAATCTGTGTCCCCTAGACATTGTCCCATCAGTCATGGGACAGATTTTACTTGTGTACTCTTAGGTTTGTCATATCTTGTCCAACCTTGAACAAATCACCCTCAAAACAATTCCAGCCTTTCCAACCTAACCTGAGTATCATACACCCTCCTTTTCAGTTTCTTTATGATCTTTATCTATCTTGTCAGGAAGGAGCCTTGTTTATTTGTTCTCTGACCCTTTGCCCTTAGTGGACTGTATCTAGCATGTACCTGAAGCATCTCTTCCTTTAAAGATCACCAACTGTTCTGTCCCAGGTTTTGCTTTTACCCTCCGGTTCCATTTTAGAGACTTTGTTCAGCTGTGTTATTATCCTTCTAAAATCAGGGTGGGATGTGAACCCAGATATTTTGGCTCAGAAACAAGGACACCACCAAAGACCCAGAGTGGAAGTAATGGGCGGCTGTACATTAGCCTGGAATCAAACCTGGGCTTGCTTTATGGCGGGGAGAGTTTTACCACTGAAGCACCAATACAGCCTTTAATTTACTGGCTCGTGAGACTACATTGAGAGTACTGAGCACAGTCTTGATCCCCTTATTTAAAAGATATATTATTTCATTCAGAGAACGAACAGTCCAATGATTCCTAGTATGGGAGGCATTGTCGTATGAGCAAAGATGAGAGACGCTATTGTACTTGTAGCTCACCAAACGTATTCAAGACATTTTATTCATGTACATTCATTGTAATCATCTCAAGTTTCTCACAGTTATTAATGTGTTACTATTTAATATGATCTTACTCCATTCTCTAGCACTTCACAGCAAACTCACTTTATGCAGATGAACAGATGAATTTGGAGCTGGAATCGTCAGATTCAGCCCCCTGTGCCTGTCTTGCCATTTGGTAATATCATGGCTGAAACTCCACTTTGTCTCCCCTGACAGGTTCTTGTTAGACAAAGAGCTGTCTTTCTCTACCTTAAAAATATTCAATGACACTCCTTTACAGTTGTCTGGAGAAAAGTATTTCTCAGACCAACAGCTCAATAAGACAAAAGATTTTTCCTCATCCCAATCAATTGAAACCTAATTTTTAAACTAGTCTCTCTCACATGGGGAAGCGCCTTATTTATCTTCTCTGCTTTTATATGCTATTATCCGTTTCCCTGCCAAATGAAAACTCTCCTCTCCCACATTTGGAAAGTACTTGTGACCCAGTTGGTCACAAACCTGTTGAGGTGCAACCCACCCTGTGTTGAAGGCATTATGTTTGAGTTACTGATGAAATGGCAATTGGGTAAAGCTGCAGTGGGATTGGAATACTGAAGCTTGGCTAGTTGCCACTGCAGACAGGGAAAGCCTGTGCGCTTCATGCTGACTTTAGCAAAACAATTGCGTTAGAACAAAACACATTATAAACCATCAGTAGAGATAAATTGGCTCGATTAATGAAATAGCTTTTAACCTCCTGTAGTATTCCATCTGAGCTGATGTTTATGATTAGTGTAGTGAAAGAAAGAGTTTTAAAAGGTGGAAAAGTAGCTTGCTTGGATAGATACCTCTCCTCGTTTTAATGGCTTCAGTTTGTAAGCTTTGTCATTTTGCAAAGCTATTGTGCTTCTCTTTGCTTCTCATTTGCATAGATGTTTGAAGCAATGTTTTACTTGTTTCATTTTTTTTGGGGGGTTTGCTCCCTAGCTTATTAAAGACTTCCTCCCATGAGCTCAGAATATCTGCTCATTATTTTTATTGTAAAATTTTAATTGTGTGCTGGAGAAACTCAGCAGTTCAATTCCAAAGAGAAGTCATATTTCACTCAGTGTTAACTCTGTTTCTCTCTTCACAGATCCTGTCATATCTGCTGAGTTTCCCCAGCACTTTGTCATTTAATTTTAGATCTTCAACATCTGTAGGTTTTTGTTTTTATTTCCAGAAACCTTGCAGCTGTTATTGGGTGTTAACTTGCAGGAACCCAACAATACTGTGTGAAGCACACAGTGCACTAAACTACCAGCAGGGCATGCACAAAGAACTATGATGGCCATTTTGTACATCAAAATATTTTAGTCACAAATGAGTAATTAAGAACGGAAGATTTCCTACCCAGCAACTTCAGAATGAGAGTTGCACTAGTTTTGTAAACCCAGGGAGAGTTGTTCAATGGATTAAAGATATTACCTTTTCACTGTTGGAATGGATCGAGGTTTCTGCTGACTGATAC
This sequence comes from Hemiscyllium ocellatum, assembly GCF_020745735.1. Lineage (NCBI taxonomy): Eukaryota > Metazoa > Chordata > Chondrichthyes > Orectolobiformes > Hemiscylliidae > Hemiscyllium > Hemiscyllium ocellatum. The sequence continues at coordinate 6,287,742 of NC_083402.1, forward strand.
CTGTTGGTTGTGTAAATCACAATAGTATTGGCAGTTCAACTTCTCACCCAGTTCATGGGGTGATTGCTATTGAATGTGTTTCTCCTGTTAGTTGCAGCTCTTTTGCAAAAATGTCAGCTCAGACAGTTCACCCACCTCATCTTGCCCTAATTAACTGTAGACATACGTGGCTTAGGTTTACTGATTGAAGATTTGATTGAATGCCTAAAAGTAATGTCATGTGTTAGTAATCTTACAATCCCTGTAAAAGCACTTCCTGCCAATCTGTAGCTTAACGCGAAGAGCCAGAGGGAAAAATCAACCTGCTAAAATAACTCCTGTTGAATTGGTATGAATCGTTTTACTACAGATGTAATGTGTAACATGTTACTATGTTTTAATTTTCAGAATGAGCCTGTATTTTATTCAGCAGAGGGTATCCCTCTCACTCCAGCAGACCCAGGTTAGTCCTTTAGTGTCAAAATGAGTCTGTAAATTTACACTGACCCCTTCCTTCCCTTTTCTTTTGTAAATATATTTATTAGCAATTTTTTAACTTGACAAACATATAAAATTATTGAAAAATACAATCAATAACAAATATCAGTATGATAAAAAAAAACACAAATTACAATACAACTACTGTCTACTAATTACTAACCTACCCTAAAATACAAAACAAACCCTAATATTGTGCACAGCAACATCAATAAATAAGTAAATAACTAATAGATCAAAAAAAGAAAAGAAAAAAAAAGTACAGAACTGCTACGTTTGGCGCCAAGCTCCCAAACAAAGGAACGGGAGCATTGTATATATATCCGTATTAACTCAGGAGACCCCTCCCCTTCCCCCCTCTTTAAGTGATACTGTGGATTGGTACTTGAACAGATATTTTTTTCTCTCTCCTGGGTCAGACCAGACTGAAAGCTATTGCTGAATTTTACTGGGTTCTGAAGTTTTGATTTGCACAATGTAGTTGTGATGGGAATTTAAATCAAACAGATTGATGGATAAATTCAGATGGTTGCAGGTTTATCTGGAAACAACCAAAAGGAGGTAATAGCATCAGTTAGAACCAACTAGAAAAGTGTTCAACAAAGGATTGTGGCAATATATGCAACTGAAGTTATTTAAGTTTCTTCAAAGGAAGCTCATTTGTTTTTTGGAAATTCATGGAACCAAGACACTTTAGGGAAAGGCAGGAAATTGGGGCTAATCTAGTTTATTAGGAGTCTATTCACTCCCTTGAACCTGTTCCGTCATTCAATCTAATAATTGCTGATCTTTATCTTTACCACATACAACTCACTTTGACTCCATATCTTCAGACTCCTGTCCAGTGCAAATCTATTCATGTTAATCTGGCATATTAATCTGGCATCATCTTTTTGTGGCAGGGTGCTGGTCCAGCCAACATCACAGACCTTCCACAAATTAATATAAAACGAGTTTCATTGCTCTACTACCCTTTGTGAAGAAGTCCATCCTAAGTTTTATGGCTTGGCTCTGATTATATTATTTTGCATTCTAAACTGTACCAGCTTAATACAAAGATTATCTCAAACACTCTTTCTGAAGGCAGGTCCTTGATTATTTGGGTAAAAGCAATGACTGCAGATGCTGGAAACCAGATTCTGGATCGGTGGTGCTGGAAGAGCACAGCAGTTCAGGCAGCATCTGAGGACCAGTAAAATTGACGTTTTAGGCAAAAGCCCATTATCAGGAATAACGGCAGAGAGCCTGAAGGGTGGAGAGATAAACTGGTGGGGGGTGGGGAGAAAGTAGCATAGAGTACAATAGGTGAGTGGGGGAGGGGATGAAGATGATAAGTCAGGGAGGAGGGTGGAGTGGATAGGTGGAAAAGAAGCTAGGCTCATGAGGACAGTGCTGAGCTGGAAGTTTGGAACTAGGGTGAGGTGGGGGAAGGGGGAATGAGGAAACTGTTGAAGTCCACATTGATGCCCTGGGGTTGAAGTGTTCCGAGGTGGATGATGAGGCGTTATTCCTCCAGGTGTCTGGCAGTGAGGGAGCAGCGGTGAAGGAGTCTCAGGACTTCCATGTCTTTAGCAGAGTGGGAGGGGGAGTTGAAATGTTGGGCCACGGGGCGGTGTGGTTGATTGGTGTGGGTGTCCTGGAGATGTTTCTAGGAGGCGTCCAGTCTCCCCAATGTAGAGGAGACCACAATGGGAACAACGGATACAATAAATGATATTGGTGGATGTGCAGGTAAAACTTTGGATGTGAAAGGCTCTTTTAGGGCCGTGGATGGAGTTGAGGGAGGAGGTGTGGGTGCAGGTTTTGCAATTCCTGTGGTGGCAGAGGAAAGTGCCAGGATGGGAGGGTGGGTTGTTTGGGGTGGGGTGGGGCGTGGACCTGACTAAGTAGTCACGGAGGGAATGGTCTTTGCGGAAGGCGGAAAGGGGTGGAGAGGGAAATATATCCCTGGTGGTGGGGTCTTTTTGGAGGTGGCGGAAATGTCAGCGGATGATTTGGTTTATGTGAAGGTTGGTAGGGTGGAAGGTGAGCACCAGGGGCGTTCTGTCCTTGTAACGATTGGAGGGGTGGGGTCTGAGGGCGGAGATGCGGGATGTGGACAAGATGCATTGGAGGGCATCTTTAACCACGTGGGAAGAGAAATTGCAGTCTCTAAAGAAGGAGGCCATCTGGTGTGTTCTGTGGTGGAACTGGTCCTCCCGGGAGCAGATATGGCGAAGGCGGAGGAATTGGGAATACGGGATGGCATTTTTGCAAGAGGTAGGGTGGGAAGAGGCGTAATCCAGGGAGCTGTGGGAGTCGGTGGGTTTGTAAAAATGTCAGGGTCAAGTCAGTCGTCATTAATGGAGATGGAGAGGTCCAGGAAGGGGAGGGAGGTGTCAGAGATGGTCCAGGTAAATTAAAGGTCAGGGTGGAATGTGTTGATGAATTGCTCAACCTCCTCGCGGGAGCACGAGGTGGCACCAATGCAGTCATCAATGTAGTGGAGGAAGAGGTTGGGAGTGGTGCCGGTGTAATTATGGAAGATCGACTGTTCCACGTAGCCAACAAAGAGACAGGCATACCTGGGGCCCATACATGTGCCCATGGCTACCCCTTTGGTCGCAACAGTTTCCTCATTTCCTCTTCCCCCACCTCACCCTAGTTCCAAACTTCCAGCTCAGCACTGTTCCCATGACTTGTCCGACCTGCCTATCTCCTTTTCCACCTATCCACTCCACCCTCTCCTCCCTGACCTATCATCTTCATCCCCTCCCCCATTCACCCATTGTACTCCATGCTTCTTTCTCCCCACCCCCAACCTCCTCTAGCTTATCTCCCCACGCTTCAGGCTCACTGCCTTTATTCCTGATGAAGGGCTTTTGCCCGAAACATCGATTTCGCTGCACTTTGGATGCTGCCTGAACTGCTGTGCTCTTCCAGCACCACTGATCCAGAATCTGGTTTCCAACATCTGCAGTCATTGTTTTTACCCAGTTGGTATGAACCTGATTCATATGCTAACCACCTAGCCAACTGAGATGTTACACCCCCACATCTCTCTAGCCTTATCTGCATACAAAGTACCTGAAGTGGTTTGCAAAGTGTACTGACTTGATGGATGCAGTAGCTGACTGCTGTGTTTGGATGAGTCAGTGGTGAAGTTCTGACCTTCAATCCACCTCTTTCAAACTGTTCTTTATCTTGCTTTGATTCCTCCCCATTTCAGGAAATATGCTCACAGCAAGCTGCAGTGTCGGAAGGATAATTGCTTTGGTTAAGAATATAGCTTGTTTTATGCTTGATCTTGTGCTGAAGACCAATACATCTGTGGCAGTTTGGCATGATTGCTGAGCAAATAAAGAAAGGCATGAATTATCAAGGGTTCTTGATCCTCACGTTCAGTGGTTGTAGGACAAGTACATTTCAGTGCACATTAGCTGAGGGACTCCGCTGTTGTGCTCAGCTCACTTAGGTGGGGTATGAAAGTTGTCAATCCCTGAGAGTGGACACGATTGTGAGCCATTCTCCTCTAGAGGAAGGTAAGGACAGAGTGAGAGAAATGCTCTCAAATATGTCAAGTTCTTTTTACTGTACTTAACTGTTATTTATTCTTTGAATGTGGAAGTCGCTGACTTCAGGACTTATTATCTATCAATAACTTCCCTCAATGTGATGGTGAGCTGTTGTCTGCATGAATTGCTAGGTTACTGATTGCATTGGAATCACTTATGAACTAGATTAAGTAAGGATGTTTTTCTTTTATTAAAATGTCCATGAACAAGATGGGTTTTTACAGAAATCTGTTTTTTTTATGTTGCCAATATATTTAGTTATTGAATTTAAATTTCCTCAATTGTTGGATCATTGGTCTTGGCCACTGGATTATTAATCCTGTGGTAATCACCACTGTTCTGTTGTATTCCTTGCCCCACTGAAGCATCTTCTCTCTAAATGTAAAAGCCATGTGGGGGTGTACCTGAGAGATGGAAGTAGACGGTGGCAGTCTGTAAAATTGTGTTATTTTATGACACTCCTAATGTGAGCCAAAATTATTGCTGTTGTTCAGTGTAAACCTATTGCTGTGAACGCATTGACAGACAAAAATAGAATTATCACTGCTTGCAAGTATTCAGAGCTGCTTCAGTCCTTCTACTTTGGATTCTCATTTGACTTTCATTTCTCCACTTCGCCTGCATTATGTCTTTAAGAGAAAAGCTCCAAAGAACCTTAAAAAATAACTTCCTTACAAAATTTGATGACTGAATTCAAAACAGTTAAACCACTCTTGAACTTGCTCCTCAAGGCTGCTTTCATGGTCTTTGAAGGACTCAATAAACTCTTGAACTTAAGAGGGGGGAACTGGCTTTGTGATTCTATCATTGAATTATGATTTGTGAACTATTAACAGGTTCAAGTATTATATTTGATCAGTTAATTTAGTGATGAAAAGCTTGGGTGCTTTGTAAAATATACAACTGTATAAAAGTTGCCACTGTTGTACTTGTGGAATGGAGAAACTCTGGGACCTTTTAAAAAACGAAGTTCCATCTAGTTCACCTTCTGTTGGCCGAGTACAATAGTAATTGACTGACAGCAATCAGTATGTATCAGTGAAAAAAACAATCAATTTTGGATAATTTTTGAGTACGTTCATCTGCCTGCACGGTATACTTAAGTAAATTTTCTCTCTCATTACTCACACTGTATCTTAATGCTTGTACTTTCACACTTATCAAATATCCAGCCTGTTAAAATATTTTCATTGTATTTGTCCTTATTGAAAAACTGTTGAGCACAAAGAGTCCACACAGTTCTGAGTCACCCAAAGGAGTATGTGCAACTTGCTCCCTTGAATCAGGTTTTCAGTTATGTTTTCTGTCTGTATTTCAGATTACCTGGAAAAGTATCAGGAGATGATTGATCGAGAAGAGCTGTTTCAAGGTTACTCTGATGAAGATGGAGAAGCGTAAGTTTGATTTTTTTTTGTTTCTCAGTCATCTCACTATTCTCTTTGCTATTCTGAGCTTCCACCTGAGATTGATAGATTTTTCTGAGGTAAGGTCTAAAATTGGGAATATTGAGTTGAGAATCTGGATCAAATAAGTGTAAAACTGTCTCGAGGGCTTTTAATATGTTTGAAAATACTTGTCACGTTGTTTCACCAGTGCAGTAGCCCAGCACATCAGTGTAAAAGACTAAACTAAATATATCTACCCATCTTCATCAGAAGTGCAGAGTGAATTATTCCCCGAATCATGGATTCCAATCTTCAGCAAACTTAATTCACTCTAGCTGATATCAAATAGCTGAAGGTACTGGATGCTGCCAAAGTACTGAAAGCTTGTGCTCCAGAACTAGCTGTGTTCCTATCCAAACTGCCCTACGACAGCTACTACATTGGTATTGATCGGAGAGTGTGGAAAATTGGCTGCTTACAAAAGGCAACCCAAATGCAATCTGGCAAATTACAACCTCATCAGCCCATTCTCGATCATCAGTCAAATGATGGAATATTCTGTTGACATGGCTATCATGCAGCATTTACCCAGCAATAACTGCTCACTGATACCCATGCATACACAGGGAGAATGAACAAACTCCATGCAGACAGTCACCCCACGTGACCTGTCTTCTAGTCTCGTTACATGTCTCCATTGGACTCCCCTTCAGTGTTCCTTTGCTGTCCTGTATGATCTCTTGCAACAGGCTGTTAAGCCTGTGCAGATTTTGATTTAACTAATATTTCAAAACAGTTGAATCTAATATGCTTGGAACTGTATGTGCATTTGAATGTAACAGTATATACCTAGTGCTAGCTCCTGCAGCACAAATTGAAACAATGATAAAGGAATGTATCACAGTAGTGTCCTTGGCCCAACGAGCTTCAATTGCTTTAGCAGTGACTTTCCCTCTATCATAAGTTTGGATGGCAGATGAGTTTCAGTGCAAAGAATTTCTCTGGCAGAAAGCAGAGAGTGGGGATAGAAGCAGGATGGCAGCAGGTGACAAGTGGTGTTCCGCAAGGCTCAGTGTTAGGACCACAATGTTTCAATTTATACATGAACAATACAGATGCAGGAACTGAGGGCATTCTGGCTAAGTTTGCAGATGATACAAAGATAGGTAGAGGGACAGGTAGCATTGTGGAGGCCTGGAGGCTGCAGAAGGATTTGGACAGGTTAGGAAAGTGGGCAAACAAGTGGCAGATGAGTACAATATGGCAAAGTGTGAGGTGATTACAATCGAGGCATGGACCATCTTCTAAATGGGTACAAAATTCAGAAGTCTGAAGCGCAGAGAGACTTGGACATTCTAGTCCAGGATTCTCTCCAGGCAAACTTGCAGGTTGAGTCAGTAGTTCGGAAGGCAAATGCAATTAAAGCTTATATTTTGAGAGGATTTGAATATTAAAGCAGGGATATACTGATGAGCTCTGTAAGGCTCTGGTCATTCCACATTTGGACTGCTCTGCACAGTTTTGGGCCCTATATCTGAGGAAGGATGTACTGGCACTGGAGCATGTTCAGAGGAGGTTGACGAGAATGGTCCCACAATTGAAAAGCTTAACATATGAGGAAGAGTTTCGGACTCTGGGTTTATACTAGATGGTGTTTCGAAGGATGGGGGGATCTGATTGGAACATACAGAATACTGAGTGGCCTGGACAGAGTGAGTGTTGGGAGGATGTTCCATTGGTAGGAGAGACTAGGACTCGAGGGCACAGTCTTAGAGGAAAGAGAAGACCTTTAACAATGGAGATGAGAAACTACTTTAGCCAGAGAGTGATGAATCTATAAAATTCATTGCCACAGAAGGCTGTGGAGGCGAGGCCATTGAATATATTTAAGACTCAGGTTCTTGATTATCAAGGGTTATGGGGAGAATGAGGTTGAGAAATTTCAGCCATGATTGAATGGCGGAACAGACTTGATTGGCTGAATGGCTAAATTTCTGCTCCTATGTCTTATGATCTTATAGCTAAGTGTAAAATAATGGTAGAAGAAACATTTGAGAGTAGTACTGAGGAAGTGGGGAGGCTACAGAAGGATCTAGACAGGTTGGGAGAGTGGTCCAGGAAATGGCTGATGGAATTTAACGTGAGCAAGTGCGAGGTCTTGCACTTTGGCAAAAAGAATAAAAGCATAGACTACTTTCTAAATGGTGAGAAAATTAGTAAAGCCAAAGTACAAAGGGATCTGGGAGTGCTAGTCGAGGATTCTCTAAAGGTAAACATGCAGGCTGAGTCCGTGATTAAGAAAGCGAATTTAATGTTGTCTCTTATCTCGAGGGTTGGAATATAAAAGCAGAGATGTGCTACTGAGACTTTATAAAGCTCTGGTTAGGCCCCATTTGGAGTACTGTGTCCCGTTTTGGTCCCCACACCTCAGGAAGGACATACTGGCACTGGAACGTGTCCAGCGGAGATTCACACGGATGATCCCTGGAATGGCAGGTCTAACATATGAGGAATGGCTGAGGATCCTGGGATTATATTCATTGGAGTTTAGAAGATTAAGGGGAGACTTAATAGAGACGTACAAGACAATACATGGCTTGGAAAGGGTGGACGCTAGGAAATTGTTTCCATTATGCGAGGAGACTAGGATCCGTGGACACAGCCTTAGAATTAGAAGGGGTCAATTCAGAACAGAAATGCGGAGACATTTCTTCAGCCAGAGGGTGGTGGGCCTGTGGAATTCATTGCCACAGGGTGCAGTGGACGCTAAATGTCTTCAAGGCCGAGATTGATAGATTCTTGTTGTCTCGAGGAATTAAGGGCTACGGAGAGAACGCTGGTAAGTGGAGTTGAAATGTCCGTCAGCCATGATTGAATGGCGGAGTGGACTCGATGGGCCGAATGGCCTTACTTCCACTCCTATGTCTTATGGTCTTATGGAGAGTCAGACAGTAGAGGTGAAGAAGGACCTTAGGCATCATGGACATGAATGTCTTAGTGGCCAGGAAAGTGGAAACAGTTGTTTTGAATTCTTGGTTTATGAATAGAGGCATAGCATATGTCAAACAAGGAAGTGGTGCTACACCTCTACAAATCATTGGTCCGACCACATTTGGAGCATTGTGTTCAGTTCTGGGCACCTTATTGAAGGAACGATGTTACAGCCCTGGAAATAGTGCTAAACCCTCATTCTAGTTAATTAAATTTACCAGAATGAGGTGTTTTAGATACAAAGAAAGATTAGAGAAATTGAGCTGCTTATTCTTGGAGTAGAGAAGATTAAGAGTTGACCTTATTGAGGTGTTCAAAATCATGAACACTTGACAGGGTAAAGTAGATATTCTGTTTCCACTAGTTGATATGTTAATAACTAGGGGTTGCTATTTCAAGTTTGTCAGCAAGAGAGCTCGGAGTGTGATGAGAACCTTTTTACTCCGTTGTTAGGATTTGGAATGTATTGCGTGGAGAATGTTGGAAGCAGATTATGTCAGAGGTTTCAACAGAAAGCTGGGATTTATTTCAAAATGATCAATTTAGAGGACCCAAGAGATGGGACTGGAGAATGGGTCCAGCTGGGTAGGTTTTTTGGGAGCTGTTTTGGACACGATGGTTCGAATGGCCTTCTGTTGGACTGTGAAGTTCTATTATTTTGTTTTTGCTACCCTGGATGGTGGATCTGGGATCCATTCAAAGCAGTCTTTTATCTAAAAATGGAAAAATAGAGGCAGTGAACAAGTAAACGAAAGAGTGAAAAGACATTGAAAGAGAGCATGTGTTTCAGAGCTGTGGGCTAGTCATCCAAATATGTAACCTGGCTTTGGATCAGCAACAGCAATTGGCCACATTTGACTCATTTCACACCACAAAATGTCCTGTGCTGCCTCAAAATTATAAAATGAGATACAGCACCATGCCAGAGGAGATGTTGGGGGCATGTGACCAAAGTTTATGAAAGAGTTTTAAGACAAAGAGAGGTCAAGAGATTTTGGATGGATAATCCAGAGGTTCAGGACAAAGTAACTGATGACACAGTTACCAATGCTGAAACAAATAACATTCGAAATTCTCATTAGGCCAAAATTAGAGGAGCATGATTTTCTTTGAAGCATTGTGTGGCTGAAAGAGGTTACAGGAGTGAGGGGATAAGGAACAAACCCAGCTGACACATGGCCATTTTGCTGACTGCAGATATCCTTTGAGAAGTGAGATTAATTGGTTACAGCAAATTGCATATTATTCTCTGCAACCAGCAATCTGAGTCAAGCCAGTTATTTGTTCATGAAGTCTAGGTGATCCTAGTAAAACTGTCATTTAATACCAATCTTTAATTGTCCTCAAATGTGATGATGAGTCACCTTACAGTCCATCTGGTATAGGTACATCTACAGTGCTGTATGGGTGTTCGGAGGATTGCTTCCAGTGACAGTAAAGTGCTGGTGATAAAATGGTTTGTGACTTGGATGAGACCTGTAGGTTATGGTGCATTTTGTGTCAATGTAATATCCTGTGATTCTTCCTTTAGATATCTGGATGACTCTGAAAACGAGATGGATCCAGAAATGGAAGAAGCATTTGAAAAGTTCTGTGCTGAAACAGAAAACAAGAGGAAATAGTGCAAAGAGGCGAGCAAACGATTCATTAGAAATGAAAAAAAGCCAAAAAAAATTTGCGTTTTGAGTGTTTATTTGAAAAAAAAGAACAAAAAAAACTTTTGAATTTCAAACGATGTGCAGGTAATTTAAAGACAAACTGAAGAAGCATTTTCATTTTTCTTGTGCCATTGAAAGCATTGCAGGAAAAATTCTGTTGGAGTCCACCTAAAACTGTTGGTGAATGCATCACAAAAATGCCCAAGCAGAATCTACCGATTGATACATGCTGTACTTTTAATGAGACTCTTTTGTAATATAGTTTGTTATAGTTTTATTTTTATGTAAAAGTTGCAAGTTTAAAACTAAAATAAAACGATTCTTTGTAATGGGCTGCATTGCTTCGTGAAGCACATTAAAGATTTTTACTTGCCTAACCAGTATGTAATTTAAGAAGGAAAGGGGCTTCTTAACCAGCAGAGGGAGAGGTTCATACCCCACACAAGCTGATTAGGATGGAGAGATGTATGTACATACACAAACCGGTAGTTTGAGGCTAAGAGGAGAACTGAGAATTACAGCACGATTGCGATGACAGGGAGGGAGGTGTATGTGTACAGGCATATGGTAATTGATAACGGATGTGTATTCAGATTGGCAATTTGCCAACATTGTGCACTTTAATGACCCATGCAAATTTTTAAACAAAATTGGGAACTTATCGGTAAATGATAAAGAAGCTTGATGTACTTTGATAAGATATTTGTATAATTTCATGTTTTAGCTTCCCTTTTTCTGAAAATATGTCCATTCCAAAACGTACACATTAGTTACCACAGCCGTACACTGCCATCCATCTGATGTCTCCATGATTGTTGCTCTCTATTACAAGGTGAGAGCTGTTGACTATTTGAAAAAGGCAGGCATAAAAAAAACCATCAACCCTTATCCTAACAATTCACTCACTTTACTCAACTACGATTGTAGTGCTGTCAATTTTCATCGGTGTGTTTTGAGAAAAGGGTTGTTAGGGAGTAATGTATCAGTATTAGAGTGACAGATGCTTCAGATGCAGGGATGGTTCCTTGCCATTTGGGACTTGTAATTAAGCTCAAATCCAGGTTGGCCTCACAGGAATTTTAAGCGTCACTTGTGTCTCTTTCTCTGTTTCTCAGGAATTTATTCATACAGTATTTGGCTTGTCTGTGTACTTCCTGTTTTTTTTATTTGGAACAACGTTAATTGTAAATAAAGAATATTTTAATTTCTTTCCGATTGGCTCCTTCAGAGCAACAAACAGCAAAAGTCCTTTCACCCAGCAGTTAAAAGCCAGTGGTACTGAATTGTTCTACTGACTTGCACACCTCATTGAAACTATCCACAATTGCGATCTGAATGTATCCCCACCCCCTCAGTGAGGAGTATATCTACCTTCTGGACAGCAGCATCCACCAAGTAACTGTGCCTGGGAGATCACTCATATCACTACACCTGGAGGCTAGTCCAAAGCATAGTCCCTATTTGTAGTCTCAGTTATTGTTGCCTTTAGAAAATAGTGCCCAAACCATATCTACCCTCAGGCGCTACAAAAAGCCTCCAAGCAGCAGTCCCAGTATCTGAGCAGTGCCTTTGTTTTTCAGTCTTATTTACTTGAATTGTAGATGTTTACACTGTTCCTAAATTGTATATAACAATGCATGAGAGAACCTTGTGGGCTTTTTCCCTTCCCCTGTTGCTGGTAAATAAATTTTGATGTGTTTGTAATCCTCGGTTTGTATTTTCAATTCTGTGGTGAGCTATTTAAAATGTATGTATGCAATGGGTGAGTTGAGGCTGCGACTTGGTTGACACCTGTCTCTGAGCTGGGAGGCTTGATTTCACATCCCACTTGGACTTTTTTGGTCACAAGGTGTGTTCATGCAGCCTAAAGCAGGCTGTACATTATCCTGCAAAATCCTGCTAACATTCCACACCAGCCTACAAAAAGGAGGAATGTGGAGGTCCAAAAAACACACAAATAATGGTTCAAGTGGCTGCAAGGAGGTGTGGTTCAAATGAATTTGAAATGTTTGTATTTGAACATCTGTGATGTATATGACTGCATTTAACTGTGCTTCAAGGGGCCCTGCTTGGGAAGGATAGGAATAATCAAGTCTGGAGAATACAGAAGCTGGGATGAGGAGTTCAGCTGCTGATGAGTGGGATGGGGAAGGTAACAATTATTATCCATGCAAGGCCAACTCTGGTCATCGTTACAATTTCAGCCTCTACTAAACTTCTGATCCTGTGGTAGTTGTTGGAATTTCAATTCAATTAACAAACCCACCGACTCCCACAGCTATCTGGATTATACCTCTACCCACCCTACCTCCTGCAAAAATGCTATCCTGTATTCCCAAATCCTCCGCCTCTGCCGCATCTGCTCCCAGGAGGACCAGTTCCACTACAGAACACACCAGATGGCCTCCTCCTTTAAAGACTGCAATTTCCCTTCCCATGTGGTTGAAGATGCCCTCCAACGCATCTTATCCACGTCCCGCACCTCCGCCTTAAAACCCCACTCTTCCCAACCGCAGCAAGGACAGAACCGCGCCCCCCCCCCCCAACCCACCCTACCGAACTTTGCATAAACCGCATCATCTGCCGACATTTCCGTCACCTCCAAACAGACTCACCACCCCTTTCCGCAAAGACCACTCCCTCTGTGACTACCTGGTGAGGTCCACACTCCCCAACAACACACCCTCCCTTCCTGGCACCTTCCCCTGCAACTGCAGGAATTGCAAAACCTGCGCCCACACTTCCCCTCCTCACCTCCATCCAAGGCCTCAAAGGAGTCTTCCACATCCATCAAGGTTTCACCTGCATATCCACCAATGTCATTTATTGTATCCGTTCCTCCCGATGCGTACTCCTCTACATTGGGGAAACTGGACGCCTTCTTGCAGAGCGCTTTACGGAACATCTCCGGGACACCCACCCCATGGCCCAACATTTCAACTCCCCCTCCCACTCTGCTGAGGACATGTTGGTCCTGGGCCTCTTCCACCGCCACTCCCTCACCACCCAACGCCTGGAGGAAGAATGCCTCATATTCTGCCTCTTAATACTTCAACCCCAGGGCATCAATGTGGACTTCACCAGTTTTCCTCATTTTCCCTGCCCTCACCTTACCCCAGTTCCAACCTTCCAGCTCAGCACCATCCTCATGACCTGTCCTATCTGCCAATTGTCCTTTCCACCTATCCGCTCCACCACCCTCTCTGACCTATCACCTTCATCCCACTTCCATCTATTTACTGTATTCTTGGCTACCTTCCCCCTGGTCCCACCCCTCCCAATGATCTCTCCACCCTGGAGGCTTGTTGCCTTCATTCCTGATGAAGGGCTTTTGCTTGAAACATCGATTTTCCTGCTACTTGGACGCTGCCTGACCTGTACTTTTCCAGCACCGCTCTAATCTTGACTCTGGTCTCCAGCATCTGCAGTCCTCATTTTTGCCAAATTTTTAATATAAAGCTTTATTTCATTAATGGTGACTGACAACTGTCGTCTTTTTTTGTAAAAACACATTTTTCACTAATGTCCTTTAGGGAAGGAAATGTGTCCTCGCCCAGTCTGGCCTATGTAACTCCAGGTCTACAGCTATGCAGTTAATTCAAATCGCTTGCTGAAATATCCTTCGTGAGATACTCTGTTCAAGCAAGGAATGTTGGATTTGTGTACCAAATGATGGCCTTGCCAGTGATACCACATCCCATCAAAGAAAAAAACAGGATTCGCTCTCGAGTTTCTGTTTACTTTCTGCAGAATGAATTTAATTTGTACCTTCAGAGAGTTCTGTGGAGTACCTACGTTTGTTGCAAATAAGCATCAGTTTTACTGCTAATGGGTAGGGTCAGCCTTTCCCAATACTAGGTCTGATCAGTCAGTTCTAGTGAGCAGCACCAAATGTATCCGTCAACTCCAGTGTGCAGGTAAACATTGATATAAACATTATTCATTGCCACCAGTCATTTCAATGCTGAATTGCTAATGAACCACCTGATGAAGGAGCGGCGCTCAGAAAGCTAGCATGCTTTCAATTAAACCTGTTAGACTATAATCTGGTGTTGTGTGATTTTTAACTTTGTCTAATGAGGAAAGATTGAACAGGTTGGACCTAACCTGGTTTAAAAGAAGGAAATACGTTGCAGATTTTGAGGAGTCTTAGGCTAGATGCTGAACAGATATTTCCTCTCATAGGGTTATCTAGAACTCTCTATAATTTCAAAATAAGTTATCCATTTGAGTGTGATGAGCAATTTCTCCCCTCAGGAGGGCCATCCGAGTAGCAGGAATTTGTTGACCCAGAGAGAGGTGGAGGTTCAGATATTTGAATGTATTCAAACCAGAGCTAGACAGAAACTTGGTTGATAAGGGAGGGTCATGCATAAAGGTGAATACTTTCCTAATCAGTCTGTTCAGATATGCTATTATATATCTCTGGAGTAGCTGGAAATTGAACCCAGGCTTCCTGGTTCAAAGGTAGAACACAGCCACGGCACAAGATCCCTTTGGGCATGAAATTTAAGCATATAATCAGATCAGCCATAATCTTAGTGAACTTATCCTGTTACCTCTGATTATGACCCTATAATTCTGCCTCCCATATTAATATATTTTCCCTTTGATAAGGGGTTCAAAAGAATTTATAGCATTTGAAGTGTGGTATAAACTAGTGTCTTGCATAGCTTTTTATTCCTATTTTTGTATTCCATTCTCTTTGAAATAAAGGCCAATATTTTATTTGCAATTCCTAGAACCTATTTATATCAACTTATATGGCAGTGTATTTTTTATTCATGTATGAAAACTTACACATCCCTCTGCGCAGTAGCATTTTGCATTCTTTCTCCATTTAATGGCCAAGGTCTCTTTCCAAGAGTGGGGGAGTCCAAAGCTCGAGAAAAGAGGTTTAAGAGAGGCAAGATTTAACAAGGACCTGAGGGGTAACTTTTTCATGCAGAGGGTGGTGCGTGTCCAGGATGAGCTGCCAGAGAAAGTGATGGAGACTAGTACAATTACAACATTTAAAAGACATCTGGATGGGATATGAATGGGAAGGGTTTAGAGGGATATGGGCTAAATGTTGATAAATGGCACTAAATTAATTTAAGATATCTAGTCATGTGGACGTGTTGGACCAAACAGTCTATTTCCAAACAATCCAACACATCCATGCCGACTAGATATCTTAAATTAATCTAGTCTTATTTTCCAACATTTGGCCAATATCCTCGAAGCCCTTCGTATTTGTATCCCATTCAGATGCTTTTAAATGTTGTAATTTACCAGCCTCCACCATTTCCTTTGGTAGTTTATTCCATACATGCACCACTCTCTGTGTGAAATAGGTTCCCCATAGGTCCCTTTCAAATCTTTCCCCTGTCACCTTAAACCTATGCCCTCTAGTTTTGGACTACTTATCCTGGGAAAAAGACCTTGACTATTCACTCTAATGAAGCCCCTCATGATTTTATAAACTTCTCAGCCTCCGACGCTCCAAGAAAAATAGTCCCAGCCCATTCAGCCTCTCCCTGTAGCTCAAATCCTCCAACCTTGTAGATCTTTTCTGAACCCTTTCAAGTTTACCAACATCTTGCTTACTTATATTATAAATAGTTATGGTCCTAGTGATAGTAATTCCTGTGGTAAGCTACTAATTACAGTTCTGAGGAAGGGGCACTCGACCTGAATTGTTAACTCTGATTTCTCTCCATCTACCTGCTGTGCTTTTCCAGTAATTTCCATTTTTGCCACTAATTTTCAAGCTCTCATCCTGGAAATGCCCCCTTTCCCAACTCAATCTTCTATTAAGTTAGGTTAAAAACAATGACTGCAGATGCTGGAAACCAGATTCTGGATCAGCGGTGCTGGAAGAGCACAGCAGTTCAGGCAGTATCCAAAGTGCAGCCAGCACCTTCTATTAGTTACATTCCAACCAACAAAATTTGGACCCAACCAGGACAACCTGTAGATTCCTGATGAAGGGCTTATGCCCGAAACTTCGAATTTCCTATTCCTTGGATGCTGCCTGACCTGCTGTGCTTTAACCAGCAACACATTTTCAACTGTGATCTCCAGCATCTGCAGACCTCATTTTTTACCCTTCTATTAGTTAGCCAATTTAACAATTTTTGACAAAAGGATGGTGGGCTGAGGGGCCCATTCCTGTGCTGTATTGTTCCAATTTGAATATGCAACCTTCTAACCTGGAGTTAGATGCACTCCCTTTGCACCCCTTAATGTTGCACTCTTTAATGTGCACTATCTCTGGCTTTTGTACCAAAACTAAATTCCTCATATTGCTCTGCATTTTACACCCGTTCCATGGCGTCATTCCCGTGAACCTTTCTGCACCCTCTCTTTATTTTTCTGTGTTAGCTCAGAGTAATGAGCCAATTTGATAACTCTATGGTAGTGAGTTGGGGACAATTGTACTGGATATGGTGCAGTGTGTGTCTGTGGGGAACTGTGCACTAGGCCGCGAGCCATCACCTCGGCAACCCATCGCCATGGCGACCGCGGCCAGCCAATAGCAGGCGGTGTTAGTCGGGGATGGGGGGGAAGGGGTAGCCAATGGCGTTCCGGGACCGGGCCGGAGCCTGGCGGTAAATTTGAACCGAGCGGCCGTTTGCCCGGGCGGTGGGGATGACGGAGAGGCGGCCTGCGGCTGGAGAGGGGTGACTCAGGCATTAGGCCAGGGAACGAGCCTCGTTCGTTTTATCGATAAACCCAAAGATTTGAATATTGTCCATTGCCGTTTGGAGGAGAAGGCTGGTGAGTGGGTGAGTGGGTGAGTGGGTGTGAGTGGGTGGGGGGTGTGAGTGGGTGGGGGGTGTGTGGGGGTGTGGGGGGTGTGTGGGGGTGTGTGGGGGTGGGGGGTGTGTGGGGGTGGGGGTGTGTGGGGGTGGGGGTGGGGGTGTGTGGGGGTGGGGGTGGGGGGGTGGGGGTGTGTGGGGGTGGGGGTGGGGGGGTGGGTGTGGGGGTGTGGGTGTGGGTGACACAGGGATTGGGGAAAGCTGTGGACAGTGAGTGGGGGGGGTGGACAGTGAGTGGGGGGGGTGGACAGTGAGTGGGGGGGGTGGACAGTGAGTGGGGGGGGTGGACAGTGAGTGGGGGCGGTGGACAGTGAGTGGGGGGGGGTGGACAGTGAGTGGGGGGGGGTGGACAGTGAGTGGGGGGGGTGGACAGTGAGTGGGGGGGTGGACAGTGAGTGGGGGCGGTGGACAGTGAGTGGGGGCGGTGGACAGTGAGTTGGGGGGGTGGACAGTGAGTTGGGGGGGTGGACAGTGAGTGGGGGGGGTGGACAGTGAGTGGGGGGGGTGGACAGTGAGTGGGGGGGGTGGACAGTGAGTGGGGGGGGTGGATAGTGAGTGGGGGGGGTGGACAGTGAGTGGGGGGGTACAGCAGGGTATTGACAGGCTGGAGAGATAAATCTTCGGGTAAAAAAAAAAGTGAGGTCTGCAGATGCTGGAGATCAGAGCTGAAAATGTGCTGCTGGTTAAAGCGCGGCAGGTCAGGCAGCATCCAAGGAACAGGAGAATCGACATTTCGGGCCAGAGCCCTTCATCAGGAATGAGGAGAGGGTGCCAGGCAGGCTAAGATAAAAGGTAGGGAGGAGGGACTTGGGGGAGGGGCGATAGAGGTGGGATAGGTGGAAAGAGGTCAAGGTGAGGGTGATCGGCCGGAGTGGGGTGGGGGCGGAGAGGTCAGGAAGAAGATTGCAGGTTAGGAGGGCGGTGCTGAGTTGCTGTGGTAGCGAGTCTGTTTGAGAACGTGGCTGAAGAGTTTCTGTGCAGAGGAGATGACCTGGGGGGTGCAGTGAGAGAGAGACTCACTGAAATCCTTGTAGAGGGAGGAAGAGAGCTAATTACCCGAAGATTTTAACCTACTGCGAATCCTCTTGCAAGGATGCCTTCCTTGAAGAAGCTCTCTTCCTCCCTCTACAAGGATTTCAGTGAGTCTCTCTCTCACTGCACCCCCCAGGTCATCTCCTCTGCACAGAGACTCTTCAGCCATGTTCTCAAACAGACTCGCTACCACAGCAACTCAGCACCGCCCTCCTAACCTGCAATCTTCTTCCTAACCTCCCCGCCCCCACCCCACTCTGGCCTATCACCCTCACCTTGACCTCCTTCCACCTATCACATCTCCATCGCCCCTCCCCCAAGTCCCTCCTCCCTACCTTTTATCTTAGCCTGCTTGACACACTCTCCTCATTCCTGAAGAAGGGCTTATGCCCGAAACGTCGAATTTCCTATTCCTTGGATGCTGCCTGACCTGCTGTGCTTTAACCAGCAACACATTTTCAGGCTGGAGAATTAGCAGATGGAATTTAATCCGGACAAATGTGAGAGGTGATGCACTTTGGCAGGTCTAATGCAGGAGGGATGTATACAGCAAATGCAGGACTCTCAGGAACATGAACATACAGAGGTCCACAATTCCCAGACAGTGGCAACACAAATGGGCAAGGTGGGTCCAGAGGGGGATAGTGAGGACTGCAGATGCTGGAGAATGAGTCAGAGTTGGCAAAGTGTGGCGCTAGGGAAAAGCGCAGCAGGTCAAGCAGCATCAGAGGAGTAAGAGAGTCGTTGTTTCAGGCTTGGGATTAAACCCGAAACATTTACTCTCTTGCTCCTCAGATGCTGCCTCACCTGCTTTTCCAGTGTCACACTTTATCGAAGGTGGTCAAGGAGGCGTATGGTACATTTGTCTTCCTTAGTCAGCCTGTAGAATATAAAAATTCCTGATGAAGGGCTCTGGCCCGAAACATCGAATTTCCTGTTCCTTGGATGCTGCCTAACCTGCTGTGCTTTAACCAGCAACACATTTTCAGCGAATATAAAAATTGGCAAGTCATGTTACAGCTGTAGAGAGCTTTACTTAGGCCATGTTTGGAATATTGTGTACAGTTCTGGTTGCCCTGTGACTGGAAGGATGTGGAAGTTCTGGAGAGGGTATATAAATGCACTGTGGTGGAGGTGGTGGGGGCAGATACACAAGCAATGTTTTTAAAAGGCATCTTGACAGATCCATGAATGGGCACTGACTAGAAGGACATGGATAGCATAGGGAAAATGTTTTAATTTAGAAAGGCATCACCTGTTGGTGCAGAGTCTTGGTGGATCAAAGGATCTGTTCCTGTACTGTAATGTTCTCTGCTCTAATTATCATCAGTTTTCGGTCAGAGACTTTCACTTCAGAGCTCTGACCAAAGAAGTCTGATCCATGATCTTCTCTAATACAGCATACTATTTATTAACTGGCACCTATGGATAGTGTGATGGCTCACTGGTTAGCACTGCTGCTTAACAGTGCCAGGAACCTGGGTTCAATACCAGCCTCTGGCAACTGTGAGGAGTTTGCATGTTCGCCTTCTGTCTGTGTGAATTTCTTCTGGGTGCTCTGGTTTCCTTCCACAGTGCAGGTGGATGATAAATTGCCTAGAGAGTCCAGAACTTGCAGGCTTGGTGGATTAGCCAAGGGAATGCAGGGATATGGTCATAGGTTGGGTCTGTATGGCATGCTGTTCGGAGGGGCCATTTCCTTTGGTCTGAGATTTAATGATAATCAGTTTTAAATATTGTCCATTTTCTTTTGGTTAGAGACTTTCTCTTCAGTGCTGTGACCAAAGGCAGTCCGATCCACAATAGCCGCGATCTTCTCCAATACAGCTAGCTTTTTATTAACTGGCATCGATGGGTCCAGGAGTGTAACAATTGATCAAATATTCCAGTTAACCAAAAGGTCTTGATTGATTAATGGAAAAGCACACACTAAGTATTAGAAAAATAATGTGTGGATATACATATCACTTTCATATTTTATTTACAACATAAATCACTGAATTAACAATGCCAATTTGCATCAATGAAAACTTACCAGTAGAGAGCCTTCCCGCTCGTGGCCTCAGCTGATGACTTGAACATTGCAAGATCACAAAAATACAGTAAACTTCTGGTATTTCGGGAATCTAGTATTTGCCAGTTTATTGAGCGAGTCACTTCATGAGGTGCCAGTTAAATATATAGTTGGGTGCAAAGGTATTTCCTGAATTGACCTCTGTGTTGTTGGTGTGAATCTGATCTGCAGTGACCAACCAGCCAACTTTGCCGATCTATCTGCTGGTCACTGTCGCAACATATACATACGAGTGCGGCCGCACTTGGAATATTGCATACAGTTCTAGTCACCGCATTATAGGAAGGATGTGGAAGCTTTGGAAAGGTGCAGAGGAGATTTACCAGGATGTTGCCTGGTATGGAGGGAAGGTCGTACAAGGAAAGGCTGAGGAATTTGAGGCTTTCTTCACTAGAGAGAAAAAGTTTGAGAGGTGACTTAATTGAGACGTATATGATAATCAGAGGGCTAGGTAGGGTGAACAGTGAGAGCCTTTTTCCTCAGAAGGCAATGGCTAGCATGAGAGGACATAGCTTTAAATTGAGGGGTGGTAGATATAGGACAGATGTCAGAGGTAGTATCTTTACTTAGATTGGTTCCACAGGTCAGCACAACATCGAGGGCCGAAGGACTTGTACTGTGCTTATAAAAAACAGAAGAACTGTGGATGCTGTGAATCTGAAACAAAAACAGAAATTGTTGAAGAAACTCAGCAGATCTGGCAGCATGGATGGAGGAAAAGTGGAGTTAATGTTTCGAGTCTAATGACCCATCTTCTCTTCTACATGTATCTTTTATTCTGGGATAATGGATTAAGGCTGATGAGAAATCTTTCCTGCTTTTATTATCTGCTGTTAACCTATTTGGAGGGTTTACAAGTTGATACTTGGCTGTGCTGTGTATGTGTTGGCCATCAAGTTCTGGCTTGGGGTTAGAGTTGGGAATCACAGATATTTACTATTGGTGCTGAAGGAGGAGGAGTGGGCAGCAGTTTCACGACCTACAGACTTGCTGAAGGAAAGGATTCAGCTCCTTTAAAGGGGAAAATTAGCTGAATATTCAAGATCTAGTTTGCACTGAGCAGAGTGTGGGGCTGTGTCCTGTAGTTTGCATTGCTGGTGCACAATGGCTTTGTACATAATCACTGTAAGAGTAAAGTTTCCTCTACTAGTTTACTAATGCCATGGATTATTTCACCTCTACTTAAAAGGCAAGACAGAGATAGGTTTAATATCTAAACAGAACAATAGCATAAAGTCATAAAGCACAGAAATAGACCCTTCAGTTCAACTTATCCATCCAAAAAGATATCCTTAATTAATCTATTCCCGTTTGCCAGTGTTTGGCCCATTATCTCTCCCAAACCCTTCCCATTCATGTATCCATCCAGATGCCTTTTAAATATTGTAATTGTACCAGCTTCCATCACTTTATCTGGCAATTCATTCCCTACCCTAGGGAGAAGACCTTGTCTATTCACCCTATTTATACCCCTCATGACTTTATAAATCTCTACAAGGTCACCCTTCAGCCTCCGAAACTCCAGAGAAAATAGCCCCAGCCTATTCAGCCTCAAACCCTGGCAACATCCTTGTAAATCTTTTCTGAACCCTTTCAAGTTTCACAACATCCTTCCCATAGCAAGGAGATATGATGCAGAGCTGGACTGAGGAGTGGCAGATGGAGTTCAACCTCGTCAAGTATGAGGTTGTCAATTTTGGAAGGACAAGTAAGAATGCGGAATACAGGGTTAACGGTAGGGTTCTTAGTAAGGTGGAGGAGCAGACGGATCTTGGGGTCTACGTTCATAGACCTTTGAAAGTTGCCACTCAGGTGGATAGAGCTTGTAAGTAGGCCTATGGTGTATTAGCGTTCATTAGCAGAGGGTTTGAATTCAAGACTCGTGAGGTGATGTTGCAGCTGTACAGGACCTTGGTAAGGCCACATTTGGAGTACTGTGTGCAGTTCTGGTCGCCTCACTTTAGGAAAGATGTGGAAGCTTTGGAGAGGGTGCTGTTGCTTGGAATGGAGAATAGGTTGTATGAGGATAGGTTGAGAGTGCTAGGCCTTTTCTCATTGGAACGGCGAAGGATGAAGGGTGACTTGATAGAGGTTTGTAAGATGATCAGGGGAATAGATAGAGTAGACAGTCGGAGACTTTTTCCCCGGGTACAACAGAGTGTTACAAGGGGACATAAATTTAAGGTGAAGGGTGGAAGGTATGGGGGGGGGGGGGGGATGTCAGGGGTAGGTTCTTTACCCAGAGAGTGTGGGGGCATGGAAAGCGCTGCCTGTGGGAGTGGCAGAGTCAGAATCATTGGTGACCTTGAAGCGGCAATTGGATAGGTACATGGATAGGTGCTTAAGCTAGGGAAAATGTTCATCACAACATCGTGGGCCGAAGGGCCTGTTCTGTACTCTATTGTTCTATGTTCTATGAGACCGGAAGTGCATATAATATTCCAAATGTGGGCTAACCAATGTCCTGTACAGCTGCAATATGACCTCCCAGCTCCTTTACTCAATGCACTGACCAATAAAGGCAAGTGTGTGAAACGTTATCTTCACAATTTGACACCTGCTCCCCCACGTTCACAGATCTGTGAACCTGCATTCCGAGGTCTCTTTGTTCGGCACCACTACCCATTAAGTGTGTAGGTTCTGCAATTATTTGCCTTTCCAAAATACAGCATCTCACATTTATCTAAATTAAACTCCATCTGCCACTCTTTGGCCTTTTAGCCCATCTGATAAGATTCCATTGTACGCTGAGATAATCTTCTTCACTGTCTACTATAACCACTTATTTTGGTGTCTTCTGCAAATTTACTAACCATTACCTCCTATATTCAGATCCAAAGCATTTACATAGATGGCAAAAAGCAGTGGACCCAGCACCTATCCCTGCAACTCACTGCTTGTCATAGGCCTCCAGCCTAAAAAACAACCCACCACCACTCTTTTGTCTCTTACCTGCAAACCAGTTTTGAATCCAAATGGCTCGTTATCCACGTATTCCACATGGTCTGACGTTGCTAACCAGTTTACCATGTGGAACCTTGTTGAACGCCTTACAGAAGTCTGTATAGATCACGCCCCCCACTCTACCTTTATCAATCCTCTTATTACTTCAAAAAATTCAATCAAGTTAGTGAGACATGATTTCCCACAACTATCCCTAATCAGTCCTTACCTTTCCTCAGTTCTGTCCCTCAGAATCCCCTCCAATAACTTGCCCACCACTGTCAGGCTCACCCATCTATAGTTCCCTGGCTTTTCCTTTTAACCTTTCTTTAATATTAGCATCACGTTAGCCAACCTCCAGTCTTCCGGCACCTTATGGGTATTGATGATACAAACATCTCAGCAATGGGCCAGCAATCACTTCCTATAAAGTTCTAGGGTACACCTGCTCCTCTGGTAAACATGAAAGATCAGACAACAATAATTCGGAGGAGATCAGGGATGTCTCCCTAGTGTCCTGGTCAGTGTCTCCTAACTGGTGTAACTAAAATAAGTTTACTGGTTACGACTGCATTATTGTTTGTGATCTTGCTATGCAGAAATGGGCAGTTTGCATTTTGCAGTATGACAGTGGCTGTGTGTTAAACATACTTCATTGTCTGTGACATGCTTTAAAATGTCTTGGGGCTATGAAAGGTATTATATAAATGTAAAAAATTCCTTTATTCTTTACAAATCAAGTTACTAGACCACATTGAATATAATTTTATTGTGAGGTTTTGTTTGTGTCAATATATTTGACTTTGTGTATAATTCTTTAACAGTCTCCCTTGTCGCTGTGCATTTTCTGGAGCTGTCAGCCATGGCTGCAGTCAGCCTGATGGTCCTTTATGAGGATGAATCAGTGGAAGTGCAGTATACAGATAGCTCCTGTCTCCAGCTCTCCCCTTGTGGTTCGGAATTCCTGTTTGAGAAGGCCCCTGCACCATCTATGCACCCTTTGCAGAGTTCCTGCCGGGTTCGCCAGCGAACACAGTTTGTCATCAGCAACTACAAGGTGGGAGAGGCAGATTTTCAGGGCATTCTGCTGATACAAGTGCTTCTGTGGTGTAAAGTGTGAAATGCTGCAGCCAAATTTCTCTCAGATAATGATATTGACTAAATCTGTCTTGGATCCTGGTTGATAGCTAAATATCGGTCAGGACACTGAGGAAGACATTGCTGTATTTTGTCAAATTGTCGTGTAATCTTTTACATTCACATGGTGGAGCAGGCAGGGTCTTGGTTTGACATTTCATTGAATGTTGACATTCTGAATGTTATGACCTTGGAAAATACTGAAAATGAGAGGGATGCATATCTACAGATCCCTGAAGGCAGCAAAGATACTTACCTTTATTGGCTGAGGGTAGAATGCAAGAGCAGAGCTGTTATGTTGCAACAGTTTAAAATGCTGATTACGTCACAACTGGTGTACCTTGTATAGTTTTAGCAGAACCTCCCTGCTTTTATACTCCATTCCCTTTGAAATAGAAGTCAAAATTCCATTTGCCTTCCCTGTTATAGAGTCATAGAGATGTACAGCATGGAAACAGACCCTTCGGTCCAACCCTTTCATGCTGACCAGCTATCCCAACCCGATCTAGTCCTTCTGGCAGCTCATTCCATACTTGGAGCACCTTCTGTGTTGGATGTTGGCTTTTTTTGTGATGAGTAGACAAGGACTCCCAACTCCCGGTCTTCTGGAGCTTTCTGCGGTGTTTCTTCATTTTGCAAACTATTCATCTCCTCTATTCTTCCTGCTGATGTGCACAAGCTCACATTTCCCACATCATATTCCATCGACCAAGTTTTTACCCACTTGTTTAACTAGTCTGTATTCTCTGCTGACATTTTTTGTCATCCTCACCTCTTGCCTTCCGGCCTATTTTTATATCATCTCAAGCATCACTATAGTACATCTATTTTCCACAATCAATTAATTATTATAACATAGATAATTGTGACCTCAGCACTGATCCCTGTGGCATTCAAATAGTTACAGGTTGCTGTCCTGAAAATGCCCTCTTTATCCCAATTCTCTGTCCTTTATTAGTTAGCCAATCCCGTATCCATGTTAACATACCACCTCCGATTACTTTTATGTTAAGTAGTCTAACCTGTGGTATTTTATCAAACGCCATCTGAAATCCAGGTATATTAAATTCATTACTTTTTCCCCTTTATCTGTTCTGATTGTTGCCTCCTCAGAGAATTTCGCTGAGTTTGTTGGGCATGGTTTCCCCTTCATGAGGCCATGCTGACTCGGACTTGATAGATCGAATGGCCGGATTCAGTTCCTGTGCCATATTATCTTGTTCTTCATTGTACAAAACCTTAGTAAGACCACATCCAGAATACTGTATGCAGTTTTAGTCTCCTTCTTTAAGGAGGGATGGCAATAAATTGAAGCTGCTTCAGTGGATGTTTACTAGATTTGATACATGGAGTCAGCAGTTTGTCTTATGAGGCTAGTTTGGATGCTTGATTCCATCAGAGTTTACAAGAGTCAATGGTGACTTGGTTGAAGTGTATAAAGTCCTGGATGGTGATGACTAGGTGGATTTGGAAAGGATGTTTCCTCCTGGGGTCAGCCTGAAACATAGGTCATTGTTTTAAAATTAGGTGTTGCCCTGTCAGGACCAGTGTAGCAGGTGGTGAAAAAGACAAATTTATGTTGGCATTCATAGTGAAAGGGTTTGAGTACATGCGCATCTCGCTTCAACTCTACAGGGCATTGGTAAAAGCACACCTAGAGTACTGTGTACAGTTTTGGTCTCCTTCTCTGAAGAAGGATGTTTTGGCTGCTGTTGGAGTGCAAAGAATGTTTACCAGACTCATTCTTGGGATGGTGGGACTGATGTGGATAGTGGCATGATGGCTCAGTGCTTAACACTGCTGCCTCCCAGCACCAGGAACCTGGATTCTATTCCACCCTTTGGTGACTGCTTGTGTGGAGTTTGCACGTTCTCCCTCTGTCTGCGTGGGTTTCCTTTGGGTGCTGTTTGGGGGGCAGGTAAATAGGTCTGAGTGAGGGTGCTCTTTGGAGGGTTGGTGTAGACTTGATGCGCCGAATAGGGAATTGTGTATGGGGAGAGAATGGATTAATTGGGACTATATTTACTGGAACTTTGCAGAATGAGGGGAATCTCAGAGACCTATTAACTTCTAACAGGATTACACAGGGTAGATGCAGGAAGAATGTTCTCTGAGGAGACTAAAACTTGGGATCACAGTCTATGGATATGGGTTAGCCCGTTCATGACAGATGAAGAGAAACTCTATCACCGAGGTGAGTCTGGAATTCTCTTCCTCAGAAAACTGGAGGCCAAAGCTTTGAAAACTTTCAAGATGTAGACTTAGTTCTTACAACTCAAGGAATCAAAACATATGGGGGTGAAAGCAAGAATAGGTACTGAATTGGAAGAGCGGCCAAGATCATATTGAATGATGGAGAAAGCTCAAAGGGTTGATTGGCCCTCTTCTGCTCCTCTGTGCTATGTTTCTGTGACAGATGAGAAGAATTCTTTTCTCAGAGGATTGTATGACTTTGGAACACTGACTTTTGTTGGTTAGGAAAATTGTGGATTATCAGGGGTAGATGGGAATGTGAAATTTCAAACACAAACTTGGTGAATGGTGAACTAGGCTTGATGGGCTGAATGGTCTTATTATACTACTTAGTACTTGTGCATTTGTATTAACAGACCAATAGCCAGACTGCAGACATGAAACGTGCTATTCTCACAATTCCAGTATCTGGACAAGCAGATAGGGACTGGAGTAGGCCATTTGATTTCTTGAGCCTGCTGTACAATTTTAGATCATGGTTGGTCACCTGCATCAACACGATATCCCTGCACTGTCTCCATGTCATAGAGATGTACAGCATGGAAACTGACCTTTCGGTCCAACCCATCCATGCTGACCAGATATCCCAACCCAATCTAGTCCCACCTGCGAGCAACTGGCCCATACCCCTCCAAACCCTTCCTATTCATATACCATTCCAAATGCCTTTTAAATGTTGCAATTTTACTAGCATCCACTACTTTCTCTGGCAGCTCATTCCATACATGTACCACCCTTTGCATGAAAAAGTTACCCCTTAGGTCTCCTTTTATATCTTTCCTCTCACCCTAAACTTATGCTGTCTAGTTCTGGACTCCCTGACCCCAGGGAAAAGACCTTGTTTATTTATCCTATCCATGCCCCCCATTTTGTAAAGGTCACCCCTC
This sequence comes from Hemiscyllium ocellatum, assembly GCF_020745735.1. Classification (NCBI taxonomy): domain Eukaryota; kingdom Metazoa; phylum Chordata; class Chondrichthyes; order Orectolobiformes; family Hemiscylliidae; genus Hemiscyllium; species Hemiscyllium ocellatum. The sequence goes on from NC_083402.1 coordinate 6,314,936, forward strand.
AGCCTCCGACGCTCCAGGGAAAACAGCCCCAGCCTGTTCAGCCTCTCCCTGTAGCTCAAATCCTCCAACCCTGGCAACATCCTTGTAAATCTTTTCTGAACCCTTTCAAGTTTCACAACATCTTTCCGATAGGAAGGAGACCAGAATTGCACGCAATATTCCAACAGTGGCCTAACCAATGACCTGTACAGCCGCAGCATGATCTCCCAACTCCTGCACTGAAGACTCTGGCCAATAAAGGAAAGCATACCAAACGCTGCCTTCATTATCCTATCTACTTGCGACTCCACTTTCAAGGAGCTATGAACCTGCACTCCAAGGTCTCTTTGTTCAGCAACACTCCCTAGGACTTTATCATTAAGTGCATAAGCCCTACTAAGATTTGTTCCTAGCTCTGGGAGTAATCCAGATATTACTACCCTTGAGGACCTCCTTTTTAAATTCCTGCCTAACTCTCTGTAATCTCCCTTCAGAATCTCAACCTTTTCCCTTTCTATGTCATTGGTTCCAATGTGGACAATAACCTTTTGCTGGCCCCTCTTCCTCCTTGAGAACATTCTGCACGCTCTCTGAGACATCCTTGATCCAGGCACCAGGGAAGCAACACACCATTCTGCTTTTTCGCTGCTGGTTACAGAACGGTCTGTCTGTACCTCTGACGGAGAGTCCCCTAACACAATTGATCTCTTGGAACCTGACTAACCCCTCATTGCATTAGAGCCAGTCTCAATACCAGAAACTTGGCTATTTGTGCTACGTTCCCTGAGAATCCATCACCCCCTACATTTTCCAAAACAGCATACCTGTTTGAAATGGGGGTAGCCACAGAAGACTCCTGCACTAGCTGCCTATCTCTTTTACCTTTCCTGGAGTTAACCCATCTATGTGACTGTATCTGTGACTTTTCTCCCTTCCTGTAACTGCCATCCATTGCATACTGTTGCTGTTGCAAATTCCTCATTGCCTCTAACTGTCTCTCCAACCGATCCATTCGATCTGATAGGATTCGCAACCAACCGCATTTATTGTAGATATAATCTGCAGTAACCCTTAAACTCTCTTTAAACTCCCACATCTGACAAGAAGTGCATATCACTCTACTAAAGGCTATTTTTGCTCCTTCACAATCTACAGACCCAGAAAATAATGCCATTTTATACCTCCACAAAACTCTGCCCCAGGTTAAATTAATGGTAATGGCTTATGTTTTAAGTTTAATCAAGAGACATATCTCAAAAAACTTGGGTTTCAACCTACTAATGGAATCAATCAATCAATCTCTCTCCTGAATTTACTTAATAATTGAGCTTCTAAAGTCCTCTGAGGGAGAATTCCAAAACAACACCTCCTGAGGTAGATCTTAGAAGTTGTTTTAACAATAAAACAATCGACGGCACTTAAATACTGGAATGTTTCCCCAGTGCCCTGAAGGAATCTTTATCTCTTAATTAATATTATCGAAACAGATTGCCTGACCATTGATAAATTGTGTCGGATCATGCTATGCCAGCTGGCTGGTTCACTTCCTGTATTATGACAGTGAATAGACTTCAAAGAATTTGCTATATAGTGCTTTGGTGCATCCTTTGCTCATTAAAGGCACTATATAAATACAAAGTTTTTAAAAATTTATCCCAAAGATTTAAATTGTACAACTGAACTAGTACTGACAATTTGTGGGTAATGTCACACTAATCCGGCATGCACTTGCTGAGCCATACACACGTCTTCTGGGCCGAAATGACTCTTCTGATCTCCAGAGGCAGGTCCTCTGGTCATTTCTACACACCTCACTCCCATGCATTTTACTCTTCCTAGAAGCCTCTCATTTTCAATTTTGCCATGTGTAATAATTAACAAATTATATAAACCACTCTCCTGCCTTTTCCCCATAATTCTTCATTCTCTTACTGAAAAAATCAGTCTGCCTCAGTTTTGGATATAGTTAACATCCCAACGTCTACAGCCCCTTGCGGTAAAGAATTCTGCAGATTCACTACTCTAAGAAGAAAAAATCCTACTCATCTGTCTTAAATGGGTGTCCCCTTACACTGAGATGATGCCCTCTGGTCCTAGACTCTCCCACAAGGAAGCAATCCACCTGCATCTACCCTGTAAAGCCCCAATGGGTCAGGCTTTGGCCTATATGACCTTGTTGCTTTTCTTGATGACATGCAAGAATCCTTTGTGCTCCTCCCTCTTGAGAATCTCTTCACTGTTCTTTTTCAAACAAAAGGGGCAGCACGGTGGCTCAGTGGTTAGCACTGTGGCCTCACAGCACCAGGGACCTGGGTTCGATTCCAACCTCGGGCAAGTGTCTGTGTGGAGTTTGCACATTCTCCCTGTGTCTACGTGGGTTTCCTCCCACAATCCAAAGATGTGCAGGTCAGGTGAATTGGCCAAACTAAATTGCCCATCATGTTTTGGATGTGTAAGTTACATGCATTAGTCAGGGGTAAATATAGGGTAAGGGAATGGGTCTGTGTGGGTTACTCCTTGGAGGGTAACTTGTTGGGCCAAAGGGCCTGTTTCCACACTATAGGGATTCTTCTGTCCAACTGACTCACTCCACCTTTCTGCAGAACAGTCTTTTACAGCTTTGGATGTCTGATTTCAAGATCCATGTTTCAGCCCCATACAGCAAGACACTCCAAATCACAATCTTGCTGATGCTTTTCTGAAAATATGAAATAAATAATAATTATTGAAAGGATTTGCAGGGCTGTGGGGAAAGAGTATGGTGAAGTGGCTTTAATCATATAGCTCTTTGAAAGAGTTAGCACAGGTGCAGTTGACTGAATGGAGTCCTTTCTGTGCTGTCATTATTGTGCACAAACATAACCAATTAAAATTATGAACTTTAATTTCTTGCATAATTGGTTTTATTGTGAAAATTCTGTGTTTCTCCTGTAGGAGCAGTTACTACAAGCTCTGGAATTCAGAAATCAATTTGCTTCTCAGCCCTATCTTCTAGCAAGACTGATTTCTGGAGACAAGCTGTTGGTGAGTCCTAACTCACTACAACCCTCAATGTCAGCTTTACACTTCCTAGTCCCATCTGTTTGGCTAAACTGCCAGTTTCTAATAAATGATCTGTGTTTTGACTTTAAAGTTATGTATGTATATATTTGTGAATTTTTTTTGTTTTTGTTTAACTCCCCTATTCCTCCCTTCTACTGACAGAAAATTTAATTTGGTTCAGATCCTCAAGAAATCCAGAACTAGGAGCAGGAATGAGCTCGACACTTGAGCCTGGTCCTCCATTCATTACGTTCATGGTTAAATTCCATTTTCCTGATACTTGATTTCCCCTTTTGTTTGAAAATTCTACTAGAGATATGACTCCGATGACAGAGCAAAGTTGCAACACTGCAGTCAGGCTATGGCATGTCAGAGCTGGCTGAATGGCCTATCCCTAACCCATCAGTTATTTGTGAGGAAATATATTAAAATTAAATGAAGTAAAAGCAGATTGCTAAACCTGTCATCTCACCTCATTGGATTGTCCCAGCACGATTTTCCAGTTTTGTGGCAGGTTCAAAAGCTGCTCTTGCATCTCTGCTAATACAGCTTTTCACTTAATACCAATCAGGGTGGTGCCACAGTGACCTCCTAGTTTATTAATACCGAAAGGGAAGTGGATACCAGCTGTATCCTTTCACATAGTGGGGAGCTTGATAAAGGAATATGTGGAGCACTAATCCTGTCTTTTTTGTGGTATTCTGAATTAAATAATTTATTTCCTTGGTTTTCTGCCTAGAAGTCAGTTAATTTTGTTTTAATCGTTCATGGGATGTAGGCATCTCTGGCTGGGCCAGCATTTATTTCCCACCCTTTGTGACCCTTGAGAAGGTGGTGGTCGCTGCCTTCTTGAATGAATGCAGTCCATGTACACCATACCGTTGGGGAGGGAGATCCAGGATTTTGACCCAAATTTGAAGGAACAGCAATATATTTCTGAGTCAGGATACTGAGTGGCTTGGAGGGAAACGTGCATGTTCCCATATATCTGCTGCCCTTCTAGATGGAAGTGGTTGTATGTTTGGAAAGTGCTAAGACACCTTAGTGAATTTGAGTGTGAGGGGTTGAGAATTTCTGAGAATTTGGGATGATCCTTCCAGTGCAGTACTGAGGGTAACCCTCATTGTCAGAGATGCTGCATTTCAGTCGAGGCACTAAAATGAGGACCTGTCTGTTTCAAGTTGATTTATAAAGACCTATAGCTATTATTTTGATGAGCAGGGGCATTATTCATGTGCCCTGGCCAATATTTATCCCTGCATAAATGGCAGTTTTCAAAAAAATCTCTTCACTATCACATTGCTGTTTACAGGATCTTACATGAAGATTGGCTGACATGCTTGTTACAAAATAACACTGATTACACTTCATTGGTTGTAAATGTCCTGAGACAAAAGTTGATCGGTAAATGTTTGAGTTAATAAATCAGAATTGTTCAATATGCCTGCTTAAAGTCAGTGTCTTGTTTCTCTTGCCTCTCTAGAACCAGTTCCTTGACATTTGTGAAGTGAAGTGGCCTGGAAGCGACCAAGACGGTGGAGTAAAGGTTGCTGACAGTGGATGGGTGACAGTCTCCTCTCTAGATGGTCGTGCCTTCCTCAGTCTGGCTCCATCTCGACTTGAGTTCACTGTGGAGTTCCTGACACCAGTCAGTACGCCTGCTGCCAGCAAGCCGCTCCATAAGCAGGGCGCAGGTAGCAACTTTGAGCCCCAAAACTGTCTCAACCTGGAGAAGATTAAACCCTCTGGGTTCAATGAGGGCCAGAACCAATCTGGGAGAAGAACCCGGAATTCTCAGAGTAAAGTACGTGAAGGTGCAAATCCTCTAAATCTGGAACAAAGAGGTGGAGGCTCGACTGAGATTTGCTCCAAATACATGTGTCAGTATACATGGGTGATTCAGCACCACACTGTATCCTCTTGCCCACAAGAATGGGATTTCCCTCTGAGACTCGCTCTTCACTATAACTGTGAGCAAGAGAAATCTCTGGAGCTGAATGGGATAGATAACAGATCGCTGTGTGTTAATGAACCTATGGCACCAGGAGTTTCAGAATCAGCCACTACTGTTCCCAAAGTATTGCCTCTGAACTGCCCAGCCCCACATCTTCACAGGTAAACATTAGGCTATGTATTTTTAACATAGAAGAGAATATGTATTGCTTGAACTTGTAAAACATCTCGAGTCATAGAGTCATACAGCATGAAAATAGATCCTTAGGTCCAACCAGTCCATGCTGGCCATAATCCCAAATAAACTAAACTAAACTAGTCCCACCTGCCTGTGCTTGGCCCATGTCCCTCCAAATATTTCTTATTCATGTACTTATCTAAATGTTGTAACTGTACCTGCACCCACTACTTCGTCTGGAAGTTCATTCCACACCTGAACCACTCTCTATTTAAAAAAAACATTGCCCTCATGTCTTTTTTAAATCTTTTCTCCTTTCACCTTAAACGTATGCCCCTAGTCTTGAAATCTTCCATTCTCAGGAAAAGATACCTTATCTATACCCCTCATGATTTTATAAACCTCTATAAGGTCACCCCTCAACTTTCTATGCTTCAGTGGAAAAAGTCCCAGCCTATCCAGCTTCTTTGTATAATTCAAACCCTCCATTCCTGGCAACATGCTAATAAATTGCTTCTGAACTCACTCCAGCTTGATAATATCTTTTATATAACCGGGCAACCAGAACTGTACACAGTATTCCTGAAGAGGCCTCACCAATGCCCTGTACAACCTCAGCATGACATCCCAACTCCAAGGTCTGAGCAATGAAGACAAGCATGCTAAATGCCTTCTTAACCACCTTCTGTATATGTGACACAAACTTCAATGAATTATGTATCTGAAGCCTATAGGGGTCTCAGTTCTATAACATGACCCAAGGCCCTACTTGTCAAATAAATCACATTTATCCAAATTAAACTCCATCTCCCAATTCTCAACCCATTGACCCAATTGATCAAGATCGCTTTGTATTCTTAGATAACCTTCTTTGCTGTTCACTATATTACCAATTTTGCTATCAACTGCAAACTTAATAATCATACCTTCTATGTTCTCATCTAAATAATTTACATAAATCACATACAAAATTCTAGAATGGAATGCAGTGTTTCACATTGTAATTTGTCCTAAGTATTATAGGAATGTAGCATCCTTGCAGTGATTGGGTACACCTTATCACTCCTCCACTGCAGTGAGGTGTGGTACAACGCAGGTCTTGTGTCATAACTTTACATTACTTTAGATTACTTACAGTGTGGAAACAGGCCCTCGGCCCAACAAGTCCACACCGACCCGCCGAAGCGAAACCCACCCATACCCCTACATTTACCCCTTACCTAACACTACGGGCAATTCAGCATGGCCAATTCACCTGGAAACTGGAGCACCCGGAGGAAACCCACGCAGACACGGGGCGAACGTCAATCGCCTGAGGCAGGAATTGAACCCAGATCTCTGGTGCTGTGAGGCAGCAGTGCTAACCACTGTGCCACCATGCCGCCCATAAAATAAGTGTTCTATCTCTGTATCAAACTACATTGCAATGAACTGAAAGCGAAATTAATTGACTAAGAACGTTTCTTGTGGAATTGTTCTGACAATCGTCAGCATTTTCTCAATTTGCCTGTTGAAATTATAATGTACTGATTGTAACTTGTTGACCAGCTAGGGCCTTGTTCATGTGTTGATGATCTCTGCCAATATCCGATGCTGACTGATTGTTGTACCTAGGTGGCGCTTCGGGGACGTGCTGGGTCAGGGAAAACGGGACTTGGAGACTTGCCTGCATTCACAGCAGGTGAAAGTAGTCTGGTGCCAAAGTGTGCTGTACAGGTAAGAGGTGCTCTGACTGCCTGATACACCAACAGGGAGTTTCACCTCAAATAAAAGTGAAATACTACAGATGCTGGAAATGTGAAACAAAAACTGCAGGAAAAACTGAGCTGGTCTGGCAGGATCTGTGGAGAGAGAAACAAAGTTAAAATTTCGATTCCAATATGACTGTCTTCAATAGAAGTCAGTTTGAACTTTTCTCCAAAAGACATCTCTCTCTCTCTCTCCCCACTGATGCTGGCTGATCAGCTGCATAGTTTCAGCACTTTGTGTTTGTTCGGAATTGTATCGACCTTTCATCTCTTGTAAACCTTGTTTTTACATCTGTTTCCCAAGCTCAAACAAACTGCTGCTTCTGAAATGACTTCATCTGACAAAGGAGCAACACTCTGAAAGATGCTGATTTCAGATTAACCTGTTGGACTATAACCTGGTTACGTGTAATTTCTGACTTTGTGTGGGGGAAGAGGAGATGTTTGTGTTTAGGATAGGCTCATATATGGCTGTAGTACTGTTCTGTCAAAGGATCTCTGATCTTGAAAAATTAGCTGTTTTTCTGTCTACAGATGCTGTAGACCTGCTAAGTTTCTCTAGCAACTTTTTATTTCTGATTCAGATTTTCAGCATCTTCAGTTCTTTGTTTAAATTTATTCTAGGACACAGCTGTCAGGGAAAGGTGTCTTCCATTTCTGATAAAGGGTTTACAATGACACATTCACTTCTTACCTTCTTTCAAGGATGATGACAGGCCTAGATTCATGAATACTGCACATTGCAGCACAAAAGGAGTAAGTAGCTCATCACCTCAAATTCCACCTCACTGTCCTTCTTAAATTGTTTTCACAAATATTTTCATTGTTTTGCAAGTTTTTTTTCTTTATTCATAAGGTGAGTCGAGCATTTTATGCTCATCTCAAATTGTGCTGAAACAGAATGGCCTGTTAGCCAACAGGTGAGGACAGCAGGTTTTCTTGCTGCTATGATATTGATCATTGATCATATCCCAAAGTGAAACTTGACTTGATAGACCAAGTTATCCTTATTGTTTACCATGCAGGCCAGTCACTGACCAGTGTACTTTCGCAAATCCTAAAAGTTTATTACACAAAATAAAGAGCACACATGTTATTGTGCCAAACAAAAACTTCAAATGTTTTCTTTGTAAAATCCCTTGATGAGCTGGTAGATGTGGTAGTAGACCAATAAAATCCAAAGTCATAAAGTTGTACAATACAGAAACAGACCCTTCAATCAAATTCATCCATGCCAACCAGATACCCTAAATTGATCTAGTCCCATTTGCCAGCATTTGGCCCATATCCTTCAAAACCTTACTCATGTACCCAGATGCCTTTTAAATGTTGAAATTGTACCAACCTCCACTATTTCCCCAGCAGCTAATTTCATACACACACCATCCTCTGCTCGAAAAAGTTGTCTTCGGGCTCTTTTTAAGTTTTTCCCCTCTTAACTTAAACCTATGATCTCTAGATTCACCCTATTATTGTCCCTCAATCTTATAAACCTCTATAAAATTACCCCTTCGCCTCCAACACACCAAGGAAAAAAATTACTTTGGACATATGATGTCACGTTCCTCTAGATATTCCACTTTGGCCTCTACTTTGGCACATGAGGCATAGGAGACAGATTCTGCCTTGAAGTATTTGGGTGGGTCTTCTGGGATTTTGGGTCAATATCGATCTTGGCCCTGGCACCTTATGTCTTCACAAGGCACTCTTGGAACGCTTCAGAATACTTCCCAGTGACTTCATTTAGATCGCTAGTGCCTACTTTAAAGACTTGTTGCTCCTCCAGATGGATTTTCTATATCTAGTCCCTTCCCAAAGTGTTGGGACCTGGCCCTTGTATCACCATTGAGAGGACTTGGTCTGTGTATTACCCATGTGTAATTGGAGTTACAGTGGTCTCAGTTAGGGCTCCCCAGTGCATGTGGCCAATCTAACTTTGTGTTGCATGGGCTTGAGGGTAAGATGCCCTACTGGAATTACCCAAATGTTTTCTTCCCAACAATAGTTACAGTGGTAATTGTGCCTACTTTCTAGGCACTTATCTGAAGTTTTATCGTAATTGGGGCCACTTTTGGAGCAGTGATGTAATTTAGCAGTATCTGTCCTCATCCTTGGGCTAAGTTATTTGCAAAGCCCTAGTTTGAGGTGACTTTGCTCTTTGACCTGGGTGGTACACGTTTTGTGTGTTTCGGTAGCCTTGTCTGGGGCACATTCTACGATCACAATATGGTGTATAAGATGACATTCTTGGTCTTCACTGTATTGTGGAGAAACTTCTGATGCAATTCTGGAGCCTTGTGCCTTCAAATTTCAATCGCTGTTCCTTGGAGTCAAACTCAAGTTGTAAGTATTATCTGTTGGGAACTTGAATCTGTGGGTATGGGGCTGCCCAAGGTTGCAGGCAGTACTATCTATAGACCCCCAAAGCTCCTGAGCTCCTTTTCCTGTGTTTTTGTAAGAAGGGACCAGTTCTGTGGTTTTCTCAATGTCCTGATCTGGTTTGGTTAGTAGCTTTGTTTGGATCACAGTATAATAAATTCCATAAACTAAGAAATCCCTTAACATGTCCTGCAGTGCTGACCCATTCTTGCAGTGTTCTGCCAATTTCCATAGTCTTATCAAGAATTCAGTATCTCTTTCTCTACAAAGTTTATTTGCCATATTAAACCTGTAACCCTGCAGCATAGCAGATGGTTTGATGGCGATTTTTTTGAGAAGGTTTGTAGCTCAGGTTGAGATTCAGGTTGTAAGTTTACTTACTGAGCTAGAAGGTTTGTTCTCAGACATTTCGTCACGATGCTAGGTAACATCTGTTGAAGCACTGGTGTTCTGTCCCCTTTCTGTTTATGTGTCTTGGTCTGTTAAGGTGAGTGATATCCTCTCTGGTTCACTTACCAACCTCTGAGTAAAAGGGGTCCAAATTGATGTGTTTATTGATGGAGTTCTGGTTTGAATGCCAGGCCTCTAGGAATTCCCATGAGTGTCTCTGTTGAGCCTGTCCTCTGATGGATGTGTTGTTCCAGTTGAAGTGGTGCCCTCTTTGTTTGTTTGTAAGGATCCTAGTGATGGCTGGTCAAACAGCAAACCTAAACAAGCAGACACAACATGCCCAGAAACTCTAGCCACATTACCATACATCAAAGACATCTCTGAGGTGACTACTCAACTACTCTGACCTCTTGGCATCATGGTAGCCCACAAACTTACCAACACACTGAAACAGCTACTGATGAACCTAAAGGACGCTAGACCAACAACCAGCAAATCGAATGTCATATACAAAATGCCTTGCAAGGACTGCAACAAACATTACATCAGGCAGGCTGGCAGAAAACTAGTCACCAGGATACACTAACACCAACTAGCCACCAAAAGACAAGACCAGCTATTGCTAGTATCCTTACGCACAGACAAAGAGCGACACCACTTCGACTGGGGCGACACATCCATCCGAGGTAAGGCTAAACAGAGACATGTACAGGAATCTCTAGAGGTTCGGTATTCAAGCTGGAACTCCATCAATAAACACATTGATTTGGACCCCATTTACCGACGTCTGAGAAAAAGAACCAGAAATGATATCACCTTAACAGACCAAGACACACAAATAGAAAGTGGGACAGGACACCTGTGCTTCATCGGAGGCTCACTGATGATGTTTCCCAACATGGTGATGAAACATCTGAGCACAAACCTACCAGCTCGGTGAGCAAACTTACAACCAGATGGCTTGATGTCATAGTGGACACTTACAATATCTATCAGTTCACCAAAGGATTTTGATTCTTGGATACGTTAAACTCTTAATGATGCCAAACATCAGGGCCCCACACGCTGTCAAGATATTGGCATTTTGTTAGTGATGCCCTTCGATCCAGTTTGCCTGAAGGAAGTATCTGAGGGCAGCACGGTGGCTCAATGGTTAGCACTGCTGCCTCATTGCGCCAAAAAACGAGGTTCGATTCCAGCCTCTGGCGACTGTGCATGCTCCACACAGTCTGTGTGGTTTCCTCTGGGTTCTCCAGTTTCCTCCCATGGTCCAATAGATGTGCAGGTTGGGTGAATTGGCCATACTAAATTGCCCATAGTATTCGATCCATTAGTCAGAGGGAAATGAGTCTGGATGGGTTCTCTTCGGATTGTGGACTTGTTGGGCCAAAGGGCCTGCTTCCACACTGTCGGGAATCTAATCTAATCTATCTCAATTCTTTGTGTACCTGGGTCAATCCTCCACAACTGCAGCTGACAGTTCCAGTTTCCCACCCAGTGGCAATTTTTTTAATATTATTGTATCACAGTCTTAATAGGTTAATTGAAAGTAAAGGCTATCTGAAACTTTTCCTGCCTCTTGTCACCAGTGTAATAACTCAGTAAGTACAACTGGAAAGGAACATCGTTTATTGTTGAACTCCAAAATGGAGTCACGACTAGTGATGAAAATGTGTTGCTGGTTAAAGCACAGCAGGTCAAGCAGCATCCAGGGAACAGGAAATTCGACATTTCGGGCCAGAGCCCTTCATCCTGATGAAGGACTCTGGCCCGAAACGTCGAATTTCCTGTTCCTTGGATGCTGCCTGACCTGCTGTGCTTTAACCAGCAACACATTTTCAGCTCTGATCTCCAGTATCTGCAGACCTCACTTTTTACTCACGACTAGTGATGTTCATCGGCTTCATAAACTTTACTGTTTACATGCACTACTGAATATTTCTTTTCATCAACACCAAATCACTGATTTCTATTTTTAGCTATTAACCTCCAATATTAAATCACCTGTTGGCCAATTAAATATTTTCAAGCAAAGATATTGTTATTGATTAGCATTCATGCTATTTCTATCCCCAAATGTTATGAGGCAATCCAATGATCAATTTGTAATTCTTTACTCTGAAGATATGTTGTTTCAAATAAAACTTCTTGATGTAATTATTTTTAGTCTGGTTTGCAGAACTGGCTTTATTAACTTACCTTTCCGTTCTATGGTTACTGGTTCCTCTGCCTATGTGTTATCCAAGCCCCTGGAGTTGGACTTGAATTACTCATTTGCAGATGTCACTGTAGGAAATAAGTGAGTGTAATTACAATTTGCAGATTGGATGCCAAGCTGTGGTTTCCTCTTGTGACGTTTAAAAGCCATCCTGTTTATCTTGGAGAGACTGTTTTTCCATGATAAGACTGTAAGCCCCTAATTCCTCAAGATATCCTGCCCCCATGAATATTTAGTGTTGTGGAACCATAATTTCCCTCTTTTGGACTATAGCTTTCTTTCACTGCTGCGAGACAAAACCCATGAACAATCAAATTCATGTTGTGTTTCCCGTTCGTTGTATTGTACTTCTTTTAGGTTCTTGTGTCTACGTGGTTTCTGCATGGTTTTAAAAAAAACAAGATTTTTTGGGGGAGGGATGGGGGTGGTAGGTGACCGGTACCGTGGAGTTTTCACATTACAAGTTTGCATGTTATTTGCTGAAGCATTACTTTATAATAGAGAACAAGACTCCAGCTAACTCTGGAATGAATAGAATGGAAGCTTTATGTAACAGGCTTATTTGATACTAAATGGAGTATAAATTCAGCATGATGTCTAGGACTTGCTAAATGGTAGGGTGCACTGTCAGAGGAGCCAACTTTGGATGAACTGTTAGCCTGAGATCTTGTGCCTGGTTTCTTGCCCAATATTGGATCAGTATGGATTTCAATAGCGCAATACCGCAAGTTCTGTTAATAGAGTCAAAGAGATGTGCTGCACGGAATAAGGCCTTTTTGGTCCAACTCATCCATGTCGACTAGATATCCCAACCCAATCTAGTTCCACCTGCCAACACCTGGCCATTTTCCCTCCAAACCCTTCCTATTCACATACCCATCCAGACGCCTTTTAAATGTTGCATTTGTACTATCCTCAACCACTTCTTCCTCTGGCAACTCATTCCATACATGTGCCACCCTCTGTGTGAATATGTTGTCTCTTAGGTCTCTTTTATATCTTTCCTCTTTCACCTATGACGTCTTGTTCTGGACTCACCCACCCCAAGGAAAATTTTTATTTATCGTATCCATGCCCCTCATGATTTTATAAATCTCTTTTAGGTCACCCCTCAGCCTCTGATGCTCCAGAGAAAACAGCCCCAGCCTGTTCAACCTCTCCCCGTGACTCAAATCCTCCAATCTGGCATCATCCTTGTAAATTTTTTCCAAACGCTTTCAAGTTTCACAACATCCTTCTGATAGGAAGGAGACCAGAGTTGCAAACAATATTCCAACAGTGGCCTAACCAATGTCAGGTACATTCGCAAGCTGGGCTCCCAACTCCTGTACTCAATACTCTGACCAATAAAGGAAAGCATACCAAATGCCGCCTTCAATATCCTATCTACCTGCGACTCCACTTCCAAGGAGCTATGAGCCTGCACTCCAAGGTCTCTTTGTTCAGCAGCACTCCCTAGGACCTTACCATTAAGTGTATAAGTCTTGCTAAGATTGGCTTTCCCAAAATACAGCACCTCGCATTTAGCTAAATTAAAGTCCATCGGCCACTCCTCAGCCTATTGGCCCATCTGATCAAGATCCCATGTAATCTGAGGTAACCCTCTTCGCTGTCCACTATATCTCCAATTTTGGTGTAATCTGCAAACTTACTAGCTACATCTCCTTATGCCCACATCCAAATCATTTATGTAAATGACAAAACCTAGTGGACCCAGCACAGAGCCTTGTGGCACTCCACTGGTCATAGGTCTTTAATCTGAAAAACAACCCACCACTACCACCCTCTGTCTTCTACCTTTGAGCCAGTTCTGTATCGAAATGGCTCGTTCTCCCTGTATTCCATGAGATCTAACCTTGCTAACTAGTCTCCCACAGGGAACCTTGTCAAACACCTCGCTGACGTCCATGTAGATTACGTCTACAGCTCTGCCCTCGTAAATCCTCTTTTTGTTATTCAATAAACTCAATCAAGCTTGTGAGACATGATTTCCCACGCACAAATCCATGTTGACTATCCCGACCCAGTCCTTGCCTTTCCAAATACATGTACATCCTGTCCCTCAGGATTCCTTCCAACAACTTGCCTACCACTAACGTCAGGCTCACTGGTTTATAGTTCCCTGGCTTGTATTTACCACCCTTCTTAAACAATGGCACCACATTAGCCAACCTCCAGTTTTCCGGCACCTCCCCTTTGACTATTGATGATACAAATATCTTAGCAAGAGGCCCAGCAATCACTTCCCTAGCTTCCCACAGAGTTCTAGGGTACACCTGATCAGGTCCTGGGGACTTATCCACTTTCATGTGTTTCAAGACGTCCAGCAATTCTTCCTCTGTAATATGGACATTTTTTTCAAGACGTCCCTATCTATTTCCCTACATTCTATATCTTCCATGCCTTTCTCCACTGTAAACACCGATGCAAAATACTTGTTTAGTATCTTCCCCCATCTCCTGTGGTTCCACATAAAGGCTGCCTTATTTCCTAAGAGTAGGTCAAGTTTTGCACCTTCTCTAGTAGGTATATCCACATACTGAATCAGAAAATTTTCTTGTAACTTAACAAATCCTCTCCACCTAAACCCTTAACACTATGGCAGTCCCAGTCTATGTTTGGAAAGTTAAAATCCCCTACAATGTCTTACAGATAACTGAAATCTCCTTCGAAATTTATTTCTCAATTTCCTGCTATTTTCTCTGTACCATTTTAAGTAGTTGAGTCACATTGACTCTCCTCCAATCCAGAGGAACTGTTCTAGAGTATAAAGAATCTTGAAAGATTGCCATTAATGCATCCCCTGTTTCTCAGGCCCCTTCCTAAATTCTCTGGGATGAAGATGATCAGGCTCTGTGGGTTTATTTGCTTTCAATCCCAACAATGTCTCTCCAACGCACTTTTTTTTTGTTCCTAATATACAGATTACCGTCCATTCCTCCCTCATTCAAAACCCTGTGTGCCCCATTATTTCTGGTACATTATTTGTGCTCTCCTCCTTTTGTGAAGAGAGAAGTGAAGAATGAATTTAGTCTGTCAGCCATTTCTCTGTTTCCCATTATAAATTCTTATGTTTCTGTCTACGAGGAATCTACATTAGTTTTTACCAATTTCACCAATCATCTTCTCTTTTTTGCATACATGAAGAAACTTTTACAGTGAATTCTTATGTTACCCTGAAGCTTACACTCGTTCTCTCTTTCCTTTTCTGAATCAATGCCTTTGTCTTCCTTTGCTGTCATTTAAACTGTTCCCAATCCTCGCTAATTTATATGCTACTGCTTTTGCATCTTGTACAATCTTTAAATTCCCTTGTAAGCTGTAGTTTGACCAATGTTCTCTTTGCACTATTGTGCCAGAATGGCTACAAAATTTGTTTATTCCTTTCATTCTTTGAAAGTTTGCCCATACACTGTCATTCCTTTCAGTAACGTTTCCTAATCCACCAGACCGAACTTATGCCTCATTATTATTATTGTTTCCCTTGTTAAGATTGAGGACCCTAGTCTCAGAATTAACTATCCCACTCTTTCTATATTGATAGAGAACCCTATCATATGGCCACTCATTCCCAAGGGTTCTCTCACAACAACTTTATTGATTACTCCTTTCTCAATGCATTATACCCAGTCTAAGATGGCCTGTTCTTTAGTTGGTTCCTCAATATTGGTCCAGAAAACAATATTGTATGCATTCCAGGATTTTATACCGTTATTGTGACTAATTTGATTGATTCAACTATATGCATTTTAAAGTTGCTCATAATTGGAGAGAGTTCTTTACTACATGCATCTCCAATTTCCTGTTTAATGCCATTCCCAATATCACCAGGACAGTTTGCTGGTCTAGATACCACTCCCACTAATGTTTTTTGTTACTTCGGTATTTCTAAATTTAACCCACACAGATCCTACATTGTCTGGGCTATTATCTTTTCTCAATATTGTGTTTATATATCATTAACCAGTAATGCAACTCCACTGGTGCTTCCTCTTCATCTGTCCTTCCTAAACACTTAAAACCTCCTGTCCCTAGTCACCCTGTAGCCGTGTCTCCATACTCCCAACTTTATGAAACCTGTTTTCAGCTATTTGTGTGATCAATTTATTCACTTTATTGTGAATGCTCCATGTGTTTAAGTACAAAGCCTTTAGGCTTGTCTGCTGAATGTTGTCCCATTCCCTGGAATATTTGCTGTGGCCATGTTTGAACCTGGCCCTTGATTCCTCTGCCTATATCTTTTGTTATTTTCCCCATTCTGTCTTTCATTTTTGTCCTTGATTTCCCCTTCCTCTGACTCCTTACATTGGTTCCCATCCCCCTGTGAATTTACTTTAAACCCTCTCAACCACTCTGACAAATACTTCCCCAGGGCATTAGTCCCAAGCCTGCTGATATATAACCTGTCCATTTTGTATTGGTCCCACCTTCTCCAGAACCGGTCTCGATGCCCAGGAATCTGAAACCCTCCACCTTACACAGTCTCTTTAGCCATGTGTTCATTCGATATATCCTGGTATTCCTACTCTGACTAGCACTTCTCATTGGTAATTATTCTGAGACCACTATCTTTTTGAGGTCCTACTTTTTGGCTTGCTTCCCAGTTCCCTCTATGCAACTTTTAGGATTGCATACCATTTTTCTAATCTACATAATTGGTGCCGATGTGTAGCATGATAACAGCTGTTCATTTTCCCCTGCCACCCCCCCACATCCACCTCAGGATGTGTTATAGCTGCTCCGAGACATTCTTTACCCTAAAACCATGGAGGCAACATACTGCCCTGAAGTCTTTCGTGGCCGTGGAAATGCCTATCTATTTCTTCTTACAATTGAATCCCCTATAATTTTTGTATTTCTACACATTTTGCCCCTTGTGCAGCAGAGACAGTTGTGGTACCACGAATTTGGCTGTTACTGTTTTCCCTGAGAGGTTATTCCCCTCAACAGCCTCCAAAGTGGTACATCTGTTTTTCAAGGAAATGGCACAGGGGTCTCCTGCACTTCCTGGTGATCACCCATTCCCATTCTTCCTGTAGAGTCTTCACCTGCGTGTGGCCACCTTTCTGAATGTGTGGCCATGATTCTCTCCGCTTCATAGATGCTCCAGGAGCTACAGTTGGCGATACCTCCTTCACATGCTCTGGACCTGCGAACAGGATTCCTGAAGAAGGGCTCATGCCCGAAATGTTGAATCTCCTGCTCCTTGGATGCTGCCTGACCTGCTGCGCTTTTCCAGCAACACATTTTCAGCTCTGATCTCCAGCATTCCTACTGCGAATCCTCTTGCAAGGATGCCTTCCTTGAAGAAGCTCTAATCCTCTCTCTACAAGGATTTCAGTGAGTCCAATTCCTGAAGAAGGGCTCATGCCCGAAATGTCGATTCTCCTGCTCCTGAAATGCTGCCTGACCTGCTGCGCTTTTCCAGCAACACATTTTCAACTGGAAATGTACCCGGTTTCCCACATATAGCCATGGAATGTGTTCTATGAATTCAACCTTCCTTTCAAAAGATCCTCCTGAAGCCCCCCCAAGGCACAGCAGTTAGATGCTGCAACACCAACCACATAAGTATGTTGAATATAACTAATGGGAGAAGGTCTTTATGCTGGCCTCTAATCCCCACCTTGGCAACACTCCTATGCTTCTGTCCAGTTTGTGTGACTTGCAAACACATCCTTCATTTTTTAATATACAAATTGTGCACCATGGAAAGTTTATTTTCCCATACAAGCTCTTCTGCTTTGTAGAAAATTAAAACTCAGCCGGACACCCTGAAACGGAGGTGGCAAGCAACTTGTAGATCAGCACTATTCTAATTTAGTCACCAGGTGGTGCACAAGTGCATTTTAGTGCTGCCATAAACTGGGTCAGGGCAAGAGGAGAAGGGATTACAAGTGAATCCTCCTCTCTCACTCTTCTCCACCGCTTCTTCCAACTTTCAGATTTTAACTTAGCTTTAAAAACAAAGTAGAAATCAGTGAAACGTCTCAGCATTGACTGATTTATAGTGCAATAAGAATGGCAGAAATGAAAGCAGGAGTGAACCTCACAACCCCTTCAGCCTACTCATCCCTTCACCACAATCAATGCTGACCTTCTGCCTTACTTCCACTTGCCCGCTCATTTCCCATATCCCTTTATTCCTTGAGTGATCAAGAATTTGACCATCTTGGTCAGAAATGTATTCAACGATGAGGCATCTACACCCTTCCGGGTTAGAAAATTCCAAAGGTTCACTGGCATCTGAGTGTGAAAGAACCCCATTTCCTGAACCTGCGTTTGTGTATTTGATTCAGCCGGGAGAAATAACCGTCTAATTAAAACAATTTATTGAAGATTATTTATTTTGGAAAATCATAGCCAGTGCATCCACTATCTCTACAGCTGCTTCTTAAGATGTAAGCCACCAGAAACTGGGAATTTGGCAGCATTTAAGCCCTCCTTTACTATTTTCTCTGCTGATATCAATTACTTTATAGTCATCACTCTTATTAACCTGTAGAATCATAGAATCCCTACAGTGTGGAAACAGAGGGTATTTGGCTTATTGAGTCCACACTGATCCTCTGAAAAGCATTTCACCCAGATCCCCCCCATCCTTGTAACCCTTCATTTTCCCATGTCTAATCCACATATTCTGCACATCTTTGGACTTTGTGAGGAAACCAGAGCAGACATGGGGAGAATGTGCACATTCCACACAGATAGTTGCCCGAGGTTGTAATCAAACCCATGGGTTCCTGGCACTGTGAGCAGCTGTGCTAACCACTGAGCCATCGTGCACCCAAAGTTGCCCTCAATTTTTTGGCATGTGTTTTCTACTGTGGATGCACAACATATTTATTTCATGTTTCTTCATTTTCCATGATCATTTCTCCCATCTTTGCCTTTAAAAGACTGATGTTTACTTTAGTTATTCTTCTATTGTTACATTTATAAAATCTCTTTAGTCAGGTTTTATTCCTATTCTCAGCCTGTTTTTTTTTCTTTCTGTCAACTGTTTTGTTTGTCCTTTTAATAGTTTCTAAAACTCTCACTCTTCAATCCCCTTAACTACTACTATTCACAACATTATAAACTTCTTTTTAATCCTTATCTTTAACTTCTCCAGTAAGCTACAGGACCACCTTTATGTACATTTTCAATTATCTTTGAGTTTCCCACTATTGTATTTACTGCCATTCTTTTCATCAATTTAGTTAGGTGACCCCTCATACCCGTGTCTTGACTTTTGAGATATTTGATATAGATTGTCACTCTCAAACTTAATTTTGAGATCAACTGCATTATGATTTGTTATTATTCAGGCTATTTTAATCTCAAAATTGCTTATTAACCTTGTCTCACTACATAAAACCATATATGCCCATAACCTATTTCCCTGCTTGTTTCACAACTTAATGTTCTAGGAAACTGCTGCGAAGGTTCTACCAAGTCTTCTTCCAGACTAAAGAAGGGCAAAGTATTTATTTGTTCATCAGGGTGGGGTGAATGGACCACAGCCTGGTACTAGTGGCAAAAAAAGGTTTTGTTGCTTGTCTCAAGTTGGCACTGTTGGTTACTTTGGGGGTGGGGAATGAATAGGAGTTTTTAGCAGGTGAAAGCTGCAGCCCCACAGAAGGTGGGGCGGTCCTGAGGGAGGTATGAATTATTAACCAAAATTGCTCCTCATTTTCTTTTTTGTTGAATGCAGCACGTTTATTATGCTGTGCAGTGTATTTCAAATTGCTACCTACTTTGCATCCATGTATATTGGATGAGGAAGACTTGTCTATTTCAATCTGTAAATTCAAAGTTTTGGGCTGCCCAATCTATATCTAGCTTAAAAGGCAGCACTGTCCTTGAGTATTGTAGAGTATAATGTCAGTTACTGCTGGCTTGGACAATGTTGATTGAGGAACAAAAATTAATATGGAGGTGCTGGTGTTGGGGTGGGCAAAATCACACAACATCAGGTTATAGTCCAACAGGTTTATTTGAAATCACAAGCTTTTGGAACGCTGCTCCTTCATCAGGTGAGGTAACAACTGTTCTGAGGAAGAG
The DNA here is from genome assembly GCF_020745735.1 of Hemiscyllium ocellatum. Taxonomy (NCBI): domain Eukaryota; kingdom Metazoa; phylum Chordata; class Chondrichthyes; order Orectolobiformes; family Hemiscylliidae; genus Hemiscyllium; species Hemiscyllium ocellatum. The sequence goes on from NC_083402.1 coordinate 6,334,869, forward strand.
TTACTGGACCTGAAACATTAACTCTGCTTTCTCTTCACAGATGCTGCCAGACTTGCTGAGCTTTTCTAGCAACTTCGGTTTTTGTTTCTGACCTATAAAGCGTCTGCAGTCCTTTTGGTTTTCTCTGGGTTAACAGTCCTGCAATAATACCACCAGGCTGTCACCTCCCCACTAGTGTTTGCCTGTTTGATTTTTCATTGTTTCGTTTAGGATAATTACCGATCCAGTGAACACTGTGGAAGTTTACCCAGGAGATGGTTCTGTTCTCAAACCCCATTGTGGCAACAGCAACTACTTCACTCACTATCTGCTGGGACAGAACAATGGACAGGTAGTGTTGTTACAAAGCTTTAGCCCACTGGTTCGGTGCTTTGTAAATGAAAAGTCTGTTGTGTTAGTGAGTCATACGTTTGCAGCAAGGCCCTTGGGTCTGATTCTTTGGAAGGGTTGAGACTCCTAACTGGGAAGCGGTATATAGAAAGTAGACACCATTCTGGAACATGTATCTGTGGGCTAATCTTTGCTGGGTGCTGGAATGTCTGTATGTGTAATTCAATTGTCATGCCCCCCAACCCAACACGGTTCCCATCTCCCACTTGGTCTCCCATTGCTATGAAGCTAAAAAACGGGTAGTCCGATAGTTGTTTGATAATACAGAAATTTGGTGAAAAGATGTGAATGTATTCTTACTTGCTGCAAGGAACAGGTTCTCTGTGTTATATCAATGTATTATAATTCAGTGTTCTGAAGAAGAGTCACTTGTCCCAAAACATGAACTCTGCTTTCTGTCCATAGATGCTGCCAGACCTGCTGAGTTTCTCCAGCAAAACTTGTTTTTGTTTGGCAGTTTATTGTCAGAAAATCTACTGAACTACCTCAATAACCATACCTCAATATATATGGCAGACCAGTGGTATAGAGAATTGATGATTCACTGTGCTTCCTTTGGTATGTTTGTTTACATTTAGAGAGAAGAGCGAACATACATGGTGAGCAGCCTGCCTCCTGACACACCAAACTCCAAATATTCCATTTGCTCCATGGTCACACAGGCTGTCAGGTACTTAACACCAAATAGCTTTGGCCTACTTCATTTGTGTTGGTAAATACTTGACTGGTTACATTAAATACTTAGCAATACATAAGTTGCTGTTGAGAAAAGCTGTTTGTGTTTGCAGGTAATGTTGAAATGAAGATAGAGTATATTTCCAGTAAAGTTAGAAGAATTGTTTCCATATTATGTTCACATGTTTTAATTAAATTAGCTTTATTGAACTGAATTAGCTTCATCATCACTCACCTAAGTGCAGTGAAAAGTTTAAAAGTTGCCACTTCAGGCACCATTTTGGGTACAAAGCTATCTAGGTACAGATTCTTGAAAAGCACGCAAAACTTTGAGTCACCACTTGAGCACTTAATCCAACTGGCACTTTCACTGCAGTATCAAGGAAATGCTGCACTGGCGGAGAAACTACTTTTCAGGTGAGGTGTTTAACCAAGACCTACCTCAGTTGGATGTAAAAATTCCCAGTCACGCTATTCAAAGGAGAGGGAGCACTGTCCATACTGGCATGGACAATATTTATTCGTCAACAGCATCACTAAAATAGAATCTTTAATTGTTTTTTAAATTCCTTATTTTAGCTATATACTCTCATGCACACTGAACCTTTCCCATGGTTTTGAAATGTTGTCAATTAAGGTTATGCAAATATTTTAGTTTATGAAGATCGTACGTTCAATAATAAGAATCGGTTTTCCCTGAGCTATGATGGTGTTGATGTTACTGGAGTCTATACTGTGTAGATGTTTGTAGTTTGTGATTTCCTCTTGGCTATAAGTGTAAATGTCTGAGTTCATGTTTTGCAGAATCCTACAATGCTGTAATCGGTCTGTGAAAGTGCCCAACATGTGCTGTTGGAAAATGGTGAGTGTCTATACCGGTGGGTATGTGGGTTTGTGCTGGTCTTGTCTATGGGTTGTCCTAGAGGTCCATTATATTTGAAGGGGTGGAATATCAAGATAGTCTAATATTATCAGTGAAGCTCCAAATAATGAGCAATGTGATAAATTGAGTGGATCTTGTATTGAAACCACTAAGAGGTGTCTTGTAGCCTTGCCAATGGGTATCTTACAATCTGCTATAAATTCTAAGGTATGATTGTTAGTCTGATCCTTAAAGATGCTGTTCAGTTCAAGGTTTGCATAAAGATTTGTAGCTTGGGTGCCGGTTGTCGTAGTTGCGAGTGTGTTCGCCGAGCTGGGAAGTTGATTTGCAGATGTTTTGTCCCCATCTATATGACACCTTCTGTGGCTTTGGAGCCTCCTGTGAAGCACTGCTGTACTGTCTCTTCTGGAAGTTATTTGGTTCCATTCCTGTTAATTCTGGTTGCCGGTTCTGGTTGTTCATTGTGGTGGCCGGTATATTGGATCGAGGTGTATGCGCTTGTTGATTTGAGTCTGTTGATGAGTGCTGTACTTCTAGAAATTCTCTGTTTAGCTTGTCTTATGTTCACTATGTTGTCCCAGTTGAATTTGTGGTCCCTGTCATCTGTGTGTGGGGCTACTAGGGACAGCTGGTTGTGGCGTTTAGTGCCAAGTTGGTATTTCTGGATGTGGGTTGCTAGTTGTCTGTCTGTTTGCCCCATATTGTGTTTCATACAGTCTTTGCATGGAATCTTGTAAATCAAATTTGTCTTGCACAGGATGGGTATAGGGTCTTTTGTCCTGGTGAGTTGGGGTGTGTGTCTGTCAGTATTTGTCGGTTTATTGGCTGTCAGGAATCCCAGTGGTCAGAGAAGTCTGGCTGTCAGTTCCAAGATGTTTTTTAGGTAAGGTAGCGTGGCTAGTGAGATAGGTCGTGGTATGTCCCTGTCGTATTGTTTGAATGGTAAATGCACTACAAAAATGTACAGGAAAGCCACACACACCGACCAGGTCCTGAACTACAACAGCAACCATCCGAACACACAAGGGAAGCGGCGTTGGGATCCTGTTCAAAAGGGCTACAACACACTGCAGCATTTCTGAATTACGAAGGGAAGAAGAAGAACATCTCTACAAAGTCTTTACCAAGAACAGGTATCCCTGCAATCTCGTCCACAGATGCCTAACAGACAAACAATGAGACAGGGACATGCCACAACCTAACTCACTAGCCACGCTTCCTTACCTAAAAAATGTCTTGGAACTGACTGTCAGACTTCTCCGACCACTGGGATTCATGACAGCTGAAAAACCAACAGCTACACTCAGACAGCAACTCACCAGGACAAAAGACCCTATACCCACCATGTACAAGACAAACATAGTTTACAAGATTCCATGCAAAGACTGCATGAAACACTATATAGGGCAAACAGGCAGACAACGAGCAATCTGCATCCATGCATACCAACTAGCCACTAAATGCCACGATCAGCTGTTCCTATTAGCGTCACACATACATAACAACAGGGAACACAAATTCGAATGGGATAACACACAGATCATAGGACAAACCAAACAGAGAACAGTCAGAGAATGCCTAGAAGCATGACTCATCCACGGACTCGATCAATAAGCATATAGACCTCGACCCAATATACCGGTCATTACAATGAACAACTGGAAGCAACAGGAACGGAACCAAATAAATTCCAGAAGACACAGTACGGCAGCACACCACAGGAGGCTCCAAAGCTATTGAAGATGTCACCTAGACAGAGGACTAAATATTTGCAAATTAACTTCACAGCTAGGTGTACATACCCACAACTACAATACTGTTCAATTTATTCCAGGTGAAAAACTGAATTATAATTAGTTGGTGTTGATCATAAGGCAACAGTAAATTTCAGCCATCTATTCGGTGACTGATTTGTTCACGTAAACATTACTTTGCATCTGTAGTAATCTGTAGTAATGTAATGTTTGGCCTGAAGTATGGTGGACTGACAATGGATGCAAATAATAAAGAAATACTTTTTTAATAGAAGTGACCTGCCTCAATCTCCATCAATACCATTGCTTGTCAGTTTACCTAATCTGTCTCATTATATTATTTTTATATTCTTTATTAATAACAATCTTTCCTTCAGAGCAGATTTTAGATTCTCCCACAAGTTTTATCTGCATCTTCCCATTCTTATTTTAAGGCCTCCTGACGGGTCATCTCCGAGTTTTCCCTTTTCTGAGGTACAGTTCCCCATGAGCACATCGCTTTCAGATACATTGGCTGCATGGCCACTTTTTGCATGAGGCGACATGGATGGTGGAGAATTATATCGATTCTACATGTACTGTGTACACTTGGCGCAACCTATTCACTACTGTTATTTACACTCCATGAATCTTCTCTTATTCCATCCTCTGCCTTTCAACCTGTTCAACCCTATTCCCTTTTTATCGCATGGACTACCTGTTTTCAAAAGAAAACATACAAGCAATTTACCATAACAAGTTCCAAGGGTAGCAAATTTCATATTCTATCTACTCAGCAAATTAGTTTCTCTTTATTTCTTGATTAGATTTATTAATAACAATCTTGCCTTCAGAGCAGTTTTAGATTCTCTCACAAGTTTTATCTGCATCTTCCCATTCTTATATTAAGGCCTCCTGACTGGTCGTCTCCGAGTTTTCTCTTTTTCCAAATGGAGCAGATAAATCTTTAGCTGCTTAAACTTTCTGGAAAATAAAACTCAGTTTTGGTAAGAACATTATAATTGAGTTTGGGCCAATGATTGTGAAAGTGAGAGCATCTCTCAGAATAGATAAATTGAGGAGGACTGAATGGCTGCACTTAACTTCTGTCATGGTGCACTTTTGGTACTTTTGTTTTTAAACAAAAATAGTTAAGACTGCTCATTCAAAAAAATTCTCTATTCATTAGCCTTATGCCTATGGTGCAGTTAGGATTCCATAAGATTTGCTTTGTGAATTTTATAATTTTATGTCTAAAATTATGTCGATAATTTTATAGACCAGTGAGCCTTACTTTGGTTGTGGATAACGTGTTGGAAAAGGTTATAAGAGATAGAATTTATAGTCATCTCAATAGGAAAAGTTGATTAGGGATAGTCAACACAGTTTTGTGAAGGGTAGGTCATGCGGTAGAGAGCATCGTCGATTGCGGTCTTTAAAGAAGGAGGCCATCTGGGTTGTTCGGTATTGGAACTGGTCCTCTTGGGAGCAGATGCAGCGGAGACAAAGGAATTGGGAATATGGGATGGCGTTTTTACAGGGGGCAGGGTGGGAGGAGGTGTAGTCTAGGTAGCTGTGGGAGTCGTTCGGTTTATAGTAAATGCCCCTGTTGATTCAGTTGCCCGAGATATAGAAATGGAGAGGTCTAGGAAGGGGAGGGAGGAATCTGAGATGGTCCAGGTAAGTTTTGGGGTCAGGGTGGAAGGTGTTGGTAAAGTGGATGAACTGTTCAACCTTCTTGTGGGAGCACAAGGCAGTGCCGATGCAGTCATCGATGTAGCGGAGGAAAAGGTGGGGGGGGTGATGCCGTTGATAGGGAATGTCCAGCCTGGAGTTCAGTTACTAGTGGTGTACCACAAGGATCCATTTTGGGTCCACTGCAGTTTTGTCATTTTTATAAACCACAGGCCATAGAAAGATGGGTTAGTAAATTTGTGGACGACACTACGGTCAATACAGTTGTGGATAGTGCCAAAGGAACATAGATAAGCTGCAGGGCTGGGCTGAGAAGTGGCAAATGGAGCTTAATGAAGAAAAGTGTGAGGTGATTCATGTTGGAAGGAGTAACAAGAATGCAGAATACTTGGTGAATTGTAAGATTTTTGGTAGTGTAGATGAGCAGAGAGATCTCGGTATCCATGTACACAGATACCTCAAAGTTGCCACCCAGGTTGATAGAGCTGTTAAGAAGGCATATGGCGTGTTAACTTTTATTAGTAGAGGGATTGAGTTTTGGAGCCATGAGGTCATGCTACAACTGTACAAAACTCTGGTGCGTCCACACTTGGATTATTGCGTGCAGTTCTGGTCACGGCATTATAGGAAGGATGTGGAAGCTTTGTAAATGATTCAGAGATTTACTAGGATGTTGCCTGGTATGGAGGGAAGGTCTTAGGAGGAAAGGCTCAGGGGCTTGAGGCTGTTTTCATTAGAGAGAAGAAGATTGAGAAGTGAGCTAATATAGACATATAAGATAATCAGAGGGTTAGATAGGGTGGACAGTGAAAGTCTTTTCCTCGGATGGTGATGGTGAGCATAGCTTCAAATTGAGAGGTGATCGATATAGGACAGGTGTCAGAGGTTGTTTCTTTACCCGGAGAGTTATAGGGGTGAGGAATGCACTGCCTGCAACAGTAGTAGACTCACTAAGTTTAAGGCCTCATCTTCCGCCTGGGAACCCTCCAACCACAAGGGATGAACTCAGATTTCTCCAGTTTCCTCATTTCCCCTCCCCCCACCTTGTCTCAGTCGGTTCCCTCAACTCAGCACCACCCTCCTAACCTGCAATCTTCTTCCTGACCCCACCCCACTCCGGCCTATCACCCTCACCTTGACCTCCTTCCACCTATCACATCTCCATCGCCCCTCCCCCAAGTCCCTCCTTGTACAGAGATGTACAGCATGGAAACAGACCCTTCGGTCCAACTTGTCCATGCCGACCATATATCGTAAATTAATCTAGTCCCATTTACCTTTTATCTTAGCCTGCTTGGCACACTCTCCTCATTCCTGATGAAGGGCGCTGGCCCGAAACGTCGAATTTCCTATTCCTTGGATGCTGCCTGACCTGCTGTGCTTTAACCAGCAATACATTTTCACTAAGTTTAAGGGCATTTAAATGGTCATTGGATAGCCATATGGACGAGAATGGAACTGTGCAGGTTAGTTGGGCTTCAGATTGGTTTTACAAGTCGGTGCAACACCAAGGGCCGTTATGTTCTATGAACTAACTGCTCTGTCTTGTTCTGTTCTTTGTGTAGGAGCTGTTCCAATCAGGAGGTTTTAGCCAGCTGTTATCTCTTCTGGATGAGCAGGACGTTCAGAATGTTGGAAGATTTTCGGCATTTTCCAACGGGCGCGTTCACATCAGTTTCTGTGACGGTGTAAGACTGAGCACGTACTGGAACTTTGGATCTCGGTGTGCAGAAGAAACAGAGACTTTGTTGAAGGTCAGTCAATCAGGATATGTGGCAGGGAAATTGTAGAATTCCTTAATGGAGTGGATAAGTGAGTAAGAATAGCATTGTTGTCATCTAGTCATGTGATATTTGGAGCTATTTTGTAAGTATATCCATCTGTAATTAAGAACAGAGAAACCGTCAGGGTGAGAAAGGCCATTAGGTCCATTGTGCTCACCATTCTATTACTCCAAATGACATTGTACTATTCTCCAGCACCTTACATCGTCAGTCTTTCTATATATTTTGTAGCCTTTGAACTCAATGATGTTGAGTGGTGTTTGTCATTATCTATACTATTTCATACTTCAGACTACAGATAGTCATAGAGATGTACAGCATGGAAACAGACCCTTCGGTCCAACTTGTCCATGCCGACCATATATCGTAAATTAATCTAGTCCCATTTACCAGCACCTGGCCCACATCCCTCTAAACCCCTCCTATTCATATACCCATCCAGATGCCTTTTAAATATTGTAATTGTACTAGTCTCCACCAACTCATTCCATACACACACCACTCTTTGCATGAAAAAGTTGCCCCTTAGGTGTCTTTTTTTATATCTTTCCCATCTTGCCCTCACCCTCTAGTTCTGGACTCCTCCACCCCAAAAGAAAAGACCTTGTCTATTCGCCCTATCCACGTCTCTCATGATTTCACAAGCATCTATAAGGTCAACCCTCAGCCTCCGACACTCCAGGGAAAACAGCCCCAGCCTATTCAGCTTCTCCCTATAGTTCAAACCTTCCAACCCTGGCAACATCCTTTGAAACTCTTTTCTGAACCCTTTCAAGTTTCACAACGTCCTTCCAATAGAAGGGAGACCAGAACTGCACGCAATATTCTAAAAGAGGCCCAACCAATGTCCTGTACAACCACAACATGACCTCTCAACTCAATGCTCTGACCAATAAAGGAAAGCATAATAAATGCCCTCTTCACTATTCCATCTACCTAGACTCTACTTTCAATGAACTATGAACTTGCTCTCCAAGGTCTTTTTGTTCAGCAACACTCCGCAGACCTTACCATTAAGCGTATAAGCCCTGCTCCGAGTTGCCTTTCCAAAATGCAGCATCTCACATTTATCTAAATTAAATTCTATCTGCTGCTCCTCAGCCCTTTGACCCACCCAATCCTGTTGTATTCTGAGGTAACCTTCTTTGCTGTCCACTACACCTCCAATTTTGCTAACTTAACAACTATACGTCCTATGTTCACATCCAAGTCATTTAAATAAATGATAGAGTACCCAGCACTGATCCTTGTGGCACACCACTGGTCACAAGCCTCCAGTCTGAAAAGTACCTCCACCACCACCACCACCACCACCTTTTGAGGCAGTTCTGTATCCAAATGGCTAGTTCTTCCTGTATTCTGAGATCTAATCTTGCTAACCACTCTAACATGAGGAACTTTGTCAAATGCCTTGCTGAAGTCCATATCAATAACACCCACCACTCTGCCCTCATCAATCATCTTTGCTACTTTTTCAAATATTAATGAAACATGATTTCCCATGCACAGTGCCATGTTCACTATCCCTAATAAGTCCTTGCTTATCCAAATACATGTAAATCCTGTCCCTCAGGATTTCTTCCAACAACTTGCCCACCACTGATAGACCATTGATGCTCCACTTTCCTTCATTCTTCACATGGGCTAGTTCCTGTTACCCCTCTCTCCAGTGACTATCAAATAGATTCAAATGAAAACTCAAGTTACCTGGACACATTCCACCATGACCTTTAAATTTACCTAGACAATTTATCAACTTCACCAACACATTCCACCCTGACCTTAAATTTACCTAGACCATCTCTGACACCTCCCTTCCCTTCCTGGATCTCTCCATCTCCATTAATGACAACCGACTTGACACTGACAATTTTTACAAACCCACCGACTCCCACAGCTACCTGGATGACACCTCTTCCCACCTCTTCCCACTTTTCCCTTGGAAAAATGCCATCCCGTATTCCCAATTCCTCCGCCTCCGCCGTATCTGCTCCCAGGAGGACCAGTTCCACCATAGAACACACCAGATGGTCTCCTCCTTTTGAGACTGCAATTTCCCTCCCCACGTGGTTAAAGATGCCCTCCGACGCATCTCGTCCACATTCCGCACCTCCGCCCTCAGACCCCACACCTCCAACCGTAACAAGGACAGAATGCCCCTGGTGCTCACCTTCCACCCTACAAACCTGGGCCTCCTTCACCGCTGCTCCCTCACCACCAGGCGCGTGGAGGAAGAACGCCTCATCTTCTACCTCGGAACACTTCAACCCAAGGTCATCAATGTGGACTTCAACAGTTTCCTCATTTCCCCTTCCCCCATCTCACCCTAGTTCCAAACTTCCAGCTCAGCACTGTCCCCATGACTTGTCCTACCTGCCTATCTTCTTTTCCACCTATCCAATCCACCCTCTCCTCCCTGACCTATCACCTTCATCCCCTCCCCCACTCACCCATTGTACTCTATGCTATTTTCTCCCCACCCCCAACCTCCTCTAGCTTATCTCTCCACGCTTCAGGCTCACTGCCTTTATTCCTGATGAAGGGCTTTTGCCCAAAACGTCGATTTCGTTGCACTTTGGATGCTTCCAGCACGACTAATCCAGAATCTGTATATTCTGTTCTACTTATTGCCATTCCCCTCCTAGTTGTTGACCTCCATGTTGTCAAGGAGATTGACATCTCTGTTTAACACCCGATGCCATAGAACACACCTCTGACAGTACATCTCTGTTCGAGGACCGTATCAGAGTGGATATTTGGATGATTGGTAAATCTTGGTATGAAGCCAGAAACCACAAACTTATGTGAAAGTGCTTCCTTAAATTGCTATAACTCTCTCAACTGAGAAAGAAGATTGTGGCTCCAAGTCCCACTCCAGACACTTGAGCATATAATGCAGGTTGACAGTTCAGAATGTAACTGAGGGAAAGCTGCTGCCTTTCAACTGCCTTAACCCTTCTCACCTCTCAGATGGATGTAATATCAGGGAGTTCTTCCTGGTCACTTGACCAATATTCTGACCAACATCATTAAAGCATGGATCTTCAATTCTGTTTTTTCATTTTTCTTTATGGGAGCTTGTTGTGCAAAATCTCTCACTGGCTATAAAATACGTGGAGCATCATGAAATTGTGAAAGACAAGTGTGGCATTTTCAGGTACATTTCATAGTTCATATGAACATATGATCTACTTCTGCGATTATTTCATAAGGCCCCTCCGGGCTGTGCTGCAATTCAATAAGATCAAAATAGATAAGTTTGTTTTTTAAATTCCAATTCCCATCTAACCCAATAAAACTTTATTCCCCTGCCTACAAGTATACATCTGTCTTTAAAAATACTCAATGATCCCACCCGCATTGCCTTCTGAGGCAGAAAATTCCAATGTTGCACAACACTCTGAGAGAAAAATAAATTTCCTCATCCCTGACCTGAAAGGGTGACCCCTAATTTTAAAGTAGTGCTTCCTACTTCTCAATTGACCCACAAGAGGAAACTTTCTTCCTACGTCCACCTTTGTCAAGATCATTCCGGATAATACACTTCAATCAAGTCACCCCTCGCTTATCAAGGCCACTTGGTATGTTGAGGTTGCTCCACCAATGAGCAAAGTTGTGGTAGATCTGATTATCAACTCCCATTTCCTGTATTTTCCCCGCAAACCTTGATGTCCTTACTGAATAAAAATCTGTCAATCTCAGCTGAGCATGTACTCAATTACCTAACAATGGAAGGTTTTGCGGTAAAGAATTCCACAGATTCACGACTCTTGAAGATGGCATTCCTCCTCATCTCTGCCTTAATTATGACATCTCACTCTGAGATAATGCCTTATGGTCCTCGAGTCTCCCCAAGGGGAAACCTACTTTACTTGTTAATTATTTGAATGTGTGTAAGAACTCTTGCTATCCATTTTCAAGTCCCTAGCCAATTTTCTCTCATATTCCAGTTTCATCCTCCTGATTAATCTTTTTGTTGTTCTCCGCTGTTCTTTTATATTCTGACCAACTACTTATCTTAATGTAGTTTTATGCTTTTTCTTCAGGTCTGAGTTGCCCTAACTACTTCAGTTAATCACAGTACTTCTTCTTTTAGAACCTTTCTTTGTCGTAGGAATATACATATTCTGAATATAGTGAAATATTCCACTTAATGTGGCAGCACAGAGGAGCCATGCAGAGCAGAGGAAAATTACTTGTACCGTGTATTCAAAAAGAATGGGTACCCATTGCACACAGTCAGCTGATTTCTCAGCAACAAACCCAAACAAGCAGACAAAATATGTTCAGAAACACTAGCCACTCTCCCTTACACCAAAAACATCTCTGAAATGACTGCCAGACTACTCAGACCCACCAACACACTAAAGCAGCAGCTAATGAACTTGAAAGACCCTATACAGACAACAAGCAAAACTAATGTCATTTACAAAATACTGTGCAAGGACTGTAACAAACACTACATTGGACAACAGGCAGAAAACTAACCACCAGGATACATGAACACCAACTAGCCACAAAACAACATGACCCACTCTCACTAGTATCCTTACATACGGATGATGAAGGACATCACTTTGACTGGGACAACACATTCATCCTAGGACAAGCCAAACAGAGGTTTGCACAAGAATTCGAATTCCATCAACAAACACATCGAGTTAGACCCCATCTACCACCCCCCAAGAAAAAGAACAGGAAATGACATCAACCCAAACATATAAATAGAAAGCAGGAATCATGTACACTGCTTCGCCTGAGGCCCACTGAAGATGTTCCCTAGTACGGTGACGAAACATCTGGAAATGAACCTCCCAGCTCAGTGAGCAAACCCACATCCAGAACCTCAACCTGAGCAACAAATCTTCTCAAAACTCACTTAATGTCTGCCATTGAGACTTTATTGATCTCTCCCTGTGGTATGCCAGCTCTTCATCCCTCAATCTTCCTGCCTGATGAACTCTGGTTAACAGACAAAACTGACCAAGTTTCTGTATTTGATAAGAAGCTATTTATTACAAATAAATCAATTATAACCACAGGGAAACAACTTATGAATTAATAACTTAACTCTCAACTAAAATACTGCCCCTTCTTAACCACCCTGCAAACATGTGTGCACACATGCGCATGCAGACAGACATAGACAAAAATAAAAATGTTAAGAACAAAGGACAATACAGCACAGGAACAGGCCTATCGGCCCTCCAGGCCTGTGCTGACACATTTTGCCCTTCCATGGTAAAGCTGTCTTCACCACCCACGATCCCTATCTCTCTATTCCATTCCATTCTTTCATGTATTCATCCAGGTGCTTCTAGAATGCTACTCTTGTGTCTGCTTCCACCACCCCTTTTAGCAGCATGTTCAAGGCATTCACTTCCCTTTGTGTGAAAACCTCTCCTTTTAAACTACCTCCCACCCCACACCTTAAATTTGTGTCTCCTAGTAATTGACCCCTCTACCCTGAGAAAGAGCTTCATACTCTATCCATGCCATTCACAATCTTATAAACTTCTATCAGGTTGTTTCTCAACCTCCTGCATTCTAGTGAAAACAAACTCAGTCTATCCAACCTTTCTTCATAGCTAAAATCCCCCATATCAGGCAACATCCTGATAAACCTTTTCTGTACCCTCTCCAAAGCATCCACATCTGTCTGGTAGTGTGGTGACCAGAACTGTACACAATATTCCAAGTGTGGCCGAACGAAAGTTCTCTAAAACTGCAGCATAACCTGCCTACCTTGTACTCAATGCTCCTTCAAGTGAAGGCAGGCATGCCATTGGCCTTTTGTACTACTTTTACCTACCTGCCACCCTCAGTGATCTGTGGACCTGCACACCCAGATGCCTCTGAATATCAATGCTCCGAAGGGCTCTGCCATTCACTGTATAGTTTCCACCTGTATGTGACCTTCCAAAATGCATCTCCTCTCATTTGTCCAGATTAAACTCCATCTGCCATTATACTTCCCATGTCTCCATTTGATCTGTATCCTCTGACAATCTTCCTCACTATCCGCATCCCCATAAGTTTGTATTGTCTGCAAACTTATGAATTAGGATAGATCCCATCAGGAACTGGGGGCTTATTTACCTTTAGTACTTTTCAGGCCACATATCACTACTACTTACTTTTTAATAGTAACTTGGCATAGAAACTCAATACTCCCTTCCCTGAGTTCATCCTCCACCAATACCTTGCCTTTGGTGAATTCTGACACAAATTCCCACTCACCTACCTCTTCTGGCTCCACACACAGATTCTCTTCATTGTCTTTGAGTGAACCAACTCTTTCCCTGGCTATCCTCTTGCTTTTTATATATGTATAAAAGTGAAAAAGGAATATTATGGAACACTGTTCAATATCACTGGTTCACCAGATTCAGTGATGTAAATGTTTTGTTGAGTCCTTCTAGTCTTTAGTCTTTACGTCTCTTCAGTTTTTAACTGCAGACACAGGTTGTTGGCACACGAATTGTTCATTCTCTTAGTCACTGGTTAGAGGCAGCAATGTTAAGGCAAATGGTGAGTGGGAATTGCTAGCTATCTTCCAATGTTCTGTTACTACTCTGCAAAGAGAGAGGAAGATCCTGTCATCTTCTGTTCACACACAGGCTACACGCCTACCCAGGGGCCAATCAGAGAATTGTTAGCCTGCCAATGATTCCTGACCCATTCAACAGTCTGTCTTTGGCAAAACTGCCCCAAGCACACACCCAATAATGCTGATGAGTCTCCAGCATCTTCTCCCACTGCTTAAACAAGGCAACACCCTATAATCTGTTATTGTACTGCTGTTGGAAAAATCACCAGCCTCTGAGTCAGCGTCAGGGTTCAACAACAGAGTTTATTGTACAGGGAAATACCGGAGCTCCGGGGAGAGAAAGACAGCACGGTGATCAGTTGCGATTCTTCTCTCAACCTGGTGCATACATTTTGTAACATAATAGGTCAATGATGAGGTTATTATCTTTGTAACATCGTTTGTTTGTTGTAAATATTGCAGAATTGTTGATAGTTTCTGTGCAGTCACTGTTAGTTCCAACTCAGCCTTTGTTAATTTCAGCATAGTCGTTGTCAGTTTCAATGTCTGCGCTGATGTCCATTGCTGTAGTAATGGGCACTAATTGCTCTTCCTGAGGAGGACAATTACTGCAGCCCTGGCTATTAGCATTTAGTATTGAGTCCGTATCAGATTGTTAGCATTTCTATCAAAGGTATTGACTGGACCCAGACTCTTCGGCGGGCAGTACACACTACTCATGTGTATTGTCTCCCCCACCTGCCCTAAACTAATCAACTCGGTTGTGAGTGCATTGTGCTGGCATTCTGGTGGCCTCGGGCAGTATCTGTGTTTGCTCTGCTATCTCTCTCCATATTGTGGTCCGTTGGCCATCTTGTGGCTCAGGGCCGTCTTGTGTGTCCGTGTACCTAGTGTCACCCTGCCCCATGCCATCTCCCCCTTCAGTACGCATTGTGCAACAACAATGTATTCCAGGAGATTGTTTTAAAGCTGCAACATCTCCTTCCAATCTTTTGTTTGAAGCATAATCATTTTCCCATTTTGTATATGTAAACATATTAAAGGTGCAGTAAAAAATTAATTGATCCATGAGTACAGTGCAGGATATGTACCAGTGCAAATAGAAAAACTTACCGTTCATTGGAATAATGCTGTCGTTCATATTTACGGTCCTCCCTTTTTCAGCTGCAAAAACATGTGCTCTCTCCTGTGGTACTCAATGAAACACAAACTGAGCTGATGCCTGGTTGGTGTCAGTTACTGTGCCCAGATGGATCCTCCCATTTGGTACCAATGTATTCTGCTGGACGATATCAAAGGTAAGAGACAGTCCATTGGTGCATTTCATGTATGGCTTTGGATGCACTTCTCTTATTTTGGTTCTCATTCTCCCTCTTCCCCTTGCCGTTTTACACAGTATCTCTCCCATCCTTGCTTGTTTTGTTGTCTCTCTTTTTTGCTCTTGCCCTTGCTTTCTTGTTTGCTCTGTCTTATTCAAAGAGATAACCTTCTGCCTTGACCTTCACCATTTGTCTTAAATCAATTTTGTCTCTTTCTTTACTCAAACAAAATGCTTTAGAATTTTGAACACTGTTAAATCTGTAAGGAAAGCAATCCCATACTCTTCATCGAACTGAAGTCATTCATCTCTGATATCAGTTCACTTCAGTCAACCCATTGGTAGGCAGTACACTGAGCAGCATGTGGTGCTGGGTGATCTGGATTGTGTGGATTCGTAGCTTTGACACACAAACCCCACACTGAATCTCAGAATTATTAAGGTGCTGAAGGATGCCATTCAGCCCGTTCTGTCAGCATCAGCTGTCTGGATGAGCCTTATCAATTGCTTCCATTCTTCTGCCTTTCTACCTTGAGCCTGTGCTTTGTATAGTTGTTTCATAATCTCTTGAATGCCTTGATTTGAATTGGTCTTCACACTTCAGGCAGTGCAATCCAAACTGAAACCAGTTGTGTATTTTTTTTTGTTTTCTCCTGTCACATTTGTATTTTATGCATATGACATTAAATCTGTGCCCTGGTTAGGTATACCGCTGCAGCGATGGACTGGTGTCAGTGGGTGAGTAAAGGTAACCGGAAGAAAACATCAGGGGACCATCCCAACCCCCAGGTTAATACACAGGATGAGAACAGGTGAGGGAGTTTGTTCTGTTCTGTTCTTCAAGTGGAAGGCTATTAGGCTCTGTTAAAAGGATTTATTTAATTATTTCCTGGCCATCTGGTTAACAGTAATCTGAAAACATCAGAGTGCTGAAGTCTCTAAACAGGTTTGTGACAAATGCACACAGCTGGACTCTGGGGGTTGCACCAGAGTACTCTCTGTATAGAGACTTGGCCCACCCACGCAAATCCAACACAGTCTGCCAAACAATCATCCTTCCTCCTAAAGTACCTCGATCCAGATATTCTCGTCCCCAACCTGCGCCCGTGGTATTATCTCCATCAGCCTACCCATCCATTCCATTGCTTTTGAGGACAATGGTCTGACAACAACTTCTCTTGCTTCAAGACACAGCTTTCACTCGCAGGACCACTGGCTCAATGCATTGGTTCACTTATGCCCTTCAGGGAAGAGGCCTGCCACTCCCTGCCTAGAGTTGCATTCAATCAGTTGAAGTGGCACAGATTAGTGATTGAACCCAGGATATTCCTAATCTATGTGGCCAATAGAATTTAGTTCAGAAGCTGGGCCTTCCAGCCCAGCAAGTCTATGTCAGTGTTTATGCTCTACATTCATCCCCCATGTACACATTCTGTACCTACTGACTCGGACGTGCCTTGATTGTTAAAAGTGCATTATTAGTTTAATGTGAGTGTAATGAGTTAGTTGATCTTAGACCACTGGATGCAATTTTGATTCCCTTCTACACCTCTCACTGCAGAGGTGGACAGTGGGATTCTTGTTTAGAATACAAGGACTACTTACAGCTTTGAGGAGGCTATAATCTCTGATCACTCCAAGCCATGTTTACATTGAGTGTACCAATAGTCAAAGACCTTTCCTGAGTTACATGCTTCTCATACTTTGCTGTCTTTTCCAGATCTATCATTGCAGAGATTCAAAAAATACGAAAGTTTAATTGTATCCTTTTTGATATGTTCATTGACACAATGTTGGTGGTTTCTGGGTCAGATATGGAAAAGTTTAAGTTGGCTTATGGGGTCTCACTTGTTTGCTCTTTCTCTTTTGCAGCAGTGATTACAATTCTGATGTGTCGTCTTAGATGGAAAGTGATTTGGAAAGGCTTCGGCATATGAGGGGTTAAAAAAGCAAGACCTGAGCAACATTCAGGCGTGGACTATAAGTGGTAAATAACATATGCACCACAAGTGCTGCCAGTGACCTCCGGAACGAGAGGAGGTCTAACCATTGCCCCTTGACATTCAGTGACATCACCATCTCTGAATTACCACTATCAATATCTTGGGGATTATCCTTGACCAGAAGCTTAAATGGACAAGCCATATAAACGCTCTGGCTACAGGTGCAGGTCAGGCTGGGAGTTCTGTGGTGGATAACTCACCACCGGACTTCTCAAAGCCAGTCCACAGCACAATAAGGGAGAGTGATGGAATACTTTCCACTTGAGTGGAAGAGTGCAGCTCCAGGGCCTGGGCATACCAAGTGTAGCACCAGAAAACCTAAACGTAAAGTGTCAACCTAGTGAAGCCACCAAACAGGCCTAACTGCATGCTTATCAACAAGTGTAGCATGTGACAGACTGAGCCACATGATCCCACAGCCAATTGATCAGATCTCAGCTCTGCAGTCCTCCTGCATCCAATCATAAGTGGTTATAGATTGAACAAATAATTGGAGAACAAGGCCCCATGAATATCCCCATCCTTGATAATGGGTGGATTCAAGTACATCAGTGCAAAAGACAAGGGTGGAAGTATTTGCAATAATCTTGAGTCAGTTTGTTCTGAGTGGATGATCTACCTCTGACTCCTCCTCTTGACATCCCCTGCATCACTGATGCAAGTCTTCAGCCAGTTTGGTTCACTTCACATGAATCATAAAATGGCTGAAGGTATTGGGTACTGCAAAAGCCATGGGCTCTGACATTATGGCAATAGAACTGAAGACCTGTGCTCCAGAATTTGTCACACCCTTACAAAATTGTTCCAATATAACTACAACACTGGCATCTACACAACAAAGTGGAAAATTGCCCAAAAGCAGGACAAATGCAACCAAGCTGATTACTGCCCCATCAGTCTCCTGTTAACCATCTGCAGAGGGATCGTGTGGATCATTGTCATGCTGTCAAGCAGCACGTGTTTAGCAATAACCTGGTCACTCGGGCTCTCAATTTGGGTTCAGTCAGTGCCATTTAATTCCTGACTAAATCACATACCAGCATTTAAGAGTGTGGCATGAATGAGCCCAAGTCAATGACAATCAAGGGAGTGGTCTTTCCAATAGATGAAGTCATACCTAGCACAAAGGAGGATGGCCCTGGTTGTTGGAGGTTAAACATCTCTATCCCAGGATATCATTTCAAGAGTTCCTTAGGGCAGTGTTCTGGGCCCAACCATCTTGAGCTGCTTCATCATAAGGTCAGAGGTTGGTTGTTCGCCGATGATTGCACAATGTTCAGTGCCATTAACAACTCCTCAGTCCATGGTCATTTGCAGCAGGATCTGGATGATATCCAAGCCTGAGTTGACTTATGGCAAATAGCAAAAAACAATAGAAAGAAACGCATTTTGAATATCATTGACGGTTTTGGAAACATGGTAAAGGAGCAGGAGAAGACTGTTTGGCCCATTGAGACTGCTCCATAATTCAATAGAATCATGACTGATATTCTGTCATCGCAATACTCTAGCTCTCTCCCCATATCCCTTTGACACTTTTTAGTTCCTAGAAATCTGTCCAATTCCTTCTAGAATATATTTGGTGGCTTCATCTCCACAGCCTTTTGTAACAGAGAATTTTAAGGTTCACCACACTTCGAGTGTAGCTATTTCTCCTCGTCTCAGTCCTAAATTGCCTACCCCGTAACATAAAACCATGACCCCTGCGTTCTGGTCCCCAAGCCAGGGGATATATCATCTCTGTATCCAGTCAATCCATTCTCATCTGAATTTTATACATTTCAATGAGATCCCCTCTCATTCTTCTAAATGCCCAGTTGACCCAATCTCTCCTCTTACCATGTCAGGAATCAGTCTGGTGAACCTTCACTGAATCCCTCTGTGATAACTATATATTTCCTTGGATAAAGGGGCTAACATTGCATACGATTCTCCCAAGTGTGCTCTCACTAAGTCCCTGTACACCTGCAGTGAGACTTCCTTGCTCCTGTACTCGGACTCTTTTGTAGTGAAAGCCAACATGCTGTTTGTCTTCCTAATTGCTAAGGGCACCTACATGCTTGCTTTCAGGGATCATTATACAAGGCAACCCAGGTCTTTTTGTATGTCAATATTTCCTAATCTAGCAATCTATATATAATTATCTGCCATTCGGGTTTTCCTGTTACAGTGGACAACTTCAGACTTATCCACATTTTACTGCATCTGTTATGTATTTGCCACTCACTCAACTTGTCTAAGTCACCCTGAACCTCTTTACGTCCTCTGTAAATCCTTACAATCACTCCTAGATTTGTGTTGACATTTACTTCTCGTGTTACCCACTGAGGTATCCTGGAGACGAATCTTCAATTGATGGAGGCTCCAGGACAAGCCTGGAGGGTTTGCAATCCAAATAATCTCTTGTTTTGGAATTGCCTCTCTACTTGCATATCAAGTTTACAAAACCCAGAATTTCTCATTATTTTCTGCCTAATAAATTGATCGGCTTGCTCTCTCCCTAGTGATTTTTCTTTAATGCATGTGCCTGTAGTCCTTCTGGAGAACTCCAATTGTCTGAAGCATGACCCCCCATTGAACGCCATTCCTGACCTTCGCCAGCCCACAGAGAGGGACCAGAATATAGAGAGAGTGCTGAGACAGACAGGCCAAGCTATCCAAGAGATCGAGCTGGTGCTGGCGGCTAACAAGAGGGATGGGAATGAAACTAGGAGGAAGAAGCATGCAGGAGCCATGGGAGAGCAAGGAGGTGCAATTGAAAGTCTTCTCGTGCAGCAAGGACTGCGTCTCTGACTTACTGAGGTCTGTGGCTGCTCCACTACGAAGAACACTTTAAAACTGCAATGTACTTTCAGACTATGCATCAGTAATGATATCCCACCGACTTGACTTCATATTCCTTTAGTTTATTGTGCAGGGTACTAGCCAGATCCCAAGGCAAAGACATTCTTGATCTTGAGCTCAGAAGCTCTGTAAGGAGGGCTATGAGTAACTTTGGAACATTTCACTTGGTGCATGAACAAAATTTAATGCACATCTACTACAGGGCAAACTGGAAGTACCATGGGTGCTGGACCACAAATGTTAGAGCATGGATTGCTGGATTAAGGCAGTACAGGCGATATTAGCACATCCTCTGGGATCTGTGGACTGAATCCAATCCACACATTCACTGCTCATAGGTGATGTTCACTGTCCTTCTAATGAGATGTTGATTAGCAGCACTGTCTATCTGTCAGACTTGCACATTATGTTCTTAAAGCGCTTGAAAATAACTTGCTGTATGTGAAAAATTTTGTAATATGGAATTGAACACCATTTAAATGCAAATTATTCTTTTTAATCATTCTATCTTTTGATAACTTGTGCAATTCAGACTACTTGTACATGACTCATAGCTACTGAACTTGTGTTTTTTTTTAATCAGTCATCTTAGTCATGGATAAATGTTCTAATTATAAACTTTTGTGCAGTTATTTCTGATTTTGCACTTTATTCATTTAATAGTCAATAAAATGTACAAATTTTTTATTTTAAATCCATTTGTGTTGTATTGCTGAAATGCAGAATTTTGATGGATTCCTTGTTTTGTGTCCAATGGGACATATACTTAGTATCTGAAAACAGTGGGGAAAGGTTTTGAATCTTTGGGTACTGAGTGATTTCTGAAGTATACTCCTTTTCACTGGGCTGGTCAGGCTTGCCGCCAAATGTCGTTTATAGCACTGAAACAGACTCACAGTTCTTTGCTAATGTTTGTACTCCACCTGCTACTGTGTCTCATCTTATCAACATTCTTTCTCATTTCCTATTATAGCTTCTCCCTGAAATGGATCCGTGCTGTTGATTACAATCACTCACGGTAGTGAGTTTCACATTCAAACAACAGTCTCTGGGTAAAACCAATTTAACTTGTGATTGAAATTTATTTTTTGCAGGTTACAGTCAGTAGAAAATATAACTTCACTGTGGGAGAGATCAAAGCTAGTAACCATTACCCTAAGATAGTCTCCAATAAATCCTATAGGGAATTCAGTAGTAACTTCTTGAATCCTATTTTTTTTTTCATTTAGTGCAATTTTACTAACTTAAAGGTACTATGTCTAAATTGCCAGATCACTTGTTTTACATTTAGGACTCATGCCACTATTTCTTGTGTTCTTTTGACAGGTGTTTTGGTGTGAGAGAGTATGATGAGGAAATGTCAAAGAGCATTAATGAGTATTGTATGTGCGTGTGTGGGGCATCAGAGATATTGCGGGCGGCAGGTCTGTGATTGGGGTTTATTGTGTGAGTCTGTCTGTCTGTCTTTGCCTCTGGGTGTGTGTGTGTGAGAGAGAGAGAGACAAAGTGACTCAGTGAAGTGGTTTGAAATTGAGAGCTATTCCTGGTTCTCAAGCAAAAACCTTTTTAGAAACCACACAACTGTAAAGGAGTGTCCATACATTTTGGCTGTGGCTGTATGTGAGAAGAAGTGAACATTTTTAAAAACAACTTTAAAAGTTTCTTTCATGGGAATTGGACGTCACAGGCAAGGCCAGGATTTCTTGCCCATTCTTGATCACCCTTGAGAGGGTGGTGGAGAGCTGTTGCCTGTACTACAGCAATCTATGAAGTGAGGTACATCCACCGTGCTGTTAAGGAGGGATTCCCAGGACTTTGGCCCAGTGACCGTGAGAGAAGGGAAATACATTTCCAAGTCAATATGGTGTGTGACTTGGAGGGCAACTTGCGGGTGGTGGTGCTCCCATGTGTTTGCCACCCTTGCCTTTCTAGCTGGTAGTGGTCACATATTTGGAAAGTTTTGTTGAGAGAGCCTCAGTGAGTTGTTGCAGCCTATCGTGTATGTAGTGAGTGACAGCAGATGTATACTATCAGTGTTGGAGGATGTGAATATTTAAGTTGGTGGGTGGGTGTCACTCCTTACTGCTTTGTCCTAGACTCTGTCAAGTTTCTTGAGTGGAGCTGTGCTCATCAGAGCAAGTGGGGAGTATTCCATCACACTCCTGACTTGTACCTTTGTAGGCAGTGGACAGGCTTTGGGGAATCTGTGTAGGTGAGATGCTCACTGCAGGATTCCCAGTCTTTGACCTGCTCTTGTTGCCATTGTATTTATATAGCTGGCTCAGTTCAGTTCAGTTTCTGGCCATTAGGAGGGAATATGGAGGGAAGTGAGGAGCAGGATTCATATGCGTGAATACAAGAAACCATTGCACCATTCAGCTTGTCACTCCTGCACTGCTATTTAATATCATCTTGGTTGTACTTCACCCCCTGTTACCCATAGACTTTGATTCCTTGACAGACAAAGTTCTATCCCAGCCTTAAATGTATTCAATCATGGGACATCCAAAATTCCTGGAGTAGAGAATTCCAATGATTCAGTACATTTTGAGTGAAGAAATTGCTCATTCTCTTATCCCTAAATGATTGACTATAGAATCCCTACAGTGTGGAAACAGGCCATTCAGCCCATTGAGTCTGCACCTACCCTTCGAAGAGCGTTCCACCCAGACCATCTCCTCCATCCCTGTACCCCTGCATTTCCCAAGGCTAATACATCTAACCTACACATCTGTGCACACTACAGGACGATTTGCCATCGCCAATCCACCTAACCTGCATTTCTTTAGAATGTAGGAGGAAACCAGAGCAGACACATGGAGAATGTGCAAACTCCACATAGTCACCAAGGGTGGAATTGAACCCAGGTCCCAGGCCCTAATGAGGCTGCAATGTTAACCACTGAGAATACTTGTCCTGAGATTATGTCCAGTTTTCAAATCTTTGACCAGCAGTAGCAATATCTTATTGTTTACCCTATCAAACCTCTTAAGAATCTCTGTTTCAATGCAATTGCTTCTCATTCTTCTAAATTCTATTCCTCTATCCTCCTCCCTGCCCTTAGCTAATTTGGACTTAGAAAATTCAGGAAAGAAGGAGGTGTTGTGTAGATTAGTCTTTTATGAGAGAGTAAACAAACAAAAGAATCATTATAACATTAGAACTAAAAAGGTAAAAACAATGACTGCAGATGCTGGAAACCAAATTCTGGATTAGTGATGCTGGAAGAGCACAGCAGTTCAGGTTACATGGAGAAGGCAGGAGAATGGGATTGAGAAACATATCCATGATTGAATGGTGGAGCAGACTGTATGGGCGGAATGGCCTAATTCTGCTCCTATGTCTTATGGTACCGGGATCTCTCGAATATCTCTTGCATTCAGCATTCAACTGATGCAAATAGGAAAAAAAAACATTATTTTTAATTACCCTGTCCTAATTTTCTAATTAACCTGTTCAGAAATGTTATTACACACTTCTGGAATGATTGGACTTGAATCCAGGCCTCCTAGTCCATAGAGTTCCACAAAAGGCTCGAATTTAAAAAATTGTTTTATTATATAGGGCCAAGTGTTTCAGGATTGAAATGAGGAAGTACTTTAACATATACATACTGAGGGTAGTAGAAATCTGGAACTGTCCCAAAAGTTGTTGGGGATCAAAGAGGAACTGAAATTGGTCAAGGTCAGAAGTCATAGGACACCAGGTTTATAGTCCAACAGGTTTATTCGAAATCACAAGCTTTCGGAGTGCTGCTCCTTTAGCAGGTAAGTGGACAGTGTCCACATGAAAGGAGCAGAAAACCACTCAGTGGCTTGAGGGAGACAGTGAGATACGGGATTAAAGAATATGGTAAGCATTACTAAGGGATTTGGCAAGTACGTAAGGGAATATATCAAGAAATCACTGAGGAATATGGCAGAGAAGAAGAATAGTAATGTTATAACAGAGAACTGAAGGATAAATCAAAAGGAGTAGTAGTATGATTAGGGTGGAGCAGTAATATAGAGAGGAAATTTTGAGGCATATACAGAGGTAAGATGAGCAACTGGGATGCAGTATGTTGAGTTGAAATGAGTTAAAAGCTAATGTGTTTGTCTTTCCATCCAAGTGGTGGGCCTGTGGAATTCATTGCTGCAGAGTGCAGTGAAGGCCGGGGCGCTAAATGTCTTCAAGGCAGAGATTGATAGATTCTTGATGTCACAAGGAATTAAGGGCTGCGGGGAGAATGCGGGTAAGTGGAGTTGAAATGCCCATCAGCCATGATTGAATGGCGGAGTGGACTCGATGGGCCGAATGGCCTTCCTTCCACTCCTATGTCTTATGGCCTTAAGTATATTTTTGAAGTCAATATTTCTAACTCAGGATGAGCATGTTCTGTGTGGTTAACTGTTTATTCTGCAGATGAAGTGTGTTGCCTTGGCTTCTTTACTCTGACTCCACTCTGGCACTGTTCTCTATATTCTGGTTTTATTATCTGGCACTGTTCTCTGCATTCTGGCCATGTTTCTCTGCGTTCTGGCTTTGTTTTCTGATTTAGGCTGTGTTGTCTGGCTTGATTTACTTTTCTGTCTTGGATATGTTCCTTGGGTTATTTTACAGTACATTTCCCTACCAGAAATATGAAATAAATATTGGTTTATTTCAGAACACAGTCAATGCTGTATAGCTATATCCCGTGTGCTTTACTTCTTAATGCAGCCATCATTACGATTTTTGCAAAGTTATCTTCTCCACAAAAGGATTTAGAAACAAATCCAAAGAAGAATCATATTTGATTCAAAACATTACTCTGTTTTTCTTTCTCCGCAGATGCCTGATCCTTGCTGTTTCCTGGAGTTTCTCCAGCATTTTTGTTTCTAAAATAAAAACATATGATTTATGGTGTATTTTTAAACATGCAGTGTCTTCAGACTTGTTTTTAATAAAAATGAAGGTAACTGGGAGGCTAATGACATTTCATGGATTGTAAGTAATGAACAATGTTTTAGTTAGTTTGTGGAGTGATTGAAAAGTACAATACTCCCAGTGTATTGGATATTCTTATCGTTCTTTTCATTGGATGTAAATGGCAAAATATCAATCTGACTGACAAGCCCCTGGGCAATTTGCCATGTACAAAAAGACTGATGTGAGATTATTGGGAGGAGTTGGGTATTTAGCTCAAGTCAAGCAAAATGACCCTCTGATGTTGGGGAGTGAAGTTTATGTATTATTTTTGTATTGTAATGTGAAGGGATGCTGTCGATTGAATAAAGTAAACCTGATTAGAACTGTTGCCCTGAATATTCACTTGTCAAATTAGATAACAATCTATAGTGAGCCCCCGTCAACAAATATTTGACCAATACTTTGTCTTTGCAGTGTGTTATGACACAGCTGTAAACTCTTCTGTGTGTTTGGTTTAATTAGAAAAGTTCACCTTGCCTTGTAATCTGTTAAAGTATCTGTTAAATTCTACTATTTAAAGAAAAAAAAATTTTACTCTTTAACTCCAAAAGTCAACATTAAACAACAACTATTTACAACTCTAAGCCTCCTTTGTCTCAAAGATTCATTATCTACCTCTCACTCTGTAACAATCTACTGATCCAAGAAAGCTCCTATTAAATTTATAGCAACTTAATGTTTTCAGTGGCTGTCGTCTCCAGTTTCGATCTTCCTCTGTTTGTAGATCTCCCTGGATCGTCTTCGGCTGTAAACGTGTTTCATATGAGAAAGGTACCTTTGACAGTGTGTGTTTTCGGCAGTCTGTCTGACAATGGCAGGTGGTGCTCTTTTCTCCTGGCTAACTCTCCAAAATGCCTGCATTTAATAATTTAAACATCAGATTGCCTCATTGGTTCAATGTTGTCAAAACAGTAAAAATCAAATTCAATTTGGGTTTTAATACCTTTGGGCATAATTTCAACTAACTTGTTTAAATTTGAACTGCTGTGAAAACAATTCTGGTATCTAGGTTACAGCCATAATGTTACATCTTCAACTTTCCAGCACATTCTGTGACAGGTGCTTGCCGACTTTCACTCTCTCTTAAAGGTGCAAGAGATTCTAAAATAAAGAGCAGTAGAAACTATGTGAGACAGTGTTGATCAGAATGAGAAAAGGAGTTGGAGGCTCATTCAGACAAATAGATTTTGTCGATAACTGAAATACACAAGATTGAGTGCATTCATGGTGCTCCCAAGCTGTCAGTTAGCACTCATTATCTAAGTTAATGTGTGACAGTTAATAATTTGGTTGGGATACTGGAATATTACTTGTTTAATTCCTTTTTTTTTGCCTAAGAAACAGAGGCATATGTAAAGTTTAGGTTACTAATGACAGACAGCCCTTGAAGCATGCAAAGAAAGGAAAGAATTCAAACAAGGGATTAAATATCTCTGGCAAACAGCATTAAGGAAATTCCCAAGACGTTTTATGCATATAAAGAGCCAAAAGGATAACTAGAGAAAGGGTGGAAATGTGTTGTTGGAAAAGTGCAGTAGGTCAGGCAGCATCCAAGGAATAGGAGATTCGATGTTTCGGGCATAAGCCCTTCTTCAGGCATCTTCAGATGATTGAGGGCAGGGTGGTAGATGCTGTGTATATGAACTTCAACAAGGCTTTTGACAAGAAACCTCATGGCAGGCTGGTACAGAAAGTGGAGTCACATGAGATCCACGGTGAGCTCATAAGATGGATACAGATCTGGCTTAGTTATAGGCAGACAGCACCGGTGGAAGGGTGTTTTTCAAATTGGAGATCTGTGACCACTGCTGCTCTGCAGGATCAGTGCTGGGGCCTGTTATTTGTTATATTGAAATGATTTGGAGGTGAAAGTAGGTGGCCTGATTAGTAAGTTTGTGGACAGCATTAAGGTTAGAGGAGCTGTGGCTAGTGTTGAGGATTGCCTTTAGCATGGTATAGATAGGCTGGAGACTTGGGCAGAGAAATAGCAGTTGGAGTTAATCTGGACATCAGTGAGGTGATGCATTTTTAGAAATTAAAGCAGCAGTGAAGTATACAGTAAATGGCAGAACCCTTAGTATCAACATACAAGAGGGATCTGGGCATACAGGCCCACAGTTCCCTGAAAGTGGCAACATGTGGCTGAGGTGGTCAAGAAGGCAAATGGCATGCTGGTCTTCATCAGTCAGGGCATAGAGTATAAAACTTGGCAAGTCATGTTGCAGCTGTAGAGAACTTTACTTTGGCCACTGCCATACTACCAGAAGGATGTGGAGGCTTTGGACAGGGTAGAGAAACGATCTACCAGAATGATGCCTGTTTTGGAGGGTACTAGTTAGGAGGAGAGATTGGACAAACTTCGTTTGTTTTCACTTGAGCATTGAAGGATGGTGGGTGACATGTTAGAGGTTTTCAGAATTAGAACAGGCACAGATGGAATGGATAGTTGGAATAGTCCCAGGGTAAAAATGTCAATTCCTAAGGGACACTGGTTTAAGGAGAAGAAAGTGAGGACTGCAGATGTTGGAGAGTCAGCGTCAAAGTGTGGTGCTGGAAAAAGCACAGCAGGCCAGGTAGCATCCAATGAGCAGATGAGTCAACATTTGGGCATAAGCCCTTAGTCAGGAGGCTGAGAGATAAATAGGGGGGTAGAGATGGGGCTGGAGGGCAGGTACTTAGGATGGCAATAAGCGAATGCAGGTAGGAAGTGATTATGCTGGTCGGTGGGAAGGGTGGAACAGATAGGTGGGAAGGAAGATGGTCAAGTCAAGAGGGCAGTGTCTAGTTGGAGGGTTGGATCTGAAATGAGGTGGGAGTAGGGCGATCTGGAAATTGGTGAAGTCAACGTTGATGCCATGTGGCTGTTGGGTCCCGAGGCATTCTTTCTCAAGCCAGCGGGTGGATTTGACTTGGCGGTGGAGGAGGCCCAGGATTTGCAAGTACTTGGGTGAGTGAGAGGGGGAGTCGAAGTGGTTGGCCACAGGGCAGTGGGATTGGTTGCTGTGTTCCGACCAGAGATGTTCCCTGAACTGCTCCGTGAGTAGGTGTCCTGTTTCCCCAATGTAGAGGAGACCACATCAAGAGCAACAGACACAGTAGATGAGCTGGGAAGATGTACAGGATATTCTCTGCTAGATTTGAAATTATCCTTTAGGCCTTTGGACAGAGGTGAGGGGTTTGAGGTGTGAGTGCAGGTTTTGCACCTTGTGTGGCAGTAGGGGAAGGTGCCAGATGTAGAGGGTGGGTTGGTGGGGAACATGGACCTAACTAGGGAGTCGCAGAGGGAATGGTCTCTGCGGAAGGCAGATAGGTGTGGGGAGGTAAATATATTTTTAGTAGTGTGGTCTGACTGTAGGTAGCAAAAATGGCAGAAGATAACGCACTGTAGCTGGAGATTTGTGAAGTTACATCTGTGGACCAGGACTACAACTGGAAGAATGCCTAATGGTTTTAAATTTTCTGGACACATTTCTTGTCACAGCTGACAATATCACACATTGGATTCTGACTCAGTCCTGGTGAAACTAAAACAGCTGGTGGTGATGGGGGATGCCAAAGGACTGTCACAACCAGAATTGAAACATTTTTGGATTCGACTGGATCGGATTACAATGGAGGACAGCATCTTATTAAGGGGAGCAAGAGAGATTGTCCTGAGCAAAGGTCGCTGACAGATGCTGGCTGAACTCCACCAAGGTCATCCAGAGGTTTCCAAAATGAAGATGCTGGTAAGAGGTTATAGCTGCTTTGGTGGTGCCCAGAATACCAAGGACAAACGCTACCACCAGCAACTCCCCTACATTCATGAGAATAGCTGGGTACCTTGGCAATTACATGTCAACTATGCAGGTCCTTTCATGGGCTCAATGTTCTTAGTCATGTGGATGCCCACTCAAAGTTGCTGGAAGTGCATAGAGGTCATTTGTCAAACATGGGGACAATGATCGAAAAACTGCGAGCATCTGCAAATCAAAAGTATTGTTCACACATAATGGGCCATCGTTCACCAGCAGGGAATTTCAGTATTTCCGAAAGTCGAATGGTAGTAGTCTTATAAGGACAGTTCCATGCCATCCATCACCCAATGGTTTGCAGAAAGCCCACTCCAAACTTTGAAAACAGAGCTTTTAAAAAAAGCCAACACCATCACTAGATACCAAACTCTTCCAGTTCCTGTTTGATTATAGTTGCACCTCTCATACAACTACAGGGATAGCTCCAGTGGAGTTGCTAATGGGGAGAAGACTCTGCACCAAGTTAAATCTGATCCTCCTGGTCCTGAAGGGAGTAGGGTGAAACAGCATCAGGAACGCCAATATTGAACACAAGGCTCTGCTAAGCGGGAGAGACTGTTTATTTGAAGGGATGATGGTCGGTGTATGAACTACGGGAATGGCCCTACATGGGTAAGGGTTAAGTAACATATAAGGTTCAGGTAGGCGTGATGGTCCTATATAGGTATGTGGTCTGCATGAAAGCTGCAAACTCGCAAATGGTGTGGGAGCAAAACATGCCTGGTTCTGTGATTGCCTTTTTCTAACTGTCCTGGAACCGGAGGATTGTCCCTCTTTGTTAGGTATTGAAGATACCTCAGAATCTGAGATGGACATGGCTGAAGGGTTTGCCTCGAATCCTTTACCACCTGAAAAGGAGAATGAATTTCTTCTGAGCACAAGAGGCGAACTATTATGCATTACACGATGTCTGGATGAGGGGCAGACTAGAGTGAACTGCCCCAGTGCTGAAATGCCCCAGGAAGTGCTACAATAAAGCTAACTGGCCTATATTCTCTGACTCAAAGGGGGAAGGATGCAATGATTGTAATGAGGTCAATCTCATAGGATAGGAGTTCCTTGATTAGGGCTATTAATCGGGTCTAGTCAGGGAGCCCTGGCTGACATATTCACAGTAGTGCCAGAGATTCTGTTCATTCTGAGACATGTCTCTGAGGGAACTGGATCAGTATCAAGGACTTTCCGTGTGTAAATATAGAGCTTTTTGGTGATGGGATACCAGCTTCTGTGCAGTTACTTCATGGACTCTTAGAAATGTGGTTCATGCTTATAGGACAGCACAGTGGCTCAGTGGTTAGCACTGCTGCCTCGCAGCGCCAGGGACCCGGGTTCGGTTCCAGCCTCGGGCAACTGTCTGTGTGGAGTTTGCACATTCTCCCCGTGTCTGCGTGGGTTTCCTCCGGGTGCTCCAGTTTCCTCCCACAATTCAAAGATGTGCTGGTTGGGTGAATTGACCGTGCTGAATTGCCAATAGCGTTCAGGGATATGAAGGTTAGGTACATTAGTTAGGGGTAAATGTAGAGGAATAAGGTAGGGACATGGGTCCGGCTGGGTTACTCTTAAGAGGGTTGGTGTGGACTTGTTTGGCCGAAGGACCTGTTTCCACACTATAGGGATTTTATGATCTCTGATTAACTGTCCTGAGATTGGTTCAGTATGTGCAATAAATGTCAGTGCAGATAGTGATGACCATAACCCGTGAATTAATTAGAGAAAACATTGTTGAGGGAATAAGATTGGTACAAACGCGATGTGCCTAAAAGTCTGATTATTTTCTGTCCAGATTCTCAGCAGATCACTTGAGTATGTGTCATTTCCTCATCATTACACTGGAGCCTCAGTCGAGACGATGTAGTAAAGTCATGGAGGTGGGACTTGAACCCAAACCTTTCCTCTGGAGGCAAGAATGTTGCTGAAGCTGAGCCAAAACAGATACTGCTTGGTAGGAGAATTAAGCACCAACCTTGAGTCCATGATAGCACGCTGTCCCCTGACTTAAAAGGTTGTGAGTTCTAATCCTACTCTTAGGGGTTTGAGCACAGTAATCAAACTAACACATCAATGTAAAGCCAAAGGAACTCTCTTGCTGCACTGCTAAAGATGTGTGTTTCTGATGAGAAGTTAAATGAGGTAAGGGAGGCCCACTTTGCTCTCTCAGATGTAACAGGTCTCATGTCTTTGTTGAAGAACAGAAAAGTTTTTCCTAGTGTCTCTCAACATCTGATAAATATATCATTTCTGTTTGTAAGTCCATGCAGAAAATAGCTGCCGTGTTACTTCATTACAATTTCAAGACTACTTTATTGATTGTAATGTGCTTTGGGACATTGTGGGATTGTGAAAGGTGAGATATAAAACAAGTTCTTTTTTTTTCAAAGGCTCATGAGAAACAAATAAATTCAGAAGAGTCAGCAGTAGGAATAATTTCCTTTGCGTGATACTGAAAGAAATGAGATTTTTATTTGACAGGTATTCCAATAAAAGCGACATGGTTTCAGTTTCAATGGAAATACTGAGACAGCAAGTGACATATGTTTGTGACCTGATCCCTGGCGTTGGATAGCTGCCCAGTCTGGATTCTTCCAGAAACATCTGGTATTCATAATCTGCAGCAGTGAGAGAAGTTTTTTTCATCTGAAATGGGTGGTTTGTTTTCTTTCGATAGCAGCCAATTCTTATTGCGGTTAAAAATACTGCCTAGTGATGTGAAGCTTCTTCACTCAGCCTGAGACTGGGAATGTTTATGACACTGTATTTTATAGATGCCTGGTATCCTTCTGCATTGAGTTGTAAATTAGAAGGGAGTTCAGTATCGTATTCAATTTCATTTAGGCAGTGTGTTCTCCCTAATGTGTTCCTTTCGGGTGTTACATTTCTAGAGGCATTAACTGGTTAATAACAAACAAGTGAATGCTACTTATAAAGTAGAACACCAAAGAAATTTAAACATGTGTGAACTTCATGCCTTCACTACATATTTTACAACTATACCACTAACAAATATCTTAAACTGGTTTGTGTTGTCATGTACCCTGATGATTGAAGGGTCAAGAACAGAAGGACACAGAATGATACAATACAGAGACAGCCATTCATTACATCATGTCGGCTATGTCAGCTATTTGAAAGCTTTGCAATTTGCTGCTCTTCCCTGCTCATTCTCTGTAGTCCTGCAACTTTCTCCATTAAGGTATTTTGAAAGTTGTTATTGAATATGCTTCCAACACCCTTTCAAGTCAAAACATATTGCTGAAAAATATTTCTTATTACCTTTTTCCTCTGTGCTTTTCCACACCCTTACATTCTTTGGTTATTTCCTGCCAATGGAAACAATCTTTCCTCATTTAATCTCTTAAACCATCCGTCCCGGTATTATTCTGAATATCTCTTAAATCTTCTTTAATTTTTATATTTTTAAGGAGAATAATCCCAATTCTCCATCTCTCCACTCACATCAGAAATAGAAGAAAATAGAAAGATGTAAAATGGGAAAATAGGAGAAACATCGTCCACCAACAGAATAAATCAAAAAAGACATTCTGCTTACACACAACTGAATGTATGAATTTCAGTGCTGGTGTGTAAGGCTGTATTTCCCAGTGACTGGGGTTGGTCAAATCGACCAGTTGTACCTTTTCATTGTTTATGATAGGTACAATACAGCCTGCATGCTAAATCAAAAATGCACTGGCTATTCTGTGATTGGCAGCACTTGCTGAACAATCCCAACTGTGCTAATAGCTACACAAAACAGCCACTTTAAGGTATGGCTAATTTAAGCTTGCTAGGTGTGACATGTTTTCATATACAGGACCTGTTTTGCAACTAAAAAGAATATGCCCAGGCCTTTTATTCCTGCTTTGAATTTCTTGGCAGGCTATGAACCTCTGCTTCCTGCTTGCTTTTCCCCATGGCAACAATGCAGCTAATCAGAATTGACTTGCCAACCAATTAGCTCTCTTTTCTCCTGCATTAAAAATTGCTGTGATTTTTTGAAATTTGACTTTACTGAGTTTTTCATGAGTGCAAGACAGAAAGCTTTGCTAAGATGTGTCTCCTGTTTTCTTTTAATAAGAAATATCTTTGCACAAGACAGTTGCAAGGCTGTTATACCAGACTTAGTCATTGAAGTAGAGACCTCATTAACATTTAAAAATAGATTATATATTTGGTTTAGCTACAGGAAAATGAAAAAAAAGGCTATATGAGCAAGGAAGGGATTAGGACAAAGCTGCTATGATAGATAAGTTTTAATAATGAAAATAGCCCTCCCGATAAACTGTAATTTGGGCATTGTAATTGAGAGTGAATGGTGACTCCAATAAATAATTGGTTTAATTCAGAATCATTTCACCAGGTGCTGAATTGTGTTGACAATACAAATAAAAGAAGCATTTATACTCATAACTTATAGAGTTGTAAATGAATTGCATAGTTTAATAATTATAATTTGTAAAATACAGGTCTCTTTAAATGTTGAGACTAGAAATGAAAGGTCTAGAGTCATAGAGATGTACAGCATAGAAACAGACCTTTCGGTCCAACCCGTCCATGACGACCAGATATTTCAACCCAATCTAGTCCCATCTGCCCGTATTGTTAGATGAAGGGGTAAATGTAGGGGAATGGGTCTGGGTGGGTTGCTCTTCGGAGGGTCAGTGTGGACTTGTTGGGCCGAAGGGCCTGTTTCCACACTGTATGTAATCTAATCTAATCTAATCTAATCTTTCTGATAGGAAGGAGACCAAAATTGCACGCAATATTCCAACAGTGGCCGAACCAATGTCCTGTACAACCGCAACATGACCCCCCAACTCCTGTACTCAATACTCTGACAAATAAAGGAAGCATACCAAACGCTGTTTTCACTATCCTACCTACCTGTGACTCCACTTTCAAGGAGCTATGAACCTGCACTCCAAGGTCTCTACGTTCAGCAACATTCCCTAGGACCTTACTATTACGTGTATAAGTCCCAAAATGCAGCACCTCACGTTTATCTGAATTAAACTCCATCTGCCATTTCTCAGCCCATTGACCCATCTGGTCAAGATCCTATTGTAATCTGAGGAAACCTTCTTCATTGTCCAATACACCTCCAATTTTGGTGTCATCTGCAAACTTACTAACTGTACCTCTTATGCTCACATCCAAATCATTCATGTAAATGACAAAAAGTAGAGGGCTCAACACTGATCCTTGTAGAACTCCACTGGTCACAGGCCTCCAGTCTGAAAAACAACCCTCCACCACCATCCTCTGTCTTCTACCATTTGGCTAGTTCTCCGTGTATTCCGTGAAATCTAACCTTGCTAACCAGTCTCCCAAGGGGAAAACCTTGTCGAAAGCCTTATTGAAGTCCATATAGATCACATTTACCGCTCTGCCCTCATCAAGCCTCTTTGTTACTTCTTCACAAAACTCATTCAAGTTTTTGAGACATGATTTCCCATGCAGAAAGCCATGTTGACTATCCCGAATCAGTCCTTGCCTTTCCAAATACATGTGGATCCTGTCCCTCAGGATTTCCTCCAACAACTTTCCCACTACTGATGTCAGGCTCCCTGGTCTATAGTTCCCTGGCTTGTTCTTACCGCCCTTTTTAAACAGTGGCACCATGTTAGCCAACCTCCAGTCTACCTGCACCTCACCTGTGACTATCGATGATACAAATATCTCAGCAAGAGGCCCAGCAATCACTTCCCCAGCTTCCCACAGATTTCTAGGGTACACCTGATCAGGTCCTGGGGATTTATCCACCTTTGTGCATTTCAAGACATCCACCATGTCCCCCTCTGTAATATGGACATTTTTCAAGATGTCACCATCTATTTCCCTACATTCTATATCAAGGCCGCCTTGGTGATCTTTGAGGTGCTCAATTCTCTCCCTTGTTACCCTTTTATCCTTAATGTGTTTGTAAAAACCCTTTGAATTCTCCTTAACTCGATTTGCCAAAACTATCTCATGTCCCCCTTTTTGCCTTCCTGATTTCCCTCTAAAGTATACTCCTACTTCCTTTATATTCTACTAAGGATTCACTCGATCTATCCTGTCTGTACCTGTCATATGCTTCCTTCTTTTTCTTAACCAAACCCTCAATTTCTTTAGTCATCCAGCATTCCCTATAGTTACTAGCCTTCCCTTTCACTCTGACAGGAATATACTTTCTCTGGATTCTCGTTATCTCATTTCTGAAGGCTTCCCATTTTCCAGCCGTCCCTTTACCTGCGAACATCTGCCCCCAATCAGCTTTTGAAAGCTCTTGCCTAATACTCTCAAAATTGACCTTTCTCCAGTTTAGAACTTCAACTGTTAGATCTGGTCTATCCTTTTCCATCACTATTTTAAGTCTAATAGCATTATGGTCGCTGGCCCCCAAAGTGCTCCCCCACTGACACCTCAGTTACTTGCCCTGCCTTATTTCCCAACTGCAATTGTATTTTGAATTAAACTCCAGAGATTGTGATTTCGCTGCTCGTTGGATGCTGCCTGAACTGCTGTGCTCTTCCAGCACCACTGATCCCGAATCTGGTTTCCAGCATCTGCGGTCATTGTTTTTACCTCCAGAGATTATATGTCAGGTTTACAGACACCCTTGCTTGATTAAAGTCTTAATTATTTTATTGTGATTTGAGGTTTGTGTCAGTAGCTGCTTGGACTGTTTCATTGATCAAGGTGCACTGTGGGACTTGAACTAAATTCCAGTAAGTATCTTCCACCTGGATAGGCAGAGCTCTGATAGCATCCTAGTTATGTCCCTGTTTTGTCCATGCCATAGTGATTGGAAATTGAATCAAATTAAAGTCTTTGTCACTTGTCATTTTGGAGATAGAACTCATGTGTCTGAAGAGGTTTGTGAAATTCAGTGCCACTGGGTCTTGAACTGAGGTTAGATTAGAGTGGTGCTGGAAAAGCACAGCAGGTCAGGCAGCATCCGAGGAGCAAGAAAATCGACCTTTCGGCAAAAGCCCTTCATCAGGAATTTGCAGTAGAGACGGAGAGTCAAGTCCAGCTGCAGCTGCAAAAGATCCCAAGGCACTACTTCGAAAAACAACAGGGGAATCGTTGGCCCAGTGTTCATTTTATCCCACAGCTAGCATATAATAAAAGACTAATCGAAAACAGATATATCTGGTCGTTAACAGATTGGCGTTTGTGGGAGCTTGCTGCGGGCAAATTGACTGCCACGTTCCCTGTGTTACACTGACGCCAATTTAGAGAAAAATACTCGACTGGTTGTAAAATGCTTCAGGTGACCCTGAGGTTTTGATGTTAGTGTAAGTGCTTTTGCTCAGTTATGCGCCAGAATAGTTCAGCCCTCTGACCAACCCCTGGGGAGTAATTGTACATGAATTCCACGACATGTAGGTGTAGACATCCCTGTGGCACAGCCCCTGTTCTGATTGTGAATTTTTTTTTAAAAAACATGCATTTAAGGGAAAGTAGCGATTTAAAAAAAAAATCCTGAGTCGACTTTCGTGAAAATAGTTAAAGCCGAGGACTGGAAGCAGCCACAAACAGATAATTCCCACACAGTGTAGCTCTTTGCAATAGGGAAGGGTGGCCACTTGCTTAAGGAGGGGGTGTATGCACAGCAGCTGCTGTGCACACGTGGCTGTTCTGTGAAAATCTCTGATTCTTTTGTGTTTAACTGTTTTGAAGTTTGTCTAACTGCTTATTTTGCAAACACTCCATCTCCTCGTCTTTGTCACACCTGCTTGCCGGCTGACCATCATCACCCAATGTCCACCCAAAAGTTTAAACAACACTCACAAAACACTGGTCACAATGAAAACTGCTCCAGATTTTGTTGCAAGATTGGAGTGGTCCAGGAAATTCGCAGAGCCCTTTCCCCCCCCCCCCCCCCCCCGGTGTCTGGGACGTGGGCAGGGATTTGTGGTGTGGGCAGGGATTTCCTCACTCTCCGCTTCGCTCGGGATGATCCAGCAGTGAGTCTGGGATCAGGAAGGAGCCAGGACCATGAGCGGCCGCACGCTTTGCCTCCTGCTGTTGCTGGGTTTGCTGGCCGCCGGGGGGGAGAGCTCGCCTGCACTCCCCGAACAGGAGAGGCCGGAGCGGGCAGGCTCCCCGGCTCCCGGGGCTGGAGGAGGGGGACCCGGGAGGAACGGGGCTCCCCCGAACCGGAGGAGCGGCCAGCCGCCTCTGGAAGCCACCAAAGCAAAGTTGGGAGCCCTGGCAAAGTTCTTCGGCAAATTCCGGCTGCTAGTGCTGGCCGCCCCCGACCCCTCGGACAACTCCTACCGCCTGATGGAGCAGCAGATCGACGTGAAGAGCCGGCAGCTCCGCTGTCACTTGGTAGCCAGGGACCTCTTGGTCCTGGTCTTGTTCCAGGAGGCGAGTGCCTCCCCGGGCAAATTGCTCACCGTCTCCCAGGAAGGCGAGGTCTCGGAGGAGGCGGTGGGAGCTCAGGAGGCAGCTCAGATCCGGCAGCACCTGTCCTTGGAGGAGGGTCAGTTTGGAATGGTGCTGCTCAGGAAGTCCATGCAACTGTACGAGAGGTTCCCGTACGCCGTGAGGATGGAGGCTGTGCTAGAAACGGTGGACCAAATGCCCCTCAGGAAGATCGAAAGCGTGACCAGGAGAAGCCAGCTGCTGAAGTGCCAAGGTGGGAGGGAGAGGAAACTGGGCTCAAGACAATCCCACCACAACAGGAGGGGAATGGTCAACAGGGGAATGGTCAACAGGACAATGAGCAACAGGGGAATGGTCAACAGGACATTGATCAATAGGACAATGAGCAACAGGGGAATGGTCAACAGGACATTGATCAATAGGACAATGTCGAACAGGGGAATGGTCAACAGGACAATGTCGAACAGGGGAACGGTCAACAGAAGAACGGTCCAAAGGACAATGACCAACAGCAGATTGAGATTAGCTTCTCCCAATTCCCAGAAGTTGGTCCATTCTAAGAGTGCCGGTTCTTCAGGGAAACTGAGAACGTCAGCCCCAGGCAGCAGGAGGACACTGGGCAAACGGAAAGGTTCAGCCACCACCCTGAACTCGATTGGCAAGAGAAGAGCTGACAGCCCCAGGAGTGCAGATACACCCAAGACGTCTCCCACAGTGCCACCAGGACAGCAGATGATGGATCAGATCAAAAGGAAGGTGCAGCAGATGTTAGTGGCCAAACACCAGAAACCTGACCAGCGCAGGCCCATTCTCATCAGCCAGAATAGGAGCCAAATATCCCGGACAGGAACTCATACCTACCCCATACCCTGGGCCCGCTCTACTAGCTCACCTCCAGTGTTCTCAACCATGACTTTTCTTAACAGACCTACTGCTGGTACTGAACTGGGTTTCCAACCAGAGAATGCTGTCTCCCTGAAACGCAACCAATCTCAATTGTCACCAGCTCAGACTGTAAGGCCAGGAGTCTTTGAATCCAACCCAAGCATAGTTCAGTCCCAGGACAGTTTTTCCATTTATCAGACTCTGGAGAACTTTTCCAGTCTCCCTACAGCTCTGCCACATCACACTGAGTCAGGACATTGGAACAATGAGTCACCTAGTGTTCAACCCAGTCTTATTGGGTCCTCTAATCCCTCTGACCGAGTGTCTCATGTCCCACACCAACAAGAAACATCAGCCTCCAACTCTGAGAGCCACCAAACAATGGACCAGTGGTCAGATTCTCTCCCCAGGACCACACTTCCCAAAACCCCCAGGGTTCCCGTCACTGTGCAGCCCATTGAAGATGGAACTCGCGACAAGGCAGAGGGAGAGTTAGGCCAGCTGCCTCCAGAACGGGGGAGAGGGCGTCAGAGGCAGAATAACCCAATATCTGTACGAACCAGAGGCAGGAAAGGGGAGAACAAGCAAGAAGGTAACGCAAATAAAGCGGTCAGAAACAAAGGCCGGAAAAACAGGAGAAACCGCAAGAACAAGAAAAATGGCTCCAGAAACTCAAAGCCGATTGAGAACAGGGAGCTCATGGGATTTTTACAGCATTTTCAGAACAAGCGGAGATTGCTGGTGAGTTCTTTAGAAAACCCGGACGGGATCGGAGGGCACCTGAGTCCAAGAAAAGCCTGGTCTGCGGATGTTTGGAAGTGCAGTTGGTGCAGGTCCGGTTGATGGGTGTAGGTCAGCTCAGGACATGTCTGCAGAGTTTATAATTTGACATTTCACTGTGAGCGTGTTTCCCCAGCATGAGCAGTGCTGATTGAATTGTACTTCATTGTGGATAGACAAACTTGTGAGAAAAGGAAACAATGGAAGAATCATACCATTCTTTTAGTAAAAGTACACGTCTGTACAAAAACAAAAGCCCTGCTTAACTCTCTACTGCATTCCCCCGCCCCTTTGGTCTATTAACATAATTGGAGCTGGAGAAGGCCATTGGCCCTTCACTTCTGCTTTATCACTCAGTAAGATCATGGCTGACCATTGACCTAGAATCCACTTTCTCACACTATCTCCATACCCTTAGCTCTTTCAGAGTATGAAAATCTTCCACTTTTTAGCTGTGAATGTACTCAATTATATATACTCGACAGTGATTAGCACCACTGCCTCAAAATGTTAGATGATCTGGATTCTATTCCAGCCTTGGGTGACCATGTGAAGTTGGCACGCTTTCTCCATTGTACTGATTGTGGCGAAGTCAGCCAGATGGGCCTGATAGAATATGAGTTTCCTGATTGGACAGGATTAATAGCCACAGTTAGGGAGCTCTGGCTGACATAAAAAGGTTGAGCATCAGGGATAGTGACACTCTGGTGCCTGACTCTATATGAGGCAGTACTATAGTCATGGACTGTTCATGTGGGGCAGCACCATGGTTATCTCACAGTACCAGGGACCCGGGTTCGATGCCAGCCTCAGCTGACTGGCTGTGCGGAGTTTGCACATTCTCCCCGTGCCTGCATAGGTTTCCTCCAGGTGCTCCGGTTTCCTCCCACAGTTCAAACTTGTGCAGGTTAGGTGAATTGGGCATGTTAAATTGTCCATAGCATTCAGGGATATATAGGTTAGGCACATTAGTCAAGGGTAAATGTAGGGTGATAGGGTAGGGGAATGATTCTGGATGGGTTACTCTTCAGAGGGTCAGTGTGGACTTGTTGGGCCAAAGGGCCTGTTTCCACATTGTAGGGATCCTATGATCATGTGCAAATAAAAGATGAATTGGTGATTGGATACAGGCCTCTGTAGAGCTATTTCACTTGTGTCTGCGTGGGTTTCCTCCCGCAGTCCAAATTTGTGCAGGTTAGGTTAGGTTGACCATGTTAAATTTCCCTAGGAATGTGCAGGCTAGGTAGCTCAGCCGTGGTAAATGCAGTGTTACAGGGATAGGATAGGATGGGATGCTCTTCAGAGGGTCTGTGTTGACTTGATGGGCCAACTGACCTATTTCCACACTGTGGGGATTCTATGGTTTACTAACTGAGCATTCATAACCTTCTGAGTGAAGAAATCTCTGTGATCCTGTATTCTAAACTCTCCAGCCCAGGCAAACAGCATCTACCCTGTCAAACACACTCAATATTTGTTCTGCTTCAATGAGATCACCTCTCATTTTACTAAAATGTAAAGGTTTAGGTTGTTCTCCTGATGCTGTCCTCACAGAGCATCTGTTTCATGCCAGGAGTCAATCTAGTGAACCTTCTTTGCACTGTTCTGATAAAGAGCTAAATCTTCTGTTGCTCAGGGTGACCCTTTAGAAATCACTCCTTCAGCTCTTGTGCTTTGAGATCTTTGAGACCTTTGGCCAAGTTTTTAAACTTAATTTCTTTTACATTTGCTTGGCACTTTTGTTTTGAAGGACATTGGGGAGTGTTTTGTAATAGGAACATAGAAACAGGATTTGGCCTTTCAGCCCATTGAGCCCATTCTGCCATTCAATGCGATCATGACTGATCAAACTGTTCAATATGTTAGTCATAGATTCATAGAATCATATAGTACGGAAACAGCCCCTTTGGTTCAGTTTCTCTGTGCTGACCAAGTTTCCCTCAACTAAACTTGCCTGTACTTGGCCCATATCCCTCTAAATCTTTCCCATTTATGTACTTATCCAAATGTCTTTTAGATGTTGTAACTGTACCTACATCTACCATTTCCTCTGGCAATTTAATCCACATACGAACCACGGTGTGTGAAAAAGTTGCCGCTTAGGTCCCTTTTAATTTCTTTTCCTTTCATCTTAGAAATATGCCTTCTAGTTCTGAACTACCCCTCCTTAGGGAAAAGACCTTTGCTATTTCCCTTCCCTCTGCCCCTCATGATTTTGTAAACATCTATAAGGTCACCCTTAAATCCCCAAGCTCCACTAAAAGAATTCCAGCCTATCCTTATAACTCAAACCCTCCAGCCCCAGCAATATCCTCAAATCTTTTCAAAACCCTCTCCAATTCAATAATATCTATCCTATCGCGGGGTGACCAGAACTGTAAATGCTACTCCAAAAGTGACCTCATCAATGCCCTGTGCAACCTCAACATGACATCGCAACTCCTATTCTCAGTGATCTGAACAATGAAGGCAAGTGTGTCAGAGACCTTCTTAACCACCTCGTCTGCCTGTGACATAACTTTCATAGAACTTTGTACCTGAATCCTGAGGTCTCTCTATTTGACAGCACTACCTAGGGCCTTACCATTAACTGTATAAGTCCTGCCCTTCTTCGTTTTACCAAAATGCAAACTTCGCATTTATCCAAACTAAATTCCACCTGTCACTTCTCAGCCCATCAGCCCAATTGATCAAGATCCCTTTGTAATCTTAGATAACTTTCTTCACTGTCAACTATACCACCAATTGTGGCGTCATCCACAGATTTACTAACCATCCCTAAATTCTCATCCAAAGTAATCTATGTAAATGACAAGTAACAATGGCAGGGTGGAGTGCTTTATTTCCCCCTCCAGTTCTATTTTGATTTGACCCCTACCCACCCCTTCATTTCTTTCGTTCATGTAAGCATTGCTGTTATTGAGCTTTGCTTGTTACTGGTTCCCTAGCCACATGGGTGGTTTTCCTGGTGGTGGAAATGTTGAATTTTGTACATGGTATTTTGTACAAACATTAATCCATGCCAGTATATTAAACTGTGGTTTAATCTTTCTAACCTCCGGTGGAAAGTTTTATCAAAATGCTCTGAAAATCTAAGTATGCTATGTTAATTGGCCCCCCTTTGTCAAAGTTGTTCATGACATTTTCCAAAACTTGCAAGTTCATCAAACGTTCATTCCCAATTGCGAATCTGTGCTGACTCTGCCTAATCACATAATTATTATCCAAGCATTTATTTATTACATCCTTTATAACATACTCTATCGTTTTCCGTATTATTGATGGAAAGCTAACAGGCTTGCAGTTCCTTGTTTTCTCTCTCACTCTCTTCTTAACTAGTGGGATAACTACCTTGCAATCCACAGGATCATTTCTGAATGTCAAGAAGTTTGGAAGATAGTCATCAAATGCAGCAAGTGTCTCTATATCCACATTCTCCAGCATTCTGGGATACAGTCAGAAGTCTTACAACACCAGGTCATAGTCAACAGGTTTATCTGAAATCACAAGCTTTCGGAGTGCAGCCCCTCCTCTGGTGAAGTGAGAGAGAAGCACACCGATGCAGAATTTATAGGCAGAGAGATCAAAATATCATACAAATGGTGTGAGTGAACTGTCGAATAATAAGTTTCTGCAGGTGATCAAAAGTGTCAGACCACATTCTGTGACATAGAAAATC
The DNA here is from genome assembly GCF_020745735.1 of Hemiscyllium ocellatum. Classification (NCBI taxonomy): domain Eukaryota; kingdom Metazoa; phylum Chordata; class Chondrichthyes; order Orectolobiformes; family Hemiscylliidae; genus Hemiscyllium; species Hemiscyllium ocellatum. The sequence goes on from NC_083402.1 coordinate 6,377,208, forward strand.
AGTTACAGGGGATTTATCAGCTTTCGGTCCCATTAACTTCTCCAGTAAAGTCTTCTTACTGTCATAATTTCTTTCAACTCCTCATTCCCCTTTGTCTCTTGGATCTCTAGTTCTGGAAGATTTCTGATAACTTGCTGAATTAAAACAGATAAAAAGTAATCATTTTTATTCTCTGCCATTTCTCTACTCCTCATTGTAAATTATCCTGAAAATTTGCCAGTGAAGACTGTACATTCATTCTAGCCAAACATTTACCTTTTACCCGCCTATAGAAGCTTTTACAGTCTGATTTTGTGTTTTTCGCTAGATTGCATAAGTTTTCTATTCTCCTTTTCATTATCAGATTCTTAATCCTCCTTCACTGCCTTGCAAAAAAAAAACTCCAATCGTCAGATTAACTGTTATTTCTGGAAACTTCAAAGGTTTTTCTTTTAACATTTTACAATCCTGAACTTCCTTTGTTAGCCATGGTGAACTGACATTCATGAGTTTTTGCATGTTAACTCGCATTTAAATAGTAATTTTATGTGGATGTAGGTTTGCTCGCTGAGCTGGAAGGTTCGTTTTCAGACGTTTTGTCACCATACCAGGTAACATCTTCCATGAGCCTTCGAATGAAGCATTGACGGTGTGGTCCACTTCCTGTTTATATGTTGAGGTTACTTGGGTTGATGATGTCGTTTCCTGTGGTGACATCATTTCCTATGGTGATGTCATTTCCTGTTCTGTGTCTCAGGGGTGGTAAATGGGATCCACGTCAATGTGTTTGTTGATAAAGTTCTGGTTGGAATGCCATGTTTCTAGGAATTCTCGTGCGTGTCTCTGTTTGGCTTGTCCGAGGATGGATGTGTTGTCCCAGTCGAAGTGGTGTCCTTCCTCATCCGTATGTGAGGATACTCGTGAGAGAGGGTCATGTCATTTTGTGGCTAGTTAACATTCATGTATCCTGGTGGCTAGTTTTCTGCCTGTTTGTCCAATGTAGTGTTTGTTACAGTTCTTGCATGGTATTTTGTAAATGATACCAGTTTGCTTGTTGTCTGTATAGGTTCTTTCAAGTTCATTAGCTGCTGTTTTAGTGTGTTGGTGGGTTTGTACAATGATGCCAAGGGTTCTGAGTAGTCTTGCAGTCAGTCATTCATAAATAGAAAGTGGACTACACCACCAATGCTTCATTCAAAGGGTCACTGAAGATGCATGGTGACAAAATGTCTGAAAACGGACCTTCCAGCTCAGCGAGCAAACCTACATCAGTACCTCAACCTGAGCTACAAATCTTCTCAAAACTTGCTAGTATGTTTATGTTGTTGAGTACCAATAATTTCTTGCTTCAGGCATGTTAATGAAACAGTAAATTTTAATATAGAATCATAGAGTCATAGAGATTTACAGCATGGAAACAGACCCTTTGGTCCAACCCGTCCATGCTGACCAGATATCCCAACTCAATCTAGTCCCACCTGCCAGCACCCGGCCCATATCCCTCCGAACCCTTTCTATTCATATACCCATCCAAATACCTTTTAAATGTTGCAATTGTACCAGCCTCCACCACCTCCTCTGGCAGCTCATTCCACACAGGTACCACCCTCTGTGTGAAAACGTTGTCCCTTAGGTCTCTTTTATATCTTTCCCCTCTCACCCTAAACCTATGCCTTCTAGTTCTGGACTCCCCGACCCTAGGGGAAAGACTTTGTCTATTTATCCTATCCATGCCCCTCATAATTTTGTAAACCTCTATAAGGCCACCCCTCAACCCCTGACACTCCAGGGAAACAGCCCCAGCCTGTTCAGCCTCTCCCTATAGCTTAAATCCTCCAACCCTGGCAACATCCTTGTAAATCTTTTCCGAACCCTTTCAACTTTCACAACATCATTCCGATAGGAAGGAGACCAGAATTGCACGCAGTATTCCAACAGTGGCCTAACCTATGTCCTGTACAGCCGCAACATGACTTCCCAACTCCTGTACTCAATACTCTGACCAATAAAGGAAAGCATACCAAACGCCTTCTTCACTATCCTATCTACCTGCAACTCCACTTTCAAGGAGCAATGAACCTGCACTCCAAGGTCTCTTTGTTCAGCAACACTCCTTAGGACCTTACGATTAAGTGTATAAGTCCTGCTAATATTTGCTTTCCCAAAATGCAGCACCTCACATTTATCTGAATTAAACTCCATCTGCCACTCCTCAGCCCATTGGCCCATCTGGTCCAGATCCTGTTGTAATCTGAGGTAACCCTCTTCACTGTCCACTGCACCTCCAATTTTGGTGTCATCTGCAAACTTACTAACTGTACTTCTTATGCTTGCATCCAAATCATTTATGTAAATGACAAAACGTAGAGGATCCAGCACTGATCTTTGTGGCACTCCACTGGTCACAGGCCTCCAGTCTGAAAAACAACCCTCCACCACCACCTTCTGTTCTTCTAATATGTCTTGATATTTGTGCTATTTTCAATATAAACCTCGCATAACTGCCTTTTGGTTCAATCTTTTAGTATGATGACTGAGGGGAGGCAGATAGGTCAATGTGATGAACATAACTAATATGAAAATGCAAAACTGAATTAAAACACAGCAGGCACCAGTCAGAGTGATCATAAACTTGTCACATTGTTGTAAAGATCTAACTAGTTTACTGATACCTTTTTGGAAAGGAACTCTTACCCATTCTGGCCTGATTTTTGATCCTGTTATGTTTGGTTCTGAACTGAGTCAGCTAATCACTTCAACAATACAGCACATTAGACTGCAGTGGTTAAAAAAATGATCTCACTACCCCCTCTTTGAAGGCAGATAAGGTGAGCCTTGCTAACAGCACCCGAATCACAGTGATGAATAATAAGATTTAATATGTTGAATTAGTAATTTAGTTTGTGAATGGAATTCTTGTATGCTGTACCTAAAGGCAGGTCCCACGCACATCTTCATAATCTTTGCCACTGGCAGAGCTTGGGAGGCAGTTTTACATGTACATTGTAGTTCTGGAACAGCAGTTAGTGGTGATAGAATCTCCAAGTTTCTTCCCATGAATGGAGGAGTCTCTCCTGCTGTTACCTCCTGCCGTTTGCATGAGTTGGAAGGATCTTAAAGTTGATATTTGACCTGCTTGGAAGAGTTATGAATGTACCTTTCCTGGCCAACAAATCCTGGAGTGGGATTTGAACCTGGAGTTTCTGACCCAGAGGCAGAGCTACTCCCCGCTGCTGCTTTTGTCAGATTCTAAATGTTGAGTTGAATTCCTCACCTGGCCACTGACTCAGGTATGATATTTTTGTGTGATGCACCTTATTGTGTTTTGACAGCTTATTACAGCACCCAGGAAAGACAGCAAGCTCTACACACACCAAAGGGATGAGTATCTGGAGCACTTATGCCAACTCGCTGTCCGGAAATTCAGCATGATCGCTATCCTGGGCTCACAATCCAACAGCACCCTGACGGTGGAGCATTATCAGAATGGTGAGTGTCAGTTCAGAAAATACTTCCCATTACTCCTTGTGAGAGGCCCATCCGCCACCCCCTACCCAATTCTAACCATTTTCATCCTTTCGTTTCCTGATTCTAACCTTCCAGCTTCCCTATCCCTCTTTCTTCCACCTCCCACACCCCTTCTGTTTCAACACCCCCTCCTGCTACTCTCTGCTATCCCAATCCCTTCAATGTAAATGAGGTTTGACACTGAGTTACAATCAACTATTCACCTGCAGCATGCAGCACACGTGGGACAATTTTGGAAAGTTAGGAACTGGAAGCCATTCAGCCCCTTGAGCTTGTTCTTTCATTCGGTTGGGTAACGGTTGATTGCAGCTTAACTGTATTACCTTGTGACGGTTCTTTTAGTGTTTAGCCAATATAATCTGTCAGTCTTGGTTTCTTCATTTCTAACTTAGCCCAGCCACAACAGGTTTTTGGGATAGAGAGTTCCATATTTCCATTAACCTATGTGCAGGGCATGCTTCCTTTAAGCTTTTGTCCCCTTGAGTTATTAACGTGGAATTCGAAATGTGAACAGACCAGCCGGGGTCTTGTTGATTCGTGGAGCAGGCTTGAGGGGCTGTATGGTCTACTCTTGCTCCTTGTTCATATGGATGGCCTTGAACATTAGGGAGAGTTAATTTAGACAAGAAACAAGAGAAGCATTTCCTGAATATGTCTCTTCGCTTCTCTATTTTAGAGAACGAATTAGCACTTGAAAATCCAGTTTCCGAATCTGCCAACGTTGAACTGATTGCTCAGCTACGAAGAGAATTTGGAATGTCATTTGATGAATTCTTTATGGTTCTGGCTGATTATGATATGCAAGTTAAGGTGAGAACTGGTATTTTATGCTTTAATGTTAAATTTTTTTATTCTAATCTATTTGGAAAAGAGAGTCTTGCATTTATACAGCACATTATATATGATGATCTCTCAGAGATGTCCTGAACCATTTTATGTGTGTTACATAGAAGCTGAACTGGACCGGTTATATAATTATGGTGATGACAAGAACAGATCGGAGTCTGGGAATTCTGCAGCAAGTAACTCACCTCCTAACTCCCCTAAGCCTGTCCACCATCTACAAGGCACAAGTTGGGAGTGTGATGGAATACTCCCCACTCCAGCAGCTTGACACCATCCAGGACAAAGCAGCCCACCTGATTGACACTCCATTTCACTGCCTTCCACATCCATTCCATTCCACCAATGGTGCATGTAAAGAGCAATGTCTACCATTTCCAAGATGCACAGTAACAACTCACCAAGACTTCTTCAGCAGCTTTTCTAAATCCGGAATCTCTACCCCATAGATGGATGGGGCCAGCAGGTGCATAGGAACACCACCACCTGCAACACCCTCTCCAGGTTACACATCATCCAGACATGAATCTGGAATCACCATTTCTTCATTGCCAAAATCCTATACACTGCAGAATCCCACAAACAACTAAGAAATTAATAAATAGTTGTCTTTTGTTAAGGGAGGAATGTAGGCCAAGTCACTGAGATCGAAGCAAGGACATGTTTATCTAAAGCCTTGCATGACCCCAAAACAAATCCCAAATGTGCTTTCTGTCAGTGATGTATGTTTTGAAGTCTGATTCCTGCAAAGATGCACAAAAGGCCCCAGTCGGTGCACAACAAACTCCCACAAGCAGCAACATAATAATGACAGTGCAAATTGGTTTTAGTGAGATTGATTGAGAGATAAATATTGTCAGGTCACCTGGGAGGACTCTGCAGCCCTTCCTGCTTTGAGAGCAGACTGGATCTTGGTGTACCATCTTATCCCGCAATATTGTGTCTGGCTACATTGGCTCCAAGGCGAGAGTGTAACCCACTGATAAGGGAAGAAATTATTTCTTCTGGTGAGGAATTCTCATCAGAAGGCATAATGATTAAACTTGGAGCTCGATCGATAAGGAGCAAAGGTAGGAAGCGTGTATTGGTGCAGTGGACCATGGAAATCTACTTCTCTTTCCCCCAAAAGCTGTTGATCAGAGCAAGTTGGGGTGATGTAGAGCAAAGATGGGGAAATGAAATGGAAGTGTAGATCTGCCATGTTTTAATCAATGGGTAGAGTAGCTATGAGAGGCTGAATGGCCTTGATGTGATCTTGGTGCTGCTAACAGCTAGTAACTGTTAAGTTTGTTCTATTTTCCTGATGCAGTAACATTTATTTATATGTTGACAATACATGTGGTAATACTTCATTCATCAGGACAATATTAATGCACCTTTCATATAGTGACTGCTCCTTTTCTATATTCCTACTTTTTTCCACCCCATCTAGCAATATTTCGATGTCCCTATCCCCGTTAAGATTCTAGTGGATTATGTGGACACACTGCCTTCTCGGCGGCTAGAGATTGAGGAAGAAAAGAAAAATGGCGTCACCTGTATCGAACACAACAGGGAGGTCAACATCAACAAATTTCTTTCCAGGTATGTGTAAACGTCATGGTTTTCTTTTTTACATATGTATACGTGCTCAGCATATAAATATATTAGTGACTTTTGAGAAGATGTGTAGGTCAGGTTGATGATATGGATGTAAGTTAGTTACTGAGCGTGAAGGTTTATTTTCAGACATTTTGTCACCATGACTAGGCAACATCATCAGTAAGAGCCTCTGGTGAAGTGCTGGTGGTTTGTCCTGCCTGTTTGTAGGTCTTGGTTTCTTAAGATGGGCGAGATGTCATTTCTGGTTTATTTTTCAAGGGAATGTAGATAGGATCTAAATTGATGTGTTTATTGATGGAGTTCTGGTTAGAATGCCAGACCTCCAGGAATTCTCATGCGTGTCTTTTTATCGCCTGTCCTAGGATATGTGTGTTATCCCAGTCAGAGTGGTGTCCTTCTTTGTATGGGTACAGAATACCATGCAAGGACTGTAATAAACACTATATTAGACAAACTAGCAGGAAATTTGCCACCAGGATACATGAACATCAACTAGCCACCAAAAGATATGACCCACTATCACTAGTTGCCATACATACAGATAAAGGAGGACACCACTTTGACTGGGTCGAAACACACATCTTAGGATGTGTGAAACAAAGACACGCACAAGAATTCTTAGAGGCTTGGCGTTCTAACCAGAAATCCATCAACAAACACATTGATTTAGACCCCATTTACCTTACCTTGAAATAAAACCCCGAAATGACATCACCAACCTGGACATACCACCAGCGCTTCACCGGAGACTCCCACTGATGATGTTACCAAGTCATGGTGACGAAATGTCTGAAAACAACCCTTCCAGCTCAGCAAGCTAACTTACATCCGTATAATATATATAGCATGTGTTTGTATATGCGTTCAACACAACTCTTAATATGCTGCAGGATGATCTCCTCCACCCTTAACATTAACTTCTCTTATTTCCTTAGTTGACATAAAACACAAGAAACCATCAAGTAGAAATTACTAAGTCCATTAACCCCAATGCTGCACAGTTCTTTTCATTCTCTATCCTTTTATGGATTCTACCTCCATTTAATCCCCTCCAGGGGATCTGCACCCTGTATACCCTCTCCCCCCATCATTGACTGTACTCACCCATTAATCCGCAGTCCCATTTTTATTCAGTATTCTCTTATGAGATGTGGGTGTCTCTGGCAAGGTACAAGCATGTAATGGAATGAGGGTAGAGGAGGCTGGTGTAAACAGGGAAAGGAGGTCAGCAGAAAGGAGGTTTAGGAAAAATGGCAAATGTTTTAAAAAAAGGTTCATGACTCACTGCAATATTAAATCCAAGTGAGGAAGGAGGAATCTAGGAAGAGAACAAACTGACCATGGTTAACCAGAGAAGTTAAGGATAGCGTCAAATTGAAAGAAAAAGCATACAATATGGCAAAGATTAGTGAACAACTAAAAAATTGGAAAAGTTTTAAAATGCAAGAAAACATGACCAAACAACGGAAAAAAATGAACCGAGAGTAATTAGCAAGTAATATAAAAATGGATGGTAATAGCTTAATTAAATATATAAAAATGAATGGCCTACTCCTGTTCCTATTTCTTATGGCCTTAACAGGTTAAGAGCCCTTGATATTAGAGATATGGTTTATTAGATTACGATGGATAGAGGTTGGGTTAACTAATAGAAGACAGATGGATATAGAAGTCATTTTCTTGATGGCACCTTATGGAGTGGAGTGCCACAAGGATCACTGCTGGACCCACAATTATTTACAATTTTTGTGATGATTTGGATAAGTGAGGTGAATATACTATAGCCAAGTTTTCAGGTGACCCAAAAAGAGTTGAGAAGGCAAGTAGTATGGTTGACACAAATCACCTATAGAGGAGAAGACGGGTTAAATGATTGTTGAATAGGATGTAATATGGGGAAAAATGTGAGATTATGCACTTTAGCAGGAAGAATAGAAAAGTTGAGTATTATTAAAAGGAGGACATACTGAAAATGTAGTGGCACAGTGGGGTTTGGGGACCCTCATGCTTGAAGCACATAAAGCTAGCAAGCAAGATCAGTGGGTAATGGGGAAGGCAAGTAGACCGTTGACCTTTATTTAAATGGAATGGAATATAAAGTTAGGGAGATCTTGTTAAAACTGTACAAAGGCACTAGTCAGACCACAACTGGAATACAGTGAACAATTTTGGTCCCTTTTTATCTAAAGAACAGAATACTGGCATTGAGGGTGGTCCAGATAAGGTTTATTGGATTGATTCTGGATATGGAGAGATTTTCCTTTTGAGGAGAGGTTGAGTAGGTTGGGCCTGTACTCATTAGAATTCAGAAGAATGAGAAGAGACCTAATGGAAAGATACAAGATTCTCCTTTAAAGGGAATAGACGCTGTGAAATTGTTTCCCCATGTGAGAGAAGCTAGGACCAGAAGGCATCATCTTAGAAGAAGGGGTTGCACACTTAAGACAGGAATGAGGAGGATTTTATTTTCCTCTCAGATAGTAGTGAATCTGAGGAATTCCTTACCACAGAGGACTGTCCAGTCTGGATTGGTTAATATATTTAAGGTTGAGATAGATGGATTTTTAATCGGTAGGTGAATCAAGGGTTCTGGGAAAAAGGCAATAGACAATAGATAATAGGTGTAGGAGTAGGCCATTCAGCCCTTCGAGCCTGCACCACCATTCAATATGATCATGGCTGATCATTCCTAATCAGTATCTGCTTCCTGCTTTATCTCCATAACCCTTGATTCCACTATCTTTGAGAGCTCTATCCAACTCTTTCTTAAATGAATCCAGAGACTGGGCCTCCACTGCCGTCTGGGGCAGAGCATTCCACACAGCCACCACTCTCTGGGTGAAGAAGTTTCTCCTCATCTCTGTCCTAAATGGTCTACCCCGTATTTATAAGCTGTGTCCTTTGGTTCGGGACTCACCCATCAGCGGAAACATGTTTCCTGCTGCCAGAGTGTCCAATCCTTTCATAATTTTATATGTCTCAATCAGATCCCCTCTCAGTCTTCTAAACTCAAGGGTATACAAGCCCAGTCGCTTCAGCAAGAAAGTGGAGTTGAGGATTATCAGAGCAGCCTTGATTTCTTTGAATGGTGGAGCAAACTCGATGGGCTGAATGGCCTACTTCTGCTCTGACATCTTATGGTCTTACTTGTTGCTCATTCCCAAGTACCCTTGAATTGAATGCATTGCTAGGGCATTTGCGAGGGCAGTTAAGAGTCACCCACATTGTTGTGGGTCTGGAGTCACTTGTAAGTAGACCCACACGAGGATGGTAGATTTCCCTCCCTAAAGGGCATTAGTGAATGAAAGGGCTTTTACAAAACAAAAATTTGATGTTAGTTCTTATGGTCACCAATTATTGAGACTTGTGGTCAATTGCATATTTTTATTCATTGAATTTAGATTTGACCAACTGCTGCGGAAGGTTTTGAAGCAATATCTCTGTAACACTCGCCTTGTCCTGTGGGTTACTATCCAGTAAATACAAAACCAGCAAATCCAGATATCCCATGTATTACTTCTTTATAAAATACACAAACCAGTTGCCACTGTGAATAATGAATTTGAATGCTTTAAACATATTCTGGATATGGCACTGAAGCCAGAGATGCAAGAAAGATGAAGGTTAGATCTCATGGAATACAGGGAGAACTGGCTCAAAGGTAGTAGACAGAGGGTGGTGGTGGAGGGTTGTTTTTCAGACTGGAGGCCTGTGACCAGTGGAGTGCCACAAGGATTGGTGCTGGGTCGACTACTTTTCATCGTTTATATAAATGATTTGGATGTAAGCATGAGATATAGTTAGTAAGGTTGCAGATGACACCAAATTGGAGGGTAGTGGACAGCAAAAGTTACCTCAGATTACAACAGGATCTGGAGTTTAATTTAGATAAATATGAGGTGCTGCATTTTGGGAAAGCAAATCTTAGCAGGACTTATACACTTAATGGTAAGGTCGTAGGGAGTGTTGCTGAACAAAGAGACCTTGGAGTGCAGGTTCATAGCTCCTTGAAAGTGGAGTCGCAGGTAGATAGGATAATGAAGGAGGCGTTTGGTATGCTTTCCTTTATTGGTCAGAGTATTGAGTACAGGAGTTGGGAGGTCATGTTGTGACTGTACAAGATACTGTTGGAATATTGTGTGCAATTCTGGTCTCCTTCCTATCAGAATGATGTTGTGAAACTTGAAAGGGTTCAGAAAAGTTTTACAAGGATGTTGCTAGGGTTGGAGAATTTGAGCTACAGGGAGAGGCTGAACAGGCTGGGGCTGATTTCCCTGGAGCATTGGAGGCTGAGGAGTGACCTTATAGAGATTTATAAAATTATGAGAGGCATGGATAGGATAAATAGACAAAGTCTTTTTTCCCTGGGGTCGGGGAGTCCAGAACTAGAGGGCATAGGTTTAGGGTGAGAGGGGAAAGATATAAAAGAGACCTAAGGAGCAACTTTTTCATGCAGAGGGTGGTACGTGTATGGAATGAGCTGCCTGAGGAAGTGTGGATGCTGGTACAATTGCAACATTTAAAAGGCATCTGGATGGGTATATGAATAGGAAGGGTTTGGAGGGATATGGCCGGGTGCTGGCAGGTGGGACTAGATTGGGTTGGGATATCTGGTCGACATTGACGAGTTGGACTGAAGGGTCTGTTTCTGTGCTGTACATCTCTATGAATCTAAGTAACCTGATAGCTCACCTTGAAACCTCAAGGCTAAGATTGTGTTTTCATGGATTTTTAATCCAAATGCTTATATTGTCAGTATCACTGCAATGGTCTGCATGTTGATGGTTGAGTGTAATTGCCATGCCCCTTGGATTCCAATATTCAATGCTTCAAATACATAATAAAACAAAAGTAAAACTGCCATTGTCAGATAGGGCTGCTCTCTCATTAGAGAGAGATAGCTGGTCATGAGTTTGACTTGAGGGTCACCCTACCTCAGGCAAGGCAGGAGGTTGTAAATGATGACCTTAAATAGTACAGAAATTGAACCTGAGCTGTCGGTGTCACTCTGCAGCTGTCCAGCCAACTGACCTAACCGACCCCTGGGGAGCTATGTGAGATCCCTAACTGTACATTAACAAGGACCCACTGCCCTCAGAGATGAGAATGCAAACCCAGCTGCTTCACTGCATGTATTACCACTGAATCTATTTGTTTGTGCGTTTTGTCCCTAACCAGGCCATAGCCTCCAAACTATTGATCTGCTGGAATTGCATACCATAATCTAGATTGAAAACTTTGCTTAGCAACTCTAGAAGTACCAGAACTTATTTAGCTTACTAAATTACTCCAGTATTCCATCACATCAATGTAATTTGAAAGAAGAGAGTTTATTGAAGGGGTATGTACAATTCACATTGACAATGTGATTCTTAGGTTGTTGTGGAAACGGAGAATGTTGATCATTTCCTCTCCTTCTGAAGAAGAATGGGCATTTCAACAGCAGCTCACAGCATTACATGGCCAGGCCTGCAATCTGGGTAAGTTACTTCAGTATTACGTCCTCCATCTCCTTTCACTTAGTAGCCGTGTGACAGAGAGGACAGCCATTTTGTTTACTTTCTCACCAAGAGATTATGTGCCAGTTGGCAGGAGTCTTAGGGGGTTTCGACACTTCACTCCTTCCAGATGGCTGTGGCAGATTAGTCCAGGAGGCTTGGTCTCCTCCTGCAGAGGCATTTCAAAATACACTGCACTAAATCCAGTCAATTTACACAAGGGATTGATGTGTAAAATTAAAGCACATGGGATTGGGATTTGTATCGAGATGGACAGAAAACTGGTTGGCATACCAGAAATAAAGAGCAGGAGTAAATGAGTCCTCTTCTGAATGGCAAGCAGTGTTACTGGGATATCACAGGGATCAGTGCTAAAACCCCAGCTATTCACAATCTACTGTGTATTTGTGATTTAGTGAGAAAACAAAATGTAATATCCATACCCTTGCATATGCCACAAAGCTGGGTGGGAGGCTGAGCTATGAGGAGGATGCAGAGATACTTCAGTGTTTTTGAACAAGTTGAATGAGTGTGCAAATATATGGCAGATGCACCTAACTGAGAGATTATCCACTTTGGTAGTAAAATTCAGGAAAGCAGTTTATTATCTGAATGGCTATAAATTGAGAGAAGGAAATGAGACCTGGGTGTCCTTGTAAACCATTTGCTGAAAGTAAACATGCAGCTGCAGCAGGCAATGAAGAAGGGAAATGGTACATTGGTCTTCATAGTGAGAGGATTCGAGTAGAGGAGTGGGGATGTCTTGCTGCTATTGTATAGGCCTTGATGAGACCACACCTGGAATGTTGTAGGTAGTTTGGTCTTCTTGTCTGAGGAAGGGTGTTCTTGCTATAGTGCAGTGAATGTTTACCACCCTGGGAAAGTGGGACTGACTTATGAGGAAGGATTCAACCAGTCAGGAATATATTTGGATGGTATTCAGAAGAATAAGGGGGATCTCTTAGGAACCTGTTGTTACAACACGGCAGTGAATCCTTCTGTTAATTAAACCAGACACTCAGAAAAGTTCACCTTGCTTCATAATCTGTTAAAATATGAGTGACAGAGAACTCCCAAATTCCACTATTTAAAGAAAATAACATCAATTTACTTTAAAAGTGAACATTAAACAACTATTCACAACTCTAAGCCACCTTTCTGTAAACTGCTTATTATTTTCCTCCAACTCTTTTACAATATGCTGTTCCAATAAGACACTTATTAAAATTACATCAACTTAATTTCAAAACCACACAGCAGCTGTCATCTTTCTGTGTCTTTCTTCTTCTGGCTGAAGATCTCCCTGGGTCGTCGGCCTTATTTTTACAGCAAGTATGTTTCATATGAAAAGGTACCTTTGATAGAGAGTGTTTCCTAATTTCTTGAAGAGCAAGATATTAGCTCTCCATGCATTTCTGTCTCAATGGCAGTTGCTCTCTGACCAATTTTCAAAATTTTATATCCCCCCAACATCAATTGATTCATTGGTTCGATGTTGGTAAAACATTAAATTCAAACTTGATCGGGGTTTTGTATCCTGGGACATCATTTAAACTGATTGGTTAAATTCAAATTGTTGTCAAACAGCAACCAAAACTTAGGGATCCATTTCAGAGCCAAATGTCACATATTTTCAATTTTCCAATACACTTTGGGATTGCATTCATTTGTACAGGTGTTTGTGATCTTTCAGTTCAGAACAGCGTTCAAACTCTCTCTTAAAGGTACAGTACATGTCTTTTCAACTTCAGAACACCTAGAAAATTCTAAAGGACAGACAGGGTAAGTGCAGGGAGGAGAGTCCTGATACTGGGGTCACAGTCAAAGGATACAGGGTAAATCATTCAGGACTGAAATGAGGAGAAATTTCTTCGCCCAGTGGGTGGAGAGGAATTCGCTATCACAGAAAGCAGTTGAGGCCAAAATATTGTATGATTTCAAGGAAACACCACTTGGGGCTAAAGGGATCAAATAATATCGGAGAAAAGCAGGAACAGGCTGTTGAATTGGATAATTAGATATGATCATAATAAATAGTGGAACAGGCTTTAAGGGCAGGATTGCCGACACCTTTTAATCCATATTGTCCATGTTTCCGTGGTTGAACTTTCTGCTGACATTGTCTCCTGGACACTGGAAGTGTGCCTGACTGACCACATTCAAAATGAGGATCATTCCACTGAGCTGTGCTGCCTTCGATGATTTACCCTGAAATGGCTGACTCCTCATTCACTGTTCTTTACATTAAAGAGTATTAAATAGGTACCAGAGTCCTCAATTTACCCATTTTTAAGCAGCCTCACCTCAACCATTCCTCTCAGTGACACTGACTGTCACAGGATCCCCACCCACTCCCCTCAGTGACACTATCACAGTGTCTCTACCCCCTCCACTGAGTGACACTGTCACAAAGACCCCACCCCCTCCTCTGTGACACTGCCACAGGGTCCCCACCCCCTCCTCTCAGTGTTACTGTCACAGGGTCCCCACCCCCTCCACTCATTGACACCATCATAGTGTCTCCACCCCCCTCCACTCAGTGACACTGTCACAAAGACCCCACCCCCTCTCAGTGACACTGACGGTTCCCGGGTCCCCACCTTCTCCTCTCAGTGACACTGACTGTCACAGGGTCCCCTCCCCCTCCTCTCAGTGAAACTGTCACAGGGTCCCCAACCACTCCACACAGTGACACTGTGACAGTTTCCCCACCCCCTCCTCTCAGTGAAACTGTCACAGGGTCCCCACCCCCTCCTCCCAGTGACTCCGTCAAGTTCCCTAGCCCCTCCTCTCAGTGACACTGTCACCGGGTCCCCACCCCGTCCCCTCAGTGACACTGTCACCGGGTCCCCACCCCCTCACCTCAGTGACACTGACTGTCACAGGGTCCACACCCGCCATCTCAGTGACACCGTTACAGGGTCCCCACCCCCTCCTCAGTGACACCGTCACCGGGTCCCCACCCCCTCCTCTCAGTGACACGGTCACAGCGTTTCCACCCTCTCCCCTCAGTGACACCATCACAGGGTCTCCACCCTTCCTCTCAGTGACTCCGTCAAGTTCCTCAGCCCCTCCTCTCAGTGACACAGTCATCGGGTCCCCACCCCCTCACCTCAGTTACACTGTCACAGGGTCCACACCCCGTCCCCTCAGTGACACTGTCACAGGGGCCCCAACCCCTCCTCACAGTGACACCGTCACAGGGTCCCCACCCCCTCCTCTCAGTGACACTGTCACAGGGTCCCCACTCCCTCCTCTCAGTGACACTGTCACAGGGTCCCCACCCCCTCCTCTCAGTGACACTGTCACAGGGTCCCCACTCCCTCCTCTCAGTGACACTGTCACAGGGTCCCCACCCCCTCCTCTCAGTGACACTGACTGTCACAAGGTCCCCAGATCCTCCTCTCAGTGACACCGACTGTCATAGGGTCCCCAACCCCTCCTCTCAGTGACACTGACTGTCACAGGGTCCACACCCCCTCCTCCCAGTGACACTGACTGTCACAGTGTCCCCACCACCTAATCTCAGTGACACCAACTGTCACAGGGCCCCCACCCCCTCCTCTCAATGACACTGTCACAGGGTCGGGATCCCCTCCTCTCAGTTACACTGTCACAAGGTCCACACCCCCTCCTCTCAGTGACACTGACTGTCACAGGGACTCCACCCCCTTCTCTCAGTGACACCATCACAGAGTCCCCAACCCCTCCTCTCAGTGACACTGTCAGTGTCTCCACCCCCTCTCCTCAGTGACACCGTCACAGAGTCCCCACCCCCTCCAGTGACACCGACTGTCACAGTGTCCCCACCCCCTAATCTCAGTCACAGGGCCCCCACCCCCTCCTCTCTTGACACTGTCAAAGGGGCACACCCCCTCCTCTCAGTGACAGTGTCACAGGGACTCCACCACCTCCTCTTAGCGATGCTGTCACAGGGTGCGCACCCCTTTCGCTCAGTGACACTGACTGTCACAGGGTCCCCATCCCTACCTCTCGTTGACACTGTCACAGGGACTCCCCTTGCCTCAGTTACACTGTCACAGGGTCCACACGCCCTCTCTCAGTGACACCGACTGTCACAGGGTCCCCACCCGCTCGTCTCATGACGTTGTCAAACGGTCCACACCCCTTCCTCTCAGTGACACTGACTGTCATAGGGTCCCCACACCCATCTCTCAGTGACTCTGTCACAGATTCTCCACACCCTCCTCGCAGTGACACTGTCACTGGGTCCCCACCCCCTCGCCCTAGTTACACTGTCACAGGGTCCCCACCCCCTCCTCTCAGTGACACTGACTGTCACAGGGTCCCCATCCCTACCTCTCGTTGACACTGTCACAGGGACTCCACCACCTCCTCTCAGTGACACTGTCACAGGGTCCGCACCACGTTCTGTCAGTGACACTGTTACAAGGTCCACATCCCCTCACCTCAGTTACACTGTCACAGGGTGCCCACCCCCTCCTCTCAGTGACACTGACTGTCACAGGGATCCCATCCCTACCTCTCAGCGACACTGTCACAGGGTCCGCACCACGTTCTCTCAATGACACTGTCACAGGGTCGGGATCCCCTCCTCTCAGTTACACTGTCACAAGGTCCACAACCCCTCTCCTCAGTGACACTGTCACCGGGTCCCCACCCCCTTGCCTCAGTTACACTGTCACAGGGTCCACACCCCCTCCTCTCAGTGACACTGACTGTCACAGGGACTCCACCCCCTTCTCTCAGTGACACCGTCACAGGGTTCCCACCCCTCCCCTCAGTGACATTGTCACAGGGTCCCCACCCCCTCCTCACAGTGACACTGTCACAGGGTCCCCACCTGCTCCTCTCAGTGACACTGACGTTCACGGGATCCCCACCACGTTCTCTCAGTGACACTGTCACAGGGTCGGGATCCCCTCTCCTCAGTGACACTGTCACCGGGTCGCCACCCCCTTGCCTCAGTTACACTGTCACAGGGTCCACACGCCCTCTCTCAGTGACACTGACTGTCACAGGGTTCCCACCCGCTCCTCTCAGTGATACTGTCACAGGGTTCCCACCCCCTCCTCTCATTGACACTGTCACAGGGTCCACATCCCCTCCTCTCAGTGACACCGTCACAGGGTCCCCACCCCCTCCTCTCAGTGACACTGACTGTCACAGGGTCCCCACCCCGTCCTCTCAGTGACACCGTCACAGGGTCCCCATCTCCTCCCCTCACTGACACTGACACAGGGTCCCAAAGCCCTCCTTTCAGTGACACTGTGACAGGGTCCCCACCCCCTCTTCTCAGTGACACCATCACAGAGTCCCCAACCCCTCCTCTCAGTGACACTGTCAGTGTCTCCACCCCCTCTCCTCAGTGACACTGTCACAGGGTCCCCACCCCCTCCTCTCAGTGACACCGTCACAGAGTCCCCACCCCCTCCAGTGACACCGACTGTCACAGGGTCCCCACTCCCTCCTCTCAGTGACACCGACTGTCACAAGGTCCCCACCCCCTCCTCTCATGGCACTGTCAAAGGGTCCAAACCCCCTCCTCTCGGTGACACTGACTGTCACAGGGTCCCCACTCCCTCCTCTCAGTGACACTGACTGTCACAAGGTCTCCACCCCCTCCTCTCATGGCACTGTCAAAGGGTCCACACCCCCTCCTCACAGTGACACTGACTGTCACAGAGTCCCCATCCCTACCTCTCGTTGAAACTGTCACAGGGACTCCACCACCTCCTCTCAGTGACACTGTCACAGGGTCGGGATCCCCTCCTCTCAGTGACACTGTCACAAGGTCCACACCCCTTCCCCTCAGTGACACTGTCACAGGGTCCACACCCCCTCCCCTCAATGACACTTTCACAGGGTCCCATCCCGTCCTCTCAGTGACACTGATTGCCACAGGGTCCACACCCCCTCCTCTCAGTGACACTGACCGTCACAGGGATCCCAACCCCTCCTCTCAGTGACACCGTCACAGGGTCCCCTCCCCCACCTCTCAGTGACATTGTCACAGGGTCCCCACCCCCTCCTCTCAGTGACACCTCACAGGGTCCCCTCCCCCACCTCTCAGTGACATTGTCATAGGGTTCCCACCCCCTCCTCTCAGTGACACTGACTGTCACGGAGTCCCCACCCCCTGAGCAGTTATCAGCCCACAGCTTCACTAATTTACTCCTACCACTTCTGTGATGATTGTGATTTTCCAGAGTTCTTGCCTCCCTTCTGTCTGCTGATGTCAGTGTCCCACAAACCAGATGCTACTTCTGCCACACCAATCTTTCAGCTGTGCTTTCACCTCTCTAATCTGATTGCTCAATGCAAGTATGAATGCGTCTCATAATGATACCGATGAGTTTTGAGGTTATGTTTTTTAATTTGGCACCTCGCTCCTCATAATGACTATGCAAACCTTCTTGCCTCTGCCCATGTAATTGATACATACATGGGCCACGGCAACTGGATCCTCTCCCTTTCCGTGCAAATTCCTCTCCAACCCTGTGGATAGTGTGGAGGGCTGTTGTAGGTTGCAATGGGACATTGACAGAATGCCGAGCTGGGCTGGGAAATGGCAGATGGAGTTCAACCTGGAAAAGTGTGAAGTGATTCATTTTGGAAGGTTGAATTTGAATGCAGATTAGAATCCCTACTGAGTGTTTCAAATTTGAATCCCTACTGTGTGGAAACAGCCCTTCGGCCCAACAAGTCCACACTGACCCTCCTAAAAGTTATCCTTCCAGACACATTCCCTTACATTTACTCCTAATGCATGCACCTAACCTACACCTCCCTGAACACTGGGCAATTTAGCTCGGCCAGTTCATCTAACCTGCACATCTTTGGATTGTGGGAGGAAACCGGAGCACCTGGAGGAAACCTACACAGATATGGGGAGGAGGTGAAAACTCCACACAGACAGTCACCCAAGTGTGGAATTGAAGTCAGGTCCCTGGTGCTGTGAGGCAGCAGTACTAACTACCGTACCACCGCGCTACCCCAAGATTATACGGTTAAAGGTAGGATTTTTGGCATTTTGGCGGAACAGAGGGATCTTGGGTCCATGTCCATACATCCCTCGAAGTTGCCACTCAAGGATTATTAAGAAGGCATATGGTATTTTGGCTTTCATTAACAGGGGGTTTGAGTTTAAGAGCCGCAAGGTTATGCTGCAGCTGTATAGAACTCCGGTTAGACCACATTTGGAATAATGTGTTAATTCTGGTTGCCTCATTATAGGAAAGATGTGGAAGCTTTAGAGAGGGTGCAGAGGGTGCATGGACTGGAGGACATGTCTTATGAAGAAAGATTGAGGGAGCTGGGGCTTTTCTCATTGGAGTAAAGAAGGATGAGAGGTGACATGTTAGAAGTGAACAAGATGATGGGAGGCATAAATAGAGTGGATAGCCAGAGACTTTTTCCCAGTGCGGAAATCTCTATCATGAGGGGGCATGACTTTAAGGTGTTTGGAGGACGTTTTAGGGGAGATATCAGAGGTATGTTCTTTACACAGAGAGTGGTGGGTGCGTGGAATGCACTGCCAGCAATGGGAGTAGAGTCAGATACATTAGGGACATTTTAGTGACTCTTGGATAGGCACATGGAGGACGGTACAATGAAGGGTTTGTAGGTTAGTCTGATCTTGGAGTAGGATAATAAATCAGCACATGAAGGGCTGAAGAGCCTATACTGTGTTGTACTCTTCTATGTTCTATGTAACCCAGATGTCCTGAAACGTGGGCACTGGCAAAGAGCACAATGTCTGCATTCTCAGTCTTGGCTGCAGACAACAGTATCAATCCCTTCACTATACTCTTTGCTACTACCAATATATTAATGAGGGTAGTGCAGTTGATGGAATTTACATGGACTTCAAGAAGGCCTTTGACAAGGTCCAACATGGGAGGCTATTCCAAAAGGCAAGAGCAGGCAAGTTGGCAAACTGAATCCAGATTGGTTCGCAAATAAGTGGCAAAGAGCGATGGTGGTTTTGTTTGTTTTGTAATGAGAAACCTGTGACAAGTGGAGTACCACAGGGTTCGGTGCGGGGGCCCTTACTGTTTGTTATGTACATTAGCAACTTGGGTTTGAAAGAAGAGAATAAAATTAGTAAGTTTGCATATAACACGAAAATTGATGATGTTTGTACTGAGGAGGATGGTCTCAGGCTACATTCTGATATTGATCAGCTGGTAAATTGGGCAGAGAAATGACAGAGGGAGTTTAAGTGCAAGGAGATACATGTTGGGAGGCCTAATAGGGAAGGGAAGGACATACACAAGTCCCTAGGACTACTGGGGAATAAAGGGACCTTGGTGAACAAGTCTATAAATTCCTGAAGGTATCAGCACAGGTAGATGGACTGATGAAGGAGGCATATGGATGCTTGCCTTCATAGCTGGTGTGTAGAAAAAAGGAGCAAGAAAGTCTTGTTTCAACTTTATAAAACATAGGTTAGGCCACAGGTGGAATACTGTGTACATTTCTGGTCTCCACACTATTGGAAGCACATGATTGCATTGGAGAGGATGCAGGGGAGATTCACCAGGATGTTGTCTGGGATGTAATGTCTTAGTTATGCATAGGCATTTGTTTTCCTTGGAGCAGAGGATGCTGAGAGGGGAACTGATTGAGGGAAAAGAGTGAAATTCTCCTTTCCACGGCAGATGTGTTTAAGGCTGAGAAGAACAAGTGGTTTAGAGGAAATATGAGAAAGAAGTTTATCTCCCAGAGGGTGGCAGATATATGGAATGTGCTGCCTGAGAGGGTGGTGGATATAGATACTCTCGTAACATTTAAAAAACATTTGAATGAGCACTTAAAATGCCAGGGCATAGTTGATGATGGACCAAGTGCACATAAATGGGATTAGTGTAATTTGGTGTTTGTTGGTCAGCATAGACATGGGGGCTGAATACTCTATGACCTTGATATTCCTTCCCGCTTCCACTTCTTGAGTGGCTCCCTGTACCATGATGCCACGGTCACTTAGCTCATCCAGACAAGCTGAATGAACCTCACTGATGTTGGGCAATTGCAAAGGTTGAGGCTCCTGCCCTGTCTCCCATTACCTGCCTCATTACCTGTCGCTGGACATTGACTAAATCAGATATGTTATAAAATATAACTGTACAAAGAGTCCAGGTAACGTTCTCCTAACCCTGACATGCTGCAGTGACTTTGGTTCAGCGTACAGCTCATCAACTCTGAGCCCAACGCTTGCTGTGGGCATGTTTGTCCTGGACCAGACTGACATCCAGGAACTCCCATGTGCTGCAGCTGGATACAACACTTATCCTGCCATCCCTAATGTGTTCAAATTAATATTTGATTATTTTATTTCATTATATATAGTTCTCTTTTAAAAAAAATATTTTATTAACTTTACTACCAGTTGCCATATTATGTTGAAACATTGAATAAACCTTACTGACCAGATATTAACAAATAACTGGCTTCTCCTGTAGCAGAGAAACAATTAATACCTCAGGGCTGAAAATATTAAAAAAGACAAGAACATTAGTGCACCTTTTTTCCTTCCTCTTTCAACTCCCTTATTCTCCAAAATCTAGCTTTCTGTTGCAAGTCGTACTGAGTTGTAGAGGTCTACAGAAAAAGGCCCTTCAGCCCATCGAGTCTGGGCCTGTCAAGTTGGATAGTTTTACTTGCTCTAATACAGAAGGCCTGGCTGACATACTTAATGAGGACCTTTCTGATCTCCTTCTTAAATAAACCTAGCTTCTCTTCCACTGGAGCTCTCATTAAAGACTGGCAACTCCAAACTTTCGACTGTAGATTTTATTTTTAATTGCCAACTAAAACAAAATTAGATTTGTACAAAATAAAAAATTATATTTTCTTTTCACCAACTACAAGCACTGCTAAGTGAAAATTATGTCAATCTTATGTGTTTATTTTTCATTAATAAATTTCACTTTCATTTTCAATGTTGTGTATTTGATTAGGAATTCGCCACTTTACTCTGTTGAAGTTGGTGGGATCAGGTGAAGATGTTTCAGGATCTATGGAAGTGTTTCCATTGAATGGTAAAGGCATTTATTCCATCACATATTATTTCATACAGTAAATGTGGATTGGTTATTTTGGATTACAATTTTTTATTCATTTATGGTATGTTGGAGTCACTGGGCCAGTATTTATTTGCCGCCTGTCCCTAGTTGTCCTTTGAGAAGATGGGGGTGAGCTGCCTTCTTGAATCACTGCAGTCCACATGCTGTAGGTAGACCCACAATGCCCTTCTGGAAGCGAATTCCAGGATTTTAACCCAGCGACACTGAAGCAATGATGAATTCAGGATGGTGAATGTGTTGGAGGAGAAGTTGTTGGAGTTGCACCCATTCAGACAAGTGGGGAGTATTATGTCACACTCCTGACATAACACACAAACCAGAAAGACAGCAGTATCTCCAGCAATGTAGGACTGCTTCGGTGCTGGACAGGAGTGTGAGCTGAGGCCATGAACTCAAGCTCTGAAGTTGAATTTGATCAACAACCCTTTCTTAAATCATTCACCTTGAAGCATGAGCAGAAACAACTTTGCGCGGGGGATGAGAGTAGTAGCAGCAGCTTTGTTTGTTAAAATGTGTACTTTAATTTGCTGAACATAGGAAGAGCTGAAGTGGCGACGGAGGTGCTTTCCTCAATGCTGGTGAAAGGCCTTCGTGAACACTTCCAGATCAGCGAGGAGCACTTTATGCTGTTCGTAATCGGTAAAGATGGCACCATCAACTCCTGGTACCTGACTCCTGTCTGGTCGCTGACGAACATTTATGAACTGGTGGACTCAATGCGGCTGAGGCAAGAGGAGGTACAGCTTCAAGAGACGCTGGGAATCTCATGCCAGGAGGATGAATATTCCCCCCATTACCGTGGATACCCTGAGCATGGATAGCATCCCCATAATAGGAAATAATTCTCATGTGAGACTTTGATTGCGATTACAAATCACTAATGATATGAACTTTGTTTTAAATATATAGTCAATTTATATCAGCAATATGCATTGGACAGTTTACAATATCAATGTTATCACTGCACTTTGTACTTGTTAGGGTGGTAGTGCTGCAGTAACCAATACAGTAGCTCCCCTGATGAGCTAAGTTGCCTTTTTGGTGCTTAATATTTTCTTCCAGCAACCCTTAAAGACATAAGACATAAACCTGCTCCCGTATTTGCAGAGATGCCTGCATCACCCTGCCTCACTGACCTGGTACAAATTAAGGCAGAACAGTTCTAGATGATTACTTCTCAGCTCTGTTACCAACATCTTTCTTGTCTACATATTCTACTGGCACTAGAAATGATTATTGCTGTTCCAAACCTCCCTCTCAGCTCCACATACCCAATTTGGCAGAAAGGTAGTGGTGTAGCAGCAATGTCACTGGGCTAGTAATTGGGAATCCCAGGCTAATGGGGAAATAGATTCGATTCCCATCATGTTAGATTGTAAAATTTGAATTCAGTTAAAATCTGGAATTAAATGCGAGTCTAATGGTGACCACATAACTACTGTTGATTGTTGTAAAGTTTCATTTGGTTCATAAATGTCCTTCAGGGAAGGAAATCTGTCATCCTTACCTGATCTCAATTACATACGACTCCAGATCCCCAGCAATGAGGCTGAATCTTAACTGCAGGGTGGGCCTAGCCATAAAGTCTCAATCCTGCAAATGAATTTAAAAAAAATTCTACAAATTCTCCCTCATTCCTGTGTTGAAAACGTATTTTTCCAAATGTTCAAAACTGTAGCACCTTTGAATTAAAATAGGAGTAGATTATTCATTCTGGTAAGCCTGGTCTGCCATTTAGTTTGATTGTGACTGGTCTATACCTCAACTCCATTTATCCAGCTTTGTCTTACATCCGTGGATAACCTTATCTAACAAAACTCAGTCTGGAAGATTTCAATTGACCCCTAACATTAACAGCTTTTTGAGGGATCAGAATTTCTGACTTGAACTATGATTTATATGAAAAAATGCTTCTTGAATTTATTCGCAAAGAGTAGCTGTAACGGGATCAGGGCTGAGAACTAAATATCCAAGGATACCTGTCCTATTGAAAGGACAGGCAGATTGCCTTCCAGTAAGAAATTAAGTTGATAGCCAGATGTGATATAGAGTCTGAATGCATAGAATATGTGTGGGTAGAGTTGAGGAACTGCAAAGGGAAAAAGACCCTGATGGGAGTGGTGCACTGCCTCCTGGTAGTAGTCAGGAAGAGGGAAAGAAAATAAATCAGGAAATAGGAAAGGCACTATTATAACTACCATGGGGAACTTCAATGTGCAGGTGGACTGGGAAAATCAGTTTGATAGTGGATCTCAAAAAAAGGTATTCATGGAATGTCTGTGGGATGTTATTTTTGGATCAGTTTGTAGTAGAGCCCAGGAGGCAATTCTGGATTTGATGATGTATAATGAAGCAGACTTGATCAGGGAGCTGAAGGTGAAGGAACCCCCAGAAGGCACTGATCATTATATAATAGAATTCACCCTACAGTTTCAGAGGGAGAAACTGGAATTCAGAGTCTTACTATTACAATTGAGTCACACAAATGTTCCATCTTCATGTTCCATCAGTGTGACTTTTGTGAAGTGTTATTGTTCTACTCCTCCTCAGACTTATATGCCCGAGTCTGTTAAGGTGGG
This sequence comes from Hemiscyllium ocellatum, assembly GCF_020745735.1. Taxonomy (NCBI): domain Eukaryota; kingdom Metazoa; phylum Chordata; class Chondrichthyes; order Orectolobiformes; family Hemiscylliidae; genus Hemiscyllium; species Hemiscyllium ocellatum. Next base: position 6,401,307 of record NC_083402.1, read on the forward strand.
TGATATCACACCCGGTTTTCCTTTATAGTGGTTTGTATATGGGAGCTACGTCAACGTGCTGGTTGATGGCATTGCGGGTTGAAAACCAGGCCTCCAAGAATTCTCTGTTTAACTTGTCCTAGGATGGTTACATTGTCTCAGTCAAATTGGTGGTCCTCTTTTCTGCATGTACTGAGATGAGGGAAAACTGGTCATGCCGTTTTGCTGCTAGTTGGTGTTTGTGTATCTGGATTGTTAGTTTTCTTTGGGTCTGGCTGATGTGGTGTTGTGGCAGTCGTTACATGGGATTTTATATATTACATTGGTCCTGCATGTTGTGAGTATGAGGTCGTTCATTCTTGTGAGTAGTTGGTGCAGTATGGCTGTGGGTTAATGTGATGTTGGGTCATGATTCCTAGTGGTCATAGTAGTCTGGTTGTCATTTCTGATATGTTCTTGATACAGGGTAGGACGACCAGTGTATTGGGGCGTTCAGTATCCTTCTGGTATTGTCTGTCCAATAGGCATAGGGGGATGAAGCTGTTGGGGTATCTGTTGTTTGTGAAGACCTTGTATAGGTGTTCTTTCTCAATCCTGCATAATTCTGGTGTGTTGCAATGCCACCAACCAGTGCGTTGACATAAATCCCACATACAAACCACTCAATGGAAAAGCAGAAGTAATATCACCCACCTTAACAGACCGGGGCATATAAATATCAAGAGGAGTAGAACAACAATGCTTCATGGAAGTTGCATTGATGATGTTAGCTAGCATGGTGATGAAACATTTGCATGACAACCAACCAGCTCAAGGAGCAAATCTATAACCACACGCCATAGGTAGTGTTGTAGAACAGAAAGACCTAGGGATGCAGGTACATAATTCTTTGAAGTTTGCATCACATATAGATAGGGTGGTCAAGAAGGCATTCGGCATGTTTGCCTTCATTGCTCAGTCCTTTGAGTATGGGAGTTGGGAAGTCACATTGAGGCCTCTTCTGGAATACTGTATCCAGTTCTGGTCGCCCAGTTATAGGAAGGATATTATTAAGCTGCAGGGGGTTGAGAAGAGATTTACCAGGATGTTGCCGGGAATGGAGAGTTTGAGTTATGAAGAAAGGCTGGGGCATTTTTCACTGGAGTGTAAAAGGTTGAGAAGCGACCTTACAGAAGTTTATAAAATAATGAGGGGTATAAATAGAGCTTTTCCTTAAGGTGGGGGATTTCAAGACCGGGGGCACAGTTTTAAAGTGAGAGAAGAGACATTTAAAAAATACTGGAGACAATTTTTTTAACACAGAGGGTGCTTCACTTGTGCAATGAACTTCCTGAGGAAGCGGTGGATGTGGGTACAATTACAATGTTTAAAAGACATTTGGGTAAGTACTTCAATAGGAAAGATTTGAAAAGATGTGTGCCAGGAGTAGGCAGGTGGGACTAGTTTAGTTTGGGATTATGTTCAGCATGGACTGTTTGGACCAAAGGGTCTGTTTCCATCTGTATGACTCTGAAAGTAACTACAAAGACATGAGGAGAGGAGCTGGTCAGAGTTGATTGGAAGGGGAGCCTGGCAGGGAAGATTGTGGAACAGCAATGGCAGGAGTTTCTGGGGGTAATTCGGGAGGCACAGCAGCTATTTATCCCAAGGAAGATGGAACATGGTAAAGAGAGGATGAGGTAACCAGGGCTGACAAGAAAGGCATGATGGCTCAGTGGTTAGCGCCGCTGCATCACATCGCCAGGACCCATGATTGATTCCACCTTTAGCTGACCATTGTGAATTTGCATGTTCTCCCTGTGTCTGCATAGGTTTCCTCCGGTAGATGTAGTTTCTTCCCACAGTCCAAAACTGGGTAGATTGGCCATGCTCAATTACTCTGTAGTTGTCAGGCATCTGCAAGTTAGGTAGATTAGTAGTGGAAAATGCAGGGTTACAGAGAAGGGGTAGGGTGTAGGTCTGGATGGGATGCTCTTTGAAGGGTCAGTGTGGATCTGATGGGCCAAATGGCCTGCTTCCATACTGTAGGGGATTCTGTGATTCTAAGGGAAGTCAGGGACAGCATAAAAGCAAATGTGGTGAAGATTAGTGAGAAGCCTCGAAAAACTAGCAGAGGGTTGCTAAAAAAAAAGCAACAAGGGGTGAGAAAATGAAATATAAGAGTAAGCCAGCGATTAATATAAAAGATTTTACAGATATATAAAAGGTATGAGAGAGGCAAGTGTGAACATTAGACTGTTGGAAAATGAGGCTAAAGAAGTCACAATGGGGAACAAAGAAATGGCAGAGGAACTGAATAGGTACTTTGGATCAGTTTTCACAGTGGAAGACATCAGCAGCATAGCAGAACTTCAAGAGAGTCAGGAAGTTAAGGTGAATATAGTGGCCACCACCAAGGAGAAGGTGCTAGGGAAGCAGAAAGGTCCGAACCTGGATAAATTATCTGGACCAAATGGACTGCACTCCAGAGTTCTGAAGGAGATAACTGAGAAAATTGGTGGTGATCTTTCATGAGTCACTGGAATCAGGTAGGGTCCCAGAGGACTGGAAAATAGTTAGTGTAACAGCCCTATTTAAGAAGGGAGGGAAGCAGAAGACAGAAAACTATAGGCTGGTTAGCCTGACTTCGGTCGTTGGTAAGATTTTAGATTCCATTGTTAAGCAATTGTGAGATTGTTGCATATATGGAAGTACATGGTAAAATAGTGAAGAGTTAGCATGGCTTCATCAAGGGGAGGTCATAGTCATGGAATCATAGCGATGTACAGCATGGAAACAGACCCTTCGGTCCAATGTGTCCATGCCGACCAGATATCCCAACCCAATCTAGTCCCACCTGCCAGCACCCGGCCCATATCCCTCCAAACCCTTCCTATTCATATACCCATCCAAATGCCTTTTAAATGTTGCAATTGTACTAGCCTTCAGCAGTTCCTGTGGCAGCTCATTCCACACACGTACCACCCTCTGCAAAATGTTGCCCCTTAGGTTTCTTTTATACCTTTTCCCTCTCACCCTAAACCTCTGCCCTCTAGTTCTGGACTACCCCACCCCAGGGAAAACACTTTGTCTATTTATCCTATCCATGCCCCTCATAATTTTGTAAACCTCTATAAGGTCACCCCACAACCTCCGACGCTCCAAGGAAAACAACTCCAGCCTGTTCAGCCTCTCCCTATAGCTCAAATCTTCCAACCCTGGCAACATCCTTGTAAATCTTTTCTGAACCCTTTCAAGTTTCACAACATCTTTCCGATAGGAAGGAGACCAGAATTGCATGCAATCTTCCAACAGTGGCCTGACCAATGTCCTGTACAGCCGCAACGTAACCTCCCAACTCCTGTAGTCAATACTCTGACCAATAAAAGAAAGCATACCAAACCACCTTCTTCACTATCCTATCTACCTGCAACCAAATCTGTTAGAATTGTTCAAGAAGATAGTGAGCAAGTTAGACAAAGAACAAATGGACATGATCTATCTGGATTTACAGAAGGCCCTTGATAAGATGCTGCACAGGAGGCTTATAAATAAGATGAGAGCGCATGGCGTTAGGAGCATGGTACTGGCATGGATAGAGGATTGGCTGATTGGCAGAAGGCAGAGAGGAGGGATAGAGGGGTCTTTTTCAGGGTGGTTGCTGATGACTAGTGAAGATCAGCAGGCATCTGTGTTTGGACCACAACTATTCACATTGTAACAATCTGGACGAAGGAACTGAGGGCATTGTTGCTAAGTTTGCAGATGACACAAAGACAGGTGGAGGGACAGGTAGTGTTGAGGAAGCACAGAAGATGGACAGGCTGGGAGAGTGGGCAAAAATGTGGCAGATGAAATACAATCTGAGAAAGTGTGAGGTTATATACTTTTTTAGGAATAAAGAGATGTTTTCTAAATGGAGAAGGACTTCAGAAATCTGAATTGGAAGTTCTAGTTCAGGATTCTATTAAGGTTAACATGCAGGTTCAGTTGGCAGTTAGGAAGGCAAATGAAATGTTAGCATTTATTTCTAGGGGACTGCAATAAAAAAGCAGAGATATACTGCTGAGACTGTATAAAGCTCTGGTCCGACCACATTTGGAACATTATGAGCAGTTTTGGGCCCCATATCTAAGGAAGGATGTGCTGGTTTTGGAGGGGGTCCAGAATAGGTCTGCAAGAATGATCTTGAGGATAAAGGACTTGTTATATGAGGAACAGTTGAGGACTCTGGGTCTGTACTCAATAGAGTTTTGAAGAATGAGGGTGAATCTCATTGAAACGTACAAAATCCTGAGAGGCCTGGATCAAGTGGATGTGGAGAAGATGTTTCCACCAGTAGGAGAGACTAGGACCCATGGACACAGCCTCAGAACTGAGATGAGGAGGAATTTCTTCAGCCAGAGGGTGGTGACTCTGTGGAACTCATTGCCTCAGAATGCTGGAGGCCAAGTCATTGAGTGTATTGACGACAGTGATAGATAGTTTCTTCAATAGTAAGGAGATCAAGGGTTATGGAGAGCAGGCAGGAGAAACCTATCAGCCATGATCGAGTGGCAGAGCAGACATGAAGGGCAGAATGACATAATTCTGCCCAATATCTTATGGTCTTAAGAAAGGGAACTGGATAAATACTTGAAACATTGCAGGGCAGGGATGTAGGGAAAGGAGTAGTCGTGATCCTATTTGTTAACTTTTTGACAGAGTTGACAACCTCCCTGTGCACCGTATTGTTCTGTGGTTCTCTAATTGATAAATTACACTGAATTGAAATAGTCAAAGTCCTAAGTTTTGTGCAATGGTTTGGTCCAATGTATATGCTATGTATTAAATTAAGAAAAGCTTAAATGACAACAGACCAGAGAAGTAACCAAATTCGCCAAAGAACATTCACTGTTATTTATACAATGTTTTGTTACAAGATTCCACAATCGTCAAAAGTGTGAAAAGAAGCTCTGGATGTAATTTTATATATGGTTTATACTAATTATACAATATACAGTGTTATTCTATAGAATATATGTTTTTTTTTCTGATTGTCAACCTAACTAACTTCAATTATTTAACAATTATGATGCTGCACATGTCCCAAATATTAACACATCATCAATATGGATAAGCTGTTCAGGATGTGCCTGAGCAACCACTGTTAACTCCTTATTGTGCACATTGATCACACATCAGGTCATGGTATCATTCAGGCTTAGGCCTGATACTCTACACTAAGTTGAACTTGATATCCAGTACTCAGACAATCGGTATCTGTCGAGACTTCATCTTGACATTCACACAAAGAGGGCCAGTGCTCCTCCCTCATTACCTTCTGAAATCCAGGAAGATGAGTTTAAAGCAGTCTAGATCAGCAAATGGTGGTAGAACAAAAGACCCCTGTAGCCAGCTCAGTGTAAATTACTAGAGGTAATTACTTCAACATGGTTTGGCAGGACAGAATTTGAGTAATGGTGAAAAAATGACACATTCTGTTAAAGCTTTCCATTTTGCACTTGTCAGGACATTTAGAAAAAAAAAACCAATACTAGGGGACCCAAAGAAACCCAAACATATAAATAGAAGGCAGGAATTATCAGCAGTGCTTCGCCTGAGGCCCACTGAAGATGTTACCTAGCAGGGTGACGAAACATCTGGAAATGAGCCTTCCAGCTCAGCGAGCAAACGTACATCCAAAACCTCAACCTGAGCTACAAATCTTCTCAATCAACGTTTGTACTGTATGAGAAAATAATGCTAATTGGCTGGCAAATGGACCCTGATTGTTAGAGGTGTTGACATGAAGAATGCACCCATTAAAAGTAACTGACATTTAACAGCCAGACATTGTTTCAATGTTAGCCCCAAGGTGATTCTGATTGGTCAGGACATTGCCCTGAAAAATGAACCACCAAATGACTATTTTATTGAACTGAAACAAGCATGGTGCATGTTCTTTTCTGTCTGCAAAGATGAGACTCTGTGAATTAAAATTTAGTGTAAAGACCACATTTTCATTTCATTTATTTGTAGACTGTAAACCTTTTTAAAAAAGACACTGCTATAGGCCAAAGAGACTGTGCAAAGAGATGGCAGTTTTATGAAAACCATATGAGTTGTACGCAATGCTGTTTTCCACTGAAACTGAAAGCAAAAAGCTCTCACCATGGAGCTGATCAGTTATGAATTGTTTGGTATCAATGCTCTGTTTGCAGTCTGGCTTGAATGGGCTACTGCAGCAGGGAATAGCCTAGTCTGCAAAGAGAAAGCAACAAAAGAAACCTTCTTCTGTGTTGAGGAATTCTCAAGCAGTGAACAAAAGGGAATATCAGTATCCAAACAACTTTGTGTCAAAAGCAAAAATGTAAAAAGGAATTGAAAGGAAGAGAAAGAAACTCATCGAATCCATGGTTCGGACTGATGCTATTAAACTGTTTCCCTGATCTTGTTTCTCTTTTCCCATTCTTAATATTCATGTCTTGTCTACCCATATGTGAAGGGGCAAATGTAAGAAGGAGATGAGCTTAAGTTGTAGATTTAAAGTTAGTGAATTATATTTCCGAATTGCATAGGAACAGGGCTAGGCCATACAGCCTCTTGAGTCTGTTCTGCCATTCAATGAAATCACGTTGGGCTGATCTGTGGCCTAACTCCATCTGCCTGTATTTGGCCCATATCTTTCAATACTTTTGCTTCACAAAAGGTTATGTGTCTCAGATTTAAAAGTGACAACTGATCGAACATCCTCTGCCATGTGTGGAAGAGAGTTCCAAACATATACCATGCTTTGTACACAGAAATGCTTCCTAACATCTCCCCTGAACACAGTGACACAGTGGTTAGCACTGCTGCCTCATAGTGCCTGGGTTTTGGGTTCAATCCCACCCTTGGGTGACTGTGTTCATTCTCCCCGAGTCTGCATGGATTGCTTCTGGGTGCTCCAGTTTCCTCTCTCAGTCTAAAAATGTGCAGGTTAAGCAGATTAATTGTGGGAAATGGAGGGACAGTGTAAGGGGATAAGTCTGGATGAGAGGCTCTTTGAAGGGTTGGTTTGGACATGATGGGCTGAATGGCCTACTTCCATACTGTAGGGATTCTATGAATGATCTGGCTCCCATTCTCAGACAATGCTTCCGAGTTCTAGACTCCCCAAACAGTGGAAATAGTTTATCTTTATCAATGCTGTCTTTTCCTCTTAATACATTGAACCCTTTGATTAGATCACTCCTTAAACTTCAAATTGTACAGAAATCAGGTCTAATTTGTATAATTTCTCCTCATAATTCCTGAAGTCAACGCATCATTCTTGTAAATCAACCTTGTACTCCCGCCAAGGCCTATATACCCTTCTTAAGGTGTGGTACCCAGATCCTATCTCAGTACTCCAAGTGGGGTCTAACTAGGAACTTTGTATAATTGCAGCATAATTTCTGCATCCTATACTATAATTGTCTAGATATAAAGATAAGCATTCTATCAGCTTTCTTGATTATTTTCTGCACTTGTTCATAGCATTTAAAGAGCTATGCCCCTGAAGCCCAAATTCTCTGGACATCCAGTATAGTTAACATCATACCATCTAGAAAATACCCTGAGCTATCCCTTTTTGGCCCAAAATGGATTCGCCCCCATGCACACACTTGCTTACATTAAACTACTAAACTTCACTTTCCACAGTTTTGCCCATTCACTTAGTCAATCAAGACCCATTTGCAATTTTCTGCTTTCATCAATACTTTCTACAATGCCATCTAACTTTATACAATCAACAAATTTGGATATATTATGACTTTCTATGCCTTTACCAAAGTGGTTAATAAATAATGGGGTGGCATAGTGGCTCAGTGGTTAGCACTGCTGCCTCGCAGCACCAGGGTCCCAGGTTTGATTCTGGCCTTGGGTGACTGTGTGTGTCATTCTCCCTGTGTCTGCGTGGGTATCCTCCGGGTGCTCCGGTTTCCTCCCACAGTCCAAAGATGTGCAGGCCATCCTAAATTGCCCATAGTGTTAGGTGTATTAGTCAGTGGGTCTGGGTGGGTTACTCTTTGGAGGGTTGGTGTGGACTTGTTGGGCTGAAGGGCCTGTTTCCACACTGTAAGGAATCTAGAATGTGAATAATTAAGGCCCTAATACCATTTCATGCGGAACCCATTTTGGACCAGGCCAGACCCTCAAAACCTTTCAAGGAAGTAGCTCAGACCCTAATGTTGCTAGTTGCTACAAGCAGGATATGTCAGGAGTGATGCAGCTGGTCGAACTACTTAGTTTTGAAAAAAACACAATTTATTTACAAGATTACTGAATGAAACACAAACAAAAGAGAACAGAATTACAGAATAACCTACCCAACAGATTGTATACTAACTTGGTGACGCTATTCCAAATACTTCCAAACATCCGCCCCATTATTTATTAACCACTTTGATAAAGGCATAGAAAGTCATAATATATCCAAATTTGTTGATTGTATAAAGTTAGATGGCATTGTAGAAAGTATTGATGAAAGCAGAAAATTGCAAATGGGTCTTGATTGACTAAGTTTGCACGTTCTCCCCGTGTCTGCGTGGGTTTCCTCCGGGTGCTCCGGTTTCCTCCCACAGTCCAAAGATGTGCGGGTCAGGTGAATTGGCCATGCTAAATTGCCCATAGTGTTAGGTAAGGGGTAAATGTAGGGGTATGGGTGGGTTTCGCTTCGGCGGGTCGGTGTGGACTTGTTGGGCCGAAGGGCCTGTCTCCACACTGTAAATCTAATCTAATCTAATCTAATCTAATCCCTTGGCAAAAAAGGTAAAATCAAACACATGACATTACAGGAGAACGATGTCAGAGAGAGAATCAGCATGAACTTGCTTCTTTTGTGTAATTGTTCCTTGGACCAGCAGCCTCAAACTGTCTGCCAAAACCAAATCAAACCAGAGAAAAGCTGAGCTGGGAGACCTAGCCATTCCCCTTCATTGTACAAGTGTTTTTTTGAAAGCTTGGAAGCCTTTTGCCTGAGACAGTTTCTGCTAGTTATAATCAAACTGCCCCTAAAACCCTTTGAACCCAGACTTTTCGGAAATTGTGTCTTTTATGACCTCCATGAATAAAAAAAGGACAAAATAACTTTCTTAAAGGACCAGCATTATTACACACCACTGATCACATCCTGCCAATTTAAATCCGTAACCATCATCCCTATCTTTTGTCACCTGTTACGAAGTTGTAGACTTGTTCTGTACCTTTAAGAGAGAGAGAGAGAAAGAACTAAGAGATTACAAGCACCTGTGTATATGACTAGATGGGAGTCTCAGAGTGTACTGGAAAATTGAAAATATATACTATTTGGCTGTGAAATGGATACCTGAGTTTTGGTTGTTATTTTGACAACAATTTTAATTTAACCAATCAGTTTAAATTATGCCCCAGGATACTAAAACCCAATCGAGTCTGAATTTATTGTTTTGCCAAAATTCAATCAATGAGACAATCCAATGTTGGGGGAGGTGGGGCTAAAAGACCATGGCTATTTTGAAATTGGTCAGAGAGCAACAACAGTGGAGAGAGACAGAGAAACTGCTGGACAGCTAATCTAACATCGCGCTCTTAAAGAAATCAGAAACAAAAACCTCTTTATCAAAGGTACCTTTTCATGTAAAGCCTTAATTAGTTCTTAATTAGTTTCTCTTTCACTGGAGACCATGTTAAAACTCTGCTTAAGGTTGGCAATTATAGAATTTAACCTGGACAATTCAGTTTAATGCCACTTAAACAATAAACTAAATTAGATCTGTACAAAATTAAAATGTTTTTCTTGCTGAATAGCTGCACACAGGCCTGTAGAGGAAAGATCACTGATGAGCCTTTAAAAATGTGGTTGAGCCTCGGACACTATTAAAATGGTCATTATAATGTTGCTATTTTAGACAATTTGCTGCACCACACTCTAAAAGTAATTAATTGGCTGTAAAGTACTTTGTCGAAGAGTGTGGTTCTGGAAAAGCACAGCCGATCAGGCAGCACCCGAGGAGCAGGAGAATCGACATTTCGGGCATAAGCCCTTCATCTGGAAAGTGCTTTGTGCCATTGTGAGATTAACAAAGGCTCAATGGAAACAGGTTATTTCTTGTAAGATCAATGTAAAATTGTGAATTTTATTTCCCAATATTCAACTCTCTGTTCCATACCATGCTGGGTCAATTTGATACCAACAGAAAATAAAGCTGCTATTTCAGTCAAGTGATGAACAAAGATGAAAAACACATGGCAAGTGTGATCGCGATTTCAGTGATTCTTCAATTCAGTTCAATGGCTCTCAACAGCAACAGTGCTTCCAACATAAGGAAATACCTTTTGTACTCTGATGAGTTTAGCAAGCTTGTTTCTTATTTCTTTGGCTGCTATAATATAAATAATTGGACTGAATAAAGGGCTTAAAATAACATATACAAGAGCAGAAACTTTATGAATAATTGGGAGGCTGTGGCTGACATAGAATAATGCAGAATAAAGGACCAGGGAGGGGTAAAATAAGCTGAGGACCAACAGATGACCTACACAGGTGGCAAAAACCTTTCGCTGTTCAGAAGAGGCAACTTTTACTATTTTACATATTTTAATGTAAAACCAGAGAATAGTAAGAAAACTTGAAAAGACAAATATCACATTTAACATTAAATTAATAAATTTAACAGAGATTGCATCTGCGCAGATCAGGCTCATTACCGACAGCAATTCACAAAAGGAATTGTCAACTTCATTTGGACCACAAAATGGAAAAATAGAAGTTAAAACTACTGGAGGCAAGGAACAGGCCATTCCTAATACCCAGGTAAGACCTGCCAATTTGACGAAAAAAGCATCTCTTCTGAGGGATAAATAATATTCGGGGTTGCATATTGCAACTGAACGGTCATAAGCCATCACAGTGAGCAGCAATATCTTCGCTGTTGATATACTGTGGAAGAAATACATTTGGATAAAACAATTACTCCACAGAATAACTTTAATGTTGAATATAAGCCTCACCAACATTTGAGGAATGACTGAACTTGTTAACACCACATCCATTGCTGCCAAATTAGCAACAAGAAAATACATTGGTATGTGCAACCGCTTGTCTGTTGTAACCATGTACAATACGGAAATGTTCCCAAGAACTATTAATATATATACAATAAGAAACAGGGATGACAAACGTGATTGTAAGTCTTGATGTCCTGGAAATCCAACAAGAATGAATCCTGTGATTGGATATTGTCTTTGATCTGATTCAGCCATTAACCGGTTTTCCCCTATTGAATTAATAATTGTGAGTCAGCAAGGTGGCACAACAACCTCATGGCATCTAATATCTGTGATCAAATTAGTACCTTCACTGCAACAATACTTATTTAAAGGACATCTAGTTTCTCTTTTACCAAATTATAGTCATACAGATGTACAGCACGGAAACAGACCCTTCAGTCCAACCCGTCCATGCCGACCAGATATCCCAACCCAATCTCGTCCCACCTGCCAGCACGCGGCCCATATCCTTCAAAACCCTTCCTATTCACATACCCATCTAAATACATTTTAAATGCTGCAATTGTACCAGCCTCCACCATTTCCTCTGGCAGCTCATTCCATAGATGTACCACCCTCGGCGTGAAAAAGTTGCCCCTTAGGTCTCTTTTATATCTTTCCCCTCTCACCCTAAACCTATGCCCTCTAGTTCTGATCACACCCCCCACCCCAGAGAAAAGACTTTGTCTATTTACCCTATCGTTATGCCCCTCATAATTATGTAAACCTCTATAAGGTCACCACATATGCATCATAAAAATATAACTGATCTTAAATTCTTTAGCTGTGTCAAAATGACATCAGCTTTCCCTAATAAATACTCCTGCAAGTTGGTCATGTATGAAAACAGACAAGGAATTTGTTTTTAAATTCACTCATGGGATGTAGGCTTCTCTGGCTAGGCTAGCATTTATTCCCAATCCCTCATCACCTAGAAAGCAGCTAAGAGTCAACAACATTGCTATGGGTCTGGCGTCACATCTGGGCCAGACTAGGTAAAGACGACAGATTTAATTCCTTAAAGAACATTAGTGAACCAGATGGGTATTCTCCCCCTAATAATAGTTTCAGAGTCAACAGTGGACCCTTAATTCCAGGTTCTTTGTTGAATTCAAATTCCACCACCTACTATAGAAGGATTTGAACGCAGGTCCTCCAGAACTTTAGCTGAATTTCTGGATTAACAGTCTAGCAATAATACCATTTGGCCATCACCTCCCTGAGGGATACAGATGATGTTAAGAGAAAGAAAAAAAATAAGGTCTGCGGATGCTGGAGATCACAGCTGAAAATGTGTTGCTGGTTAAAGCACAGCAGGTCAGGCAGCATCTCAGGAATAGGGAATTCGACGTTTCGAGCATAAGCCCTTCATCAGGAATGAGAGAGAGTAGCCAAGCAGGCTAAGATAAAAGGTAGGGAGGAGGGACTTGAGGGAAGGGCGATGGAGGTGGGATAGGTGGAAGGAGGTCAAGGTGAGGGTGATAGGCCGGAGTGGGGTGGGGGCGGAGAGGTCAGGAAGAGGATTGCAGGTTAGGAGGGCGGTGCTGAGTTGAGGGAACCGACTGAGACAAGGTGGGGGGAGGGGAAATGAGGAAACTGGAGAAATCTGAATTCATACCTTGTGGTTGGAGGGAATTCAGATTTCTCCAGTTTCCTCATTTCCCCTCCCCCCACCTTGTCTCAGTCGGTTCCCTCAACTCAGCACCGCCCTCCTAACCTGAAATCTTCTTCCTGACCTCTCCGCCTCCACCCCACTCCGGCCTATCACCCTCACCTTGACCTCTTTCCACCTATCCCACCTCCATCGCCCCTCCCCCAAGTCCCTCCTCCCTACCTTTTATCTTAGCCTGCTTGGCTACTCTCTCTCATTCCTGATGAAGGGCTTATGCTCGAAACTTCGAATTCCCTATTCCTGAGATGCTGCCTAACCTGCTGTGTTTTAACCAGCAACACATTTTCAGATGTTAAGAGAAAGGCCTTGTTAACTACTTAGAGTGAGGGAATATGTAAATCTAGTTAGGATCTTTTCTTCTGAGTATTTTTTCATCTGTTCACTGGCTGGGCCAGTATTCATTGCCATCCCCATGCCCCAGTGAGCTGTCTTGAATTGTTGCAGTCTTTGGGGTGTAAGGTTACCCAGAGCAGTGGTTTCCAAGTGGTGTTTTGTGTAAAATGTTGTACAAAATAAATACAAAAATGAAAAGAAATGTAAAACATTGTTTGATCATAAACAATTTTGTTTCTAACAGAAGTTACAACTTATAAAACTCATGAAGATTAATTATCAAATTAAAAGTGAGTCAGTTAGGCCCCTGAACTGAGTGCTGTGTGTATAACAGAAGGCCTCGAGTAGTTAGAAATAGTTCAGTTGAATAAATTTTGCAAATGTGTCTGTGCTCACAGTTGAAGACTGTACTTTTTCCAGTGACTATGAAACATTAATCCATTTGTTCTTTCTTTAGCTTGTTGTATGCATAATGTTGCAAACCTCTCCACTAAGACTGTGACCACAGTAAATGCAATAAGTGTGACATTGTGACATTTAGCTGAAAAAAGTGGATGAGCCACAGAGTTGTTTGTCTCATTGAAGTGGACAAAGTTAAAAATCACACAACACCAGGTTATAGTCCAACAGGTTTATTTGGAAGTACAAGCTTTTGAAGTACTCCTCCTTTATCAGGTAGCTAGTGGGACAGGATCATAGGACACAGAATTTATAGTAAAAGATCAAAGTGTCGTACAACTGATGTATTGAACAAACCTAGATTGCTGCTAAGTCTTTAATCACTTAGAATGGGGTTGCAGACTTTGATTGATTAATATGTAAATCCCAGAACTTCTTTCAAGCCCCGAGATAACTTGGTTTCATCAGTATAAAACAAAAGGTGGTATCTCAGCTCAGACAATGCATTAAAGGTGTAAGGTTAGAGTCTGTATGTATCCCAACCTTAAGTCAGATTGATTCTGTTTCCAAAGTAGGAATTTATAAAATGTCACATTAACTGGCTACAAATTATGTGCTTTTTGAACAAAGTAGAATATACCTGCAAATACAAATCTACAAATTCACCCCAAAGGCTTGTGTGAAGGTGTGTGTGTACTTGATGGAGTGGGTGCGCAAATGTGACGGAGTATAGGCTTGTGAGTGTGTGAGGCAAGGTGTGTGTTTAAGAGAGGGCCGTGTGACAGTGCGTGTGTGAGTGCGTGTGTGCTTGTGTGTGAGTGAGAATGTATAGTGTAGTGGGATCACCTGGAGTGTGACATGAACCCAAGATCCCAGTTGAGGCTGTCCTCATGGTACCAAACTTGGCTATCAGCCTCTGCTTGGCAACTCTGTTGTTGCGTTTCCTGAAGTCCACCTTGGAGAACGTTCAACTGAAAACCCAAGGCCGAACATCCTTGACACACAATCTGTAGGCAGCCAGTCAATGTGATATTTTATAAATTCCTATTTTGGAAATAGAACCAGTCTGATTCAAGATTAGGATACAGACAGATTCTAACCTCACACCTTTAGTGCATTGTCTGCGCTGAGATGTCACTTTCTTTTATATTTTATTAAACAATTCACAGTTTACAAAACAATTAACATTTATAGCTATACACAAAGAAACAGTAATTTTACAAGGGAGACGAATGGCAAAGCCAAGCCCCAAACCCTGACATTCAACTGGTTTTCAGGGAGGTGAGGACAAACCTAAAACGTCACTTCTTTTATACTGATAAAATCTTAAATTATCTTGGGACTGTGATTTCAATGATTTACATATTAATCAATCAAAACCTGCTCGCCTGTTCTAAGTGGTTAAAGATGTAACAGCAATCTAGTTTGTTTGATTCATCGCATCAGTTGGAGGACACTTTGATCTTTTACTATAAATTCTGTGCCCAATGATCCTGTCCCACTAGCTACCTGATGAAGGAGCAGTGCTCCAAAAGCTAGTGCTTCCAAATAAACCTGTTGGACTATAATCTGGTGTTGTGTGATTTTTAACTTTGTACACCCTAGTCCAACACCAGGACCTCCACGTCATTGAAGTGTGCCATGTTACTGAAAAGATTGGAAACCACTGACCTACAATGCTGCAAGGATGAGATTTGCAGGATTTTTATCCAATGTCACTGAAAGAATGGCAATATGGTTCAACACCAAGGTGGTGAATGGCTTGGAGGGGAACTTTCAAGGGGTAGTGTTCCACTTTATCTGCTGCCTTGTCATTCTAAGTGGATGTGGGTTTGGAACATGCTACTGAAGGAGTTTAGTCACACTGACGACTTGTGTCTTGTAGATAGTAACAGGTTTTGCAGAGACAAGAAATTAATTACTAGCTGCACAATTCCTAGTACCTGCACTTACAACCACAATATTTATGTAGTCAATCCAGTTTAGTTTCTGGTCAATGGTAATCCTGAGGATGATGATAGTGGGGATTCAATTATGGTAATTAACTGATGATTATAACTGTTAGTTAACCAAGACTGTACAGTGTTAGGACCATTGAAATTCAACTGTGTGGAAATTCCAGATGTTTAATTTTAATTCAATTCTCATCATTTGAGATTTGACTCAAAAAACCAAGTATTCATTTGGATTACTAATCCAGTGTCAAAGCCACAATGTCACTGCCTATCCTATTGTAAAGCATATGTCTTTCTGACCATTTGTGCCCAAGCCTCAGTCAATTAACTGTGTTATCAAGTTTCATTATCACTACAACCAATTGAATTTCTAAAATAAAACACCTCGGTGTGACTTAATGACATGCATCCTCTGGTCTTCTTTCCCAAATACAGGAAAATTCAAGTGGCTGACATCAACCACAGGCTGCCGATTAAAGTTAAAAACACAGAAAATTGTTTTGGAAAGTCCTCTCATTTAAAGCTGCCTAACTATTTTCCATAACTGATAGCTATTGCCTTCAGATGGTCTGTACAATTACAAAAACGGTAGTATGGATGTAGGATGTAAGTTGAATAAGGAGTTGAAATTGGCCTGTCACAAAGATGTTGCTACAGTTGTTATGGGGGATTTTAACATGCAGGTAGATTGGGAGAATCAGGATGGTATTGGACCTCAAGAAAGAGACTTTGTGGAGTGCCTCCGAGATTGATTCTTAGAACAGCAATGCTGGAGCCTACCAGGGAGAAGGCAATTCTGGATCTGGTATTGTGCAATGAACCAGAATTGATCAGGGACCTCGAAGTGAAGGAGCCATTAGGAGGTAGTGACCATAATACAATAAGCTTCAATCTGCAATTTGAAAGGGAGAGGGTACAATTGGTAGTGACAATATTTCAGTTGAATAAAGGGAACTATGGAGCTATGAGGGAGGAGCTGGCCAAAGTTCAATGGTGCAATACCTTAGCAGGGATGACAGTGGATGAACAATGGCAGATATTTCTGTGTATAATGCAGAAGATGGGCGGCATGGTGGCACAGTGGTTAGCACTGCTGCCTCACGGCGCCTGAGACCCGGGTTCAATTCCCGACTCAGGCGACTGACTGTGTGGAGTTTGCACGTTCTCCCCGTGTCTGCGTGGGTTTCCTCCGGGTGCTCCGGTTTCCTCCCACAGTCCAAAGATGTGCGGGTCAGGTGAATTGGCCATGCTAAATTGCCCGTAGTGTTAGGCAAGGGGTAAATGTAGGGGGATAGGTGGGTTGCGCTTCGGCGGGTCGGTGTGGACTTGTTGGGCCGAAGGGCCTGTTTCCACACTGTAAGTAATCTAATCAAGATGCAGGATCAGTTCATTCTAAAAAGAAAGAAAGGTCCTATGAGGAGGCATGGGTGGCCATGGCTGACGAGGGACGTTAAGAAACTTATAAAGTCAAAAGAGAAAAAGTATAACATAGCAAAGATGAGTGGAAAATGGAGGACTGGGAAGCTTTTAAAGATCAACAGAGGATTACTAAGAAGGAAATATGCAAAGAAAAAAATGAGGTACGAAGGTAAGCTGGCCAAAAATATAAAGGAGAATAGTAAAAGCTCTTTTAGGTATGTGAAAGGGAAAAAAAATGGTTAAGACTAAAATTGGGCCCTTGAAGACAGAAACAGGGGAATGTATTACGACGAACAAAGAAATGGCAGAAGAGTTGAATTGGTACTTCAGATCTGTGTTCACTGGGGAAGACACAAGCAATCTCCCTGAGGTAACAGTGGCTGAAGGACCTGAACTGAAGGGAATTTATATTTGCCAGGAATTGGTGTTGGAGAGACTGTTAGGTCTGAAGGCTGATAAGTCCCCAGGGCCTGATGGTCTACATCCCAGGGTACTGAAGGAGATGGCTCTAGAAATCGTGGATGCATTGGTGATTATTTTCTAGAGTTCGATAGATTCAGGATCAGTTCCTGCGAATTGATGGGTGGCTAATATTGTACCAATTTTCAAGAAAGGAGCGAAAGGGAAAGCAGGAAATTATAGACCAGTTAGTCTGACCTCAGTGGTGGGAAAGATGCTGGAGTCTATTATAAAGGATGAAATTACGACACATCTGGATAATAGTAACAGGATAGGTCAGAGTCAGCATGGAGTTATGAAGGGGAAATCATGCTTGACTAATCTTCTGGAATTTTTTGAGGATGTAACTCTGAAGATGGACAAGGGAGATCCAGTGGATGTAGTGTACCTGGACTTTCAGAAAGCTTTTGATAAAGTCCCACATAGGAGGTTAGTGAGCAAAATTAGGGCACATGGTATTGGGGGCAAAGTACTGACTTGGATTGAAAATTGGTTGGCTGACAGGAAACAAAGAGTAGTGATAAACGGCTCCATTTCGGAATGGCAGGCAGTGACCAGTGGGGTACCGCAGGGATCAGTGCTGGGACCGCAGCTTTTTAAAATATATATTAATGATATAAAAGATGGTATTAATAGTAACATTAGCAAATTTGCTGATGATACAAAGCTGGGTGGCAGGGTGAAATGTGATGAAGATGTTAGGCGATTACAGGGTGACCTGGACAGGTTAGGTGAGTGGACAGATGCATGGCAGGTGCAGTTTAATGTGGATAAATGTGCGGTTATCCACTTTGGTGGCAAGAACAGGAAGGCATATTATTACCTAAATGGAGCTGAAAATGTGTTGCTGGAAAAGCGCAGCAGGTCAAGCACATCCAAGGAGCAGGAGAATCGACGTTTCAGGCATGGACCCTTCTTCAGGAATCTTTCAGGTTCATGCCCGAAACGTCGATTCTCCTGCTCCTTGGATGCTGCCTAACCTGCTGCGCTTTTCCAGCAACACATTTTCAGCTCTGATCTCCAGCATCTGCAGTCCTCGCTTTCTCCTAATACCTAAACGGAGTCAAGTTAGGTAAAGGGGCAGTACAAACGAAATCTGGGTGTTCTTGTACACTAGCTAATGAAGTAAAAAATGAGGTCTGCAGATGCTGGAGATCACAGCTGCAAATGTGTTGCTGGTCAAAGCACAGCAGGTTAGGCAGCATCTCAGGAATAGAGAATTCGACGTTTCGAGCATAAGCCCTTCATCAGGAATGAAGGCAAGCATGCAGGTACAGCAGGTAGTGAAGAAAGCTAATAGCATGCTGGTCTTCATAACAAGAGGGATTGAGTAGCAAAGTTCTGCAGCTGTACAGGGCCCCAGTGAGACTGCACCTGGAATATTGCGTGCAGTTCTGGTCTCCAAATTTGAGGAAAGACATTCTGGCTATTGAAGGAGTGCAGCTTAGGTTCACATTTGGGCAGCACGGTGGCACAGTGGTTAGCACTGCTGCCTCACAGCGCCAGGGACCTGGGTTCAATTCCCGCCTCAGGCGACTGACTGTGTGGAGTTTGCACATTCTCCCCGTGTCTGCGTGGGTTTCCTCCGGGTGCTCCGGTTTCCTCCCACAGTCCAAAGATGTGCGGGTCAGGTGAATTGGCCGTGCTAAATTGCCTGTAATGTTAGGTAAGGGGTATATGTAGGGGTATGGGTGGGTTGCGCTTCGGCGGGTCGGTGTGGACTTGTTGGGCCGAAGGGCCTGTTTCCACACTGTAAGTCTAATCTAATCTAATCTAATCATCACAAGGTCAATTCCTGAAATGGCGGGACTATCTTATGTTGAAAGATTGGAGAACTGGGCTTGTATACCCTTGAGTTTAGAAGACTGAGAGGGGATCTGATTGAGACGGATAAGATTATTAAAGGATTAGACACTCTGGAGGCAGGAAACATGTTTCCTCAGATGGGTGAGTCCCGAACCAGAGGACACAGTTTAAAAATATGGGGTAGACCATTTAGGACAGAGATGAGGAGAAACTTCTTCACCCAGAGAGTGGTAGGTGTGTGGAATGCTCTGTCCCAGAGGGCAGTGGAGGCCCAGTCTCTGGATTTGTTTAAGAAAGAGTTGAATAGAACTCTCAAGGATAGGGGAATCAAGAGTTATGGAGATAAGGCAGGAACAGGATACTGATTGAAGATGATCTGCCATGATCATAATGAATGGTGGTGCAGGCTCGAAGGGCAGAATGGCCCACTCCTGCACCTATTGTCTATAAAATAAAATCTGAAAGAACCGCTGTAAATCAGAAGCAAAAACAGAAGATGCTGGAAAAACTCAACAGGTCTGATAGCATCTGTCAAGAGAAATCAAAGTTAACGTTTGGGTCCAGTAACCCTTCCTCAGAACTGATGGTAGCTCGGAAAAAGGCTGAAGGTAGGGTGGGGGAGGGGGTAAGGAGTGAACGATAGGTAGAGATAGAGTGCAAAGAGAACAGTTAGACAGACAGAGCTAATGATAACAATCTGGCTGGAACGGTGAATAGTTGTTAATGGAGATTGTTAGTGGTTAACAATTGGTAATGTCTAATAGTGATAACAAAGCCTGGTGTGTGGGGTATGGGGCTAGGACATGGGGGGGGGGGGGGGGGGGGGGGGGTTCAGACTCTAAAATTATTGAACTCGGTATTGGGTCTGGAGAGCTCTGCTCTTAATTGGTGATGTACCTTGTTGTTTTTTATGGTTATGTCACTCCATCTTCCTCGGTGTCATTCTTCCATCTTGCACAGAGCTTCGCTGCAGCAGCACAGCAAGCCTGAGACAGAGATGTTGGCCAAGGGTCGCATGCTAAAGTGGCAGGGTACTGGAAGCTCAGGGTCTTTTTTGAGGGCAGAAAGTAGATATTCAAAGCGGTCACCCAGTCTATGCTCCATTTCCCCAGTGTAGAGGCTGTACTATTGCTCTTAACTAATTTTGCCTTCTTAACTGTCGCAGAGTAATATATCCAAAATTATTGTAACTGATTACTTGGTACGCTGTTTATTTCAGTTTCATATTCCCAAGTTCCATCAAGTCACATTTCACAGGTTTTCTTTCCCATCACCAAATCAGCAGAGGTGACAGGTGGATGATCTTATCTACCCAAGATTGTAATCACCTGAGATCTTCAATGATCAGCAATCAGACACAAGTGTTTTTAAATCCTGCTTCTGATCCAGTATGTCATCATCCAAACAGGTTGATTAAACTTGAACACCTATATGCAGTTGCAAAAAAGTTAATTTTGCATACTCGATTCAACACAGGTCCAACTCCTGAAAAATGTAAAACATTTTGAAATAATACAAGGTATAACTACATATATTATCAATGAAAGCAGCACAATAGATTTAATTGCTTTGTAGCTGACCACTTGAAGAACTTGTTTTAGACAATGGAAGAATAGTCAAGGTGAAGAAGCTTGGCAACATCCAGGACAAAGCAGTTTGTTTGGTTAGCACTCAATTCCTTCTTTATAATCGACAATTCCGTGATAGTCACTTTTTTTTCTGTTCATGGTAATTCTGTAAGCCCTTGTCATTCCCCTTTCCTTCCAGTTTCTGATGGAGTACATCCACTCCTTCTCTGATCTAGCTTGTTCTTTCCTTTCTCTTGTTGCCAACATTAGACCCTCCTACCACATAGCACTTCAACTCCCAATTCTTGCTAGTGAGACTTCATAAATTTTCTCTTCACTTGAGCTCTGCTCTTAATTGGTTATGTACCTTGTTTTTTTTATGGTTATGTCACTCCATCTTCCTCAGCAGCCTGTACCATCTATTGAAATACACTTCAGAAATTCACCAAAGCTCTTTATACAGCACCTTTCAAACCCACGACCACTTTCGTCTAGAAGTATGAAGGCAGCAGATATATAGGAATACCACCACCTGCAAGTTCTCGTCCAAGACACACAACACCCTGACTTGGAAATATATCACTGTTCTGTCACTTTTTCTTGATCAAAGTCATGTCCCCATTCCACATAAACTGCAGTCGTTCAAAAAGGCAGCTGACTACTAATTCTGAAAGGCTGAAGAGGAATCACTAGATACAAAACATTAACTCTGCTTTCTCTCCACAGATACTGCCAGACCTGCTGAGTTTTCAGCAATTTCTTGTTTTTATTCTCAAGAGCCATTAGGGATAGGCAACAAGTGATGGCCTGACCAGCAAAGCCCACATACCATGAATTATAAAAGCCCTAGTAGAGACAGTCTCCACTCCAAACCAACTCCACATTATGCATGAATTAGGAGCAGAAATATGCCATTAAGCCTATGACATTCAATAAACCATGGCTTCCCTTTGGCCCAGCTCCCATAGCATCTCTTCTGATGCTTTTGTCCAATCTTACCATTATTTCTTTCTCTGCCTTCACCAACTACCCCAGATCCTGAACAGCAATGCCCTTCTCTCTTTCTCCCAATGTTCCCTCCCCTCAATGACCTTCTCAAATCCCATTCCCAATACCCCACACCCCACTAACCCCTTTTCCCCAAAACCTCACTCCCCAGTGAACTCTCCCTAACCCAATCGCCAATTACCTAGTGAACCCACTTTCCTAATGACCCCTTTCTCCCAATACCCATTAGACCATGAATCTCTCTTTCTCCACTACCCACGTCAAGGACCACCCCCCCCATTTTCCCAATACTCCTCTCCCCCAATGACCTCCATTTCTCTATACTCCACACACCACTCCCTCTTCCATTACCCCTTCCATTACCAATGCCCCAGTGAGCCTCCTCTATTCCCAATGTCCCAGTGAGTCCCCCCTATTCCCAATGGACCAGTGAGCTCCCATTGCTAATGCTGCAGTGACTCCTCTCTTTGCCCAATGCCCCAGTGATCCCCCATTCCCAGTGTCCCAGTAACTCCCCCCTCCATCACTAATGCCCGTGACCCCCCATTCCCAATACCCAGTGACGCCCTTCCATTCCCAAAGTCCCAATGAACCCCTTCCATTGCTAATGCTGCAATGACTCCCCTCAATGCCCAATACCCCAGTGACACCCCGATTCCCAATGCCCCAGTGACAGCCATTCCCAATGCTCCAGTGACGCCCCTCATTCCTAATGCTGCAGTGACTCCTCTCTATGCCCATTGCCCCAGTGACTCTCCTCTTCATCACTAATGCCCTGGTGAATCCCCATTGCCAATGCCGCAATGAACCATCTCCATTACTAATGCCCCAGTGAACACCTCCATTCCTAATGCTGCAGTGACTCCCCCTATTCCCAATGCCCCAGTGACCCCCGTTTCTCAATACCCCAGTGACACCCCCATTCCCAATGCCACGGTGATGCGCCTCCATTCCCATTGCCCCAGTGACTAACCCTTCCATTCCAAATGCCCTAGTGATTACCCATTCCCAATGCCCCAGTGACGCCCCTCCATTCCCAATGCCCCAGTGACTACCCATTACCAATGCCCCAGTGACGCCCCTCCATTCCCAATGCCCCAGTGACTACCCATTACCAATGCCCCAGTGACGCCCCTCCATTCCCAATGCCCAGTAACTCCCCCTCCATTACTAATGCCCCAGTAGCATCCCTCCATTACTAATGCCCCAGTGACTAACCCCTCCATTCCCAATGTCCCAGTGACTCACCCTCTATTCCCAATGCCCACGACATCCCCTCCATTCCCAATGACCCAGTGATCCCCCATTATTAATGCCCCAGTGACCTCACCTCCATCGTTAATGCCAGAGATCACCCCCATTCCTAATGCCAGTGACCCCCATACCCAACGCCCCAGCGATCCCCACATACCAATGCCAGAGTGACTGCCTCCATTCCCGATGTCCCAGTGACTCTCTTCCAATTCCAATGCCCCAGTGACACCCCTCCCACATTATTAATGCCCCGGTGAAACCCTCCCACATTGTTAATGCCCCTGTGACACCCTCCCACATTATTAATGCCCCAGTGAAACCCTCCCACATTGTTAATGCCCCGTGACACCCCTCCCACATTATTAATGCCCCGGTGAAACCCTCCCATATTGTTAATGCCCCTGTGACACCCCTCCCACATTGTTAATGCCCCAGTGACACCCCTCCCACATTATTAATGCCACGGTGAAACCCTCCCACATTGTTAATGCCCCTGTGACACCCCTCCCACATTATTAATGCGTCAGTGACAAGCTCCCACATTATTAATGCCCCAGTGACCCACCTCCCACATTATTAATGCCCCAGTGACACCCCTCCACACTGTTAATGCCCCAGTGCACCCTCCCACATTCTTAATGCCCCAGTGATACCCCTTCCACATTATTAATGCCCGAGTGACACCCACCCACATTGTTAATGCCCCAGTCACACCCTCCCACATTATTAATGCCCCAGTGACACCCCTCCCACATTATTAATGCCCCAGTGACACTGCTACCACATTATTAATGCCCCAGTGACACCCTCCCACATTATTAATGCCCTGATGAAACCCTCCCACATTATTAATGCCCCTGTGACACCCTCCCACATTATTAATGCCCCAGTGACACCCCCTCACATTATTAATGCCCCAGTGATACCCCTCCCACATTATTAATGCCCCAGTGACACCCTCCCACATTATTAATGCCCCAGTGATACCCCTCCCACATTATTAATGCCCCAGTGACACCCTCCCACATTATTAATGCCCCAGTGATACCCCTCCCACATTATTAATGCCCCTGTGATACCCCTCCCACATTATTAATGCCCCAGTGACACCCTCCCACATTGTTAATGCCCCAGTGATACCCCCCACATTATTAATGCCCCAGTGACACCCTCCCACATTGTTAATGCCCCAGTGATACCCCCCACATTATTAATGCCCCAGTGATACCCCACCACATTGTTAATGCCCCAGTGACACCCTCCCACATTGTTAATGCCCCAGTGATACCCCCCCACATTATCAATGCCCCAGTGATACCCCCCCACATTATCAATGCCCCAGTGATACCCCCCCACATTATTAATGCCCCAGTGATACCCTCCCACATTATTAATGCCCCAGTGACACCCCCCCACATTATTAATGCCCCAGTGATCCCCCCCACATTATTAATGCCCCAGTGACACCCCCCACATTATTAATGCCCCAGTGATACCCCTCCCACATTATTAATGCCCCAGTGATACCCCCCCACATTGTTAATGCCCCAGTGATACCCCCCCACATTATTAATGCCCCAGTGACACCCCCCACATTATTAATGCCCCAGTGATACCCCCCACATTATTAATGCCCCAGTGATACCCCCCCACATTATTAATGCCCCAGTCACACCCCTCCCACATTATTAATGCCCCAGTGATACCCCCCTACATTATTAATGCCCCAGTGACACCCCCCACATTATTAATGCCCCAGTGACACCCCCCCCCACATTATTAATGCCCCAGTGACACCCCCCACATTGTTAATGCCCCAGTGATACCCCTCCCACATTATTAATGCCCCGGTCACACCCTCCCACATTATTAATGCCCCAGTGATACCCCTCCCACATTATTAATGCCCCAGTGATACCCCCCCACATTATTAATGCCCCAGTGACACCCCTCCCATATTATTAATGCCCCGATGAAACCCTCCCACATTATTAATGCCCCAGTGATACCCCCACATTGTTAATGCCCCAGTGATACCCCCCACATTGTTAATGCCCCAGTGATACCCCCCACATTATTAATGCCCCAGTGATACCCCCCCACATTGTTAATGCCCCAGTGATACCCCCCACATTATTAATGCCCCAGTGATACCCCCCACATTGTTAATGCCCCAGTGATACACCCCACATTATTAATGCCCCAGTGATACCCCCCATATTATTAATGCCCCAGTGATACCCCCCACATTATTAATGCCCCAGTGATACCCCTCCCACATTATTAATGCCCCAGTGACACCCTCCCACATTATTAATGCCCCAGTGATACCCCTCCCACATTATTAATGCCCCAGTGACACCCTCCCACATTATTAATGCCCCAGTGATACCCCTCCCACATTATTAATGCCCCTGTGATACCCCTCCCACATTATTAATGCCCCAGTGACACCCTCCCACATTGTTAATGCCCCAGTGATACCCCCCACATTATTAATGCCCCAGTGACACCCCCCCACATTATTAATGCCCCAGTGATAACCCCCCACATTGTTAATGCCCCAGTGATACCCCCCACATTATTAATGCCCCAGTGATACCCCCCCACATTATTAATGCCCCAGTGATACCCCCCCACATTATTAATGCCCCAGTGACACCCCCCACATTATTAATGCCCCAGTGACACCCTCCCACATTATTAATGCCCCAGTGACACCCCCCCACATTATTAATGCCCCAGTGACAACCCCCCACATTGTTAATGCCCCAGTGATACTCCCCACATTATTAATGCCCCAGTGATACCCCCCCACATTATTAATGCCCCAGTGACACCCCCCCACATTATTAATGCCCCAGTGACACCCCCCACATTATTAATGCCCCAGTGATACCCCCCCCACATTAATGCCCCAGTGATACCCCCCACATTATTAATGCCCCAGTGACACCCCCCCACATTATTAATGCCCCAGTGACACCCCCCCACATTATTAATGCCCCAGTGATACCCCCCCACATTGTTAATGCCCCAGTGATACCCCCCACATTATTAATGCCCCAGTGACACCCCCCCACATTATTAATGCCCCTGTGACACCCCTCCCACATTATTAATGCGTCAGTGACAAGCTCCCACATTATTAATGCCCCAGTGACCCACCTCCCACATTATTAATGCCCCAGTGACACCCCTCCACACTGTTAATGCCCCAGTGCACCCTCCCACATTCTTAATGCCCCAGTGATACCCCTTCCACATTATTAATGCCCGAGTGACACCCACCCACATTGTTAATGCCCCAGTCACACCCTCCCACATTATTAATGCCCCAGTGACACCCCTCCCACATTATTAATGCCCCAGTGACACTGCTACCACATTATTAATGCCCCAGTGACACCCTCCCACATTATTAATGCCCTGATGAAACCCTCCCACATTATTAATGCCCCTGTGACACCCTCCCACATTATTAATGCCCCAGTGATACCCCCCACATTATTAATGCCCCAGTGACACCCCCTCACATTATTAATGCCCCAGTGATACCCCTCCCACATTATTAATGCCCCAGTGACACCCTCCCACATTATTAATGCCCCAGTGATACCCCTCCCACATTATTAATGCCCCAGTGACACCCTCCCACATTATTAATGCCCCAGTGATACCCCTCCCACATTATTAATGCCCCAGTGACACCCTCCCACATTATTAATGCCCCAGTGATACCCCTCCCACATTATTAATGCCCCTGTGATACCCCTCCCACATTATTAATGCCCCAGTGACACCCTCCCACATTGTTAATGCCCCAGTGATACCCCCCACATTATTAATGCCCCAGTGACACCCTCCCACATTGTTAATGCCCCAGTGATACCCCCCACATTATTAATGCCCCAGTGATACCCCACCACATTGTTAATGCCCCAGTGACACCCTCCCACATTGTTAATGCCCCAGTGATACCCCCCCCACATTATCAATGCCCCAGTGATACCCCCCCACATTATTAATGCCCCAGTGATACCCTCCCACATTATTAATGCCCCAGTGACACCCCGCTACATTATTAATGCCCCAGTGATCCCCCCCACATTATTAATGCCCCAGTGACACCCCCCACATTATTAATGCCCCAGTGATACCACTCCCACATTATTAATGCCCCAGTGATACCCCCCGACATTGTTAATGCCCCAGTGATACCCCCCACATTATTAATGCCCCAGTGACACCCCCCACATTATTAATGCCCCAGTGATACCCCCCACATTATTAATGCCCCAGTGACACCCCCCCACATTATTAATGCCCCAGTCACACCCCTCCCACATTATTAATGCCCTAGTGATACCCCCCTACATTATTAATGCCCCAGTGACACCCCCCACATTATTAATGCCCCAGTGACACCCCCCCCACATTATTAATGCCCCAGTGACACCCCCCACATTGTTAATGCCCCAGTGATACCCCTCCCACATTATTAATGCCCCAGTGACACCCCCCCACATTATTAATGCCCCAGTGACACCCCCCCACATTATTAATGCCCCAGTGATACCCCCCCACATTGTTAATGCCCCAGTGATACCCCCCACATTATTAATGCCCCAGTGACACCCCCCCACATTATTAATGCCCCTGTGACACCCCTCCCACATTATTAATGCGTCAGTGACAAGCTCCCACATTATTAATGCCCCAGTGACCCACCTCCCACATTATTAATGCCCCAGTGACACCCCTCCACACTGTTAATGCCCCAGTGCACCCTCCCACATTCTTAATGCCCCAGTGATACCCCTTCCACATTATTAATGCCCGAGTGACACCCACCCACATTGTTAATGCCCCAGTCACACCCTCCCACATTATTAATGCCCCAGTGACACCCCTCCCACATTATTAATGCCCCAGTGACACTGCTACCACATTATTAATGCCCCAGTGACACCCTCCCACATTATTAATGCCCTGATGAAACCCTCCCACATTATTAATGCCCCTGTGACACCCTCCCACATTATTAATGCCCCAGTGATACCCCCCACATTATTAATGCCCCAGTGACACCCCCTCACATTATTAATGCCCCAGTGATACCCCTCCCACATTATTAATGCCCCAGTGACACCCTCCCACATTATTAATGCCCCAGTGATACCCCTCCCACATTATTAATGCCCCAGTGACACCCTCCCACATTATTAATGCCCCAGTGATACCCCTCCCACATTATTAATGCCCCAGTGACACCCTCCCACATTATTAATGCCCCAGTGATACCCCTCCCACATTATTAATGCCCCTGTGATACCCCTCCCACATTATTAATGCCCCAGTGACACCCTCCCACATTGTTAATGCCCCAGTGATACCCCCCACATTATTAATGCCCCAGTGACACCCTCCCACATTGTTAATGCCCCAGTGATACCCCCCACATTATTAATGCCCCAGTGATACCCCACCACATTGTTAATGCCCCAGTGACACCCTCCCACATTGTTAATGCCCCAGTGATACCCCCCCCACATTATCAATGCCCCAGTGATACCCCCCCACATTATTAATGCCCCAGTGATACCCTCCCACATTATTAATGCCCCAGTGACACCCCGCTACATTATTAATGCCCCAGTGATCCCCCCCACATTATTAATGCCCCAGTGACACCCCCCACATTATTAATGCCCCAGTGATACCACTCCCACATTATTAATGCCCCAGTGATACCCCCCCACATTGTTAATGCCCCAGTGATACCCCCCACATTATTAATGCCCCAGTGACACCCCCCACATTATTAATGCCCCAGTGATACCCCCCACATTATTAATGCCCCAGTGACACCCCCCCACATTATTAATGCCCCAGTCACACCCCTCCCACATTATTAATGCCCCAGTGATACCCCCCTACATTATTAATGCCCCAGTGACACCCCCCACATTATTAATGCCCCAGTGACACCCCCCCCACATTATTAATGCCCCAGTGACACCCCCCACATTGTTAATGCCCCAGTGATACCCCTCCCACATTATTAATGCCCCGGTCACACCCTCCCACATTATTAATGCCCCAGTGATACCCCTCCCACATTATTAATGCCCCAGTGATACCCCCCCACATTATTAATGCCCCAGTGACACCCCTCCCATATTATTAATGCCCCGATGAAACCCTCCCACATTATTAATGCCCCGGTGATACCCCCACATTGTTAATGCCCCAGTGATACCCCCCACATTGTTAATGCCCCAGTGATACCCCCCACATTATTAATGCCCCAGTGATACCCCCCACATTGTTAATGCCCCAGTGATACACCCCACATTATTAATGCCCCAGTGATACCCCCCATATTATTAATGCCCCAGTG
The DNA here is from genome assembly GCF_020745735.1 of Hemiscyllium ocellatum. Lineage (NCBI taxonomy): Eukaryota > Metazoa > Chordata > Chondrichthyes > Orectolobiformes > Hemiscylliidae > Hemiscyllium > Hemiscyllium ocellatum. The sequence continues at coordinate 6,430,575 of NC_083402.1, forward strand.
ATACCCCCCACATTATTAATGCCCCAGTGATAACCCCCCACATTGTTAATGCCCCAGTGATACCCCCCACATTATTAATGCCCCAGTGATACCCCCCCACATTATTAATGCCCCAGTGATACCCCCCCACATTATTAATGCCCCAGTGACACCCCCCACATTATTAATGCCCCAGTGACACCCTCCCACATTATTAATGCCCCAGTGACACCCCCCCCACATTATTAATGCCCCAGTGATACCCCCCACATTATTAATGCCCCAGTGATAACCCCCCACATTATTAATGCCCCAGTGATAACACCCCACATTGTTAATGCCCCAGTGATACCCCCCACATTATTAATGCCCCAGTGATACCCCCCACATTATTAATGCCCCAGTGATACCCCCCACATTATTAATGCCCCAGTGACACCCTCCCACATTATTAATGCCCCAGTGACACCCCCGCACATTATTAATGCCCCAGTGATACCCCCCCCACATTATTAATGCCCCAGTGATACCCCCCCACATTATTAATGCCCCAGTGACACCCCCCCACATTATTAATGCCCCAGTGATACCCCCCCACATTGTTAATGCCCCAGTGATACCCCCCCCACATTGTTAATGCCCCAGTGATACCCCCCACATTATTAATGCCCCAGTGACACCCCCCCACATTATTAATGCCCCAGTGATACCCCCTCCCACATTATTAATGCCCCAGTGACACCCCCCCCACATTATTAATGCCCCAGTGACACCCCCCCCACATTATTAATGCCCCAGTGACACCCCCCCACATTATTAATGCCCCAGTGATACCCCCCACATTATTAATGCCCCAGTGATACCCCCCACATTATTAATGCCCCAGTGACACCCCCCCCACATTATTAATGCCCCAGTGATACCCCCCCACATTATTAATGCCCCAGTGATACCCCCCACATTATTAATGCCCCAGTGACACCCCCCCACATTATTAATGCCCCAGTGATACCCCCCCACATTATTAATGCCCCAGTGACACCCCCCCACATTATTAATGCCCCAGTGATACCCCCCACATTATTAATGCCCCAGTGATACCCCCCCACATTATTAATGCCCCAGTGATACCCCCCCACATTGTTAATGCCCCAGTGATACCCCCCACATTATTAATGCCCCAGTGACACCCCCCCCACATTATTAATGCCCCAGTGACACCCCCCCACATTATTAATGCCCCAGTGATACCCCCCCACATTGTTAATGCCCCAGTGACACCCCCCCACATTATTAATGCCCCAGTGATACCCCCCCACATTGTTAATGCCCCAGTGATACTCCCCACATTATTAATGCCCCAGTGATACCCCCCCCACATTATTAATGCCCCAGTGATACCCTCCCACATTATTAATGCCCCAGTGATACCCCCCCACATTATTAATGCCCCAGTGACACCCCCCCCACATTATTAATGCCCCAGTGACACCCCCCCACATTATTAATGCCCCAGTGACACCCCCCCCACATTATTAATGCCCCAGTGACACCCCCCCCACATTATTAATGCCCCAGTGATACCCCCCCCACATTATTAATGCCCCAGTGACACCCCCCCCACATTATTAATGCCCCAGTGACACCCCCCACATTATTAATGCCCCAGTGACACCCCCCCCCACATTATTAATGCCCCAGTGACACCCCCCCACATTATTAATGCCCCACTCTGAGGTGATTATGAACTAACTGACACCTCGGGTCCAGTGGCGGGAAAACGAGTCTGAATCGAAAAGCGGTTCCAATCCCGCGAAGGAGCCTTTTTAAGTTTAGAAACAAGATCGTGTTACTTCGTGGAGAGCGATTACATCAAATAAAAAAGGAATTTAAACAAACTGATCACCTGAGGGAAAAAAACCTGACCGCTCAATGTACGCAGGCGCTCTGATTCCCGCCGGCCGCCGGCTACCACTTAATGCGCAGGTGCGTGTACGGGCCCTGCACAAGTGCGCAGGCGTATGTTCAAGGCCGGCACCGAGTTCGCTGGTGCCCGGCCGCCACCCAGTGCGCATGCGTATATTCATCCTCGCGGTCACTGATGGTGGAGCACGTGATGTGAATCCAGGTATGATCTGAAGCAGCAGAGACTTACCTGTGACCAGCTCATGGAAGCAGCATGGAAGCAGATCCTTCGGTTCAATTCGTCTATGCCGACCAGATATCCTACCTAAATCTAGTCCCATTTGACCCATATCTTTCTAAATCTTTCCAATTCATATACCCATCCAGATGCCTTTTAAATGTTGAAATTATACCAGCCTCCATCACTTCCTCTGGCAGGTTATTCCACACATGCAATGCCCTCAGCATGAAAAAGTCACCCATAAGGTCCCTTTTAAATCTTTCCCCCTCATCTTAAACCTAGTGTTAGACTCCCCTACCCTGGAATAACACCTTGTCTATTCACATTCATGATGAAGGGCTCATGCCCGAAATATCGACTCTCTCCCTCAGATGCTGCCTGATCTATGCTTTTCTAGCACCACAGCTTTCAACTCTGACGCTCCAGAATCTGCAGTTCTCACTTTCACCTTGTCTATTGACCCTATCCATGCCCCTCATGAATTTATAAACCTCTATAAGGTCACCCCTCAGCTTCCAATGCGCCACGGAAAAATGCCCCAGCCTATTCAGCCTCCCAATTGCTCAAACCCTCCAACCCCAGCAACATCCTTGTAAATCTTTTCTGAACCTTTTCAAGTTTAACAATGACTTTCCTATAGCAGGGAGACCAGAATTGCATGCAGTATTCTAAAACTGACCAAACCAATGTCCCGTACAGCTGCAACATGACCTCCCAACTCATATTCTCAAGGCACTGATCAATAAAGGCAAGTGTACCAAACACCTTCTTCACTATCCTGTCTGCTTGTGACTCTACCTTCAAGGTACTATGAACCTGCAACCCCAATGTGTCTCTGTTCAGCACCACTCCCTAAACCCTACCATTAAGTATGGAAAGTGTGAGGTCATGCACTTTGGGAGGAAGAGTAGAGGCATGGACTATTTTCTAAATGGGGAGAAAATTCAGAAGTCTGAAGTGCAAAGAGACTTGGGTGTTCCAGTCCAGGATCTTCTCAAGGTAAACTTGCAGGTTGAGTCTGTAGTTAGGAAGGCAAGTGCAACGATGGCATGTACTTCTGTGGGTCTATAAAGCTCTGGTCAGACTACATTTGGAGTATTGTGCACAGTTTTGGGCCCCATAACTCAGGAAGGATGTATTGGCTCTGGAGCGTGTTCAGAGGAGGTTCACCAAGAGTGGTCCCAGAAATAAAAGCTTAAAGTATGAGGAATGTTTGAGGATTCTGGGTCTATACCTGATGGAGGTTTTAAGGATGATGGGGGATTGAATTGACACATACTGAATGCTGTATGGCTTGGAAAGAGTAGATGTTGGAAAGATGTTTCCATTGGTAGGAAAGACTAGCACGTGAGGGCATAGCCTTACAGTAAAGGGAAGAACTTTAACTTTTAGATCAGGTCTATCTTTTTCTATAAATATTTTAAAACTAATGTCTCTGTCCCATTGTGATCCCCACTGACACCTCATCTCTTGCCCTGCCTTATTTCCCAAGGGAAGGTCAAGTTTTGCTCCTTGCTGAAAATGTTTTGCTGGTTAAAGCGCAGCAGGTCAGGCAGCATCCAAGGGACAGGAAATTCGACATTTCGTGCATAAGCCCTTCATCAGGAATGAAGGGCTTATGCCCGAAACGTCAAATTTCCTGTTCCTTGGATGCTGCCTGACCTGCTGCGCTTTAACCAGCAACACATTTTCAGCTCTGATCTCCAGCATCTGCAGACCTCACTCTTTACTCCAAGTTTTGCTCCTTCTCTAGTAGGTTTGTTCACACTTAACAAATCCCTCACCATTCAAGCCCATTACAGTATAGCAGTCCCAGTCTATGTTTGGAAAGTTAACATCCTTTACTATTACAACCCTAATTTTCTTCCAAATATCTAAGATTTTTGGAAGAATTACAAATTTGCTCCTCAATTTCCCACTGACCTTTGAGGTGCCTATTGTATGGCTGGATGGGCAGCTCAAAATGATGCACTTATGAGAAAAAGGGCAATAAATGAGGCATGCTGGGAAATTGAGGCAAGCCTTGGCCAAGTGTGACAGTGCTCAAAGATTCTGAAATAAACAAGATGCAGAATCCAGACAGGCTGCAGCTACAGACAGACAGTATACAATGGACTCAGCATCTGCAGACAACAATTTACAGTAGAATTTGAATTCAATGGAATTGGCCTGACAGCCATCCCCAGGACAATCAGAAATATTGGGTTGTTTAGCAGATGAAGGGGCACCTCACACCCTTATTTGGAAAGGGCTACCTGACCTACTGGCCCCAACACCTCCAGGGATGGATACCATCGACATGTTAATGCCTGGTTGTGTCCAATCGATCAGGGTGATCAATTCATAGGTGGACAATATTAATTGTGTAAAATAAATAAGTATTATCATTTATTACAATTAAGAGTTGTCTCACAGTTTCTTTTCTAGATCTAACAGTCAAAACACACTGTGTGCCAGGCGCAACAATAGTACAATCCAAATAAGCTGATCATCCCTTTCTTATTCTCAGTTCCACTGTTGTGGGCAGCACGGTGGCACAGTGGTTAGCACTGCTGCCTCACAGCGCCTGAGACCTGGGTTCAATTCCCGCCTCAGGTGACTGACTGTGTGGAGTTTGCACGTTCTCCCCGTGTCTGCGTGGGTTTCCTCTGGGTGCTCCGGTTTCCTCCCACAGTCACAAAGATGTGCAGGTCATGATAAATTGCCCGTAGTGTTAGGTAAGGGGTAAATGTAGGGGTATGGGTGGGTTGCGGGTCGGTGTGGACTTGTTGGGCCAAAGGGCCTGTTTCCACACTGTAAGTAATCTAATCTAATCCACCCAAATAACTTCACTAGACATACTCTCAGGAAGACCCTCCATTAATAAAACTACACTGTTATCCCTAATCAAAAATGCCACTCCCCCTCCTTTCAATCCTTCCAATAAATAGCATCCAAACCCTGAAACATTAAGCCGCCAGTCCTGCCTTTCCTTGAGCCACATCTCTGTAATTGCTATGATATCACAGTTACATGTTCCCTCCATACCCTGAGTTCAACTGCCTTACCTGACAGACCTCTTGCATTGAAATAAATGCAGTTTAATTTATCAGTGTTACCTCATTCTCTGCCTTGTTCTTGCCTGCCCTGACTATTTAAGTTGCTCCTCTTCTCAACTGTACCGGCCTTGGACTTACGTCTTTTCTCACTATCTCTGGCACTACTCCACCCAACTAATTTAAAGCCTCCCAAGTAGCACCAGCAAATCTCCCTGCAAGGATATCGGTCCCCTTTCAATGTAGGTGTAAACCATCTTTCTTATATGGGTCACTTCTACCCTAGAAGAGATCCCAATGATCTAAAATAGCAAATTCCTGCCCCCTGCATCAGCACCACGCATTCATCTTCACTATCCTCCTATTCTTACCCTCACTAGCATGTGGCACTGAGGGTAATCTACATCCAAGGACCTACTTTTTAACCTCCTGCCTAATTTCCTATATTCCCTATTCAGAACTTCATCTTTTCCAATATCATTGGCGCCAATGTGTACAATGATCTCCTGCTGGTCACCCTCCCCTTACAGAATATTCTGTACATCCTGTTGACCTGGGACTCCACTTTCAAGGAACTATGAACCTGCACTCCAAGGTCTCTTTGTTCAGCAACACTCCCCGGGACCTTACCATAAAATGTATAAGTCCTGCCATTATTTGGCTGTCCTTAGGAGAAAAGTTTCTCTCTATCTACCCTCTTCAGAACTTTATATACCTCAAACAGATCACCCTAATCGTTCTCTACTCTAAGGAGAACAACCCCAGCCTATGTAATTTCTCTTCACAGCTGAATCATCCAGACCAGACAACATTCTGACAAATCTCTTCTGAACCTGTCTAGAGCTATCATTTTCCTATAGTGTTATTAGAACAGCACTGAAGACTCCAGTGATTCAACTAGTGTTGTATACAGCTCCATCATAACCTCCCTGCCTTTACTAATACAGCCTGGTGAACCTCTGTTCTGCTCTCTCAATGACAAGTATATTCTTTCTCAGGGGTGGGAATATCAAAACAGCACATACTACTCCAGGGGGCGATCTGACCAAGGTCTTTTGTAAGACATCCCTATTTCTTATGGACTATCTATTTTGCCAGAATCAGTGATGGTAGGGGAGAGATGTGGGCTATGGAATTGAGAAGCAGTAGGGACAAGTTCTCTCCCAGGCTCTAACAATAGGCAGCTTAAGCTCCTGGCTCATTGAGATATAGTAGGAGAAAGTGAGACTGCAGCTGCGGGAAATCAGAGTTGAAGAGTGTGGTGCTGGAAAAGCATAGCCAGTCCGGCAGCATCCGAGGAGCAGGAGGGTTGACATTTTGAGCATAAACTCTTCAACATGATGAAGAACTTATGCTCGAACTGTCAACTCTCCTGCTCCTCGGATGCTGCCTAACCAGCTGTGCTTTTCCAGCACCACACATTTGACTCATTGAGATATGGTGCAAGGCTTGAACATGTTCTTTTTGTTTGCAGAGAACAGTTCCCTGGATAAGAATGTGAACTTGACTGATAATCTTAAATTTGTTCCTTAGCTTGAGTATACTTAGAAGCATTGAACAAGTGCTGCCCAATTGCAGAATCACATTGAACAGAAGACATTTTGTTTTGGGATTTGCAAGTGTAAGCTGGTTGAGTATGACCTGTACTTCGCCAATGTGGAAGAACCAAAAAAGAAACTATCTGCTTGATTTGATTTATTTATTGTCATGTGTATTTTTGTTGCAAAGTACAATGAAAGGTGTTGTATAGCATTGCCACTCTCTAGCCCCCATCTAAAAACACAGAAAGATGAACCAAAACACAGAATATAAAGCAGAAACATAAAGAAATAAAGAAAAAGTGTTCAACTTTACAGCCCTTCCTTTTAAGTGCTCTGTCATGGACCTTGTTGCCTGGTTGTCCCTTCACTGAGCGCATTGCCACTAGAATGAAACTTCCTCAATCTTCAGTGCCATCTTGCCTCCACTGATGTCCTCACCACTACGAGGCCTCACTGGACCGCGCCACCAGTACCACAGCACACCATTTTGATCAGTTGATCATGAGGTACAAAGGGCCCAATCCTTTCAGCAGAATGCCACCATCCCTAGCACACAGACAGACACAATTCCCCCTCACAGACACAGCCCCCCCTTGCAGAACCAACACAGCCCCCACTTCACAGACACAGTCTCCGCCCCACAGACAGACAGACGCAGCTCCTCCTCACAGACAGACCCAGCGCCCCCTCACAGACACAGCCCCCACTTCACAGACAGACATATCTCCCCCTCACAGATAGACACAGCCCCCCTCACAGACAGACACAACTCCCACCCTTCACAGACACAGCTCCCCCCTCATAGACAGACATAGCCCCTCCTCACAGAGACAGCTCCCCCTCACAGACAGACACAGCCTCCATCCCTCACAGACACAGCCCCCACCTCACAGACAGACACATTTCCCCCTCACAGATAGACACAGTCCCCCTCACAGACAGACAGCTCCCACCCCTCACAGACACAGCCCCCCTCACAGACACAGTTCCCCCCTCATAGACAGACATAGCCCCTCCTCACAGACACAGCTCCCCCTCACAGACAGACACAGCCCCCATCCCTCACAGACACAGCCCCCACCTCACAGACAGACACATCTCCCCCTCACAGATAGACACAGCCCCTCACAGACAGACACAACTCACACCCCTCACCGACACAACCCCCACCCCTCACAGACACAGCTCCCCCCTCACAGATAGAGCTCCCCCTCACAGACAGACACAGCCCCTTCCCTCACAGTCAGACACAGATCCCCCCCACAGTTAGATGCAGACCCCTCTACAGGACACAGACCCCTTTACAGCACACAGACGGACACAGCCCACTGCCTCACAGGTCATTCTGAGTGGTGACCTTATAGAGGTTTATACGATCATGAGGGACATGGATAGGATAAACAGACAAGGTTTTATCCCTGGGTAAGGGATTCCAGAACTAGAGGGGAAATGAGAGGGGAAAGATTTAAAAGGGATCTAAGGGGCAACTTTTTCACACAGAGGGTGGTGCGTGTATGGAATGAAGTGGTGGAGTCTTGCACAATGGCAACATTTAAAAGGCATCTGGATGGGTATATGAATAGCAAATGTTTGGAGGGATATGGGCCTAGTGTTGCCAAATGGGACTCGATTAATTTGTGATATCTGGTTGGCATGGATGAGTTAGACCGAAGGGTCTGTTTTTCCACTGTACATCCCTGTGACTCTCTGACTCTATGACTTCATGTCAGCTCTGTTGAAGAGTCAGCTACACTCAAAACGTTAACTCGCTTTCTCTCCATGGACGCTGTCTAACCTGTTGTGATTACCAGCATTTGTTGTTTCCGGTACAGATTCCAGCATCTGCAGTAATTTGTTTTGACTGTAGTTTGCATATATTAGTCTGAATGTAAAGGCATCCCCTCACCATGACTCATTCACCCCATCATTTAGTCCATTCATGTTGTGTGAGACTGGTCATTGGTCAAATAGGATGGAATGAGAGATAGTTTGCATGGCTCTGGCTGTGCCCACACATGCGGACATCTTGAGCCTTGAAGATACATCTTCATGTACAAAATCCAGACAGCTGCACAAGTCTTTGTAATTTTTGTAGCTTACTGTTAGTCCAGGTTGTGCAGTCATGTGTGGCAACTGATTTAACAGGTTTGAATTTGTAACCCTTACTAAGAATGGTGCATATGTTGCAGTATTTAGTATCAGCTGTAGGCCAATCAGCCTTTCGAACCAGCTACGCCATTCAATGAGATCATTTGACTCAGTGCCCTGTTCCCCTTTCTACCATAACATTTGTTCTCTTTAGTCCTAAGAACTGTATTTACAAACTTGTTGAAAGTTTTCAATGTTCTAGCCTCAATAATTTCCTGAGGCAGAGAATTCCTCAGGAGTTATGAAATAATCACTCTTGTTTAGAATGACTGCTACGAATTTGCAAATATGTATGATCTGTTTGCCTCTGAGACCTCAGAGTGACATCGGACTTGTCCTTGCATGTACTAGTGGTTCTCAGGCTTTTCAATAACAAGATATACTTGAAGAAGACAAACAATTCTATGGCACAAGTACTTTTTTTAACAATTGAATTCATTGCTCATAAACATCACATTCACTTGCATTTGTGGATTTATTAGAGAGGTTTGCAACACAATGCGTACTATCTGCTAAAGAATGATCAAATGCATTAATATTTTTAAAATCTACTCTGGGTCAGATTTAGCTTGGAGTTGGGTGTCTCTTATGTAGTTTGCATCAATGTATGGGGGATATGATGGCTTCATGCCAATGCTTTTTTGCAACTGAGGGCGGTGGCTGTTGTAAAGGAACCACCGTTCAAGAATAGGGCTCTCCATCAGGGAGGTTTTAGGTTGCTGATGGAAGAGAGAGTTCAGGATGCTGGGGTGATCAGACCTTGGATGGAAGAGGAGGGGGCTGGATGACACTGGTGTGTTTAGCCATTAGGACATCGTTCAATATCCAAATATGAAGCCATCCTGACTGTGGTTCTCAGCCCCAAGCATACAGAGGGGATTGAAGTGGCTCAATCATGCAGTAAACTTCCAGATTAACTTCTTTCCAGAACTTGACATTGATCTCCGCAGCCGAACCTGGCCCTACATTTTGGGGAAATGCTTCTGTGCCCTTCAGTTTGGGATGGGGAAGCTTCCTGTACAGGCTGCTTTAACACACTCTCCACTTCCTCGCCTTTGTCTGTTGCCCAGGTATACCTTGGTGTAATGTTCTACTTTCAGGCAGTGGAGATCCATAATGGAAGGCCCTCTATACTGGCTCTTCTTAATCCATAAGGAGATGCCTGTGTTGAACTTGGGTGTACAAAGTTAAACATCACACAATACCAGGTTATAGCTGTGGCCACCTGATGAAGGAGCTGCACTCCAAAAGCTAGTGCTTCCAAATAAACCTGTTGGACTATAACCTGGTGTTGTGTGATTTTTAACTTTGTAATCCATAAGGGTCAGTGTTGTGTGAAGCAGTCCCATGCAATTGTGGGTGGCATGGTGGCGCAGTGGTTAGCACTGCTGCCTCACAATGCCAGAGACCAGGTTCAGTTCTTGCCTCAGGTAACTAACTGTGTGGGGGTGCTCCAGTTTCCTCGTACAGGCCAGTTGAATTGGCTATGCTAAATTGCCCATAGTATTAGGTAAGAGGTAAATGTGTGGGTTGGTGTGGACTGTAAGTAATCTAATAAATGTTTGAGTAGATTAACAGACCACACAAACCTTGTTTTGGCCAACAGGAAACTGCTTTCTCATATTTGTTTTGATTTGCAACCACAGTTTAATTTTCTTTTAAGGGGTTGTTTTTAAATTTTTTTGTTGCACTTCAACCGCACACTCCTGGTTTTTGAGCTCCACAAATGGGCTTATATATTTGCTGCTGGGTCTTACCAAGGGTCTGACTAACAACAGGTCCAGCAGCAGGCTATAGACAGGATCGCAACAGCTGGCAGTCTGACCCTTTTCTGAGCTTATGTCGATGCTTAAGTGTTCATGGAGAAGGGGTTGAAGTGTGTGGCACTGGGAAAGTGCTGTGACACAGCAAATCAGGCAGGGCCCGAGGAACAGGAAAATCGATGTTTCGAGCATAGGCCCTTCAGCAGGAATGTGCTGAAATGATGATTTTCCTCTTCCTCGGATGCTGCCTGACTGGTTGTGCTTTTCCAGTGCCACACTTTTCGACTCTGATGTCCAGCTTTTACAGTGCTCACTTTCTCCCTGTCCATGGAGAAGGGAGCATGCTGCACTGAGAACAATCTAGCTCTCAATGCCGGCAAAAACAAGGAACTCATTATTGACTTTTGGTGGGATGTTGCTCATGCCCCCACCCCCCTCCTGCCCCCCTACACATTAACAGCATAGAGGTGGAACAAATGGAGAGTGTCAAGCTCCTGAGAGTGGTCATCCACAACAAGCTTTCTTGGACTCTTCATGTAGATGCACATTTTGCAAAGGCCGAACAATGTCTCTTCTTCCTCAGGCAGCTGAGGAAATTTGGCATGACGGTAAATACCCTTTCCAACTTTTATCGGTGAGCCATCGATAGCATTGCGTCTGGATGGCAACTGTACCATTCAAGATCGGAGACGGTTACAGAGAATGGTGAACCCGGCCCGCACAACCACAAAGGCCAACCTCCCGTCTACAGAATCCATCTACCAGGCCCCGCTGTCAAGGAAAGGCTGCCAGCATTCTCAAAGATCCATCCACCGTGGCAATGTTTTTCTACAATTTCTACCATCGGGGAGAAGGTACAGAAGCCTGAACACACACACCAGTTGGTTTCACAGCAGTTTCTACCCTACTGTTGTTAGAATACTGAATGGACTTACAAACTCTTAACATTCGCATGTGCCTGTATTTTTGTTTTGCCGCTGTTTACCTATTATTCACTATCCATGCTACTTAACTATGTGATCTGCCTTTTGTTTAGATCAGAGTGGTGCTGGAAAAGCGCAGCAGGTCAGGCAACATCCGAAGAGCAGGAAAATTGACGTTTCAGGCAAAAGCCCTTCATCAGGAATCTACCTGTATTGCTCGCAAGACAAAGCTTTTGACTGTGCCTCGGTATACATGACAGTGCATTCAATGTAGTTCAATTCATGCAAACTCCACCAGCACAACGGAAGCTTTTCGGAACATTTAGGATTTCACAGGCGCCTGGATGTGTCATCACTTTTGGTAATGACAGTTTGATTAATTTTTGATAACTTGCTGGTCTAGGTTTCCAATGACCCAGTGATTTTTTTTTGTCCCTATCAATGTATGGGTGGCAGGGTGGCACAGTGGTTAGCAGTGTTGCCTCACAGTGCCAGAGACCTGGGTTCAATTCCCACCTCAGGTGAATGTGTGGAGTTTGCACGTTCTCCCCGTGTCTGTGTGGGTTTCCTCCCACAGTCCAAAAATGTGCAGGTTAGGTGAATTGGTTATGCTAAATTGCCTGTAGTGTTAGGTGTAGGGGAATGGTCTGGGTGGGTTGTGTGCTTTGGTGGGTTGGTTTGGACTGAAGGATCTGTTAGTGATGTGTTTAAAACTGTAGGTAGCAGTTGAGTTTTGGACAGAATAGATTAGGAGAAACTATTCTGAACAAGAGGACACCCATTCAATGCAATGAACTGTTGAAACATCAAAAGCAGGGAGCTCCTTTTGAAGTGGAACCTGACTCACTGTGGTGTTAACCTGGCTGTGAAGTTGATACCAGAGTAAAGTCATGGACGCCAGGTAACCAGAGTGGGAATCACATTCCTTAGAAATCTGAGCGCAGAAAAATTGCCATTGTTAAAGAGAAACAACTTAGGACATAGATAGAACATAGCAAAGTACAGCACAGAACAGGCCCTTTGTTGTGCTGTGGTTTAGTCCTAAAGTAACATACGGTAACTTGTGTTTCTGTTGCACCTTTCACCATTTTAGGGTGTCCAGAAGTAACATAAATGTCAGTGCATTTAACAAAGTAAAGTACTGAAAGAATCTTACTTCGAACACAGAACAGGACAGCACAGGAACAAGCCCAACAGCCCACCAAGCCTGCAGCAACACATGACCTTTGTAAACTTTTGCTTCTACGTGGACAGTAATCCTGTATTCCTTGTCTATTCATGTATCTGTCAAGATAACTCTTAGACATTGCTATTGTCTCCACCTCCTCTGGCAGTACATTCCAGGCACTCAACCACCCTCTGAGTAAAAGAACGTGCCTCTCACATCACCTTCAAATTTTCTACCTTTTAACCTCAAACCTATGTCCCCTGGTATTTGCCATTTTTACCCTGACTATCCATACCTCTCACAATTTTGTAAACTTTTACCAGGTTTTTTTAATGCATCATGGGATGTAGGCATCACCGGCTAGGCCAGTATTTATTGCAGTCCCTAATTACCCTTGAGGAGGTGATGGTGAGCTGCCTTCTTGAACTGTTGCAGTCCATTTGTTGGACCCACAATGCCATTTGGGAGAGAATTCCAGGATTTTGACCCAGGAGGTTGCCCCTTAGCCTCCCATATTCAAGTGAAAACAAACCAAGTTTCCCTCATAGCTAATTCCTCCAAACCATGCAATATCCTGGTCTTTTCTGTACCTTCTCCAAAGCCTCCACATCTTTCTGGTAGTTTGGTGACCTGAGCTGTAATAAACTATTCCAAATGTGGCCTAACTAAAGTTCTATACAGCCACAACAGAACTTGCCAATTTTTCCACTGCATGCTTCCCTGGATGAAGGCAAACATGCTGCACACCTTCCTGACCACTTAATCCACTTGTGTTGCCATATTACTGGAGTATGACCCATCAAATGTTGACATCAATGAAGTGCTATTGTAATACAGAATAAGAAGAACACAGCATCCTTAAATACAGGAGAGGTGCTGGAGGACTGGAAGGTTGCTCATGTTGTCTCCCTGTACAAGAATGATAGTAGGGATATTCCGGGTAACTACAGACCAGTGAGCCTGACGTCGGTGGTGGGGAAGTTGCTGGAGAGGGCACTGAGAGATAGGATCTATTTATACTTGGAAAGGAATGAGCTTATCGGTGATGAGCAATATGGTTTGTGCGGGGGAGATCGTGCCTTACCAACTTGATAGACTTCTTTGAGGAAGTGATCAAATTGTTAGATGAAGGATGTCATATACATGGACTTTAGTAAGGTGTTTGATAAGGTTCCCCATTGTAGACTAATGGAGAAAGTGAAGTCACATGGTGTGCAGGGTCTTCTAGCGAGGTGGATAAAGAAGTGGTTGAGCAACAGGAGACAGAGAGTAGTAGTTGAAGGGAGTTTCTCGAAATGGAGAAAGGTGACCAGTAGTGTTCCGCAGGGGTCAATGTTGGGGCCACTGTTGTTTGTAATATACATAAATGATCTGGAAGTGGGCACTGTTGGTATGATCAGCAAGTTTGCAGATGATACAAAGATTGGTGGAGTGGCAGAAAGCATAAGGGACTGTCAGAGAATACAGGAGGATATAGATAGAGTTGGGCAGAAAAGTTGCAGATGGCTTTCAATCCAGACAAATGTGAGGTGATGCACTTAGGCAAGTCTAATTCTAGAGCGAATTAGACAATGAATGGAAGAGCCCTGGGAAAAGTTGATGGGCAGAGAGATCTGGGAGTGCAGGTCCATTGTACCCTGAAGGTTGCTGCACAGGTGGATAGAGTGGTCAAGAAGGCATATGGTATACTTGCCTTCATTGGACGGGGTATTGAGTATAAGAGCTGGTAAGTCATGTTAAAATAGTACAAAATATTAGTTCAGCCGCATTTAGAATACTGTGTACAGTTCTGGTCAACACATTACCAAAAGGATGTGGATGCTTTGGAAATGGTGCAGAGAAGGTTTACAAGGATGTTGCCTGGTATGGAAGGTGCTAGCTATGAAGAGAGGTTGAGTAGGTTAGGTTTATTTTCACTAGAAAAAAGGAGATTGTGTGGGCACCTGATTGAGGTGGTAGAGGCAGGCATGATAGATTCATTTAAGATGCGTCTGGACAGATGCATGAGTAGGTGGGGAGCAGAGGGATACAAACGCTTTGGAATTGACCGACAGGTTTCGACAGTACATTTGGATCGGCTCAAGCTTGGACGGCCGAAGGGCCTGTCCTGTGCTGTAAATTTTCTTTGTTCTTTGTTCTGTTGCATTTAGAATACTGTGTACAGTTCTGGGCGCCACATTACCATTACCATCAGCCCCCCCAAGCCTGTGCCGACACTAAAACTGTCTTAACTTACAAGATCCGTATCCCCCTATTTCCTTCCTATTCATGTATTTGTCCAGGTGCTTCTTGAATGCTGCTGTTGTATCTGCTTCTACCAACACCTCTGGCAATGCATTCCAGGCATTTACCATCCTTGGTGTGAAAAACTTACCTCACACATCTCTTTTAAATTTACCCTTGCACCTTGAACCTGTGTCCCCAAGGAACTGACCTCTTCACCCTGAAAAAAATACTTGCAACACTGTTCGTGCCATTCACAATCTTATAAACTTCGACCCCTCAACCTCCTGCGCCCCAGTGAAAACAAACCCAGTCTACCCAACCTTTCTTCATAGCTAAAATCCCCAATGCCAGGCAACATCCTGGTAAACTTTTCTGTACCCTAATAGGAAAGACGTGCATTTATATAGCGCTTTTCATGACTTCAGGTCAGGAAATTCCAAACTGAACAATCATGGTCAATAGAATAACTTGAGGTCCAGAGTTTAAAAGTCACACAAGACCAGGTTATGGCCCAACAGGTTTATTTTTGGAAGTACAATCTTTTGGAGCGCTCCTCCTTCGCCAGGTAGCTAGTGGGGCGGGATCATAGGACACAGAAACCTGAGAAACCCCGAAAGCTCGTACTTCCAAACAAACCTGTTGGACGATAAACCTGGCGTTGCGTGAATTTTTAAATTCGTCCACCCCAGTCCAACGCTGGCACCTCCACATGTTGAAGTCCAGAGACTTGCACCTTTTATTGGTCACTTGGTTGTTTCAGAACCGTGTGAAAGAGAGGCAACCTCGGGGGGGGGGGTGGTGGTTTTGAACAGAAAATAATTTGCAAAATTTCCCGTAAGGATTGGGAACGGAATCCCGAAAGGGTGCAACAGGCTTGTTACAGGGGAAAGCCTGGCTGCTCGCTTTGAAACCGCCTGGGGATATTGCAGGAACCGCTGGAGCCGGGGCTCAATATCGCAAATCCCACCCGCTTCCCTCCGGACTTGGAGCTTTTTTAGTTTTTTTAAAAAAAACGGGAAGTAATTAAGAATGAATGGACGTGCTGCCTGGGAGTGTTCCAGCGGCGGCGGTCTGAGCCCCACTTCCGGAAGGAGTTCCCTCCGCAGGCTGCAAAATTGTAGCAATGTTAGGGGGAATCCCTGCGGACTGACGTCAGCACGTCAGGCTGTGCAAGTCTGGCTGGTCCAGTCAGAAGAGATATCGTTATGTATTATTGCAGAGCCCGGATAGCTCAGTCGGTAGAGCATCAGACTTTTAATCTGAGGGTCCAGGGTTCAAGTCCCTGTTCGGGCGATGCACCTTTTTGTTCCTTCTGACTTTGCATTTCACTAGTGTGGCTGCTGGACCTCATTCCTGATGAAGGGCTTATGCCCGAAACGTCGAATTTCCTATTCCTTGGATGCTGCCTGACCTGCTGTGCTTTAACCAGCAACACATTTTCAACAATATTTCGAAAGTTCTACAGAGTGAGCGAAATGTGAAATCCGCAGACCCGCCTGAGTTTCTCCAGCGATTTTTGTTCCAATACACTATTTTTTTCAGTTACCTTCTTCATGAGGAGAAAGTGAGGACTGCAGATGCTGGAGGTCAGAGCTGAAAATGTGTTGCTGGTTAAAGCGCAGCAGGTCAGGCAGCATCCAAGGAGCAGGAGAGTCGACGTTTCGGGCCTAAGCTGAACAAGGGCTTATGCCCGAAACGTTGGATTTCCTGTTCCTTGGATGCTGCCTGACCTGCTGCGCTTTTCCAGCAACACATTTTCAGCTATCTTCTTCATGAGGTTGACATAAATTTCAGAGGTGAAAGAGTGTTGCTGGAAAAGCCCTCCTGAAGAAGGGCTCATGCCCGAAACGTCGACTCTCCTGCTCCTTGGATGCTGCCTGACCTGCTGCGCTTTTCCAGCAACACACTTTCGGCTCTGATCTCCAGCATCTGCAGTCCTCACTTTCTCCTATAAATTTCAGAGGGTTGAGAAAATAGGCACAAGGGGAACCCGGGGGATAACTTACACCACAAAGTTTATCTGGATGGTGTGTGCAGATTTGATATTAACTCCCACTGCTGAACGGTTAGACTTGGTTAAACAGAAACCTGCTTGGTGGTGGGAAACATGACTTTGAATTTGAATTAAATTTATAGTCACACACAGTGAAAATCTTTCATAAAAGGACATAAGTACTAGGAGCAGGAGTAGGCCCTTGGAGCCTGCTCTGCCAATCAATAAGATCGTGGCTGATCTTAGCATGGCCTCAGCTCCACTTACCAGCACCCTCACTGTATCTCTTAATTCCTTTACTTTTCAAAAAATCTACCTTAGCTTTAAAAGTGTTTACTGAAGTAGTGTCAACTACTTTCCTTGGTAAGGAATTCCATAGATTAACAACCGAAGAGATTCGTTCTCAATTCGGTCTTAAATCTGTTCCCCCTAATCTTGAGGCCATACCCTCTTGTCCTAGTTTCAGCTACCAGTGGAAACATCCTACCTACTTCTATTTTATCGATTCCCTTCATAATTCTATATGTTTCTATAAGATATCCCCTCATTCTTGTGAATTCCAATGAATATAATCCCAGTCTACTCAATCTCTCTTCATAAACCAACCCCCTCAACTCCAGAATTAACCTATTGAACCTCCTCTGCACTCCCTGTAGTGCAAGTACATCCTTTCTCAAGTAAGGAAACCAAAACTGCACGCAGTACTCCAGATTGGCTTCATCAGCACATTGTACGGCTGCAACATAACCTCTCTGCTTTTAAACTCTTTTAGCAATGAAGCACAAAATTCCATTTGCCTTCCTAATTACCTGTTGTACCTGCAGACCAACCTTCTGTGATTCATGCAAAAGGACACCCAGGTCCCTCTGCACCGCAGCATGCTGCAACTTTTTACCATTCAAGTAATAATCCTTTTTACTGTTGCTCCTATCAAAATGGGTAACACGGTGGTAAGCACTGCTGCCTCACAGCACCAGAAACCCAGGTTCAATTCCTGCCTCAGGTGACACTCTGTGTGGAGTCTGCACATTCTCCCTGTGTATGTATGTTTCCCACAATCACGAAAATGTGCAGATTAGGTGAATTGACCATGCAAAATTGTCCGTGGTGTAGGGGAATGGGTGGGTTGTGGCTCAGTGTGGACTTGTTGGGCTGAAGGGCCTGTTTCCACACTGTAAGTTATCTAAATAAAATGGATGACTTCACATTTATTAACATTGTATTCCATCAGCCAGACCTTTGTCCATTCACTCAATGTATCTATGTTCCTCTGCCACACACCTCAGTGTTAACGGCAAACTTTTGACACCGTACATGTGGACCCCAACTTCAAATCATCTATATAAATTGTAAATAGATGCGGTCTCAACACCAATCCCTGAGGCACAAGTCACTGATTGCCAGCCAGAATAGCATTCATTTATCCCCACTCTTTGCTTCCTGTTAGTCAACCAATCCTTTGTCCATGCTAATACTCTACCTCTAATGCCATGCAATCTTTTCTTATGCAGCAGCCTCTCGTGCAGCACCATGTCGAAGACCTTTTGGAAATCTAGGTACACCACATCCACTGGGTTCCCGTTGTCCACCTTGCTCGCAATGTCTTCATAGAATTCCAAATTGTCAAGCATGACCTGCCCTTAATGAACCCATGCTGCGTCTATCCAACTGGACCATTTCTTTTCAGATGCCCTGCTATTTCTTCCTTGATAACAGAGGCAAGCATCTCCCCACTACAGAGGTTAGGCTAACTGGTTTATAATTCCCCATCTTTCATCTATCTCCCTTTTTAAACAGTGGTGTCACATTTGCTGTTTTCCAATCTGCTGCGACTGCCCCAGAGTCCAGTGAATTTTGGAAATTCTATCTCTTTTAGTACACTGGGATGCATTCCGTCAGGGCCAGGAGACTTATCTATCCTTAGCTCCATTAGCTTGTCCAACACTAGCTCTTCAATAATAATGATTGTTTCCAGGTCCTTGCTGCAAATGTGTTGCTGGTCAAAGCACAGCAGGTTAGGTCCTTACCTACCTTCATCTCTTTGTCACTTACTGTCCTCCTCTGTGAAGACTGATACAACATACCTGTTCAATGCCTCGGTCATTTCATCATATCCCATAACTAAAAGCCCCTTCACACCCTCTAAAGGACCAACATTTACTTTGTCAACTCTTTTTAAGTTTTATATATTTATAGAAACTTTTGCTATCTGTCTTTATATTCTCTGCTAGTTTTTTTCTCATACTCTATCTCATTTTTCTTAATAGTTCTTTTTGTGGCTTTCTGTTGACCTTTAAAGTTTTCCCAACCATCTAGTTTCATGCTGTTTTTGGCCACTTTGTCTGCCTTCTCTTTCACTTTGATAGCTTGTCTTATTTCCCTAGACACCCATGGCAGATTACCCCTCCTCTTACGGTCCTTCCTTCTCACTGGAATATACTTTTGCTGAGCACTTTGAAAAATTTCTTTGAAAGTCCTCCACTGCTCGTCAACTCTCCCACCATAATATCTTTGTTTCCAGTCTACTTTAGCCAGTTCCTCCCTCATTCTATTGTAGTCTCCCTTGTTCAAGAACCCTGGTTTTGGATTTTATCTTCACTCTCTCTAGCTGTATTCTAAATTTAACCATACTGTGAACGCTCCTTCCAAGAGGATTCCTAACTATGAGGTCATTAATTATTCCTGTCTCACTGCATATGACCAGATCTAGGATAACTTTCTCCCTTGTTGGTTCCATTTCATATTGTTCAAGAAAACTATCGCTGAGACACTCAACAACTCCTCCTCAAGGCCACCCTGACTGAGCTGGTTCATCCAATCGACATGCAGATTGCAAGGCCTCAGGGAAATGTGCAGAAGGGTGAGGAGAGGAAATGGGACAAACTAGATAATCCTTTCAAAGGGCCAGCACAGACTAAATTAGCAGAATGGCCCATTTCTGTGCTTTAACACTTTGGACATATTAACATAATACCATGGGAGCAGGAGTAGGCCGTTCAGTCCATTCAACACAATCTGCAAGTCATCATTATCCTGGGATTTGGCAACAGCAGCAATGGGTTTGTGCGTGGAAAATCATGTCTCACAAACTTGGTTGAGTCTTTTGAAGAGGTGACAAAAGAAGTTTGATGAAGGCAGCGTGACAGACGTCGATATGGACTCCAGCAAGGCAGCTGACAAGGTTCCACATGGTGGACTGCTTAGTAAGGTTAGATCACATAGGGTCTAGGGGAGCTAGCCAATTGGATAGAAAATTAGCGTGAAAGTTAGGTGACAGAGGGTGGTGCTACAGGGTTGTTTTTCAGACTGGAGGCCTGTGACCAGTAGTGTGTCACAAGGATCAGTGCTGCGTCTGCTGCTTTTTCATTATTTACATGAATAATTTAATACAGTTCGTAAATTTGCAGATGACACCAAAATACGTAGTGTAGTGGACAGCGAAGAAGATTATCTCAGACTACAAAAGGGCCTTGATTGGCTGGGCTAAATGGCCGAGGAGTCGTAGATGGACTTTAATATAGATGAATGTGAGGTGTTACATTTTGGTAAGGCAAACTAGGGCTAGACTCATGCAGTTATTGATAGTGTCATGAGGAGCAGTGCTGAAGAAAGCAGACCTGGGGTGCAGGTTCACAGTTCCTTGTAAGTGGAGTTGCAGGTAGACAGCATGGTGAAGAAGGCTTTTGGCATGTTTGCCTTCATTGATCAGAACATTGAATGTAGGAGTTGGGATGTCACATTTCAGCTGTACATGATTTTAGTGAGGCCATGGTCGGAGTACTGTGTACAATTATGGTTTAGGGTGAGAGGGGAAAAATTTAAAAGGGACCTAAGAGGCAACTTTTCACACAGAGGGTGGAATGAGCTGCCAGAGAAAGTGATGGAGGCTTGTACAATTACAACATTGAAAAGGCATCTGGATGGGCATATGAATAGGAAGGGTTTAAAGGGATACGGGCCGGGTGCTGGCAAATGGGTCTAGATTAGATTAGGATATCTGGTTGGCACGGACAAGTTGGACTGAAGGGTCTGTTTCTGTGCTGTGTGTTGCTGTGACTCTTAAATTGTGGCTGCCCTTTATGGGAAGGATATTGTTAAACTTGGAAGGGTTCCGAAAAGTTTTACAAGGACGTTGCCAGGGTTGGAGGGTTTGAGCTACAGGGAGAGACTGAATAGGTTGGGGCTATTTCCTTTGAAGTGTTGGAGGCTGAGGGGTGACTTTAAAGAAGTTTAGGAAATCAAGAGGGGCATGGCTAGTGTATATATTCAAGGCCTTTTTCCTTGGATGGAGTAGTCCAAAACTAGACGGCGTAGGTTTAAGGGGAGAGGAGAAAGATTTAAAAAGAATTTGAGGGGTAACCTTTTCATGCAGAAAGCAGTTGGGGCCAGTCGATTAGATTATCTTTAAAAGTGAGTTGGGCTTCATCCTTGTGGCTAAAGGGATCAATGGGTTTAAGGAGAAAGTCGGGATACTGAGATTGCATGATCAGCCATGATCATATTGGATGGTGGTTCAGGCTGGAAGGGCCGAATGGCCTATTCCATCATCTAATTTCTATGTTTCTATAACAACACCACTGTTGGAGGTTTGATCTCCAACGGCAAGACAGATTACAGGAAAGAGATTGAGTGCTTAGCGGCATCTAAAGGCACCAATCTGTCCATCAACGTCAGCAAAAGGAAGGTGCTGGTCATTGACTTCAGGACATGCTTCTCTCTGCATCAATGGGGCTGAGGTGGAGATGGTCGAGAACTTCAGGTTCCTGGGAGTGATGGTCACCACCAATCTGTCCTTATCCACCCACATCGATGCAACAGTCCAGGAAACACAACATCACCTCTACTTCCACAGGATGCTAAGGAAATTCAGCATTTCCACAATGAGTCTTCCCAATATTTATAGGTGCACCTTAAAATTATCCTCTCTGAATGCACCATAGTGTGGTACAGCAATTACTCTGCCCAACACCACAAGAAATTACAGGGAGTTGTGAACATAGCCCAGTCCATCACGCAAACCAGCCCTCCATCCATTGACTCCATCTACACTTCCCGCTGTTTTGGGGACCCAACCAACATAATCAAAGACCTGTTATACCTCAGTTATACCCTTTCCACCCTCTTCCATTGGGCAGAAGTTATAAAAGTTTGAATACGTGTACAAACATATTCATGAACAGCTTCTTCCCCACTGTTATTAGACTTTTGAATGGAGCTCTTAAATATTAATTTCGACCTCTGTCTCTCTGCTCCTTCTCTCTGCCTGTAACACTGTATTCTGCACTCTGTTCTGCCACACCTTTGCACTTTGTATGGTATGATCTGCCCATAGAGCATGCAAAACAACACTTTTCCCTGTATTTCAGTACATGTGACAACAACAAATCGATCAGTCAAGATGGTGGTGGAGGAGGATGCTCCAACTGTACCTCCTCCGCTCTTTCTGTTTCCTTCTCATTTTTTTCTTTCTTTCCTCTTTTGATCTCATGATGGGTCCCGGACTGGTCTGTCGGAGTTTTGTGGCAGGTTCCAGACTGGTGTCCCGGTGGGTCTCAGCCTGATCTCTCTGCAGTTCCTGGCCCAGTCTCTGTGTGGGTCCTGGCCTGGTGTCTCTGTGGATCCTGGCCCAGTCTCTTGGTGAGTCCTGGCCTGGTGTCCCTGTGGGTCCTGGCCTGGTGTCTCTGTGGTTCTCAGCCTGGTCTCTTGGTGTCGCTTATCAGGTTCTGGCCCAGTCTCTCGGTGGATCCCGTTCCGGTCTCTTGATGGCTTGTGGCTGGTCCTGGTCTGGTGTTTCAGTGGTTCCCAGCCTGGTCCCTTGGCGATATGTCAGTCGGTCTCCCAGTGGCTCTTGGTGGTGCCCTGCCCGGGTATTTTTCCAAGGCACCAGGGGGCGATCAGAGAGTTGGCAGTTCCAGCAGCAGCGACGTTACCTGCAGCAGCAGCATCCAGAACAGACAGTAGAGGGAGGTTGGTGGAGGACCCATCAAAGACTGTTGAACTTTTAACTTACTCCTTTACTTTCCGACTCTAAACTATGAAAGACCTTTAATGTAAACTATTACCTAAATCTTTATTTTTATACTTTTCGATGCAGTAATGCTTAACCCTTTAACTCTCATTTCTCTTACTACTTTGTACCTAACCTGTTTTGTACCCAGGTACCTTGGCAGTTAAGATGGTGCTGTGTGTGGTGACATTATAGTAAAAAATGAGGTCTGCAGATGCTGGAGATCACAGCTGCAAATGTGTTGCTGGTCAAAGCACAGCAGGTTAGGCAGCATCTCAGGAATAGAGAATTCGACGTTTCGAGCATAAGCCATTTCCTGATGAAGGGCTTATGCTCGAAACGTCGAATTCTCTATTCCTGAGATGCTGCCTAACCTGCTGTGCTTTGACCAGCAACACATTTGCAGTGGTGACATTATACACTTGTCACTGTACTCCTGTACTTCTGCACTTGAGTACACGTGACAATAGAATCTAAAATCTAATCTGAAAACATTCAAATTTTCAAAATAATTAGCGGTCTGGACAGAGTAGATGGGGGAAACTGTTCCTGCTCATAAAAGGATCAAAGTAGGGGAGGATAAAAGGGAATTTCAAAAGAAGCAAATATGATGTGAGAGAAAGTTTAATTTTTCACATTATCACAGTTTAGAATGCACTGCCACGAAGTGGTAAGGAGCTTTAACTGGGCCATTGGGTAGTTATTTAAACACAATATTCAGGGTTATGGGGGAGGAGTGTAGGAATTGGCACTCAGCTTGTTTGAAGAGCTGGTACAGTCACGATGGGCCAAATGGCCTCCTTCTGCATTGCAACAATTCTGTGACTCTGTGAAGTCCCTTCCTTGCTCTTCTTGCTCAGCAGTAACACTCCGTCTATTCAATTCACACCCATTATTGGACTATTTTTTCAGTCTGACCTCTACACTGCTGAAGTCAAACGCCAACTTGAGGACACCTTTTCCTATTGTCCCCTTGACCATGACCCCACCCTCCGATCACCAAACCATCATCTCCCAGACCATACAGAACCTCATCACCTCAGGAGATCTCCCACACACAGCTTCCAACCTCATAGTCCGGGAACCCCGCACTGCCCGGTTCTACCTACTTTCCAAGATCCACAAGCCTGACCACCCTGGCCGACCCATTGCCTCAGCATGTTCCTGCCCCACTGAACTCATTTCTACCTACCTCGACACTGTCCTATCCCCCCAATCCAGGAACTCCCCACATAAGTTTGAGACATCACCCACACCCTCCACCTCCTCCAAGACTTCAGTTTCCCCGGCCCCCAACGCCTCATCTTCACCATGGATATCCAATCCCTCTACACCTCCATCCGCCATGACCAGGGCCTCCAAGCCCTCTGTTTTTTCCTCTCTGAGACGTCCCCAACAATACCCTTCCACCGACACTCTCATTTGTTTGGCCGAACTGATCCTCACCCTTCACAATTCCTCCTTTGAATCCTCCTACTTCCTCCAGACCAAAGGGGTAGCCATGGGCACATGTATGGGCCCCAGCTATGCCTGTCTCTTTGTTAGCTACATAGAACAGTTGATCTTCCATAATTACACCAGCACCACTCCCCACCTCTTCCTCCGCTACATTGATAACTGCATTGGCGCCACCTCGTGCTCCCGCGAGGAGGTTGAGCAGTTCATCAACTTCACCAACACATTCCACCCTGACCTTAAATTTACTTGGACCATCTCTGACACCTCCCTCCCTTCCTGGACCTCTCCATCTCCATCAATGACGACCGACTTGACACTGACATTTTTTACAAACCCACCGACTCCCACAGCTACCTGGATTACACCACGTCCCACCCTACCTGTTGCAAAAATGCCATCCCGTATTCCCAATTCCTCCGCCTCCGCCATATCTGCTCCCAGGAGGACCAGTTCCACCACAGAACACACCAGATTGCCTCCTTCTTTAAAGACCGCAATTTCCCTTCCCACGTCCACATCCCGCACCTCCGCCCTCAGACCCCACCCCTCCAACCTTATCAAGGACAGAACGCCCCTGTTGCTCACCTTCCACCCTACAAACCTTCACATAAACCAAATAATTCGCCGGCATTTCCGCCACCTCCAAACAGACCCCACCACCAGGGATATATTTCCCTCCCCACCCCTTTCCGCCTTACGCAAAGACCATTCCCTCCGTGACTACCTGGTCAGGTCCACGCCCCCCTACAACCCACCCTCCCATCCTGGCATCTTCCCCTGCCACCGCAGGAACTGTAAAATCTGCGCCCACACCTCCTCCCTCACCTCTCTCCAAGGCCCTAAAAGAGTCTTCCACATCCATCAAAGTTTTACCTGTACATCCACTAATATCATTTATTGTATCCGTTGCTCCCGATGCGGTCTCGTCTACATTGGGGAGACTGGGCGCCTCCTAGCAGAGCGCTTTAGGGAACATCTCCGGGACAACTGCACCAATCAACCACACCGCCCCGTGGCCCAACATTTCAACTCCCCCTCCCACTCTGCCAAGGACATGGAGGTCCTGGGCCTCCTTCATCGCTGCTCCCTCACCACCAGACGCCTGGAGGAAGAACGCCTCATCTTCCGCCTCGGAACACTTCAACCCCAGGGCATCAATGTGGACTTCAACAGTTTCGTCATTTCCCCTTCTCCCACCTCACCCTAGTTCCAAACTTCCAGCTCAGCACTGTCCCCATGACTTGTCCGGACTTGTCCTACCTGCCTAGCTCCTTTTCCACCTGTCCACTCCACCCTCTCCTCCCTGAACTATCACCTTCATCTCCTCCCCCACTCACCCATTGTACTCTATGCTACTCTCTCCTCACCCCCACCCTCCTCTAGCTTATCTCTCCACCCTTCAGGCTCTCTGCCTTTATTCCTGATGAAGGGCTTTTGCCCGAAACGTCGATTTCGCTGCTCCTTGGATGCTGCCTGAACTGCTGTGCTCTTCCAGCACCACTGATCCAGAATATTGTTTTAGTCTGTCTGTTTATAAGAATGATCTCCTAAGAGTTGTGGTTAAAATGTAAACACAAGAATTAATTTCTGACCCTCCCAGCCGGTGAAATGTCCTGGGCCCATCTCCCCCTGAAAGTCACTGGGTCACCAAAACAACTGTGTGTGTTACTTCATCCTGCAGCACCCTCTGCTGGACATGGCTTTAATTACTCCCAAAGATTCTGCAGTGTCCTTCGCTCAACTCGAACTGTTAATACAGGAAAAAAAATGTAGGTGTCACTAACTGTGTCATCGTGTGTAAGGATGATCTTGTCTGTGTTACAGTGTAAGTCGTAGAGTCATGGATGGCTACAGCTTAGAAAAAGACACCTTGAATTTGTGCTGGTCATAGAGTCATACAGCACAGAAACAGACCCTTTGGTCCAAACTCATCTGTGTTGACGGACATCCCAATCTGACTTCGTCCCATTTGCCTACATTTGGCCCATAATCCTCTAAACCCTTCCTATTCAAATACCCATCCATTTGCCTTTTAAATGTTGTAATTGTACCCTCTTCCACCACTGAAAATGTGTTGCTGGAAAAGCGCAGCAGGTCAGGCAGCATCCAAGGAACAGGAGATTCGACGTTTCGGGCATAAGCCCTTCTTCAGGCACTTTCTCCTCTTCCACCACTACTGTGTGGAGTTTGCACATTCTCCCCGTGTCTGCATGGGTTTCCCCCTGGTGCTCTGGTTTCCTCCCACAGTGTAAAGATGTGCAGGTCAGGGTGGGTTGGCCATGATCAATTGCCCACATTGTCCAGGGATGTGTAGGTTAGGTGCGTTAGCCATGGGAATTGCAGGGATAACATAAGGGGTAGATCTGGGTGGGATGTACTTCGGAGCGGATCTGTTCGGCTGAATGGCCTATTTCCACACTGTGGGGATTCTATAAAAAACTCCCTCCATACACACTCCACACCCTCTACATGAAAAATTTTTACCCCTCAGGTCCTTTTAACTGTTCCCCTCTCCCCTTAAACCTATGCCCTCCAGTTTTGCTCTGTCCCACCCTAGGAAAAAGACCTTGTGTGTTTACGTTATCCATACCCCTCATGATTTTATAAACCTCTGTAAGGTCACCCCTCAGCCTCTGATGCTCCAGGGAAAAATATGCCCAGCCTATCCAACCATATTTCCTGATGAAGGGCTTTTGCCCGAAATGTCGATTTTACTGCTCCTCGGATGCTGCCTGAACTGCTGTGCTTTTCCAGCACCATTCTAATTTAGACTCTGGTTTCCACCATCTGCAGTCATTGTTTTTTACCTATCCAACCACGGCCTATAGCTCAAACTCTCCAGTTCTAGCAACATCCGAGTAAATCTTTTCTGCACCCTCTGAAGTTGAACAACATCCTTCCCATAGAAGGAAAGTCAAAGTTGGATGCTGTATTGTTACAGTGGCCTCACCATTGTACTGTTGCAATATGATGTCCTAACTCCTGTACTCAATGTTCTGACTAATGGAGGCCTTGAGTATAAGAGTTGGGAGGTTATATTGCAGCTGTACAGGACATTGGTTCGGCCACTTTTGGAATATTGTGTGCAATTCTGGTCTCCTTCCTATCGGAAGGATGCTGTGAAACTTGAAAGAGTTCAGAAAAGATTTACAAGGATGTTGCCAGGGTGGGAGGGTTTGAGCTATAGGGAGAGGCTGAATAGTCTGGGGCTGTCTTCCCTGGAGCGTCAGAGGCTGAGGGGTGACTTTATAGAGGTTTATAAAATCGTGAGGGGCATGGACAGGGTAAATAGACAAAGTCTTTTCGCTAGGGTGGGGGTGTCCAGAACTAACGGGCATAGGTTTAGGGTGAGAGGGGAAAAGTTTAAAAGGGACCTCAGGGGCAACATTTTCATGCAGAGGGTGGTGTGTGTATGAAATGAGCTGCCAGAGGAAGTGGTGGAGGCTTACAATGACAACACTTAAAAGGCATCTGGATAGATATATGAATAGGACGGATTTAGAGGGTATGGGCCAGGTGCTGGCAAATGGGACTAGATTAGGTTAGGATATCTGGTCAGCATGGATGAATTGGACCAAAGGATCTGTTTCCATGCAGGACATGTCTGACTATGACTGTAAGTGTGCCAAACACCTTCTTCACCACCTTGTCTACCGTGACTCCACTTACAAGAAAATATACACCCGTGCCCCTCGGTCTCTTTGCTTGGCAACCCTCCCCAGGACCTTGCCATTAAGTGAATAAGTCTTGCCCTGATTCGCCTTTCCAAAATACAATACCTCACATTTATCTAAATTAAACTCCATCTGCCTCTCCTCGGCCCACTGGGCCATTTGATCAAGGTCCCACTGTAGTCTGAGATAATCATCTTACTGTCCACTACACCACTTACGTTGGTGTCATCTACAACTTACTAATTCTTACATTCACATCCAAATCATTTATATAAATGACAAAAAAACGATGGACCCAGCACTGATCCCAGCACACCGCTGCGCAAATCCAAGCACTGAGTTATCCATAATCTATTTTCCACACTTGATGTGTGCCTTGGCATCACAAGTGCAGATCTAAATACCTCTTAAATGTTCTGAAGGTTTCTGCCTCTACCATCCTGATCAAATGTGAGTTTGTGTTTCTGTGTGTAAACGTATGTGTTACTCTGTAAATGTGAGTGCATCACTGTGTTACAGCATACAGCTTTATAAGAACCCGAAAAAGAAAATGCTGGAAAATCTCAGCAGGTCTGGCAGCTTGTGTAAGGAGAGAAAAGAGCTGACCCTTTGTCAAAGGGTTAGTTAGACTCGAAACGTCAGCTCTTTTCTCTCCTTACAGATGCTGCCCGACCTGCTGAGATTTTCCAGCATTTTCTCTTTTGGTTTCAGATTCCAGCATCCGCAGTAATTTGCTTTTACCCAGCTTTTTAAGAAGTTGTTATGAAATGTGAGCATTGTTGGCAAAGTTAAAAATTGATTGCCTATCCTTTATTGCCATTGAAAAAGTGTTGAAAAATTTGGTGCTGGAAAAACACAGCAGGCCAGGCGGCATCCGAGGAGCAGGAGAATCGATGTTTCGGGCATAAGCCCTTCTTCAGGAATGACCCAGGTATTCCCAGATATTCAGGTATTCCCAGCGCCTCTCCCTTAGGACTTCAGGTATTTCCAGCGCACCCAAATTCCCTCCCTCCTATCCTTTATCTCAGCCTGCTTGGCACACCAGCAAGACTTTCCCCTAATTGAAAGAGTGTTGGTGATCTGGCTACTGTACCTCATGTGGTCCATATGGTGTAAGTTCACTATGATGCTGTCAGGATGAAACTTCCAGAATTTTCACCGATTGACAATGAAGAAACTGCAATATAGTTCCATGCCAGGATAATGTGTGGATTGGAGGGATACTTGCAGATTGTGGTGTTCCCTCATATCTACTGCCCATTGACATTGAAGTGGCAGAAGTGAGAGTTTGGAATGGAATGTCAAAGGAGCCGAGGTAAGTTCTAGTGGTTACACACTTCTGCCACTAGAGTGTGCAGAGTGAATGTTGAAGGTGGTGGCTGATGGTCTAATCTGGTGAGCTGCCTTTAGCCTTGGTCTTGCTGAGCTTCTAGATCGTAATGTGGTATTTATACAGATGGCCTAGTTCAGTATTTGTAAGTGCATTCAAATATTGTTGTGTGTTTATATGCACGGGAGAGTAACTGGATATGTATCCAATGAGTTGAAAATGTGTTGCTGGAAAAGTGCAGCAGGCCAGGCAGCATCCAAGGAAGGAGAATCGACGTTTCGGGCATGAGCCCTTCTTCAGGAATTCCTGAAGAAGGGCTCCTGCCCGAAACGTCGATTCCCCTGCTCCTTGAATGCTGCCTGGCCTGCTGCGCTTTTCCAGCAACACATTTTCAGCTCTGATCTCCAGCATCTGCAGTCCTCACTTTCTCCTATGTATCCAATGATACGGGTTACATCAACATATCATTGGTCCATGAGTTAAAGTTTCTGAAGGGGGATCCAAGATGGTGGCGATCTCGGAGGGTCGCATTGCAGAGCTCCCAACCGCTGCACAAGTGGAACAACCTTCCAACCCGCCCAACCTGGACCATTGCAATATCCTGGACTCTGGAAAGGTCATGGAGTCCCAGGAAAATTAACTTACCTGCTAATTTGACTTCCAGAGATGCTAAAGGAAGGAGGAGGAGCATCCGAGGCCAGACCCAGGGCCCAGTCTGCAGAATCCTCAAACTCAATTACTTACCAGACCCTGGTGAACAAACTTGCAAAATCTCACAAGATGTTGATTAAGCAGACAGAGGAGAAGTTGGCCCCCGATCTCTGTCATGCTGCAGAAGCATGAACAGCAGCTGGGAGACCTGGAGAAGAGGAAGGATGAGGTTGAGCACAGGGTCACAGTGGTGGAAGTTGATACCAGTTCCTCCCAGGATAGGATCCAAGCCCTGGAGATGCAGGCCCGTAGTTTGTGTGATGAAGTGGATGATCTTGAGAACAGGGGCAGGAGAAAGAATATTCGGATTGTTGGTCTGCCGGAGAGTAACGAAGGTGAGCGACCTGTGGAATTTCTTGAGGACTGGTTGCCGAAATTCCTTAACTTGGAGGCTGGAATGAGAGGCTTGAAGATTGAGAGGGCTCACCGGGTCACGGCGCAGAAGTCAGGTCTGGGTCAACATCCTCGTCCTCACCTGATGCGGTTTCATCACTATCTGGATAAGGAGAGAATCATGGAAGCTTCCAGAATCCGGGGGAAGGATCTGAAGGCCCTAATGTATGCAGACTCTAAGATCATGTTCTTCCAGGACTTCTCAGATCCGGAAAAGAAAATCCTATGACGGTGTCAAGAGAAGACTGAGGGAACTTGGGATCCGGTACTGTCTGAGGTATCTGGCGATGCCAGATGGATCTGTACATCTCTTTGAGACATTGGACAAGGCAAGGGACTTTGTGGACAAATTAACCTAATCTGAATAATTTAGTATGCACAAATAGTAGTGTTGCCTGGGTATGTCTTGCTTTTTAAAAAAAAACAGAGGAAGCTCAGTTGGAGCTTTCTTTTCCTTTTCTTATTGGTTATAATTTGGTTTAAAGTATGTTTGGCGGCGGTTGAGATGTGTACTTTCAGTTTCTAAGTTAAGTTGTACTAGAGGATGGGTGGAGTATTTACCCCTTTTTTGCTTTAAAAAATACTTATTCTTTATTCATAGTGTTAGTCCATGGTGTAATTACTTTCCTTTCTGCTTGTGTTTGCGTTGGTCTCTAACTAGGAGGAGGGAAAATGGCTGGGATAGTTAGGTGCCTACTTACGAGCAGTTTGGGATGGATAGTTGTCCCCTTTGGGCAGGGGGTGAGTTCCCCTATTCAGCGCCGTTGGCACTTTATATGTTGGTTTATTTTTTGGTTTTAATTGTATCTAATCTTTGATAACTTTGTAGGTTGGTTTACTGTAGTGGTTTTAGTTTATGTAGTTTTTATGTTTGATGGATCATGTGACACTAAAGCTCAGCAATTTGTGGTTCGGGTTCCTCCTCTCTGGAATTTAAATGTACCTGCAGAAGATTATGGCTAATGACTTGATTATATGGTGTACTTGGAATATCAAGGGGAGTCACTCACCAATTAAGAGAAAAGAGGTACATTTGAGTCTTAGAAAGGAGACATTGAAATGGTCATTGCTTTGTTATAGGAGACATACTTGGATAATAGGGAGTATTTGAAACTATAGCAGAATAGCTTTGATCGGGTTTACTTCCCATCTTTTAATACCAGAAGTAGGGGAGTGGCTATATTGGTTAGGAGGAATCTCCCATTTCAGTTACTGGAGTACATTAAAGACACACACGGGACGTTTGTATTTCTCAAAGCCCTGATAAATGGGGAAGAATATGGTGTTTTAAGTGTTTATTGCCCTCCAGCTCATCGTTTTCTGAACTGATCAGTCTTGAGTCCCGGCATATCCCAATATATTAGCTTCAGAAATGGGGTCATAATTACGTAAGATTTCATTGTCTGCAGATGGTGCCCTAATTTATTTGTCAAATCTAGCAGTTTCAGTGCCTCGTCTGATACAATGCATCTGCGCGTTTGGTGCCTTTTGGGGGTACAAGATCAATCTTGCAAAATCAGAGGCTATGCCTATGGGTGGTCTTATGAAGGTGCTAGGTCTTGAGGATGAATACTCCAGTTCTGGATCAGCTGTTCAATTATTTGACAAAATCAAACAACTCCTTCAAAGATGGGAGGCGCTTCCGGTCTCGTGGTTGGGTCGGATAGCGCTTATATAGATGAATATCCTCCCCCATTTATTATACTCTGTACGGATGCTCCCCATGATTTTCAATAAGCAAACATTCAGGGGACTGAACGGCTGGTTCAGCTCCTTTATTTGGCATCGTAAGTGGCCCCTCATTAAATTAGCTAAACTGCAAATGCCTCACAGATTGGGGGGAGTGGACCCTCCGGACATTAAAAGCTACCAACAAGCTTTTATCCTAGGTGAGTGATTGGACTTGTGGGGACCCTCTTTCAATATGGCTAGACATCATAGCCTCCCAGGCAGAGCGCCCCTTACTACCTTGCTATTTCTGGGCAAAACGGGGACAGTTAGGGAATATTGCCATCACCAAATAGTTATCAATACTGTTAAAGCATGGAGGGCAATTCGACAGAGGGAAGGTAATATTGGCAAAAGATCTTCTTTTACACCTACAGCGGGTATGCTGGGTTTTCAACCAGGGATCATACCTTCAGGACTCAAAGGTTGGGCAGTTGGGGTGTGTCTTTAATGGGTGATTTATTTGAGGGAGACACAATGGTGTCTTTTTGATCAGTTAACACAGAAATACAAGCTATTGTTCAGGGCCCTCTTTCATTTTTTTCAGGTTACGGATTTTATCCAAATAAAGACTACACTTTTGATTGTTCCCTACAAATCCGACATAGAGAGGAGGGTGCTCCGTGCTAAGAGTACACTTTGTGACAGCACTTTATATCATCAATTGAGGGGTGCCCCCTCAGATGAGTCCGATTGACTCTGCAGGGTATGGGAGAGAGAGCTAGGTGGTGAAGTCTCCTCAGAGGCATGGGCAGATATTTGGGAAAACGCAAGAAAGATATCCATTTGCAATCGGACCCATGCTTTACAGTTGAAGATCCTTCACAGGGTCCACTTGGCTCTGGACCATTTGTCAAAATTTAAACCAGGGGTATCTTCAACATGTCCCAAGTGCAAGGTCTGTACAGGCACTTTTTCCCATTGTCTCTGTTCTTGTGATAGGCTTCAAACATACTGGAGTGCTATTGCAGGTGCAATGGAGAGGACTTTGGGTGTAAGGGACCCGATTTCTCTTCCTCTTGGCCTGCCCAGTGTGCTTCCTGTTGATGTGCATAAGAAGAAACTTTTTAATATCCTCATTTTCTGCACAAGGAAGGTTATTTTGCTAGGTTGGGTATCCGAAAGCCCCCCCTGGGCCTGTCGGGTTGGAGTAAGATTGTTATGGAGCATATCCCCTTGGATTTTCTCACAAGTACGGTCCACCACAAAACTGAGAATTTTTATAAGACATGGCATCCCTTTTTGGAATACTTGGACACAGATTTATCTGCCACACTAATAAGTGCTTTTATATAGCTGTAACGATTGTGTTTTATGAGTCCAATATCCAGGGAGGAGGAACTGTTAATGTATGAGTGTTTGGCTGAGTTGAGTTATTACTGTCTATTAGTTTGTTGTTGGTTATTATTTATTTAGTTAAATAGTTACTTGGGTTTTTTTATTCTATGTTTATCTGTATATATATATATTAATACAATTGTACATGAGGGCGGGTTGGGTTTCTAAATCTTTTTTTGTGTTCTTTCTTTGTATTGTTTTGTTGTTGCTGTAAAACTAAAAAAATCTAATTTTTCAATACAAATATATTTTAAAAAGTTTGTGAAGGGGATGATTCTCACTGGAATACAGTTCCTGAAGGGGCTGTCTCTCACTGGGATACAGTTCCTGAAAGGGCTGACTCTCACTGGGATACAGTTCCTGAAGGTGTTGACTCTCACTGGGATACAGTTCCTGAAGGGACTGACTCTCACTGGGATACAGTTCCTGAAGGGACTGACTCTCACTGGGATACAGTTCCTGAAGGTGCTGACTCTCACTGGGATAGAGTTCCTGAAGGGACTGACTCTCACTGGGATACAGATCCTGAAGGGGCTGACTCTCACTGGGATGCAGATCCTGAAGGGCCTGATTCTCACTGGGGAGATTGTTCCAGAGTCATTAGGCTTTGCTGGATTTTTGTCCCTCGTAACTGGGACACATTGGGGGTCTGTGTTGCTGAGCAGTGTCTGTTATTGCTGTCCCTGCTTCCCAGTAGGGAAAATTCAGTGATGTGATAATTGTTATGATTAATTTTCAGCATGTGAGCAATTTTAGCAAATCAATTAAAACCCAAAAGATGCACATGCTGGTAATCAGAAACAGAAACAGAAATTACTGGAAAAGCTCAGCAGGTCTGGCACCATCAATGGAGATAAATCAGTGTTAACATTTCAGGTCCAGTTACTCTTTCTCAGAACTGATGGTAACTAGGAAAATGTCGATTTCTTATGCAGAAGATAAGGTGGGGTAAGGAGTAAATGATGGGTGGAGACCGAAACAATGGAGAGAAGACCATTTCGACAGTCAAAGGAGTGGATAACCATCAGCCTGGGAGGATGAATGGCTATTAATGGGGACAGTTAGTGACTAACAATGGGTTGTAATAGTAGACCATGTATGGGGATGGCAAACACGAGGGGACACAACATTAAAGTGAGGGGAGATAGGTATAAGACAGATGTCAGAGGTAGCTGAAAATGTGTTGTTGGAAAAGCGCAGCAGGTCAGGCAGCATCCAAGGAACAGGAGATCCGACGTTTCGGGCATAAGCCATTCTTCAGCTTATGCCCGAAACATCGAATCTCCTGTTCCTTGGATGCTGCCTGACCTGCTGCGCTTTTCCAGCAACACATTTTCGGCTCTGATCTCCAGCATCTGCAGACCTCACTTTCTCCTCGACGATGTCAGAGGTAGTTTACTTACTCAGAGAGTAGTAAGGGTATGGAATGCTTTGCCTGCAATGGTAGTAGATGCGCCAAGTTTAAGTGCATTTAAGTCATCATTGGACAGGCATATGGATGTACATGGTATAGTGTAGGTGGGATGGGCTTTGATTAGTCTGACAGGGCGGCGCAACATCGAGGGCCGAAGGGGCCTGTGCTGCGCTGTAATGTTTTATGTTCTATGTTCTATGTTCTATGTGATAAAAAGGCCTTTGTGTGTGCAAGGGGCTAAGGACATGGGAGAAGGTGCCTCATGCCCTAGGACTATTAAACTCAATATTGAGCCCAGAAGGTTGTAGAGTTCCCAAGCAGAAAATGAGATGCTGTTCTTCCAACTTGTGCTGAGCTTCACTGGAGCCCTACAGCAGGTCTGAGACAGAGATGTTGGCCAGGGAAAAGGGTGGTGTGTTAAAGGAGCAGGAAAATGGAAGCTCAGGGTATTTTTTTGTGTGGCAGAACGTAGATGTTCTGTGAAGTGGTCACCCAGTCTACCCTACATTTCCCCAGTGGAGAGGAGACCACATTGTGAGCAGCGAATGCTGTAGACTAGATTGTGGGAAGTGCAGGTAAAGTGCTGCTTCACCTGGAAGGTGTGTTTGGGCCCTTGGATACTGAGGAGGGAGGATGTAAAAATAATCCCTACCTCCCATTTACTCCTTACTCCCTCTCCCCATCCTATCCTATCTTCTGCATGAAAAAAACAACTTTTCCTCGCTACCATCACTTCTGAGGAAGGGTCACTGGACCTGAAACAATAACTCTGTTTTCTGTCCACAGGTGCTGCCAGACCTGCTGAGCTTTCCCAGCAATTTCTGTCTTTGTTAGCAAATCAATTGTTTATTTTCTCTTCCTAGTTGCCCTGGAAGGAGTGATGATTAGAGTGGTGCTGGAAAAGCACAGCAGGTCAGGCAGCATCCGAGGAGCAGGAAAATCGACGCTTCGGGCAGGAGCCCTTCATCAGGAGTGTGAAGGAGTGAGTTAAATTGCTACAGTGTATATGCTGCAGATAGACACAAATGCTTTTGGTAAAGAAATGCCAGGATTTTGACCCAGCGATATCAAAGGAACTTTGATGTATTTCCACGTTAGGATGTTGAGGGGCTTGGAGGGGAACTTGCAGGGGGTGGTGTTCCCATGTATCTGCTGCCCTTGTCCGTCTAGATGGTAGTGGTTGTAGATCTGGAAGGTGTTTACAGAGTCTTGGAGCTGTTCAGGATGATGCCAAGCTTCTTCAGGCAGGGAGTATTCCATCACATTTCTGACTTGTGCCTTGAGGATGGTGGAGACTTTGGGAAGTTGGGACGTGAGTATTCTTGCTGCAAGATTCCCAGTCATGACCTGTTCTTGTAGTCACTGTATTTATATAACTATGATGTGCAGATGCCAGTGTTGGACTGGCATGGACAAAGTTAAAAATCATACTATATCAGATTATAGTCCAACTAGCTTTCGGAGCACTGTTCCTTCATCAGATTTTCGTGTCCTATGATCCTATTCCACTACCTACCTGACAAGGGAGGAGTGCTCCGAAAGTTAGTGCTTCCAAATAAACCTATTGGACTATAACCTGGTGTTGTGTGATTTTTAACTTTACATGACTAAGTAGTTTAGTTTGTGGTTAGTGGTTCTCCTCCAGGATGCTAATGGGAGGGCTGGAGGAATCCAGTGATGGTTGTGCCATTAATGTCAAGGGGCACTGGTTCGATTCTCTCTTGTTAGAGATGGTCATTGCTTCCACTTGTGAGGCATGAATGTCACTTGTCACATATTAGCCCAAACCTAGATATTGTACTGAACCTTGTGACGAAAGGAATGTCATTGATGAAGCAGCTGAAGATGGTTGGGCCTAGGACACTCCCCTGAGGAACCTCTGCAGAGATGTCCTGGAGCTGAGATGACTGACCTCGAGCAACCACAACCATCTTCCTCTGTGCCAGGTATGACTCCAACCAGCGGAGAGTTTGCCCCTGATATCCATTGATCCCAGTTTTGCTTTGCTCCTTGAAGCCACACTTAGTCAATTATGGCCTTGATGGAATTCAGCTCTTCTGCCTATCTTTCAAACATGGCTGTAATGAAGTCAGGAACTGAGTGATCCTTGCAAAACCCAAACTGTTAGTGAGCTGGCTATGGCTGGACAGGTGCTGCTTGATAGCACTGTTGCTGGCACTTTTTCCCTGACTTTACTGAGTTTGGAAGGCACAGTCCTACCAGTGGTTAGCACTGCTGCCTCATAGCACCAGGGACCTGGATTCGATTCCAGCCTCAGGCGAGTGTCTGTGTGGAGTTTGCACATTTTCCGTGTGTCTGTGTGGGTTTCTTCTGGTTACTAGTGTTTCCTCCCATAATCCGAAGATGTGCAGGTTAGGTGAATTGGCCATGTAAATTGCCCATAGTGTGCAGGGTTATGTAGATTAGTTGCATTAGTCAGGGGTAAATATTGACGAATAGTGTAGAGGAATGGGTCTTTGGACGGTCGGTGTGGACTTGTTGGGCCTGTTTCAGTATTGTAGGGATTCTATGATTCTGTGAGTCCAAGGCTCCTTGGTGAGTTGCTGCAATATACACAGCAGTGACTGTGCATTCTCATCTCTTCAGCAGGAGGTCCTTAGTTCAAAACCCTATTGAACACACAATCCAGGCTGACAGTCAGGTGCAGTATAGAGGGAGTGCAGCACTGTTGGTGGAGCTGTCTTCTGGATGAAAGATTCCATGGCATTAATTTTAAGAAAAACAGAGAACTGCTTTCCAGTGTCCTAACTTCATTATCCTTCAACATAATTTAAATGTTGCTGTTTGTGGGAATTTACTAAATGTCTTGGTGTTATGAAATGTGCAAGAGTGATGGTACTTCAAACATAATTAGCTGCAAACTGCTTTAAGTTGCGAAAGATGCTGTACACAGGGAAAGGCACTCAGTGAATTGTTCCTTTTGAGACCCAGTGCAGTCACTCCAGGGCAGTTATCCTCCTCCTGCACTGTAACTTTATGCAGTTAATTTTCTTTCTCCCCAAATCCCATCTGCAAAACATTTTGCTTTCAGCAGATCAGTGCAAATCAACACAGCTGTTGAGAGTTGGGGAGATTTAGCTGTTACTGAGTATGAAACAATTTTGAGGAACATTTTTGGGGATTGTGAAATGTGTTTTGATTAGGGGAATGCCTGCAACTTTAGTAATTTGTTTCCCACACATTTTATTGCCGATGAGACAACTGTCTGACAACTGGTCAAGAATTTAGATTCCAGGTAACCTGGGTACTGAAAGCACCCTCCCCGTCCACACTAACTTCCCCGTACCTGATCTTTATCTCTTGATGTTGCTGGGGGCTCCCCTTGTATTCTGCAAAGTTAGATCACATGGCTAATTTCGGTTTCAACTTTCAGAACTGATGTTGTGGCCAAATTGAGAAGGGGTTAGGCTATTGGTTAGCATTTCGGGTTGAGTGACCCTTCCTCTGGGGAAGGGTCACTCAACCCAAAACGTTAACTCTGATTTCTCTCCACAGACCTGCTGAGCTTCTCCAGCCATTTCTGCTATTATTTGTGATTTACAGCATCCACAGTTCTTTTGGTTTTCATTTAGATTATTAGAGTAGAGTTATGTGTTGTACTCTGAAAAACCCATGGTGGAATTTTAGCTCTTTTCCCGTCAATCATATATTTGCAAGGTGGGGTGGGTTCTTAAAATTCCCCCTTGGTTGGCTTCCCACCACATTCACACCCCTCCACCCTACCCATGTCTAATCCACCAACTGGCAACTCTACGTGGGGCAGTTGAAGCCTTGGATGACAGTCAGTCAGTCTTGTCCCAATCAAGATGGTGGCAAAGTGGGAACATAAGAACATAAGGGCTAGGAGCAGGAGTGGGGCCGTCTGGCCCTTTGAGCCTGCTCCACCATTCAATGAGGTCATGGCTGATCTTTTCATGGCCTCAGCTCCACTTACCCACCGTCTCACCAGAACCCTTAATTTCTTTACTGTTCAAAACTTAATTTGGCTTTGCCATAAAATATTTACTGAGGTAGCCTCAATTGTGTCACTGGACAAGGAATTCCACAGATTTGGGTGAAGAAGTTCCTTCTCAACTCAGTCCTAAACCTGCTCCCTCCTTATTTTGACGTGATGTCCCTTATTCTAGTTTCACCCACCAGTGAAAACAACCTCCCTACGTCTATCTTATCTATTCCCTTCATAATTTTATATGTTTCTATATGATCCCCTGCCTCATTCTTCTAGATTCCAATGAGTATAGTTCCAGACCACTCAATCTCCCCTCGTAAGCCAAACCTCTTAACTCTGGAATCAACCTAGTGAACCTCCTCTGCTCCCCCTCTAGTGCCAGTCTATCCTTTCTCAAGTAAGGAGACCAAAACTGCACACAGTACTCCAGGTGTGGCCTCACCAGCACCCTATAAAGCTGCAACATAACCTCTTTACTTTTAAACTCAATCCCTTGAGCAATGAAGGACAAAATTCCATTTGCCTTCTTAATGAACTGCTGCACTGCAACATCATGAGACTTGTAATCCAGACACTCTTGATGGTGGCTCAGTGGTTAGCATTGCTGCATTACAGTGCCAGGGACACAGGTTCGATTCCAGCCTCGGGTGACTATCTGTGTGGAGTTTGCACATTCTCCCCGCGTCTGCGTGGGTTTCCTCTGGATGCTCTGGTTTCCTCCCACAATCCAAAGATGTGCAGCCAGGTGAATTGGCATACTAAATTGCCCCATAGTGTTAGGGGTAAATGTGGGGAATGGGTCTGGGTGGGTTACTCTTCGGAGGGTCGGTGTGGACTTGTTGGGCTGAAGGGCCTGTTTCCACACTGTAGGGAATCTAATCTAATCTAAAATCTAATGCTCTGGGGACACTGGGTTAACCCCACCAGGGTAGATGGTGGAATTTAAATTCGAAAGCTAAATCTGGAATTGAAAACTCTGTGATAGTGACCATGGCCAGTTGAGCTCCGAACGTGTTACCCATCTTTGCAGGATAAGTCTAGTCATAGGGTCACAAGCTAATGCTCACAATGTGTGCATAATTAAATATGATTAAAGCACCTTAAACAATATTGCAATATTTCAGAAATTGTAGCTTTCTAAGAGGTACAGCTGTTCAAAGGATCAAAGGCAGATGCAGCAGGAGAAAGGGGACTATAAAAAAGAGTCTGGATTTTCCTGGCACTTTCAAAGTTACAAGAAGGTTAACCTTTAAATTCTTTTGAAGTGTAGTACAGTAAATGTAGTAATGTACAGAACAGAACCAGCAAATGACATAACTGAATGGTCTTACAAACAATGGATCAGGTCTGAGCTCTGCTGCTTTGCCACATTCAGTCGCGAACAATTAAACAACTCACTGGAGAAGGAGGCTCCACAATTATCCCGATAGGGGAGCTCGGCGTGTCAGCGCTAAAGATAAGGCTGAAGCATTTGTTACAATCCTCAGCTAAAAATATCGAGTGGACGATTAATTTCAGCCGCCTCTAGAGGTCTCCACCATCACAGACTTCTCCTGACAACAGTGCTGCAAAAGCTTGTAATTTCAAACAAACCTGTTAAACTGTGACCTGGTGTCAAGTGACCCCTGACTTTGTCCACCCCAACCCAACACCAGTACCTCCACAGCGTGGAATTCAATGAGCAGCTTTGGACCTCTACTTAAGGAAAGACAGCATTTCACTGGAGGCAGCTCAGAGAATGATCCTCAGTCTGGAGGGATTGACTTATGAGCAAAAGTTAGACAGGATGGGACTCTACTCACTGGAGTTTAGGCGAATGAGAGGTGATCTCATGGAAACATATTGGATTCTTAAGGTGCTCGACAGGGTCAACTCTGTTTTCTGTCATGGGAGAGTCTGGAACCAGAGTGGGCAGGCTCAGAATAAAAGGGCACTAATTTAAGACTGAGTTAAGGAGGAATTTCTTCTCTGAGAGCATTGAGAGTGTTTGTTGCAGACAGCTGTGGGGGTAAAGTCCTTGTGTATATTTAAGGCTGAGACAGACAGGAGAAGAATCAAGGGGTTACGGGGAAAACACAGGAAAGTCGACGTTCGAAATGTTACATTAGCCATGATCCCATTGAGTGGTGGAGCAGGCTTGAGGGGCCCAATAGCCTACTCCTTTCTTATTTATCATGGTCTAACAATGTCCTGGGGGTGCATTTACTGCTGTAGTTGGGGAGGGTGAAACTAAAATGGCAGGAGGATGGGAACCCATATCAGGAGGCAGTGGAGAGGAAAATAAGGACAAAACCCAACGATAGAATCAAAAATAAGAAAATTTATAAGCTGAGAATTCAAGCCACAATGCAACATACTGTGAGCAGGATGAAAGAAAATGTTAAGGAAACTAGATTTAAGGCCTTGTCTTAATGTGGGGAGCATTTACAATAAAGTGGATAAATTAGTTGTAAAATAGATATATCATTAGGATTACAAAGACATGGCTGCAAGGTGACCAGAGCTGGAGACTGACTATCCAAGGTATTCAGATTTTAGGAAGGATAGACAAAGGAGGAAAAGGAGGTGGGGTAGCATTGTTGATTAAAGATGACATGAGCGTAATAGTGAGGAAAGCTATTAGCTCCAGTGAAAAGGAATCACTGAGAAACACCAAGTGACAGAAAATGATACAGGGGGTTTGTATATAGACCCCCCCAAAACCATGGTCAGAGAAAGTGAGGACTGCAAATACTGTAGATCAGAGTCAACACATGTGGTGCTGGAAAGTCACAGCCGGTCAGACAGCATCTGAGGAGCAGGAGAGTCGATGTTTTGAGCTTATGCTTGATGAAGGTGATGAAGAGCTTGTGCTTGAAATGTCCACCCTCCTGCTCCTCGGATGCTGCCTGACCTGCTGTGCTTTTCCGGCACTAAACATTTTGACCCCTCCCCCTCCCGTACCATGGTGGTAATGCCGGGGAAGGCATTAAACAGGAAATGAGAGATAGAAGCAATAAAGCTGTAATTATGTGTTACTTTAATTTACATATAGATTGGGCAAACTAATTTGTTAACAATACTAGGAGGGAGAAGTCCCTGGAGTGTGTCCAAGATGGCTTCCTGGATTAATATTTTGAGGAACTAGAGGACTGGACATCCTAGATTGGGTAATGCGTATTGAGAAAGGAATGATTTGCAATCTAACTGTGTGAGACCCCTTGGGGGGAAGAATGACCATAGTATGATAGAATTCTTCATTAAAGTGGAGAGCGACGTAATCTGAGGTTAGGGTCCTGAATCTAAATAGAGGAAATTCCAATGGTATGATGCTCGGAGGGGGTATTACTTAAAGGGATGATGGTGGATAGACAGTCACAATCACTTCCAGAGTGCATGGAGGAACTGCAACAATTACTCATTCCGGCCTGGCACAAAAATAAGTGTGACCAGTAACAAGAGTGATAGAGTCATACAACACGGAAACAGGCCTTTCAATCTAACTCATTCTGGCCAATCAAGTTTCCCAAACTAAACTAGTCCCGTTTATGTGTGATTGGCCCACATCCTTCTAAGTCTTTCCTATTCATGTATCTGTCCAAATATCTTTTAAATATAATAACTATACCCTCATTTACCACTTCCTCTGACAGTTCCTTCCACCCATGACTACCCTCTGTGTGAAAACATTGCACCTCAGGTCTCTTTTAAATCTTTCTCCTCTCACCTTAAAATATGCCCCTTAGTTTTGAACTCGCCCACTCTACGGAAAAGACCTTGGTTATTCACCTTATCAATGCCCCTCATGATTTTATAAACCTCTATAAAGTCACACCTTCTACAATCCAGCGAAAAAGGATCCCAGCCTATCTGGCCTCCTGATAACTCAAACCCTTCAGTCCTGACAACATAGTCAAATATTTTCAAAGTTCTCTCCAATTTAATAATATCCTTCCTCGACCAGAACTGTACACAGCACTCCAGAAATGGCCTTACATTTCTGCCTGTACATCCTCAACAAAATGTCCCAATTCCTATAATCAACAGTCTGAGCGATGAAGGCGTGTGTGCCAAATGCCTACTTAACCACCTTGTCTACCTATGACACAAATTTCAAAGAACTATGTATCTCAACCCCTAGGTCTCTCTGTTCAACAACATGAACCAGGACGTTACCATTACTTGGAAAAGTCATGCCCTTGCTTGTTTTACCAAAATGCAATTCCTCTCATTTATCCAAATTGAGCATCACACCATTGGAATTTCCTCCATTTAGATTTAGGACCCTCAGCCCATTGACCCAATCAATCATGATCCCTTTGTAACCTTAGATAATCCTCTTCACTACACCACCTGTCTTGGTGCCATCTGCAAACTTACTAACCATGCCTTCTACATTCTCATCCAAATCGTTTATATAAACGACAAACTAATGTGGACCCAAAACTGATCCCTGTAGAATGCTGCAGATCACAGACCTCCAGTCCAAAATACAACCCTCTACCACCACCCTCTGTCTCCTACTGTCAAGTCAATACTGCATCCAGTTGGCAAGCTCTCCCTAAATCCCATGTCCATGATTGAGGTCTAACTTTACGAATTAGTCTACCATGTGGAATATTGTCAAAGGCTTTACTTAAGTCCATGTAGACAACTTCTACTGCTCAACCCTCATCTATCTTTTTATAGTTATTTCCTCAATAAACTCAATCGAGTTTGTGAGATACAATTTCCCTCGCACAAAGCTATCCCTGATCAGTCCTTACCTCCCCAAAAGCATGTGAATCCTATCTCTCAGAATCACCTCCAACAAGACTCAGTGGACTCTAATGCCCAGGATTCTACTCACAGCCTTTCTTAAATAAAGTTAAAAATCACACAACATCAATTTATAGTCCAACAGGTTTATTTGGAAGCACTAGCTTTCGGAGTAGTGCTCCTTCACCAGGTGACAACCACCCGATGAAGGAGCAGCGTTCTGAAAGCTAGTGCTTTTAATTGAACCTGTTGTGCTATAACCTGAGTTGTGTGATTTTTAACTTTGTACACCCCAGTCCAACACTGGCACCTCCAAATCTTTCTTAAATAAAGGCACAACATTAGCCACCCTCCAGTCCTCCGTCACTTCACCCATGACTGTAGATGATACAAATTATTTTGCAGCAGAGAGCGGCAGGAGCTGGGCGGAAGTGAAGTCAGAGCGCAAAGCCAGTCGGGAAGGTAAGTGATTGTTATTTGAGAGGGTGAAGACATGACTGCCAAGCTGGTTCAGCGTGCTACGTGCTTGATGTAGGAGGTCAATGACTCTGGTGTGTCTGGCTCGTATAAGTGTGGAAAGTGTGTGCACGTTCAGCTACTGACAGAGCATATTGCAGCACTGATGAAAGAACTCGAGGACCTTAGGCTCATCCGAGAGAACGAGATCTTTCTGGACAAGACC
This sequence comes from Hemiscyllium ocellatum, assembly GCF_020745735.1. Classification (NCBI taxonomy): domain Eukaryota; kingdom Metazoa; phylum Chordata; class Chondrichthyes; order Orectolobiformes; family Hemiscylliidae; genus Hemiscyllium; species Hemiscyllium ocellatum. Next base: position 6,474,939 of record NC_083402.1, read on the forward strand.
TTCTGTGATGTTATTACACCAATCGTACCAGAAGAGAGCAGAAGAGAGCAGACGATGAGGAAGGCAGAGAGGAGACAGGTGCAAGAGACCCCGGGGGAAGTACCTGTCAGGAACAAGATGAATCTTTTGGAAAGAGTAGAGACAGATGACACTGCCAGTCCACGAGGTGGCCAGGCCTGTCAATCAAAAGTTGGCGTGGAGACAGAGTGGAAGAGTTGGACATCACACAGAGCCGTGGTAATAGGGGACTCCATAGTGAGAGGAACTGACCGGGGTTTTTGTGGCAGCAGACGGGATTTAAGGATGGTGTGTTGCCTTCCTGGTGCCAGGGTTAAAGACATCACAGACAGAGTGCAGGAAATCCTCAAGGACAAAGGTGAAGAGCCAGAGGTGGTGGTACATGTCGGCACAAAAGATGTTGGGAAGAAGAGGAGGAACATACTACAGCGGGACTTCGGAGAACTAGGAAGAAGGCTGAAAAGTAGGACGTCTAAGGTGGTTATCTCCGGTTTGCTTCCAGTTCCAGCTACTGCAACACAGCTACGTTTAAACTAACTAGCGGGGGAGGGGAGGGGACAAATTGGATGTTTAAGAAGGAAAATTGAAGGGAAAGTTAGAACAAGGGAAGTCAAGAAAGACAACGGTATCAATGAAGCAGAAAACTCAGAAAGGGATCATACTGTAAGGTTAAGTGAAATAGGAGTTGATGGGAAGGGTGAGAGCAGTGTTAAAAATACTACATATGAATGCACAAAGCATTAGAAATAAGATGGATGAGCTTGAGGCTCTTTTGGAAATTGGCAGATACGATATTGTGGGGATAACTGAGACATGGCTTCAAGTGGACAGGGCCTGGGAAATGAATATTCAAGGCTATATGTGCTATCGTAAGGACAGACTGACGGACAGAAGGGGTGGGGTGACCTTGTTGGTAAGGGATGATATTCAGCCCCTTGCACGGGGGGACCTAGAATCAAGGGATGTAGAATCAGTATGGATAGAGCTGAGAAATCCTAAGGGTAAAAAGACCATCTTGGGAGTTATGTACAGGCCCCCAAACTGAAGTCTGGATGTCGGATGTCAGTTGAATCAGGAGCTGAAATTGGCCTGTCGCAAAGATGTTGCTACAGTTGTTATGGGGGATTTCAACATTCAGGTAGACTGGGAGAATCAGGGTGGTATTGGACCTCAAGAAAGAGACTTTGTGGAGTGCCTCAGAGATTGATTCTTAGAACAGCTGGTGCTGGAGCCTACCAGGGAGAAGGCAATTCTGGATCTGCTATTGGGCAATGAACCAGAATTGATCAGGGATTTCGAAGTGAAGGAGCCATTAGGAGGTAGTGACCATAATACAATAAGCTTCAATCTGCAATTTGAGAGGGAGAGGGTACAATCAAAAGTGACGATATTTCTGTTGAATAAAGGGAACAATGGAGCTATGAGGGAGGAGCTGGCCAAAGTTGAATGGTGCAATACCTTAGCAGGGATGACAGTGAAGGAACAATGGCAGATATTTCTGTGTATAATGCAGAAGATGCAGGATCAGTTCATTCCAAGAAGGAAGAAAGATCCCAGGAGGAGGCATGGGCGGCCGTGGCTGACGAGGGAAGTTAAGAAACATATAAAGTTAAAAGAGAAAAAGTATAACATAGCAAAGATAAGTGGGAAAATAGAGGACTGGGAAGCTTTTAAAGAACAACAGAGGATTACTAAGAAGTAAATATGCAGAGAAAAAATGAGGTATGAAGGTAAACTGGCCAAAAATATAAAGAAGGATAGTAAAAGCTTTTTTAGGTATGTGAAAGGGAAAAAAATGGATAAGACTAAAATTGGGCCCTTGAAGACAGAAACAGGGGAATATATTATGGGGAACAAAGAAATGGCAGAAGAATTGAATTGGTACTTCAGATCTGTGTTCACTGGGAAAGAAACAAGCAATCTCCCTGAGGTAACAGTGGCTGAAGGACCTGAACTTAAGGGAATTTATATTTGCCAGGAATTGGTGTTGGAGAGACTGTCAGGTCTGAAGGTTGATAAGTCCCCGGGGCCTGATGGTCTACATCCCAGGGTACTGAAGGAAGTGGCTCGAGAAATCGTGGATGCATTGGTGATTATTTTCCAGAGTTCGATAGATTCGGGATCAGTTCCTGCAGTCACAAAGATGTGCGGGTCAGGTGAATTGGCCATGCTAAATTGCCCGTAGTGTTAGGTAAGGGGTATATGTAGGGATATGGGTGGGTTGCGCTTCTGCGGGTCGGTGTGGACTTGTTGGGCCGAAGGGCCTGTTTCCACACTGTAAGTAATCTAATCTAATCTAATTGGAGGGTGGCTAATGTTGTACCACTTATTAAAAAAGACGAGAGAGAGAAAGCAGGAAATTATAGACCAGTCAGTCTGACCTCAGTGGTGGGAAAGATGCAGGAGTCAATTATAAAGGATGAAATTACGACACATCTGGATAGCAGTAACAGGATAGGTCAGAGTCAGCATGGATTCATGATGGGGAAGTCATGCTTGACTAATCTTCTGGAATTTTTGTGGATGTAACTCTGAAGATGGACGAGGGACATCCAGTAGATGTAGTGTACCTGGACTTTCAGAAAGCTTTTGATAAAGTCCTACATAGGAGGTTAGTGAGTAAAATTAGGGCACATGGTATTGGGGGCAAAGTACTGACTTGGATTGAAAATTGGTTGGCTGACAGGAAACAAAGAGTAGTGATAAATGGCTCCATTTCAGAATGGCAGGCAGTGACCAATAGGGTACCGCAGGGATCAGTGCTGGGACAGCAGCTTTTTACAATATATATTAATGATATAGAAGATGGTATTAATAGTAACATTAGCAAATTTGCTGATGATACAAAACTGGGTGGCAGGGTGAAATGTGATGAGGATTTTAGGAGATTACAGGGTGACCTGGACAGGTTAGGTGAGTGGACAGATGCATGGCAGATGCAGTTTAATGTGGATAAATGTATGGTTATCCACTTTGGTGGCAAGAACAGGAAGGCAGATTACCACCTAAATGGAGTCAAGTTAGGTAAAGGGGCAGTACAGAGAGATCTGGGTGTTCTTGTACACCAGTCAATGAAGGCAAGCATGCAGGTACAGCAGGTGGTGAAGAAGGCTAATAGCATGCTGGTCTTCATAACAAGAGGGCTGAAACTGTGTTGCTGGTTAAAGCACAGCAGGTCAGGCAGCATCCAAGGAATAGGAAATTCGACGTTTCGGGCATAAGCCCTTCATCATTCCTGATGAAGGGCTTATGCCCGAAACGTCGAATTTCCTATTCCTTGGATGCTGCCTGACCTGCTGTGCTTTAACCAGCAACACATTTTCAACTGTGATCTCCAGCATCTGCAGACCTCATTTTTTACCCTTCATAACAAGAGTGATTGAGTATAGAAGCAAGGAGGTGCTTCTGCAGCTGTACAGGGCCCTGGTGAGACCACACCTGGAGTATTGTGTGCAGTTCTGGTCTCCAAATTTGAGGAAAGACATTCTGGCTATTGAGGGAGTGCAGCGTAGGTTCACGAGATCAATTCCTGGAATGGCGGGACTACCTTACGCTGAAAGACTGGAGCGACCGGGCTTGTATACCCTTGAGTTTAGAAGACTGAGAGAGGATCTGATTGAGACCTTTAAGATTATTAAAGGATTGGACACTCTGCAGGCGGGAAACATGTTTCCGCTGATGGGTGTGTGCCGAACCAGAGGACACAGCTTAAAAATACGGGATAGACTGGGATAGAGATGAGGAGAAACTTCTTCACCCAGAGAGTGGTGGCTGGCTGTGTGGAATGCTCTGCCCCAGAGGGCAGTAGAGGCCCAGTCTCTGGATTCATTTAAGAAAGAGTTGGATAGAGCTCTCGAGGATAGTGGAATCAAGGGTTATGGAGATAAAGCAGGAACAGGATACTGATTAAGGATGATGAGCCATGATCATATTGAATGGTGATGCAGGCTTGAAGGGCAGAATGGCCTACTCCTGCACCTCTTATCTGTTGTCTTATTGTCTATCTCACAGTTTCTTCCCTACCTTCCCTTCTCAGGTCCCAGAGATTATTTTCCACCTTTATGTTTGTTCAGACCTCCAACACTTCCTCTTCCATAATGTGTATGGTTTTTAAGAAATCAGTATTTATTTCCCTGAGTTTGCTAGCCTCCATATCTTTCTCCACAGTAAAAACTGATGCAGCATATTCATTTTGTGTCTCTCCCATCTCATGTGGTTCCACACATAGATCTAAGGATTGGAATGGTTCAGATTTCATTAAAGAAGGACAAAAGGCGTGAGAATGAAGAGCAAAATACAGCACGAACGTGTGTGTGTGAGGAACAAAGAAACTAATTATCAATGCTTCTCTTGATATGTGAAGAAAAAGGATTACTGAAGACAAATGTAGGTCCCTTACAATGGGAAAAGTTTTAATGAGGAAAAGAGGTAGCAAAGTAATTAAATACATATTTTGGTTCTGTCTTCACAATGGACGATGCAAATAATGTCCCAAAAATATTAGGAAACATGTGGTTTAATAAGAGGAAGGAAGTGAAAGAAATCAGTATGAATAGGGACATGGTGTTGGGGATATTGACAGGATGACAAGCAGACACAACCCCTGATCATCTCCATCCCAGATGCTAACATAAAATAAAGAACTGCAGATACTGGAGATCTGAAACAAAAAGAAACAGAAGTTGTTGGAGACACTTAGCAGGTCTGGCAGCATCTGTGTAGAGAAAGCAGAATTAATGTTTCAAGTCCAGCGACCCTTCTTTCAGAACTGATTGCAGCTCCAAAAAGGTGAGCGTGGGGCAAAGGGGGGAACAGATAGTTGGAGACAGAGCTGAGAGAGAGAGAGAGAGAGAGACGGGGAGAGACAGAGAGAGAGAGACAGAGAAGGAACAGTAGGCAGACAAAAGGATGGTTGATAGTCAGCCAATGAAGAAGGAAAACTGATAATGGTTACAAGGAGCCGGTGAAAACTGGCTGCAAGCAACCTGTGCTACAATAGGTTGTGAGGTGTGGGGTATGGGGTGTGGAGGTTGAGATATTGGATTTAGGGCATGTGGTATGTGTTATGGTGTGTGGGGTGTGCGGTATGGGGTGTGGAGGTTGGGATATGGGGGTGCATGCTGTGGTGTATGAGTTGTGGGGTATGGGTATGGAGGTGTGTGGTGTGGGGTATGGGGTATGGGATGTGGGTGTGTGGTATGGGTTGTGGTGTGTGGGATGTGGGTATGGGGTGTGGAGTGTGAGGTAGGGGCTGTGGGGTGGTGCGATGTGGGGTATGGGATGCAGGTGTGGGGTGTTGGGTATGAGGTGTGGGGTATGAGGTGTGGGGCATGGGGCATGGCATGTGGGGTGTGGATGAGGGTAAGTGGTGTGGGGTGTGGGGTGTTAGATGTAGTTCTTAATAGCCTGGAAGAATCAAATGGTATGGGAGTGAAAGAGGCTACAGGATACTGAGTTGGATGGTCAAATATGATCACACTGAATGGAACTTGATGAGCTGAATGGCCTACTGCTGTTCCATGTTTCTATGTTTTCATGTGTGCCACACTGCGTCTGACTGACCAACACACCCACACTCACACCCCCGTATACACATACAGTCACACACACACACACACACTCACATACACACGCACCCACCCACACCTACATATACACGCAGTCACACACATCAACACACAAACCCACATATACACACAATCACACACACCTCCACCTCCACATACCCACATATACACACAGTCACACACATCCACTCACACCCACATATACACACACACACTCACATATACACACACAGTCATACACACACCCACACCTGTACTCACACCCACCCACCCACACCCACATATATACGCAATCACACACACCAATACCCACATATGCAAACAGTCACACACACCCACACCCGCACCCACTCACACCCACGTACACACACAGTGACACACACCCACAACCACATCCATCCACACCCGCAGCCACACCCCCATATACACACAGTCAAATACATCCACCCACACCCACAGATGCACATACACACACACCCACACACACCACCACTGACACCCACATATGCACATACACTCACACACATACATCCACACCCACATACATATGCAGCCACTCCACGTACACAACACATACACACACCCCTCCACACACACCCACACACAAAGCTGGCAGTGAAATGGCATTGAAACCCCGCACCTTGGCATCAGTTTAATAGTGAGGGCTGGTGATGAAGGCTTCCATGTGTTTAGTATGGTGCAGGAGAATGGGAAGGCCATGCTCACAGCCCCAATGTCATCACTGAGGGGCTTCCTCTGGGACATTCATTGCAGTGAGCTTTGATCTTTCCACTTACCCGGCACAGCTCACAAACTCTGGATTGTTCTCCGGTTCCATACCCAATAAGCTACAGACCCACAGTCTGGGTTTCATCTCCCAGAACAGCAGGTGACTTTGGATCCATATTGGTGGGAAAAAGGTCATGTTCACGGTCACACATTGAAAGAGACCTCAAAATTGTGAACAGCGGTAACTATGAGACCATGTAAAAATCCTTCAATTCTTTTCTGCCATTCAGTGAGATTATGGCTGGTCAGTAAATCATTGGATGGTTATTTGGATAGAAATGATTTACAGGGGTATGGGAAAAAGAGATTCACAAGAGATAGTAGAACCAAGCCTAATGGGCTGAGTGGCCTCCTTCTGTGCTGTAACAATTCTGTGATTCTATGGATCAGTGAGCAAACTCCTACCACCCATTTTTTTCCACCTGGCCCCAGATCACTTTGGTTGTTACCGAAATAATAAAATTTCATTTTAAAATCTAACAATTAAGATTAGATTAGATTACTTACAGTGTGGAAACAGGCCCTTCGGCCCAACAAGTCCACACCGAAGCGCAACCCACCCATACCCCTTACCTAACACTACAAGCAATTTTAGCATGGCCAATTCACCTGACCCGCACATCTTTGGACTGTGGGAGGAAACCGGAGCACCCGGAGGAAACCCACACAGACACGGGGAGAACGTGCAAACTCCACACAGTCAGTCGCCTGAGGTGGGAATTGAACCCAGGTCCCTGGCGCTGTGAGGCAGCAGTGCTAACCACTGTGCCACCGTGCTGACATTAATTGTCATTTGCAAAGGGAGATCAAAACATCTACCATTTTTTTGTGTGGAAATGCTTCCTGGCCTAAACCTTGCATGAATGCCTCTAACATTTCCATTAAAAGGTCTCAATTCCTCCACCTGGAGGAAATAATTCCCCTCCATAGAACCTATCATTTCCCCCTTATATTTTGAACACTCAGCCCTTAACACACTATATTCCACAGGATACAATCCTAGTTTATGTGATCTCTTTTCAGAACACCTGAAGTACAGATATCATTCTGGTGAGGATTGGTGTGATCTGTCCATGGGGCAGGATGGTATTGTTGCTGATGCAAGATGTCAGAGAGGTGAACAAACTATTACTGATGGACCATTCAGCTGAGACTACATTTCCTACATACATGTGGTAGGTTAGTGCCTCCCTCCCTCACATGCACCATATTTACAAACTCACTCACTCACAAGACCATAAGAGCTAGGAACTACAGTAGGCCATTCAGCCCCTCGAGCCTGCTCTGCCATTTAACATGATCATGGCTATTCTGATCTTGGATTCAACTCCACTTTCCTGCCCACTCCCCACAACTTATCAACCCGTCACTAATTAAAAATCTGACTCATCCTTCCTTAAATTTATTCAGTGTCCCAATGTCCAGTGCACTCAGGGATAGAGAATTCCACAGATTCATGATCCTGTGAGAGAAGTAATCTCTTTTTCTCTCTACTTTAAATCTGCTATCCCTTTTTCTAAAACTATGACCTCTCATTCTAGATTACTGCATGAGAGGAGACATTACTACATTGTCCGTTCCCTTTAGCACCTTATACACTTCAATTAGATTTCCTCCCATTCTTCTAAACTTCAGACAGTATCAGCCTAAATTGTTCAATCTCTCTTAATGAGACAAACCTCTCATCTGTGGAATCAATTTAATGACCCTCTGCTGAACTGCCTCCAAAAGGAATGAAAGCTATACATAATACTCCAAGTGCAGTCTCACTAATGTCTTGTGCAGTTTTGGCAACACTTCCCTATTTTTATGCTCTGTTCCTTTAGCACTAAATGCCCAAATTCTATTTGCTTTACTTATGTACTGCATCTATGTACTAGCTTTCTACTCTCACACTCACTTGCTCACAGTCACATTTATCCACACAGACACTTCATCACACTCTCACTTAGCCACACATACCCACTATCACACATGTTCAAATCACAGATACTAATCAGTCTACACACATACACACACATGCACACGCACACACGCTCATATACACAGATACACTTTCACGTATCCGCTCACATATACACACACACATACACTCACTCACAAACACACTTAAAAACAAAGAAACATATGCCACTCAAGTACAGATTTGACAGCTTTTCATACACGCACACTCCTACACTGTTACACACATTCTCACATGTAATCACACACATGCACACTCACTGAATAAGGTAGGCATGTACTCTCACATATACTGATGAAGGGCTCTGGCCCGAAACTTCGAATTTCCTGTTCCTTGGATGCTGCCTGACCTGCTGTGCTTTAACCAGCAACACATTTTCAGCTCTCACATATACACACACTCAAAACATACAAATACACATTTTGCACAAAAAAAACACTCGTACACATAAGTACGCGATGGGACAAATGGATGTGCTTACACCATTCACATGCCTATATATTTCATATACACATTCACAGGTTTGCATGCTCTCCATTGTATATACTCATGCTTATCCTGTCACAAAGACATTCAGACATGCACATGGACATCTCACAATCTTGGATATCCCAGAGTGCTTTATGGCTGATGAAATGTTTTCTAAGTGTAGTCACTGCTGTGGAAATGTGGTAATAACTTTGCATGTGGCAAGCCCTCGCAAGCAGCAGTGCTATAATAATAAGATACCATTTGTTTCATAAAATTAATTGAAGAATTAGTGTTAATGAGAACACAGGAACAATACCCGTGCTGTCTTTTTCACAGAAATGCCGTGGGATCTTTTTTGCCCGCGCTTGGTGTATAAAATCCCAATGGATTTAACCCTTTCCTTTCACACCTGGCGTATAAAATCCCAATGGACTTTCATTTAACGGGAGGTGAGAATTATGTCGCATTATCTTGCCAATTCTGAATTCTAACCACCTTAGTTTCCATTTCTAATGTTATTTTAAATTTGTTTCAATTCGGCTTGTAGTTGACAAATTGTAAATAGTTTATCAAGCACCAATGAAACTGGTGGCACCCTAAATTACTTTGACCTCATAAAAGGCGTTGATACAAAGTTAGTTTATTTTGGCAAATGACTTGCAGATTAATCAGATGCTGAGGTGTACTATCAAAACACAGGAAATACTGGAAATACCAACAGGTTGGTCAGCATCCTGTGGAAAGAGAAAGACAACTCAAGTCTAAGCACAATATTCTTTCACCAGAATGCATGGTTCTTGTTTTGTGTGTCCCATTGCCTTTTCCTTTTGCTTTATCATCATCATCAATCTTTTCTCATTTAATCCCTCCTGCCTTCTATTCCATTATAGATACCCTAACTGGTCTTCACCAACACACCTCCACCCCATCCAACCCATACCCACTTCTATTCCTGGCCATAATCTATTATAGCTCATGAACACTACCAGCAGGACCAAATGATTGCTTTCCTCAAATTGTGTTCTCAAGGGGTTGGTGCTACTGGGTTCCAGTGTGACCCAGTGTCAGTGATACTGGACTCCAGTGTGACCCAGTGTTGGTGCTACTGGGCTCCAGCGTCAGTGCTACTGGGCTCCAGTTGACCCAGTGTCGATGCTACTGGGATCCAGTGTGATCCAGTGTCAATGATACTGGGCTCAAGTGTGACCCATTGTCGATGCTACGGGGCTCCAGTGTGACCCAGTGTCGATGCTACTCAGATCCAGTGAGACCCAGTGTCGGTGCTACTGGGCTCCAGTGTGACCCAGCGTCGATGCTACTGGGCTCCAGTGTGACCCAGTGTCGATGATGCTGGGCTTCTGTGTGACCCAGTGTCGATGCTACTGGGCTTCAGTGTGACCCAGTGTCGATGCTACTGGGCTTCAGTGTGACCCAGTGTCGATGATACTGGGCTTCAGTGTGACCCAGTGTCGATGATACTGGGCTTCAGTGTGATCCAGTGTCGATGATATTGGGCTTCAGTGTGACCCAGTGTAGATGATACTGGGCTTCAGTGTGACCAAGCGTCGATGATATTGGTCTCCAATGTGACCCAGTGTCGGGTGAATACCATCATCTTTAAGTACCGACCCAAGTCACACTCTGTTCCAGTTTGTGTTAGTGCAAGCTATGTGTTTGAAAACAAAATGACAAAATCATCAAATCCGTAAACAACTTCCCCCTGGAGAATTTGGAACATTGTGTTCAGAAACCTCAGTGCAGTTGTGCTGATTGTCTGCATCTGCTAAATGGCATTTCCTTCTTTGGTGCTGAAAGTTAAAGGCTAAACTCATTGTTCAAAGTTTCTCAGCTGGTGTCGGAGTTCCCCAGCTCCGATAATGCTGGTCTTGAGGAATAGAAAGTAAGAACAGATTAAACACACCAATGATAGCCAGTTAACTCTCAGATCACTGGAGAGAAAGCAGTCTCAGCACGTCCAGTCGCCATTTGGCCCATTGCATCTGGGTTGAAATGTGATTCTCACAAAGGTTCATTCCAAATTGTCCTGCAAATTTCCCCAAAAGTGGTTACTGTTTGCTGGTTGCTATTGATTCTGGGGCAGCACATTCCAAATCACAACAACTCATTCTGCAAAAGAACTTTTCTTCATCTTCCCCCGTTTCTTTTGTGCCAATGACCTTTGATTAGATTAGATACCCTACAGTGTGGAAACAGGCCATTTGGCCCAACAAGTCCACACTGACCCTCCGAAGCGTAACCCACCCATACCCTATATTTACCCCTGACTAATGCACCTAACACTATGGCTAATTCACTGATCTGCACATCTTTGGACTGTGGGAGGAAACCGGAGCACCCGGAGGAAACCCACGCAGACACGGGGAGAATGTGCAAACTCAACACAGACAGTTGCCTGAGGTGGGAATTGAACCCAAGTCCCTGGTGTTGCGAGGCAGCAGTGCTAATCGCCAAGCCACCGAGACACCATTTGTGTCTGATAGTTATTGACCTCCTGCCACTGGGAGCAGTTTCTCCCCATTTACTCTGGTGAATGGAACCAGCTTGATTAAATCTTCCTGTAACCTGCTCTACCCCAAGGTGAAAGCCCCAGTTTCTCCAGCCTTTCGACTGCTGCTGCCCTACCCCTTCACTGCACCCTCCCCAAGACCTGGATGTCCTTCATGAGAATTGGACACACTGATGGATTGAGTGAACCGATAATGTACAAATGTACACTTTCTGTGGTCTGGGAGAAAGTGAGGACTACAGATGCTGCAGATCAGAGTTGGGAGGGTAGTGCTGGAAATGCACAGCAGGTCAAGCAGCATCCTAGGAGCAAGAGAATCGACACTTTGGGCATAAGCCCTTTCCATGGTCTGTTTATCAACTTGACCAGCCACTTTCACAGAACTGGCTTTATGTGCAGAAATGGAATTTCACTCCTCAAGCCTGCTGTGCCATTCAATCTGATCTTAGCCGATCCAATATCTGAATGCCACGTTCCATTCTCTCCTCATAACCTTTGAGACCTATTGTGTCTAGAAGTCTATTTATTTCTTAAAAGGGTTTGGTGGAAGGCCTGATGGTGGAGAGATTTCCCAGAGGAAAGACATTTCTCCTCATCGGAGAAATTCTAAACTGCTTAGCCCTGAGAATGTGATTTCTTGTTCTTGACCACCATGACCTGGGGAACACCTCTCTGTACCCAGTCTGTTCGGCCCTGTCAGAATTGTCTACGTTTCAGTGAGAATTCTTCTAAACTCCAGTGAGTATAGGTCCACTCAACCCAATTCCCCCTCATACAACAAACCTGCCATCCCAAAAATCAGTCAGATGAACATTCACTGCACTCCCTTTTGGCAAGTAGATACAAAAATACAAATCAGTAGCAGGAGTAGGCCGTTCAGCCCTTCAAGCCTGTTATGCCATTGAATAAGATTGGCACAGTGGCTTAGTGGTTAGCACTACTGCCTCACAGTGCCAGTGACCTGGGTTGGATTCCACCTTCGGGCAACTATTGTGTGGAGTTTGTATATTCTCCCTGTGTTGGCGTGGGTTTCTTCCCTCTGTCTAAAGATGTACAGGTTAAGGTGGATTGACCATGTTATAGTGTCCAGGAGTGTGTGGGTTAGCTATGGGAAATATAGGGTAGGATACTCTTTGGAGGGTTGGGATGGGCTGAATGGCCTGCTTCCACACTGTAGGGGTTCTTCCTGTGAAGATTGCGGCTGATCTGATTGTAATCTTTAATCTCTTTGCTTAACATAATTTTTTCTGCCTCTTCCTTTAAAATATTCAAAGACTCTGCTTACAATACGTTTTCAGGATCAAGACTGATACCCCTCAGAGAGGTAAAACTTTGTCTAATCTCTGGTTTAGATGTGTGATTTTTAAAATGACACCTGGTTCTAGATTCACCCATAAAAGGAAAAATCATTCCCATAGGTATCCTGGCAAGTCCCTTTGGGTTCAGTCAAGTTACCTTTTACTGCTTGAACCTGCAATAGAAATTAACCTAGATGATCACCCTTTCCTCCTAAGACAATCTGCCCGTTCCAAATATTAGTCCAATCAATCTTCTCTGAACTGCCTCCAATGTATTGACATGCTTCTTTAAAAACGATGACCAATATAGTGCACAGTACTGCAGGTACAAAGGAAGCATAATCTCCCTCCTTTTGTATTTAATTCTCACCATTACTAATGATTATATTTTATTACTTTTCCTAATTATTTGATGTGCCAGCATGCTACTCTTCTGTAGTTAATGTGCTCAGACACCCAGATCCCTCTGCACCTCAGAACTCTGCAATCTCTCACTGTTTAGACAATATGTATCCCAAAATGTGTCCATCTCTTTCTTGAATAGATTTAGTGACTTGGCCTCCACATCTTCCTGTGGCAGAGAATCCCGCAGACTCATTACCCTTTGAGTGAAGAAATGTTTCCTCATCTCAGTCCTCAATGGTCTACCTCATAATCTGAGACTGGGTTCCTGGTTCTACACTTCCCAATAAGGGGTAACATCCTCCCTGCATTGAGATTGTCCAGCTCTGTTAGTTTTAATCAGATACTCTTCTTATTCTTCTAAACTTCCACTTTCTCTCCATAACCCTTCCATTTCAAACAATTGTCTAGTTCCCTTTTAAATGTTTCAATTAAACTTGTCTTCACCACATTCTCAGGCAGTGCATTCCAGACACTGAACACTCACTGTGTGAAAATATGCACCAACTACTTTGAGTCAGTGCTTTCTCGTTTTCAATCCTTTCGAGTGCAAACAGATCCTCCTCATCTACTGTGGCTGGAAAACTCATGATTTTGAACACCTCTATCAAGTCTCCTTATCACATTCTCTTCTGCAAGGAAAGCAGCCTTAGATTATTAATTAAGATTTTTTTTTCTCCCCAAATCTATCTGGAACATGTTATGACTTTTCTGTGGCCAGCACATCTTGACTGGAACCCAGATCTCCTGACCTAGAGATAGGACACTATAACTGAGGCCCAGTCTGTTTCTATAAGATGGGAATGTTAGATGTTTTAATCAATCTGCTCAGAGATTTTATTACACTCCTCTGAAGAAGGTGGGACTTGAACTCATGTCTCCTGGCCCAGAGGTAAGGACATTACCACCAAGCAACAAGTGCCCCTCTGTGGGAGCTTAAGTGAACTCTTAGAATATTACCACTAACTGAACACAATTTAACTGTTCAATTAGTGTATAACTGACACACTGACTCAGAAGGTCAAGTCTTCATTGTGGTACATGAACCATTAACAAGAACAGTACTCTGTATCTATGAAGCACTTTTAAAGTAATAAAATGTCCCACTGCCCAGGAGCACTTATGAAACAACATATGATACACAGCCACATAAGAGAGATTAGGTTTTATAGACCATCTCAAAGGGAGAAGTGAAAAGGGGCTGGGCAGAGATGGTTAGATGTCCAGGTAAGTGTAAGGCAATAACGCTAACAATGGAGTGATTAAAATCATGACTGCACAAGAGTTGGACTTACTCAAAGGATACTGACAGGTACCTTTATCCAAAAGAGTGAAGTAAGTTTTGGCTTTCATGGTGCCAAATGGACTGTACTAGTTTAAAATCATACCATTTGGTAGGAAAAATGTGGGGCTGAAGGAGGTTACCGGGAAAGGGAGGGTCCATTTCATGGAGAGAACCTTAAACAAAGGTGAGAATTCTCCCAGGAGCCTCCGATTTGGACCAGACAAAACTATATATTAAGAAGATAGCCCAGACGCTAACATTTTCATGTCTTCAAGGTGTTCCAGGTGCAATTCAATTGGTCAAACGTCTTAACTTTAAGCAACCCAGACTTTACACTCCAGTTAAAATACAGGCAAAATAAAAATACAGACAAAATAAGAATAAAAGAAACAAATTAGATTAACTGTAATTCTACTGAAATTGTGACACCTGAAAGGGTTCAGAAAAGATTTACAAGGATGTTGCCAGGGTTGGAGGATTTGAGCTACAGGGAGAGGCTGAACAGGCTGAGGCTGTTTTCCCTGGAGCGTCGGAAGTTGAGGGGTGACCTTATAGAGGTTTACAAAATTATGAGGGGCATGGATAGGATAAATAGACAAAATCTTTTTCCTGGGGTCGGGAAGTTCAGAACTAGAGGGCATAGGTTTAGGGTGAGAGGGGAAAGATATAAAGATATAAAAGTTGCCCTCAGGGGCAACGTTTTCACATAGAGGGTATTGTGTGTATGGAATGAGCTGCCAGAGGAAGTGGTGGAGGCTGGTACAATTGCAACATTTAAACGGCGTCTGGATGGGTATATGAATAGGAAGGGTTTGGAGTGATATGGGCCGGCTGCTGGCAGGTGGGACTAGATTGGGTTGGGATATCTGATCGGCATGGACGGGTTGGACCGAAGAGTCTGTTTCCATGCTGTACATTTTTCTGACTCTATGAATGGTTTTGTGTAATTAGGTGTGGCTAATACTGGAGCAGTGGTTAACATTGCTTTCAGGCTGTAAACTGCCTTCCTACAGTCCACCGTTCTGCAAATTCTTTGCAATGCAGAAGCTTCCGGAAATGCAACCATATGATCAGTCTCAACCATTTTAGGAGCCCAGCAGTGTTAACCATTTTTAAAAGATACAGAATTAAAACATGAAAATGTAGAAGAGGATATGGATTTCTATTGGATTTCTTTACACACCGCTATGGCCAGCATACTGTGTATAATTATTTAATGTGTTCCCTACACCACAACAGTAGTTACATATTGGTAGTGCTTCACCAGTTGTAAAGTGCTTTTCTAATGTTCCGAGGACAAGAAAGTTTAAGTCTACCTCACTTAGAGCTTTATTTTTCCATCATTAGCTGTGTTTTTAAAGTTGGGTTTTCCTCTGTCACCCCACATGAAACTGGGTGGCAGAAAGTCTGGAAACATTACAGCCATGATATTCAATGTTATTCATTGCCTTGAATTACCGCCTCAGTCACTGCCCTCCCAGTCCTGAGTAAGCAAAGGGGCCCAGACCTCTTGCAGACTTGCCTGCATTTGGCCTCAGACATCTGCACTACCTGGGGCTGTTGTGTGGAGGGTAGTGGGAGGACCTCCGAGGGAGCAGAACAACCCACACTGTCCTCTCAAGCTTCATCCTGGTGGAGGAACTACCCCGTGGTCAGAACTCTCCCTCCATCTTTCCCCATTTGGATAAGCCCCATCCAATGACATCTTTCCCCAGTTGCTTTGAATGCAACAATGTTAATCTCGGTGAATGGCTCCCATCTCCTGTGATATTCTGACGTTTTCCACATCTTTTTCAGATTTTCTGGGAGCTGCTCAGGTTTAGGAAACCCTAATGGTGTGGTGAGCCAGCTGCCTGTTGTGAATCACTATTGTTTAGGTGATAAGAGAGGGTTATCAATTCAAAATGCACGCAGCTATAAAGGCTTCCTTTGTGGAATAATCCGAGAGTGAGAGAAAGACTCCATTCATTAGAAATGTGACCTTGTCGTCTCAATCTAAGATAAGCACCTGTGTCACTCCCCTGCCAAAGCTCATTGTCTGGCACTGGAAGGGATATTGAAGTCATTGAATGAAGGCAACTTCAACCACGTCAATCAGTTATACCTTCATCCATTGGCCCCATTTGTATATCTTTGTAATTAAGTCAGGTTCTTACCGACCTTATATGGGCGCTTACATCAGTCATTGTTGCTCAGAGAAGTATAAGAAGAGGCAAATGCTGTCAGGACTTTTGTTCGTGGTCAGGAGTTTGAGCTTTGAATCCTCACTAGATTCATTGTCCTGAATCGGATTTCTTGATTTTGTAAGTACTTCACCTGATTTGCTGCCTGGGATTGTTGATTGAGTGAAATTTTGCTTAAGCGTGCCTTGTCTCACCATGTGTCTACCCAAAGCCAGCTCACTGGTCAACATCAGGTTCAAACAGAGAGATGAGCCAAAGCAGAGATGGACTGAATGGGTCTGGTGCACTGGATGGCCTTGGGAGCCAACAATCCTTCTGTTAACCTCCAAACCTTTCCCTGGCTAGATATTCATCTAACCTCAAATGATTGGGAATGTGCTGCCTGAAGTGTTGATGGAAGCAGATTCAAACAGTCATTGCAAAAGGAACCATATAATTGCTTCCAGAGGAGAGAGATTTACAAAGCTACATGGACAAAGCAGGGAAGCACATTGGATACCTCCTGGGAAGACTCAGCATAGATTTGATAGAGCAATGGCATAATTGTGTACAAAATTCTATGATATTTTGTTCTATTTTTGTTGGAGTTGACGCTCTTGAGACCTGAGATTAATGGGCTTGAGTTATGAGGTCTGGGTGAAATTGTCAGAGGGTTGTGCACTGTCTCCAGCAATCTGTAAGGAAGCCCAGGATTGAATATTCCACAGTTGAATTAATTCGCTACAGGCTGTTGTTGAACTTTTGCCAGCTGAATGAGCTTAGGGGACTTTCCTAGCATTGTTTGCAGTCTAATTGCTGGGTGCGCTCTGTTCAAAACTCCAGAGGGTGCACAGAGAAACACTTCAAAGGGCCCTATACATTGCAGAGTACAGCACATTTTGTAGATTGCCCTTTCACTGTGTGACCTGGATCAAACCTAAAATATTCTGATTGAATCTAAAACCCCCATTCTCCCCCACCCCCATCTTTAGCTGATATGAGAAGTTTTTTTGCCACACAGGGACCCCATTATCTAGTATTGCTCAACAAGCTGGGAGCTGCTGATGCTGTCATTTCCCATGGCATTCTCTCAGGGTTAGACTCCCAGTTATTGCCAAATAATAACAGGAAGCTGAAACCCCATATCGCCTTTACAGTGCAAGTAGAATGTTCCAGAAATGCACAAGTCACTAATGGTTGCAAGAGAAAAGACATGTTGATATTGTCCATGGCAAACCTTTCATTGATCCTATAGTAAGCTCATATTTGAACTCTGTGTAGGTTAGGTGGGCTTGGGTCGGCACAACATCGAGGGCCGAAGGGCCTGTACTGCGCTGTAATTTTCTATGTTCTATGTTCTATGTTCTATGATCTACCTGGTTCTGTCTTGGCACTGACCAAGAGTGTCTGGTATACTCTTTTTTGATTTGGTTTGATTTATTGTTGTCATGTGTACCTAAGAACAGTGAAAAGCTTTGTTCTGTGAGCAGTGCAGGCAGATCATGGCATACAAGGACATACAGATCACAGGGTGCTTAGACGAAGTGAGGCCTACAGGGTTATGGCTGCACAGGAAGTGTACAAAGCGAGATCAACATTACTTGAAGTTATAAAGTCCATTCAGCAGACTGATAATGGCAGGGAAGAAGCTATTCCTGAACCTATGGGTGAATGTGTTCGAGATTCTGTATCTTCTGCCTGACGGAACAGGTTGTAGGAGATCATTACCGGGATGGGAGGGGTCTTTGATGGTGTTGGCAGCCTTTCTGCAGCAGTGAGAAGTGTAAATGGATGGGAGGTTGGCTTCCATGATGGTCTGGGCTGTGCACACCACCTTCTGTATTTTCTTAAGGTGCTGGGCAGAGCAGTTGCCATACCAGGTCATTATACACCCAGATAGATTGCGTTCAATAGTAGAAGTTCTGGGGCAGGACTGAGGGAATGCTGTCTGGTCAGAGGAGCCATCCTCCAACTAGAAAGCACCATCCCTTCAAATGGAGGCTCTTCTGTCTTCCTGTGCCTTGTCTGACTGTCCTCCCTTACCTAACAAGCGCCAAACCAATTCAATGACAGGAAAAAGATGAGAAACTCCCTTCCTCCAAAAAATGGCTACAGCTGTGGGGGAGAGATTGAGATTTTCAAAGATTACTTACAGTGTGGAAACAGGCCCTTCGGCCCAACAAGTCCACACCGACCTGCCGAAACGCAACCCACCCAGACCCATTCCCTTACATTTATCCCTTCACCTAACACGATGGGCAATTTAGCATGGCCAATTCACCTAACCTGCACATTTTTTGGACTGTGGGAGGAAACAGGAGCACCTGGAGGAAACCCACACAGACACGGGGAGAATGTGCAAACTCCACACAGTTAGTCGCCTGAGGCGGGAATTGAACCTGGGTCTCTGGCGCTGTGAGGCAGCAGTGCTAACCACTGTGTAACCGTGCCGTTCAAAGATGGGGTATCTATTGGTTAGTGGTGTCAAGGTTTGCGGATCAGGGGTGTAGGCTGACTTGAGTATCACAAATGAACAAATTCAATTGCAGAGCAAGACCGAAGGGTTGAATGGTCTTCTCGTGTTCTTCAGTTCTGAGTGTTTGTTGAGTTGAAGACTATAGAATCCATCTTTAAGGATAGGATTTCTAAATTCTTGGAAGTACAGGGTCTGATTAGAACATGTCAGCATGGATTTAGTAAGGGGAGGTCATGCCTGACAAATCTGTTAGAATTCATCTATCTAGATTTCCAAAAGGCCTTTGATAAGGTGCCTCATGTGAGGCTGCTGAGTAAGGTGAGGGCCCATGGTGTTCGAGGTGAGCTACTGGCATGGATTGGGGATTGGCTGTCTGACAGAAGGCAGAGAGTTGAGATAAAAGGTTCTTTTTCAGAATGGCAGCTAATGATAAGTGGTGTCCCACAGGGTTCAGTGTTGGGGTCGCAGCTGTTCACGTTATATATTAACGGTCTGGATGAAGGGACTCTGGGCATTCTGGTGAAGTCCGCTGATGATACGAAGATAGGCGGACAGTAGGTAGTTCTGAGGAGGTGGGAAGGCTGCAGAAAGCTTTAGACAGTTTAGGAGAATGGTCCAGGAAATGGCTGATGAAATTCATTGTGAGCAAATGTGGGGTCTTACACTTTGGAAAAAAGGAATACAGGGACGGACTACTTTCTAAACGATGAGAAAATTCATAAAGCCAAAGTTCAAAGGGATCTGGGAGTGCTAGTCCAGGATTCTCTAAAAGTTGACTTGCAGATTGAGTATGTGGTTAAGAAAGCAAATGTAATGTTGTCATTTATCTCAAGAGGGTTGGAACGTAAAAGCAGTGATGTGCTACTGAGACTTTATAAAGCTCTGGTTAGACCCCATTTAGACACTAAATGGCCAGGTTTTGACCCTACACCTCAGAAAGGCCAAACTGGCACTGGATCGTGTCCAGTAGAGATTCACATGGATGATCCCTGGAATGGTAGGCCTAACATACGATAAGCGGCTGAGGATCACATGGGATTGTATTCATTAGAGTTCAGAAGGGTGAGGGGAGATCTAATAGAAACTTACAAGACAATGCATGGTTTAGAAAGAGTGGAGGCTGGGAAGTTGTTTCCATTAGGTGGGGAGACGAGGACCCGTGGGCACAGCCTTAGAAATAGAGGGGGTCATTTTAAAACAGAAATGAGGAGACAGTTCTTCAGCCCGAGGGTGGTGGGCCTGTGGAATTCATTGCGATGGAGCACAGTGGAGGCTGGAATGTTAAATGTCTTCAAGACAAAGGTTGATTAATTCTTAATCTCACAAGGAATTAAAGGATACGGGGAGAGTGCGGAATATAGGTGTTGCTGGCAAGATTCCCTATTTATTGTCCATCTCTAATGTCTAATATGAAGGTGATAAATATAAGTCATCGATTCCAGAATAGGCCATTCTGCCCCTTTGATCCTCTCCCCCATTCAATAGGATCATGGCTGATAATGAGTGTAACTATAACTCCACTCTGACTAGCCCCAATAACCTTTCATCCTCTTGGAGAAAGTGAGGACTGCAGATGCTGGAGATCAGAGTCGAGAGTGTGGTGCTTGAAAAGCACAGCTGGTCAGGCAGCATCCAAGGTGTAGGAGCATCGATGTTTCGAGCATAAACCCTTCATCTGGAATGAAGCTAGTGGGCTGGGGGAATGCGAGATAAATGGAAGTGGGGTAGGGCTGGGAAGAAAGAAGCTGAGAGTGCGATAGGTGGATGAAGGTGGGGAAGAAGGTGATGGGTTGGAGAGGAGAGTGGAGTAGATAGATGGGAAGGAAGATGGTCAGATAGGACAGGTCATGAGGGCAATGCTGAGTTGGGGGGGTACCAAGGCAGAAGATGAGGCATTCTTCCTCCAGGCGTCAGGTGGTTAGGGTTTGGTGAAGGACGAGGCCCAGGACCTGCATATCCTTGGCAGAGTGGGAGGGGGAGTTAAAGTATTTGGCCAAGAGACGGTGGGGTTACTTTGTGCATGTATCCCGGCGATGTTCTCTGAAGCCTTCTGCAAGTAGGCATCCTGTCTCCCCGGAAACCGCATCAGGAGCAACAGATACAGTACATGACATGTTTGGAAGTGCAGGTAAATCTCTGATGGATGTGGAAGGCTCCTTTGAGGCCTTGGACAGAGGTGAGTGGAGATGAGTGGGCCCAGGTTTTGCAATCTTTGTGGTGGCAGGGGAAGGTGCCAGGATGGGAGGGTGGGTTGGTGTGGGGCGTGAACCTGACATGAGAGTCAAGGAAGAAATGCTTATTACGAAATGCAGATAGGGCTGGGGAGGGAAATATATCTTGGTGGTTGGGTCAGTTTGTAAGTGGCAGAAATGGCAGAGGATGATACGATGTATCTGAAGGTTGGTGGGGTGAAAGGTGAGGATTAGTAGGGAGTTCTCTCCTTGTTGCGTTTGAAGGAGTGCTGGGCCTTCTCCATCGCCAAACGCTAACCGCCCGACTCTTGGAGGAAGAACACCTCATCTCTGTCTTGGGACCCTCCAACCACATGAGATTAATATGGATTCCACCAATCTCCCCATTTCCCCTCCCCCCACCTTATCCCAGATCCAACCTTCCAACTTGGTATCGCCCTCATGACCTGTCCTACCTGTCCGCCTTCCTTTCCACCTATCTGCTCCACCCTCCTCTCTGACCTATCTCCATTATCCCCCACCTCCATCTATCGCACTCTCAACTACTCCCCAGCCCCACCCTATTCCCACTTATCTCTCTACTCCCTCAGTTCACAGCCTCATTCTTGTTGAAGGGCTGATGCCCGAAGCGTTGATTCGCCTGCTCCTTGGATGCTGTCTGACCTGCTTTTCAAGCACCACACTCTTAGCCTTTCATCCTCTTATCTCATCAAGAATCTACCTCTGGTTTAAAAATATTCAAGGACTCAGATAGCATTCCAAACACCCACAAGTCTCTGACTGAAAAGATTTCTCACCATTATTATGCTACGGAGATAGAAATCAGCCATGTGAAAAATTAATTCCCGACACTAGTTTTGTATCTTAAACAAAAGATTTATCACTTTGTTAAATATGTAATAACTTTAGCAGGTAACAAATTAAATAACAAGGTAATTCAATTAATGTCTAAACTCTTAACCTGAAACATTTAATTTCAGTCCCCATTCACATAAACTGCAGACAGATGGACAAACACAGTTAAGGAATAAATGAAAAACAGAAAGCAAAACCAGACATTGTTTAAATAGTTGTCATTATGGGAGGGATATGTACTCCTTGTTTGCTTTTCTGGAAATGTCAATCAGGGTCACTTCTCAGATCACCCAGGTAATACTATTTCTAACTCAGCTTTCTGCTCACTGGGCTCCCACAAGCCATGGAACTATAGACGGTGAGCCTGCCGTCAGTGGTGGACAAGTTGTTGGAGGGAATCCTGACCGACAGGATTTGTACGCATTTGGAAAGGGAAGGACTGATTGGGGATAATCAACATGGCTTTGTGCATGGGATATCATATCTCACAAACTTGATTGAGTTTTTTGAAGAAGTAACAAAGAGGATTGATGAGGGCAGAGTGGTGGACATGATCTATATTGACTTCAGTAAGGTATTTGACAAGGTTCCCCATGGGAAACTGATTAGCAAGGTTAGATCTCACGGAATACAGGGAGAACTAGCCATTTGGATACAGAACTGGCTCGAAGGTAGAAAACAGAGGGTGGTTGTGGAGGGTTGTATTCCAGACTGGAGGCCTGTGACCAGTGGAGTTCCACAAAGATCGGTGCTGGGTCCACTACTTTTCGTAATTTATATAAATGTTTTGAATGCGAACAGAGGCAGTATAGTTAGTAAGTTTGCAGATGATACCAAAATTGGCGGTGTAGTGGATAATGAAGAAGTTTACCTCAGATTACAACAGGATCTTGACCAGATGGGACAATGGACTGAGGAGTGGCCGATAGAGTTTAATTTAGATAAGTGTGAAGTGTTGCATTTTGGGAAAGCAAATCTAAGCAGGACTTGTACACTTAATTGTAAGGTCCTCGGGTATGTTGCTGAACAGAAACCTTGGAGTGCAGGTTCATAGCTCCTTGAAAATAGAGTTGCATATAGATAGGATAGGGAAGAAGGTGTTTGGTATGCTTTCCTTTATTGGTCAGAGTACTGAGTATAGGAGGTGGGAGGTCATGTTGTGGCTGTACAGGACATTGGTTAGGCTACTTTTGGCATATTGTATGCAATTCTGGTCTCCTTCCTTTTGGAAGGATGTCATGAAACCTGAAAAGGTGCAGAAGAAATTTACAAGGATGTTGACAAGATTGGAGGATTTGAGCTATAGGGAGAGGTTGAATAGGGTGGGGCTGTTTTCCCTGGGGTGTTGGAGGCTGAGGGGTGACCTTTTAGAGATTTATAAAATCATGAGGGGCATGGATAGGACAAATAAAGTCTTTTCCCTGGGGACGGGGAGTCCAGGATTAGAGGGCATAGGTTTAAGGTGAGAGGAAAAAGATATAAAAGGAACCTAAGGGACAGCATTTTCACGCAGCGGGTGATGTATGTTTGGAATAACCTACCAGTGGAAGTGGTGGAGCCTTGTACATTTGCAATAATTAAAAGGCATCTGGATGGGTATATGAATAGGAAGGGTTTGGAGGGATATGGGCGGGGTGCTGGCAGGTGGGTCTATATTGGGTTGGGATATTTGCTTGGCATGGATGGAAGGGTCTGTTTCCCTGCTAAACATTTCTATAACTCTATGACTCTAAGCTGTAAGGGAGGTTAGGCAGGGACTTTCAAAATTTTCATACTGTGTCATCAGCAACCAAAACCCTACTCTCCAATAGACTATCTGTCTTTTCCCTCAATTACCAATCAATATCTACTGCCTGCTTGAATATAGAGTGTATTCCAGACTTGCTGGGACCAATTCCCAGGTCCTGACCTTATTAATAGCCAACATCTTGGTAATTTGTCTAAGCAGGGTCATTGTGTCTATAGGAGCCCTTTTAATCAAGTCTCAGCCTGTGATTAACCTCCACGTTTGGCCTCACAAATAAACAAAAGCTTGCTTTGTTTGTTCTTTTCCTTTTGTTATGAGCTGTTTCCCAAAATCCAAATATTGTTTGCAGCACTCAATGAAAATTAATAAAATGATAAATTAAAAGATGAAGAATCATCAGCGGGGCTTCTAGCATTATCCCTATCTGAAATGGATGACCTCAGATTTTTCAACAGTGACCTCCAGTTCCAGATTCTCCCAGTACAGGAACCATTCTGTTCACATCCACCCTGTCAAATACTCTCAGGGTCTCAAGTGGTTCAATGAAATCTCCTCTTTTCTTCTAAACTCTTACAGATGCAAGCCCACCTACTAGAACAGAATGGCTTGGGCAGCCCCTGCTATAGCTGAATGATTAACTCAGCTATTTCAGAGGGCAGTTAAGAGTCTCTCACATTATTGTGGGTCTGGAATCATGTCCTAGGTAAGGATGGCAGATTTCTTCACCTCACGGATGGGCTTGTAGACTTGTTCTAATCAACTTGTTCAGGGATGTTATTATACATCTCTGGAACAGGTGGGATTTGAAACTGGATCCCCTGTCTCAGAGGTAGGGATATTACCACTGCACCACAACAGCCTCTACTGATAGATTTTTACAGCAACCTGCTAAATTCAAGATCAACTCCTAATTCCAGTATTAATTAATTTAAGCAAGTCACCTCCAGCTGCTCCAGGATTTGAACCCATTCATTGGAGCACTAGTCCAACACTATGACCACGATGTTATCAACAACCTCATTTACCCTTTATTCCTGTAAAACAGAACCATGTATAAAACATGTCAGGCATGTCTTCTTATGTCACCTTCGTCTCTGTGCCCATTTCATTGGACAAGAGTCCTCTCCCCATCCCGCAGACCAACTCTCCCTCCACCTGGACCCTTCCCTCTGGCCTTTTACCTGTGCTCCACCTTTAAAGTCTGGTTGAAGATTTGTAGCTCGGGTGTCCGTTGTTGTGGTTCTGTTCGCCGTTTGCAGCAAAAACCTGTGCTCCACCTTTTTGTCAAGAACTGATGATGTGATATTGGTTGCTTTAATTTCTCTGCCCCCCCTCATTCATTCTAACCTGTTTCCCTCTGAACTGACTGCACTCCATGCTCTCAGCTCTAATACTAACTATGTAATTAAACCTTCGAGTAAAAAATGAGGTCTGCAGATGCTGGAGATCACAGCTGCAAATGTGTTGCTGGTCAAAGCACAGCAGGCCAGGCAGCATCTCAGGAATAGAGAATTCGACGTTTCGAGCATAAGCCCTTCATCAGGAATAAGAGAGAGAGAGCCAAGCAGGCTAAGATAAAAGGTAGGGAGGAGGGACTAGGGGGAGGGGCGATGGAGGTGGGATAGGTGGAAGGAGGTCAAGGTGAGGGTGATAGGCCGGAGTGGGGTGGGGGCGGAGAGGTCAGGAAGAGGATTGCAGGTTAGGAGGGCGGTGCTGAGTTGAGGGAACCGACTGAGACAAGGTGGGGGGAGGGGAAATGAGGAAACTGGAGAAATCTGAATTCATACCTTGTGGTTGGAGGGTTCCCAGGCGGAAGATGAGGCGCTCCTCCTCCAGCCGTCGTGTTGTTGTGTTCTGCCGGTGGAGGAGTCCAAGGACCTGCATGTCCTCGGTGGAGTGGGAGGGAGAGTTGAAGTGTTGAGCCACGGGGTGATTGGGTTGGTTGGTTCGGGCGGCCCGGAGGTGTTCTCTGAAGCGTTCCGCAAGTAAGCGGCCTGTCTCACCAATATAGAGGAGGCCACATCGGGTGCAGCGGATGCAATAGATGATGTGTGTGGAGGTACAGGTGAACTTGTGGCGGATATGGAAGGATCCTTCCATATCCGCCACAAGTTCACCTGTACCTCCACACACATCATCTATTGCATCCGCTGCACCCGATGTGGCCTCCTCTATATTGGTGAGACAGGCCGCTTACTTGCGGAACGCTTCAGAGAACACCTCCGGGCCGCCCGAACCAACCAACCCAATCACCCCGTGGCTCAACACTTCAACTCTCCCTCCCACTCCACCGAGGACATGCAGGTCCTTGGACTCCTCCACCGGCAGAACACAACAACACGACGGCTGGAGGAGGAGCGCCTCATCTTCCGCCTGGGAACCCTCCAACCACAAGGTATGAATTCAGATTTCTCCAGTTTCCTCATTTCCCCTCCCCCCACCTTGTCTCAGTCAGTTCCCTCAACTCAGCACCGCCCTCCTAACCTGCAATCCTCTTCCTGACCTCTCCGCCCCCACCCCACTCCGGCCTATCACCCTCACTTTGACCTCCTTCCACCTATCCCACCTCCATCGCCCCCCCCCCAGTCCCTCCTCCCTACCTTTTATCTTAGCCTGCTTGGCTCTCTCTCTTATTCCTGATGAAGGGCTTATGCTCGAAACGTCGAATCCTCTATTCCTGAGATGCTGCCTGGCCTGCTGTGCTTTGACCAGCAACACATATGTAATTAAACCTGCCCACAAGGCTGGTGCTGTTGTTGTCTGGCAGACTGCCCTCTAAACTGTGGAAGCGGAATACCAGTTCTCAGATACCTCCAGCTATCTCCCCTTGGACTGTGACCCCCATTGCTGAACACCAGGTTATTGTGTCTGCAAAGGTCATTAATTTTATTTCATCTGGTGATCTCCCTCCCACTGCCTCCAAGCTCATAGTCCTCCAACCCTGCACAACCCATTTCTACCACTTTTCCTCAAGACAACCTAGGCAGACCTATTGTTTCTGCCTGCTTCTGCCCAAGAGAACTTTCTTCCTGCCTGACTTGATTTTTTTCTCTCCTTGTCTCATCCTGTCTCACTTACATCCTCTGCCTCTTTGTGTCAGTTTTAGAATTCCCAATACATGGTATTCAGTCACCTTCTATTTCCCATGGACATGCAATCCCTTTACACACCCATCTCCCATCAGGATGGCCTCCAGATCTTATTTATCTATGAGGTAGAGATTGCCAAAGATTTCAAATCTTTAGAATGAAAACATTCATCCTCATTCCAGTTCTAAATGTCCCTGGGACTGAGCTGTCCCCTTCATGTTGGGATTATCCAGCCAAGGGAAAGAACATCTCTGTTGGCTCTGCCTTATGACAATATGACAATATTTGGTTCATTGCTAAGATTTCCTTAAGAATAGATCCTATCACAATCCTGTTGACAAAAGTCAGGTTAAGTGGCCTGTCATTTCTTGTTTAATTCGAATATCAATGCTGTACTTTTGATTTCCAATTAGGAGAGTCTAACCATCTCGCTTTGCTATTCAGTTGGAGTATTATCACTGAATCCCCGACCGCCAATACCCCTTGACCTGAAACTGAACTTGGCTCGCCACATAAATACATCTTCCTTCCAACCACCAACCGATTCATTTATTCCATCAACCGACCAGGTCGTACCCTCTACCTGTGTTCACCTATCCCCACCTCACCACCCTGTCCATGTCACCCCCTTTAGCTGCAGCTCCCTTTATACCCAGGCCCAGCCCTGAAGAAGGGTAATACCTGAAAGGTTGACTTCTCCACCTCCTGATGCTGTCTGGCTCGCTGTTTTCTTCCAGCCTCCTGTTTGTCTACCTTGGAATCTAGTATTTGCAGGGTTTTTTTGCCTCTATATAAATACAACGGCTACTGCAGGAGGTCAGGGGCTGGGGTTATTGCGGCAAGTGGAAGGTGGGACTAGTTTAGTTTGGGGTTATGATTAGCATGGACTGTTTGGTCCAAAGGGGTAGGGGTCCCCACAGTGTGATTTACCCTGGGGTATTGGGTTCATTCAATGTGATTTACGCTGGGCAGGGGACCCCCACAGTGTGATTTACCCTGGGGTAGGGGGTCTCCATAGTCTGATTTATCCTGGGGTAGGTGGTCCATTCAATGAGATTTAACCTAGGGCAGGGGCCCCCACAGTGTGATTTGCCCTGGAGTAGGAGATTGCCACAGTCTGATTTACCCTGGGATAGTGAGTCCCCACAGTGTGACTTATGCTGGGGTAGAGAGTCCCCACAATGTGATATACCCTGGGGTTAGGTGTCCCTCACAGTATATGTTTTCCTAGGATAGAGGTTACACACAATAAGTATTTTCCCTGGGGTGGGGGTCCCCACAGTGTGATTTACTCTGGGGTTGGGGGTCCTGCACAGTGTGATTTAACTCAGAGTGATTCTCACACTGCGTGGTTTATCCCAGACCCTGTATTCCCCAAGAAAATGCACTGGCAACGAAATCCTGGACTTCCAGTAATGACCACATTCCATGAACAAATCCAAAATATCTCTTTGATGTTTTCCTTTATCTTCCATCAACCTTAACGATTTTCACAAATAGTGTTCTTTCAACTTCTAAGAGCTGGCTCTCTTGCTTGTCTGCAGTTTATAGAATATTTTGATTGCAAGATAATTGTTTCTTGGCAACCTAGTTAAGCATTCACCAGTAGCCAAAGGTGCGATTCCTGGCACCTAGGGAATTATTTTACTTTTACTCATAGTGAGCAATTTGTTTTCTGTGCTCAGGTTTGATCGTGTACATGTTGAACATTGTAGGAACTGGTTCAGTTCATAGAGGGCTGTGGTTTCACAGCATTGTCAGTCAGGGACTTTGAACCAAAGAAAGAACTTGCACTAACTTAGACCCTTCATGGCACAAGGACAGTACAACAGGGAGAGTTCATTGAATGTATTAGAGGCTGTTTCTTGTGCTAGGATCTATTCTTAAGGAAACAGGCTATTCTGGAATTGGTCTTGTGTTATAAGGCAGGATTAACTAAATTCACGGTAGAGAATCCTCAAGGGAAGAATATCCATAGCATGCTAGAATTTCAAACTCAGTTGGAGGGTGAGAAACTGGAGTCCCACACCAGCGTTCTAGAGTTTAACAGAGGTAATAACGTAGGCATGAGGATAATACCTGGCAGAGTGGACTGGACAGGAAGACTGAAAGCTAGGGCAGTTGATGAGCAGTGGAAGAGGTTTTTAATAAGATATTCAATTGCTCCAAGTAAAAATATATTCCAGAAAAAATGAAAGATTGTCAGGGGGGATAAAACCTTCTGGCTGAGCAAGGAAGTTAGAGAAGACAACTAGTGCATGTCACATTGTAAAGATAAATGGTAGGCTGGAAGATTGGAAAACTTTTAAAGATCAACAAGGGGTTACTAAAAAAAATCATAACAATAAAGGTAAAATATGAAAGAAAATTAGCGCAAAATGTGAAAATTTGTAGCAAAAACATCTATGAAAGGAGAGAGAGGAGCTAGAGTACATATTGATCTCTTAGGGGATGAGGCTGGGAAGTTAATAATGTGGAACACAGAAATGGCAGTCGCTAAATCACAATTTTGCTTCAGTTTTCACAGTGGAGGACACTAGAAACAAAACAATAGTAGCAGACAATGCAGAAATTATAGAAATAGAGGGACTTAGAGCAATCATTATCACTCGGGAAAATGTACTGAGTAAACTATTGGGATGGAAGGGAGACAAGGCTCCAGGGTCTTTTAATTCTGAGCGTCTTAAAGGAAGAGGCAGCAGGGGGGGGATCCATTGTTGTAGGTGAATTGGATGTGCTAACTTGCCGATAGTGTTCAGGGATGTGTAGGTTAGGCGCATGAGTCAGGGGTGACTGTAGGGGAATGGACCTGGGTGGGATACTCTTCAGTGGGTCGGTATGGATTTGTTGGGCTGAAGGGCCTGTTTCCAACCACTGTGGGGATTCCAATTCCAAATTTGTTTAATACTAGTCAGGATAGGTTTATGTAGGGTAAATCATGTTTCACTAATTTGCTAGACTTCGTTGCTAGGTTACCTGGGAAGGTTTTTTTTTATATAAGCGCGCAGGCGAGGAACCCGAGGCAGTACAGGGGTAGAGCCTCCCACCCGCCCTCCTCCTCTAACCTAATAATAAGACCCGTTGTGGTAAGCAGGTAAGTGCTGCATTTTGCTTGTTTGTTTCTTTAGATCTAGTTTTTAAAGTTTACCTTTTAGAGGGATGGCAGCGAAGGCAGTGCAATGTTCCTCTTGCAACATGTATGAGGTGAGGGAAGCCATTAGCGTCCCTGCTGATTACACTTGCAAGAAGTGCACCCATCTCCAGCTCCTCCAAGACCATGTTAGGGAACTGGAGCTGGAGTTGGATGAACTGCGGATCATTCGGGAGGCAGAGGTGGTCATAGATCAGAGCTTTAGGGAAGTAGTTACTCCGAAAGTTATAGAGAGATGGGTGACTGAGGGGGAGTGGGAGGAAGCAGTCAGTGCAGGGACCCCCTGCAGTCATTCCCCTCAAGAACAAGTATACCATTTTGGATACTTGTGGGGGGGATGACTTACCAGGGGTAAGCAACGAGGTTCAGGCCTCTGGCACAGAGCCTGTCCCCGTTACTCAGAAGGGAAGGGTGGAGAAAGGTAGAGCGATAGTTATTGGGGACTCAATAGTGAGGGGCACAGATAGGCGGTTTTGCGGGGGCGACAGAGACTCACGATTGGTATGTTGCCTCCCAGGTGCAAGGGTACGTGATGTCTCTGATCGTGTTTTCCGGGTCCTTAAGGGGGAGGGGGAGCAGCCCCAGATCGTGGTCCACGTTGGAACCAACGACATAGGTAGGAAGAGTGGTGAGGATGTTAAACAGGCTTTCAGGGAGCTAGGTTGGAAGCTCAGAGCTAGAACGAACAGAGTTGTTGTCTCTGGTTTGTTACCCGTGCCACGTGATAGAGAGTCGAGGAATAGGGAGAGAGAACAGTTAAATGCGTGGCTACAGGGATGGTGCGGGAGGGAGGGATTCCGGTTTCTGGACAACTGGGGTTCTTTCTGGGGAAGGTGGGACCTCTATAAACAGGATGGTCTACACCTGAACCTGAGGGGCACCAGTATCCTTGGGGGGAGGTTTGCTAGTGCTCTTTGGGAGGGTTTAAACTAACTCTGCAGGGGCATGGGAACCTGGACTGTAGCTTTAGGGTACAGGACCTTGAGTGTAGGGAGGTTAGGAACAAGGCATCGATCTCAAAGGAGGGTGCCTGTAAACAGGAAGGTGGCTTGAAGTGGGTATACTTCAATGCCAGAAGTATAAGAAATAAGGTAGGTGAACTTGCAGCGTGGGTTGGTACCTGGGACTTCGATGTTGTGGCCATTACAGAGACGTGGGTAGAACAGGGACAGGAATGGCTGTTGCAGGTTCCAGGGTTTAAATGTTTTAGCAGGGTCAGAGATGGGGGTAAAAGAGGGGGAGGTGTGGCATTGCTTGTCAAGGATAGTATTACAGCGGTGGAAAGGACGATGGAGGAAGACTTGCCATCTGAGGTAGTTTGGGCTGAGGTTAGAAATAGGAAAGGTGAGGTCACCCTGTTAGGAGTTTTCTACAGGCCTCCCAATAGTCCGAGAGAAGTAGAGGAAAGTATTGTGAGGATGATTCAGGAGAAGAGTGAAAGTAGCAGGGTGGTTGTTATGGAGGACTTTAACTTCCCAGATATTGACTGGGAAAGCTATAGCTCGAGTTCGTTAGATGGGTCAGTGTTTGTCCAATGTGTGCAGGAGGGTTTCCTGACACAATATGTAGACAGGCCAACAAGAGGTGAGGCTATACTGGATTTGGTTCTAGGTAATGAACCAGGCCAAGTATTCGACTTGGAGGTAGGTGAGCACTTCGGGGACAGTGACCACAACTCGGTGACTTTTACTCTAGTGATGGAGAGGGATAAGTGTGCACTGCAGGGCAAGAGTTATAGCTGGGGGCAGGGAAATTATGATGCGGTGAGGCATGACTTAGGATGCGTGGATTGGAAAAATGGGCTTCAAGGGAAGAACACAACTGATATGTAGAGATTGTTCAAGGAACAGCTATTGGGTGTCCTTGATAAGTATGTACCAGTCAGGCAGGGAGTAAAGGGTCTTGTGAGGGAGCCGTGGTTTAATAAGGAATTGGAATCCCTTGTGAAAGGGAAGAGGGCGGCCTATGTAAAGATGAGGCGTGAAGGTTCAGTTGGGGCGATTGAGAGTTATGAGGTAGCCAGGAAGGATCTAAAGAGAGAGCTAAGAGCAGCGAGAAGGGGACATGAAAAGTCCTTAGTTGGTAGGATTAGGGAAAACCCAAAGGCTCTCTATAGGTATGTCAGGAATAAAAGGATGATTAGGGTAGGTATCGGTCCAGTCAAGGATAGTAGTGGGAAGTTGTGCGTGGAGGCGGAGGAGATT